>NC_072415.2:40347374-40990783 GCF_028858775.2 Pan troglodytes
AAGCAACATCTGGGTATTTATAGTTCACTGCTTTTCTCAGTATTTCTTTTCAGAATTTGCTTATCTACAGAGAGTGTGTGTTTTGTTCTGTTCTTTGCCATGCGGTAAAAGGAAGCTGTCCCCTGGGGGAAGGCCCCTGCACTTGTTCAACAATACCTAAATGAATTGATAAGCCTGCTTAACTATAGATTACAAGATTAGGATACTTATTTTTGCTGTACACCTAAACCGTATTCTCCAGTAGCCATTTTACTAATAAAGTTCATCTTTAGTCCACCATCTCTTCTGCCTGACTCCTTTGTCAGGGATACTATTTATTAGCTTCCTTAAATCCCAATATTGCCAGTTAGAGTCTACTAGCAAAGTTCTTAGGACTTGGAGAAGATGTGTTTAAGTTGGTGTTTCTTTCCACAATATCTGCTTAATAAGGAAGTTACAGAAACAATAGTAGCAGTAGCGGTGGTAACTGGCATTTATTGAGGGCCTACTACCCTCAAAAAATGTCAGATAGGTGATTTTATCTAATTTTCACAACTCCAAGAAATAAATATAATTGCTATCCCAATTTTTGTGATGTGAAAACTGAGTCTTTTTAAAAATAAGTTTATTTTTATAGATTTAGGAGGTACGAGTACAGTTTTGTAACATGTATATAGTGTGACTGGGTGAAGTCTGGCCTCTTAGTGTAACCATCTCCCAAATTATATACATTGTACTCATTAAATATTTGTCATCCCATACGCCTTGCCGACTCTGCCACCTTCTCAGCCTTCTGAGTTTCCAATGTCTATCATTCCACTCTCTACCACCACGTGTACACATTACTTAGCTCCCACTTAAAATGAGAACATGTGGTATTTGACTTTATGTCTCCGTGTTATTTCACTTAAGGTAATGGCCTCCAGTTCCATTCATGTTGCTGAAAAAGGTATTATCTCATTCTTTTTTAAGGCTCAGTAGTATTCCAAGGTGTGTGTATGTATATATAAAATGTGTTGTATATATATAGATTATATATACCACATTTTATTTATCCTATCTGCCATTGATGATTCTATATCTTTGCTATTGCAAACAGTACTGTACAAAAGCAGGGATCTTTATGGTATAATGATTTCTTTTCCATTGGGTAGATATACAATTGTGGGCTTGCTGGATTGAACTGTAGTTCTATTTTTAGTCTTTAAGAAATCTCCATATTGTTTTCTATAGAGGTTGTACAAATTTATATTCCCACTAACAATGTATAACTATTTTCTTTTCTCTGCATTTTTGCCAACATCTTTTTTGTGACTTTTTAATAATGGTTATTCTAACTGTATAAGATGGTATCTCACTATGGTTTAATTTGTATTTCTCTTATGATTCATGATTTTGAGTATTTTTATATGCTTGTTGGCCATTTGTATGTCTTCTTTTTTAAAAAAATTATTTTTATTTTAAGTTCCAGGGTACACGTGCAGGTTTCAGGGTGTGCAGGTTTGTTACACAGGTAAATGTGTGTCATGTTGATTTGCTGCACCTATCAATCCATCACCTAGGTATTAAGCCCAGCATGCATTAGCTATTTTTCCTAATGCTCTCCCTTCCCCACCCAACTTCCTGGCAGGCCCCAGTGTGTGTTGTCCCATTTGTATGTCTTCTTTTGATAAATGACTGTTCATGTTCTTTGCCCACTTTTTAATAACATTTTGTTGTTGTTGTTGAGTTGTTTGAGTATATTGTGGACTCTGGATATGTCCTTTGTCATATGCACAATTTGCAAATATTTTCTCTCATTCTGTAGGCTGTTTACTCTGTTGATTATTTATTTTTCTATGCCTCCCAAAGTGCTGGGATTACAGGCATGAGCCAACATGCCCAGCCTTCCTCAGGGAAATCTTTAGGTGCTCCTAAAGACATAGTGCCTCCTTAGCAAATACTTGTTCAATGAATATATGGATTTGTTTTTGATTCCGTGACTGAAATGTCTCTAATATTTACCTCTCAAATATATCTACCAATACCTTTAATTAGGTATTTTCTCAAAATCTTCTCACGCACCCCAGTGTCTATTATTATTGATAAATTAATATCCAATATATAACATTTATAATAATTTAGCCTCACCATCTTTGAACTGCTTTAATCTAATGATACTCACCTGTATAATATTTTAGTCCCTCATTACTGTTTTCTGTATTCCACTCTGACCACAGGCTTCTAGCTATGTCATTTGGTAATTTCTGTATAGATTATACCACTGCTACTAAGAACAACAACAACAATAATAATAATTACCATTCATTGGTCATTTTACATATGTCAGGCATGCTACTAAGCACTTTACACATACTGTCTGCTTAGGTAACAACCCTGTGGGGTAGAATATAGACTCAATGGGAAAAGCGAGTGTATTCATATTGTTTACTATTGTATATCCAATGAATAGTGCAGTGCCTGGCTCTTATTGTTTGTTCTATTAAATATTTATCAAATACATGATTATAAGGTATTATTAATCCCATTTATATATATAGAAATAGCAGGACAACATGTTATATAACTTGCCGAAATACAATTACTAATGGCAAGTCTGAAAGTCAAAGCAAAACATTTCTGTCTCCATATTCCACTCTATGATACATTGTTTTTTTCCTCATTCTACCTCCTGTCTCACAGGCAATAGATCCACTTTTACCTACATTGCCTTCTATATCTAACCGTGTCCTTAATACTTTATTCTATTGTTGAAGTCTTCAATTTTGTATTGTCTAATGAATGTTTATAGAATAAATGAAGGCATGAATAAACAGAGGCCTATGTGTAACTCTGTAAGAATGAATAATACTCTGACTCTATATTAAGACATATATGTTATAAAGAGTAGAATATATATTTCAAAGGGAGTTATCCCTTATCTGATATTTGTCTATGCTTAGAGGAAAAAAGAAAACAGGTTTTCATATGTGAAATATACTGGTGGCCCTATCTTTCAATTCATTAATTTACTAGTTAATTATTATGTTTAACACTTTGAACACATCAGGAGTAGAGCACCATACCAAGCATGCTGGTGACATGGACAAGCCAGAAGAAAGAGTATAAAAAGACACATCACTCTATGAATTAACTCACTAGTTTATGAAGAAAGTATGCATGTAATATTATAAATAAAATTAGAAATTCTCATTGTACCACTGAAACATTATCTGAGCAAGTTCAGTGGTTTTCATTGTAATGTTTTTGATGCAGAGGATGCACTGGTCATTGGTCACCCTAATACATTTTTAAATGTCCAGCATACTCACACATTTAGCATTTCATACCAACATAAGGACTTCACTTATAAGAGGATACTTCAAATTTTTGAATGCATTAAAATGTCAAAGACAGCAAGACACATCTATATCATTAAACTATGTTCATTATGGTCAGTTTTATGTTTCAATATCCAGCTATTCAATCAAATACTAATCTAGAGATTTTGTAGATATGATTAAAGTCCATAATCAGTTGACTTTAAGTAAGAGAGATTTTCCTAGATAATCTGAGTGGGCCTGATTCAATCAGTTGACAGACTGTAAAGACAAAGCTCAGGCTTCCTCTCAAACAAAGAAATTCTGCCTGCAGGTAGCAACTTTTGATCTCCCGTACCCAAGAGTTCTAACCTGTCCTTCCAGACTGCCTGCTCTATAGAGCTCAGACTTGCCATTTCAGTCTTGTAAGCCTATTTCTCATAATATATATATAGATAGATTATAGACAAATAGATAGGTGATAGTGATACAGAGAGAGAGATAGACAGACAGATCCTACTTCTTCTATTTCTCCAAATAACCCCGGATCATTACAATGCCATAAGTTTTGTGATAAAAAGGATGGAGCAATACATGTGTGCATGTGGGTGCATGGGTGTGTGTGTCTGTTGTGTATCCTTATTCACACACATTATGCTCATCATCCTGAAAAATTATTAACAAAGCTTTTCTGTTTTGTGAAGAATGGGGCTGGGCTATGGCTTAACGTAAATATAAATTTAGCCTTCTTATCTCCATAATACATACAAGTTGAGGGTTTGTCAATATTCCAGTAGGGTCTTTTGAACATTTATCATTAGGCATTGCCAATTCTGACAGGATAACTACTTGCTGAATACTAAATGCAGAAGCACTAAGCCATAATTTTTACACAGGTTATTACTTTGAAATGATTATTATTTAAGATAACTCGCCTCCTTATAACTTCCCTCAGACTCTCTACCATCTCAGTTGTAAAGTGCTTTGATGTAAATTTTATCTGCATGCAGTATATTCAATACTGATGCTTTTAATAAGTAGGTCTTTGGAGTCAAAGAGTTTTTTACTTTTCTTAATACATTAAGATATAAGATACACTGCAGTCTGTTTATACTGATGTCCTAATAATACTTTAACATGCCAAAGGAAAGTGTCTGTAGAATTTGATGATGACTTTGGCATAAATATGTTTCATAAGTAATTTCTTCAAGCTCTATTTCAAGTATCACTATAAAAAAATTTAAACAATGTCAAGCATTTTCAATAAGGTAGTACACATCTTTTATTTTTATATTTTTTCACTTAAGATTAGAAAAAGCTTATTACAAATTTTACTGATATGAGATTGGATAGAAAAAATAGACAAGGGACTTGAAGATACACACATATACATAGAATGGAGCTATTTCTACATCATTACATATGCATAGGTTTGATTCACCCTTGTTACGAGTTAGTATTCTTAAGCAAAAGATGAGAATAAACTCATCAGCTAGGGAAAAATGCATTTGCATAATATCAAATCCTATAACTCATTAGTGTTTTTCTAATCAGCTCATCTGAATAAGAGATGATGATGATGATAATGAAAACGAAGTTATAAGAGAGCAATAACTATTTTTGCATAGTAAGGCTTGTCTATAACAGTATAGTCCAATTAGATGGAATAGAAAAATTTACCCCATATGATTTGTTTATCTATGCAGCTGCATGATGTTGATGAAAATCAGGAATGCTAGTTTTATTGTTCGTTCACCATTTTAGGGCTGCCTCTGGTGATTTGGAATTCCAATATGACTTGCCCGTAAGCAGCCAACGATGGAATGTACTCAAGGATGAAGAGAAAATTCAATGAAGGGCTTCTCAGCAGATTTCATACCTTAATTCATTTAAGAATGATCAGTAACTGAAATTATATTGGAAACTTTTATAAAGGAAGAAAGAAGAAAGTAAGTCATAGCATAAAAATGCACTCAAAATAATAGCAGAGGTTTTTAATAAAAAGTCAATATAAATTAATGTACTATTTAATAGAAAACTTCAAAAATTTCATATGGTTTGTGGGAAAATGTATACAGATTTGTAAAGACTTTTATTTAAATTAATATCAATTGATATACTTTAAAACCAGGTATCCACAAGATATTTACAATATTTACAAGTATTTACAATATTTACAATAGAGAATTAAAATGATATTCTATATCACAATAATTACTCAGATTATAAGTCTGCATTATATGTTGCTGAATTCTAAACTAAACTGATTAAACAGGAACTGTGTCAAGTTTGGACAGAAGTCATATCAGACAGAAGCAGGTACATTTTTCTTTTTCTTTTTTTTAAAGCACAGCCATGTTTACACAATTATTTCTTCCACTCCCCTACCAAGATGCTAAGTATTTACAATAGAGAATTAAAGTGATAATCTACATCACCATAATTACTCAGGTTATAGGTCTGCATTATATGTTGCTGAATTCTAAACTGAACTGATTAAACTGTTTTATTTTTATCCTATAAGTTTGTAATAAAGAGACTGACTACATTATTTTTATGTTTACTGCTGACAATAAGTCCCACCACTTCACTTTCCCCTTTGCCCGACATCTAAGCAAACTTTAAAAAGACCAGTCTCTTGGTACCGGCAGGAAGTTCAACCCACGTGATTCCTGCCCTGGTCAGTACATGTGACCCCACCCCAGACCCACCTCCCAACGGTAATAAAACTCAAGCCAGTTTCCCCTTCCTGCTATCTCAAGCCATTTTCAGACCTGCTCTACATGCGAAGCCCCATTTTATGAGTTTAAAACTTTTCACACTTTCTTGGTGTGTGTCATTATTAGATTTGATATCTAAAATTTGGGTGGGTAGTGTGGCGGTTAATTTTATCCGTCAACTTACGAGGCCAAAGCACCCTGATGTTTGGTCAAACATGTCTGTATGTTGCTGTGAACTTATTTTTTAGATCAGGTTAACATTTAAATCAGTAGACTTTGAATAAAGCAGATTACCTTCCAAAATGTGGGTGGGCCTTATCCAATTAGTTGAAGGCTTTAAGAAAATGACTGACTTCTGGCCAGGCACGGTGGCTCACACCTGGAATCCCAGCACTTTGGGAGGCCGAGGTGGGTGGATCATGAGGTCAAGAGATCGAGACCATCGTGGCCAACATGGTGAAACCCCATCTCTACTAAAAACACAAAAATTAGCTGGCCATGGTGGCGAGTGCCTGTCGTCCCAGCTACTCGGGAGGCTGAGGCAGGAGAATCACTTGAACCCGGGAAGCAGAGTTTGCAGCGAGCCGAGATCGTGCCACTGCACTCCAGCCTGGCTACAGAGCAAGACTCCATCACAAAAAAAAAAAAAAAAAAGAAAAAAAAAGAAAAAGAAATGAAAAGAAAACGACTGACTCCTACTGAATAAGAGGGAATTCCGCCAGCCAACTGACTGCCTTGGGACTTGAGCTGCAACATCAATTCTTCCCTGGGTCTCCAGCCTCCCCACCTACTCTGCAGATCTTAGACTTTAGCTCTACAATCATATGAGCTAATTCCTTAACATCTCTCTTTCTTTCTCTCTCTCACACACTCTCTCCCTCCCCTGCCTCTCTCTCTCTCTCTCTCCATATGTGTGTGTGTGTGTGTGTGTGTGTGTGCGCGCTCGCGCACCTGCCTCTCTTTATTGGTTCTATTTCTCTGGAGAACTCTGACTACTACAGAGATACAGCAATCTATTATGTTTATGTACAAATGAATTCAACACAGTTTTATCGTTTTTCATTTTACATGTAAGTCTATCATTTGTTTTGAGTTAATTTTGTATTATGTGTAAAGTTTTTTGTTTGTTTTGTTTTGTTTTGTTTTTTGCCAATGAGTGTACAAACATTTATAGAAAAGCCTTTCCTTTCTCCATTGAAAGGAGTGAGACAATTTTGCCTAGGTCTAGATACTGATGATTTTTCTCCTGTTTTTTTGTTCTCACACCTCCGTAAAAAATCAGTTGGACAGATTTACGTGGGTCTATTATTGAGTTTTCTTCTTGTTTTATTGATCTGTGTTTCCATTTCTATATCAATACCATATTCTCCTGATTTCTGTAGGCATATAGTAGGATTTAATGTGAAATAGAGTAATTTCTTCCACTTTTATCTCTCTGTTTCAAGATTATTTTAGTGATTCTAGGACCTAGGCTTTTCCATATAAATTTTGGAAAAATAAGCATGTTTATCTATACAAAATCATGCTAGAATTTTTATAGAAATTACAATAAATATTATAATAGATCAAACTGTGGATAATCAACATCTTTGCCATGTTAAGGCTTCTAATCCATGGACTTAGTATATCTCTCCATTTATTTAAGTTTTCTTAAATTTCTCTCCCCAGTATTTTGTATTTTCAGGTTATAGAACCCACACATGTTTTGTTAAGTTTGTTAGAAATGTTCCCTTTTCTTCAAAGTGAAGTTCGATGTCATATGGTTTCACTTTCCATTTGTCCATGGTTATTGTTAATATATAGAAATAAAATTATTTTTTTCATGTTTATTTTGCAGCTTATGTGTTGTAAATGTTTTGTTTGAATTACATATTTTATCTAATTTTTCTACTTAAATTGCAATGTATTTTGACTCTTCATTTTTGTATCTATGAAGCTTGCTAAATATTCTATTAATTCAAATAATATTCTATTAAATTTGGAGGAATTTTCTGTCTAGGAAAACAATATAATCATTGACAGTTTCTTTTTCTCTTTTCTTATTTTACACTGCCCTCTATTTTTTTTTTTCTTAATTTCATGGTACTATTTTTTTCCTGTGTAACTAAAATAGGTAAGCTCTTCAATAACGGTTAAACTATTTGAAAGAATTGATAATGCAAGCATCCGTATCTTGATCCTTATTTAAAAATAAAGTTTCTGCATTTTATTTTTGTTTAGGAAATTCCTTTATATTTCTTGTTTGTTGAAAATTTTGTTAAGAAGTTCTCTTTTCTTTCTAGTTTGTTGATCACTTTCAGCTATGAAATTTTGAACTTTATAGAATGTTGTATCTGCAACTATGGAAACGATCGATTTTTTCTCCTTTAAAAATATTATTATAACTAATAATTGTTTTAGTATTTTTGTGTTCTTAAACAAAGGTTGCAACTGTAGAATAAACAACTTTTTAATGATATGCTATCTTTTTTGTAATTTTCTGTGCTTGTTAACATTTTGTTCAGAATATTATTATTTAAGTTCAGGAGTGAGATACACATGTAACGTTCTTTTCTTGATTAGTCCTTAACTTGGTTTTGAAGTCAAGGTTTTATTACTTTTATAAAATGTATTTGAGAGTGTTTTATATTTTTTTCTACTCTGAAAGAGTTTGGATAAAATTTAACTTATCTGCTTATAAAATACTTAGAACTACCCTATAAAGACATTTAGGGAAGGCCGGGCGTGGTGGCTCACGCCTGTAATCCCAGCACCTTGGAAGGAGGCCGAGGTGGGTGGATCTCCTGAGATCAGGAGTTGGAGACCAGCCTGGCCAACATGGAGAAACTCCATCTCTACTAAATATACAAAAATTAGGCTGGCGTGGTGGCGCACCCCTGTAGTCCCAGCTATTCCGGAGGCTGAGACGGGAGAATCGCTTGAACCCGGGAGGCAGAGTGGCCTGAGGTCGCACCACTGCATTCCAGCCTGGGTGACAGAGTGAGACTCTGTCTCAAAAAAAAAAAAAAAAAAAAAGAAGAAGAAGAAGAAGATTTTGGGAAGATTTTAAAACCTATATGCAATTTTTTTAATGGTTATGTTTCTTTTGGGTTTACTCTTTCCTTTAGAATCAATTCTGATAAATTGTATCCGTCTACAAATGAAATCCTCCAAGCTTTTAGTTGGTATAAAAATATCAATAATTTCCTATCTTTAAAACTATGAGTTGTAATATAATATATATACTGAAAAGTGTATAAAACATAAGTATAGTTTAATAATTGCCTAATAAGAAAATGCTCGTATTTAGATCATGCCACTGCACTCCAGCCTGGGCGACAGAGCGAGACTCCGTCTCAAAAAAAAAAAAAAAGAAAAAGAAAAAGAAAAAGAAAATGCCCGTATTTGCTAATGCTATATCAAGAAATAGAACATTTCTAGCACCTCAGAAAAAATATATATATTCTTTACAACCCCAAATCTTCCTTCTTAGATTATTAGTCTAATTTTTATGGTGATCACTTTATTTTTTCCTTTTCTTCATTTTTTCCTTTTAGCACCTAAGAATTATTATTAATAATTTAGTGATAGCTGCTTTTAGTTTACATTAATAGTTTATATTCATGGTTTATATTTACATAGTATGCACTATGTCTGGCTTCTTTTGTTCAATATTACTTTTGAGAGATTCAGCCATACTTTGGAGTATTGTAATATTTTATTCATTCTCTATTCTGTATAGGATTACATTGTATGATTTTGCACAATTTATCCACTCAAATATTGATCACAATTTGAGTTTTTTAAACAGTGATTGCCTATTTTGTATTAAGAAGAATTAAATGGAGTCCTAGTTTTGACACTTACTGGTTGTGTGAGTTTAACTGATTACTTATCTAAGTTGTGTCATAAAATATGGAAAGTAACACCTATTTCACAGTTCATATCAATTAAATAAGATACTTATGATATAAAATAATCTTCCTTTCCATTACTATAGTGTCCTTTTTAGTGTACTCATTGCCAAAGTATAGTATTTTTGAAGATTTTTGGGATGTTTTCTCCTTGTTATTTCATTTGAAAAATATGTTTATTGGTATTATAATGTTTAGTGCATAAGTCTAGAATATAGTGTAATCATCACTTATTTACCTCCTAAATATGATTTTTCAAATGAATGCAAACGATGTTTTAAAATATGCCTTCTCCTTTCGAGTCTCTAAACATACAATCTTTCCAATCTTTTCTCAAGTAGTTTTTGAAATCTACTTTTCTATCAGTTTAATATATCTAACTTTGAGCAGCTTTCCTTTTTTGGATATCAATGCTTGCCAGCAAATTGTTACTTCACCTCTCCCCAGTCACAGGAAACAAATATGCGTTCTCACAAAAATACTGTACTGATTATGTAAATGCATATTCAAGACTAGTCTTTGCCTGGGCATGGTGACTTACTTCTGTAATCCCAGTGCTTTGGGAGGCCGAGGCAGGAGGATCACTTGAGGCCAGAATTTCAAGACCAGCCTGGGCAACATAGCAAGAATCTGTGACTATAAAATATATTTAAAATTGAGCTGGGTGTGATGAGATGCACCTGTAGTCCTAGCTACTCAGTTGTCTGAGGTGGGAAGATTGCTTGAGCCCAGAAGTTCAAGGCTGCAGCAAGTATGATTGTGCCACTGCATTCCAACCTGGGAGACAGAGCAAGACCCTGTCTCTTAAACAAACAAATAACAACAATGAAAACAAACAAATAAACAAACAAAAAAGCCAGACTAGTCTTTAGACCTAGAGTGACCACAAAGCTCAGTTTGCTTGGGACAATCTCCATTTATATCTGCTGTCCTGGGGCTATTAATAATAGTCCCTTCACTCCCCAAATATCCCAGTATGAACAATAAATGACATCGTTTCCCTACCTAGTCCTCTTTCCAACTAAATTGTTGCTGACAAACATACTATTTCATGGCTCAGGTGAAATGGTTACTTTCTTTGTATTTCCATGACAGAGATTTAAACAGTTCTTCTTGCTGTGTAAAATGTCTGGAGTAATAGTTTTTATTATACATTCAAACACACTGAGAGATCATTGCTCATCGAGATTTTTATGAGACAGATAAGCACGTTTTTATTAATTTGTATTATCCAGGTAAGAAAATGAGTCAAAGAGGAGCTGACTGTTGCCCAAGTTTAAAGTAGAAAAGAATACTAAAATCCTTGTTCCTGATTTGGTTTATTATTCTTTTCATTAAAGATGAAGTAGCAAATGTAACCTTTTTGAATAATTGGCTGAATGAGTAGGCATTGTACAGATTTGGGATGTAACCTACTCTTAAAGTGCAAAAAAAAAGGGGGAATCTTCACTCGTTAAGGCCTAGTTGCATTATATTTGGTAGGAAAAGCAGAATCATCTGTACATTTTCTTTTCTAAAATACTTATATTTAATAACCTTGGAAGAGTGAAACATATTTAACCAAATCCACTGCTGTAAAAGAAGGTTGCACTCACCCATGCTAATCGCCTCATGCTTCTTTCCTCCTCATCCTTTCATCCCTTCCTGATCTCTCCTAGTTGACTACTTGCCAAACAACACATACAGGTTTTGCTTCCATAATTAGCTGTTGATAGGGAGTTTGCATTCCTGTAAAACTATTTGATCATATGACTTTTGAAGGTTACTCTTACATGCTTTACTGAGCCACATACTATAAGTAAGGTGAGAAATACAGGAGGAAGTGGTAAGATTGCCAGATAAAATAGAAAATTGACAGTTTAATGTGGACTTCAGGTAAACAGCAAATAATTATTTTGATACAAGTCTCAAATATTGAGTATGACTGTATTAGTTGGTTCTCACACTGCTATAAGGATGCTAGCGGAGACTGGATAATTTATAAAGGAAAGAGGTTTAGCTGACTCACAGTTCTGCATGGCTGGGGAGGCCTCAGGTAACTTACAATCATGGCAGAAGGGGACGCAGGCACATCTTACATGGTGGCAGGCAAGAGAGATAGTGAGTGTGTGAGAGTACAGGAAAAACTATCACTTATGAAACCAACAGGTGTCATGAGAATTCACTCACTATCAGGAGAACAGCATGAGGGAACTGCCCCCATAATCCAATCACTCCCCTCCCTCGACATGTGGGGATTACAGGTCAAGATGAAATTCTGGTGGGGTCACAGAGCCAAACCATATCAAGGATATACCTACAGGAAAAAATAATTTGTTATTTATCTGAATTTAAAATTTAACTTGGTGCCCTATATTTTGTTGTTGTTGTTAAATCTGGCAACTCCAGAAAGAGGGAAGGCTGTTAGAGTGCTCGTACTGCTATTCTGGTTTCTGGAAACAACGACTAAAATCCCTCAACTTAAAAATTTAGGAGAGTACAGTTAGCCAAGTATCATTTTTAAATCTTTTTTTTCATTTTAACTGTCTTCTTTTTCTTCCTCTTCTTCCTCTTCCCTCAATCCCCCATTTCTCAGAAATAGTACAATTGAAATATAAGTGGTAGTATTATAGTCGTAAAAGAGTAATATAGTAGTAATTGTAGTGGTAGTAATAGTAATAATGATAACAACAATAATAAAACTGTCTCCCTTTGAATAAGGTTTTCATGTATATATCATCTTCCTTGATTTGTAGTGATTTATAGATATATTTTCCATATAGAGCTTGGGAATTAAAAAGAGGGAAAAATAATGGCAGAGATATACTTAATTTTCATGGTTTAGATATATTCTTACTGTGAAAGTAGCCTTCTGTGTAAGTAGGGCAGGTAAAATGAAGTTGAGAGGTAATCTAATTCAATTCAGAGCCCAAAGCTGCCTACTAATGATTGAAGTTGTAGTGGAGTTACTTTTTTATTACTAGATGAGTTACTATATTCATTTAGTTCATTGAATAAGAGAATTTTAATTTTATGAGTTCACCCTGGCAATGTATGGGGGAAAAATGAAGCAGACTACACTAGGACTATTCTATATTAATGAACTGAAGTGGAGATTTGAAGCAAATGTGATCTAGTTAAGTCATTTTTTACTTCTTAGTCTCTGTAACTTCAGTAGTATAGGTCAACATATAGGTAGAACTGATATAACCATGCAATCAATCCTATTTATCCTCTCCTATTAGTGGAATAATAGTTTTAAACATTTGGTCTTAAATATTTGTAGAACATGGCAATTTTAATAGATAATTTGGAACCATTCTGTGAAACACACTTTGGTGTACATTGTGCTGTATTGGGAGGGCAATTGTTAAAAAGGGGTTAGAATACATTGCTTTTCACATGATTCATATTGTTTGGCTCTATCATTATATAATTAATATTTATTCTGTAAAAAATTAAATATGTGCCTGGCCTTGTAACTAATGTTTCACTAAGTTTATTGCATTTTTATCTACTAATATACCTATAAGGTATATACCACCCCGAGTTTATGAATATATTAGCAAGGAACTCAAAGTTACTCGACTGTGTAGTAGTTAAGCTAGTGTTTAGACATACTTACAGTTAATTCTGAGGCCAGGTTTTTGATTACTGAGACATAATGGACATGCAATAATCTCCACATTTAAGGGGTAAAATTTGATAAATTTTGCCATATGTATGCACCCATGAAAAGAACACCACTGTAATAAAAATAATACACATCTCTATCACCCCCAAACTTTCTCATGCCCCTTTATCATCCATTTCTCTTACCCCACCCAGTCACCCATCTTGTCCCCAAGCAATTACTGATCTGCTTTATGTTACTAAATATTAATTTACATTTGCTATAATTTTGTGTAAATGAAATCAGAGCATGCAATCTTTTATCTGGTTTCTTTTACTCAGCATAATTATTTTGAAGATATGTCCATCATATAGACTTGATATGTCTATATCAAGTAAGTATTCTTTGCTTTATGTTGCTAAGCAGTATGCCTTCCTATGGATATATCACAAATGTTTATCTAGACCTATAGCTGAACATTTGTGTTTCCAGTTTTTGGCCATTACAAATAAAGCTGCTATGAACATTTGAATGTAAGACTTTTAATGAACTTACATTCATAGGCATGGACTGTCTGGGCCATAAGTTAGGTGTGTTTTTAATTTTTAAAGTAATTGTCAAACTGTTTTGCAAGGTGCTTTTACTGCTTTCCATTGCATCCTCACTAACACTTGGGATGGTCAGGCTTTCTTATTTGAGACATTGAAGTAGGTAAGTGGTTGAATCACATACGTTTTAGTTTGAAAACACTTAATGAGTAATAGTGTTGAATGACCATCTTTTCATGTGTTTATATGCCTTCCATGTATCTTCTGTGCTAAAGCAAAATGTCTGTTTGAATCTTGCTCATTTTTATTGAGTTGTTTGTGTTTTTTATTATTATTGAGTTCTAAGGTTTCCTTATATAGTCTACCTAAAAATATTTTCCCAAACATGTAATTTGCAAATGTTTTCTCAAAGTCTGCAGCTTGTCTTTCATTATCTTAAAAGAGTCTTTCTGAGAGTAGAATTTTTCAAATTTGATGAAGCTCAATGCATTCTTTTCTATCTTTTATGACTCCTCATGCTTTTGATATTGAATCTAAAAAATATTTGCCTAAACAAAGCTCACAAACATTTTCTATGTTTTTTATCCAGAATTTTTGCAGTTTTAGGTTTTACATTTAGATCTCTGATATATTTTGAGTTAATTTTAATTTATGATGTGAGACAGGGTAAAATAACATTCCATTATTTTTTTCCACAGGGACTTCCATTCATTCCAGCATTGTTTGCTGAAATGAATTCCTATCCTTTATCCACTGAAAATCCTTTGCTCATTTGTTGAAGATCAATTGACCGTGTGTGTGTGTGTGTGTGTGTGTGTGTGTATTTCTGCATGCTGTTCTAATGGATTGATCTGTTTGCCTCATTTTCATGTCAATAGCACATTTTAAAAATTACTGTAGCTTTCTGTCCTTTTTCAAAACTGTTTTTACTGTTCTAGGTAGGTCCTTCACATTCCATATAAATTTTAAAATCAGCTCTTCAATTTCTACTGAAAAAAAGAAAGCTGATTGAGATTTTGATTCGGATTGTGTAAAATGTATTAATTTTTGAAGATTGAAAACTAAATAATATTTTAACTTTTACCCATAAACATGCAATATTTTACTATTTACTTCTGAGTGTTAGAAAATAGAGCTTATTAATTCATATATTGATCTTTTCTTCTGTATTCTTGTCAAGTTAGCAGCTTTTTGTATACTCTATAGAATTTTCTACATAGATGATCATTTCATTTGCAAATAAAACTTTTTGTTTCTTCTTTTCTAATATGAACTTTTAATTTTTTTTCTTAATATATGATCTAGAACCTTGAATACAATATTGAATAGAAGTAGTGAGACTGGACACATTTGTTTTAATTCTGATCTTGGAGAGAAAACATTTAGTCTTCCACCATTAAGCTTGATAAGAGTGGTAGGTTTTTCACATATTTTCTTTATCAGGTTGGAAAATTTTTATTTTAAGGCACCTGAGAATTTTTCTCCCCTTATCGCAAATAGATGTTGAAAGTTTTCCATGCATTTCATGCATCTATTAGTATGAATATATGATTTTTCTTTTTCAGTTTCTTCATGTGTTGAAATAAATTGATTGGTTTCCAAAAGTTAATCCAACTCTACATTCTTGGGATGAACACCGTTGGTTTATGGTGTTTTATCTTTTTAATATATTGTTGAACTTATTTTGCTAAAATTGTATTCAGAATATGTGTTTCCATTTTCATGGGGGATATTGGCCTATAGATTTCTTTCAATATATTTTTCTAATTTTGACATAAGAATAATTACTGCTGTATTAGTGATTCAGGAAGTAGTCTCTCCTCTTAAACTTTATGTGAGAGATTGCTTAGAATTGGTAATATCTCTCCATAAATATTTTGCAGAATTCATTAGTGAAGCTATAGGAGCTTGGAGTATTTACATGGAAAGGTTTTAAACTACAAATTCAATCCCTCTAATAGATATAAAGATATCTAGGTTATCTAATTCATCTGTGTGAGCTTGGTAGCTTGTTTCTTTCCAGAAGTTTACTTGTTTCATCAAAGTTTTCAATTTATTTGAATGGTTATTTATAATCTATTTATCCTTTGAATATATAGAGAAGCTTTAATGATTTTTACTCACTCTTTTGTGATGTTGATCATTTGTGTTCTTTTTCATCAGTTTGTCTAGAGTTTTATCAATGTTATTTATCTCATAAACTAACTTTTGTTTTCATTGATTTTCATTATTGTTTTTCTCTTTTATTTATTTTTACTATGATACTTATTTTCTTTTGTTACTTTTAGTTTCATTTCTTCATTTATGAGCTACAGCTTCTTTGTGTTACATTAAAAGTTTCTTGAGAATTTGTAGAACACATCTCTAACATGTAACAATATATTTTCACATGACGTTATACTACTTTATGCATAACAAAAAAAACCAACAGTACATTTTTACTTGGACTTTCTTGGACTTTGTGTTACTGTTATCCTTCATTTTACTTCTATCCATATTATAAACCTCATAATACATTGCTATTATTTTTGCTTCAAACAGTTGATTCTTTTAAAACGTTTTTTTAAAATAAGAAAAATTCTTCATGTTTGCCATGTAGTTAAAACTTCTAGTTGTCTTTCTTCTTTTCTATAGATCCACCTTTCCATCTGTCATCATTTTTCTTTTACTTGAAGGTCTTCCTTTAACTTCTTCAGTAGTGCAGATCTACCAGTGACCAATTATTTCACTTATTTCTAAATAATTCTTTATTTTGTCTTTATTTCGGAAATATATTTTTGCTAGATAAAGTGTTATAGTGTGATAATTCTTTACCTTTAGTACTTTAAAAATTGTTCAAATTTGTCTTCTAGCTTCTTTTATTGTTGTCAAAAATATCTACTATGATTCTTATTTGTCTATCCGTTTGTAGTGGGTCTGTTTCTCTCAGAGTTTTAATATTTTCTCTTTATGCTTGGTGTTACATAATTTTATCATGATGTGCATTGGTGTGTTCTTTGCCCTTGGGTTTATGAATCTGTGGGCTGATGGTTGTCATTAAGTTTTTGAGGAAAAATGTCAGTTATTAATTCCTCAAGTAATTTTTCTGCTTTGCCTTCATACAAACACTTCAATTATATACATATATATATACACACACAGAGTATATATATATATACACACACATATATATACACACATACATATATATACATATATATATGTATATAAACTTCTTGAATTTGTCCCATAGTTTACCGAAGCTCTGTTCTTTTTCTCCGTCTGTTTTATTTTAAATAGGCTACATTGCTATAACATCGAGTTCACTAAAGATTTTTCCTCAGGGTCTAATCCCCTGCTAATTACATTCTGGGTACTTTCATCTGAAATATTATATTTTCAATTTGGGTCTTTTTTATATCATTCATTTATCTATTTAACATGTTAAAATATTTCTTCTGTCTTCCTAAACATATGAAAGATGGACCTAATTACCTTAATTTTGTTGTATTTATTCTATCATCTATCATTCTGAATTTAGCTTTCGAGAAGTTAATATTTCTCCTCATTATGGCTATTCTTTTCATACCTGGTCATTTTTGTTTGACTGCCCAACATTCTGAATGTTAAATGCTGTATATTTCTATATTCCTAAAAATATTATTGAACTGTAATCTAGCACAAAGGTAAATTACTTGGTTTTGCCTAAATGCTACTTTATGTGGGACCAAAGCTACATGTAGACCCTTCTTAGTACACTAAAAGATGCCTCATGAATTATTAGTTTTCTACTCTCTTTGCAACAGGCAATAACCCTGTCCTTTGTGAGTTCTAGGCACTGTTCATTTAAGTCTTTTTTTTTTTTTTTTTGACTTAGGTATTTCGCTCACATGCATGAGTTGATCTACACTGAACTGAACACGTCAGGGATTTTTTTTTTTTTCTATGTAGGATACTCTTCTTTTACTTACTCTGCTGAAAATTCTAACCACCTTGACTTTACAAAACTGAACTCTGGGATACCCTGGCTCTGACTTCATTCTTCCTCCAGTTCCATAACCTGAGAAATTTCTCCAATAGTAAAATAAGGCAATCATAGGGCTCATATAATCTGTTTTCCATATTTTAGAGATCACAATCCTTCATTGTATGTTGTTGAATATTTTGAGAGCCAGTGTTTCATATATATTTGCCCCAATTTTTAATTATTTTTTGTGCCAAGGGAGCAAATGTGGTCCTTGTTACCCTATCTTGAATAGAAGTCTTCCTGAGACAAGTTTCAAACCTTTATATTAGAGCAATTAGAGCCATCCATTTGAGGAGATGTAGCATTGCCATATGAAAAGCAAATAATGTCAGGTAAAACATGTACATATTGTATGTGTATATTGTTTTATTTTAACTTTAATAAAAGATCTTGAACTTTATTTTTTTATTTAAGGAAGTATTCTATTTCCTAACCAGTCATTCTTAAGCAAAGAAAGAACACAATAATTTTCCACCTATCATATTGACCCTATATCTTATGTTTATAACGACTCTGTGCAATGGGCAATTGAACAATTCTTATACAGCTTGGCAAATTTTTGTCAATGCTATCACCACAAATATAACATCTTAATGGAAATAAAATGTGTCCATCATGTTTAAAATACTTTTTAAAATGTAGTTTTATTTTCATTTTACTATTAGTGGTTATATTTCATGACATACTTTCAGAGTCTGAGACTTCAGTTTCCACAGTAAACAGATACTTAATAAATGTTTAATTATAATAAAGTCTCCTGTGCTTTTTCAATTGGTAGGAGGAAAAATTGAAATTACTGTTTGCATAATTCAAGTTAAAAGTAAATAAGCAAAGACAATAAAACTATTATTTGAAATCCTGTTAAATACAACAAAGGCTTAAATTGTTGACTCAATTCCCTATACAAATTAATTCACAAATAAATTGTGGTTTCAAATATCTGGTAAAATGTCCATGTTCTACTTTGCTTGCATCTCCACATGTTCAGAGGGGGATAAGGGGATTAAGACAAGTATCTGGGCAATTCAGAAAAGAATTATAAGCCATGTGAACAATTATTAGTCAAGATTTACACAGAGTATTTATCAAGCACAGGGCCCACCACAGACTAAGGTGGAAATACAGAGCAATTATTTGATTTTTCATAATTAGGAAAGTAATGTTTATATTGTAAGCTTCTTATAGGAAAACTGATGTATTTAAATCTAACAGAGAAAAATTTCTTTATCAAGCTGGTAATGTAGATATGCTGCCTTACTGACTTATTGGTATAGTATATAACCACAATACTTTTTAGTGATTTTGATTATGATATTTCCATTTGCTTATTCTGAAGATCTATGTTAATTATCAATACCATCTGGTTGTGATTGACATGGAGATATGTTATCCAGAGCAGACATCTGAGTCTTGTTGACCCATCTGCAAAGAGTGCATTCAGCAAACTGCCTATAGTTATCAGCCCCTTCAGGGACTGGCTTAGTTACAAAGTCGACTGTCTCAGGGTCACAGCTTTCTCAGAAAAACCCATATCCAGTGACTCATCAAATAATAGGTATTAAGACCTAGACATTTGGGCCTAATATACTGATATTCTGATTGGTGGTTTTAGCCCAAGAGCTCTCTGCTTTCTATGTGATTAGCTGAGTCTTATCCCTGTTCTGGATTACAGCTCTACTTATTTCTCTACCCCGTCCTACTTTCTTTCCATTCCTTCCATAGGTTTCCCTCTCAAAAGCACTCCTTAATAAGTACTGCCCATTAACCACTATGTTGGAGTATGGCTGCCAGTGAAAGTACTGTTGGAAGTGGTCTGAGCAAACTGGTCATAAGATGGAGTTTTAGAGTTGCATTAATCCCCAACCAGCTTGCAGTAAGAGCGCCATCAATGGTGGGAATTACAGTTGAATCGTTACAACTTTCACTACACCGGGCCCAGTGGCTCATGCCTGTAATCCCAGTACTTTGGGAGGCCAACGTGGGTGGATCACCTGAGGTCAGGAGTTTGAGACCAGCCTGGCCAACATGGTGAAACCCTGTCTCTACTAACAATACAAAAATTAGCCGGGTGTGGTGGTGGGTGACTGTAGTCCCAAGTACTCAGGAAGCTGAAGAAGGAGAATCACTTGAACCCAGGAGATGGAGCTTGCAGTGAGCCGAGATTGCGCCACTGCACTCCAGCCTGGGCTACAGAGTGAGACTCCATCTAAAAGAAAAAAAAAAGAAAGAAAGAAAGAAAGAAAGAAAGAAAGAAAAATGCAGCTGTGCTTCTACCTCTGCTCAGCCTATGGCCACATGGATGATCCTTCAAGTAATGGAAAAAGAAAAAGCCCAAGTTTGGTTTACATACAGGTTGTTTACAGTCTATACTTTACTTATGTATTGGCTTGGTATTGGCTTGTTAAAACAAAAAGTAGACAATGTTACAGTACAACTTCACACACGTGTGACTTTAAAGTTAAGAAGAAAAATTCTTCCAAATAGCAGAGTTTCAGGAGATGCACCAGTTAGCCATTTTATGTAGAGAGAGAAGTGGTCTGACTTATGGGCAGTGGGAAATGGCCTGATCAGTAGTCTTGAAGAAGACAAATTAGAAGATCAGAGACAAGGAGGTCTGGGGTGACTCATGAAGGAGCATACAGGAATAGACACGAAGTGTGAAGATCTTTGTGCTGCTGTTAATGCTCACCAGAAATTATTTGCAGTGGAACAGGCAGTAAACAACCACATAGACAAAATGGCTCAGTCAGTTAATGTTAGCCGGCCCTGGTCATTGGCTACCCTGTTGCTAGAACAACTGACACATGAACAAAGAGGTCATGGTAGCAAAGATAGAGATTATGCATGGACCCACTGGCAAAGCTCATGAGGCTACTGCAGCTGCGAAAGGTCTAGCCTACCACAACAGAGACCAATGGCGAGCCCTGATAAAGGACTATTACTCGAAAGCAATTAATCACTGGCAGGCACATTGCCTGTATCTGACCTCTTTCCGTAATGGTGAGGTCAGTGCTTTGTTCTAAATGAGTAGACATAAATTTCTGGTATAACTTCCCCTTCCTGCCTGCAAAGCTTCGCAGGACACCAATATTCAAGAGTTTATAGACGTTTTAGTCCTCCTATCTGGGATCTCATGTAACATCATGTAAAGTCGTGGTCTCATTTTACAGCGAAAAAAGAATGGGAGTGGGTCCATGATAATCGCATCCACTGTCATATCACACGCTATGCCAGTCTGCATCTACTAGCCTGCCAGAACATTGGAACAGTGGCTAAACAAATAGTTAACACTCCAGCTAAGAGAGGATACTTCATGAATATAAGATGACATCATCTAGAATGTAGTATAGACTTTAAATCAAAGACGTTTAAAGTCTGCTGTGTCTCCAACAGGAAGAATTCATGGGTCATGGAACCAATAGATGAAAGCAGGGGAAGCAGCACTTACCTTCATTCCCAGTGATGAGGTTTGCTTCACAATCTCATAATTCTGACTTAGAGATACATAATCAGGGTTAGCGATACTACTATCCCAAGTGGGAATGATTTCCAGGAGACACAGTATGAGTCCTATTGAACCATAAGCTACAGCTGCTACCTGGGCACTTCAGGCTTCTTGTGTGAATGGACTAAAAAGAAAAGAAGAGTTGTCACTATCTTGGCAGTGGCAATGAAGCCAAATAATCAGGCTGTTTTTACATAAAGGAAGCAGGAAAGAATATTTGTAGAACTAGATGATCCACTTGAGTACATTTTGGTACTTTCATATTTAATTTTGATGGTTAAATGGACAATGCCTTACAATGGCAAGGGGACCAGAGGCTCAGATTCCTCAGGGATGAGGATCAAAGTCATGCCACCAGGTAAGGCATCAAGACAAGTAGAGGATTCTTACCACATATAAAGAAGTGCTTCTGGGTAGTATAAGGAGTGGATTTTAGTGGACACAGATATATTTCACCCCAGTTCCCTTTCAAGGAAGGATTTCTTGCCCCAGATGCAGAAAGTGCAGGCAGAGATACCCTTTAGATGTCAACAAATTCAGAGATCACGTCAGTTGCACAGACAGCTTTCTCCATGCGCTTTCTCCCTTTCACTGCATTCACCACATCCTCCATCACATTTCACCCCTCTCAAGTGGCCCAGATCCAATGAATGTGGTTAAAGGGCCCATCCATTTCTTCCCACTGAGGGGTAACTATAACAGTACCTTTTAGCTCTAGAGTTCCCCGTGATCTCAGCCAAAATTATTGTTGTGCCTGCAATACAGGTTGACTTTTTCATCTATCCAATCTTGTTTCCTTCTTCTTTCTTCCGCAAATCTTGACCCCAAAGACACTTCTTAATAAACATTCTATACACTAAACTTGATCACAGAATCTGCTTCCTAGACAGCCTAACATGCTACAAAAGCATAATGAAGAGAGCATACAAGTTGTAATCATATCAACTTGAGTTTTTAAATCTATTAATTCTGTAACTGTGGACAAGTTACTTAGCTTTTGCGGATTTTGGAATCCAAAAACATGTCTTTCTTTTGTATGTTTTTTAATGCAAAGCAAAAGCTCTATTCATTGTTGTATAGGAGGAATAGTCTGAATTATCTGAAATTTTGGAATAAAACTCAAGCACTTCAATAATGTTCAAATATATTTTAAAAAATATCATCTTGTTTAAATGTGTTTGCACATACACAATTATGTAAGGGATTAATTTCTTACTTTTTTTAGGAGATTTCAATGTTGCAATATTTTTACGGCATTCATATAAAGTAGCCTTGAACCTCCTTCTCTAGTAGCTATATATTGACATCCTAGTGCTGAAGAAATTATTCTTTATTTTGCCAGTGAATTGATTTACACATAAACTAAAGTAGAATAGAAAAATGTGAGGAGAATATTTACGATTCAAATACTCTCACCCAGATGCATATTAAAATAAGTAGCTTTTAGGTAGTGTTAATAAAACAAAATTAATTCAGTTGCACAAGTTGAAAAACTGAAATATTTATACATCAATTATTGATGATTTGTACTTTTCAAACTAACTTGTTTTATTGTGTTACCAAGCCAAGGCTAGCATTATCTTTCAGCTAGACTAAACTGCCTGCCATTATTCTTAAAGTATCTAGATATGCATATAACGTTTAGTTTTATGGTATAATCTTCCTTTAAATAATTTTATTTTTAAGTTTTTCCTTCATTTTAACTGATGCCAGTTTGTATCTATATCACTCCTTTGTTGACTTATCAAATGACATTAACTGCTGTTGAGTGGTAGTTTTTTGGGTTTTTTTAAATTTTTCTATTGTTTAACTTTTCATGTATTTGGACTCCATCTTCTCAACAAAGTTGCAAGCTTATTGAAGGGAAAAGCATAGTTTTATATTTCCTTGATTTTACCATAAACATTTAATGAGGTACACAATATTGCAAATAATTTGTATTCTTTATCTTGATTTTACTCAATATTGTCAGGATTGATTGAGGAATTGGTCTGACTTCTTAAGTAAAACATCTTCTCTATAACTCATTAGATTTTAAATCATAGAGGAATAAATGAGTTGCAATAACAAAATCAATTGAGTCTCTTCTGAGTAAGACTACATTTCGAATGTTCAAGCTGATTTAGGACAATTCTTATTAGTGGGTTTCTTCAATAATACAATTGAGACTCCACAGACAAATGAGAAATTAATACGGAAATTAGATGCTGATGTAGTGAAATGAAAAAAATATCATATTGACATCCCCTACAACAATGGAAAAATGAAAAATCCTACAAATATTGGGGCGGGGAGAAAGAAGTTCTGATTTAAAAGCCCTGCTTAAAGAGGCTGTTTGCCAACTTTCAGATTTTTAAGTAACTGAGTAGAAACTAGGTGATTCTCAAAGGCAAAAATAAACTGAACGGGTTGCAAAATAAATTTTAGTAATAAATTGATGCATTTGTTTTTAAAAATAATTTAGCCTTTGGAATCCTTTCAGATGAAAATTTTAATTATCATTTTTCTTGCAAAAAGAATGATTCTATGTGAAAAACACTTTATTAAGTAAAACAAAACAGTGCAAAAAAACCTGATATTTGAAAAATAAAAATAATTCTGAATATATTATTTATGAAAAGGTCATCTGAAAGTGTTAGTTTCAAAACTAGGGTTTTAACCATTTAATTTTACCTCATAGTATAACATATTTATAGGTTGATGAGACCATCCTTTCAGGTATATTTCATTTATATTTGATTATTAAAAACATAGGTTTCTGCTTATAGGTTTTCATTTTCATGTTTCCCCAAAATGGCTCATGTTGAATACATTTTAGTGTTAAAATGGCATAGCCATAACATCAATATATGGATTATAATGCCATAGATTATAGGGAATAAACAAATCAGTGAATTGAAGGCAATATGGCTGCTATTATGATAATGTTAACATCATGACATAAAGAACATATTTCTACTTTTATTATGCATTATTACCTATCACAGACAGCAATGTCTAAAAGTGGGAAATTTTTGAAGAGAGCTTCTATTGCTTTGAAAATTATCATGTTATCTTAGGAACTGTAAAGGATTTGATGGGGGAGGAAAGAAAGGCGCATTCTTGTGTGAAATATGCACATGAGTACAGTGATATGAGGCATGTGTACATTATACCATTCAGCAGATAAAGGCACAGTGAATCGTCTTTAAAAGCTGGCTATATAACAAAGAACCATCAGATCATCAATGTGACTATTTTATATTCAGTTTACACAGGTGGAATCTCATAAAGTATTCATTGAAAATTAAACAGAAATAGAGTTGAATCATACACCCATGAATAGGAGAATTCTTCGCAGCCAATGGCACAAACATCCCTTTTGGGAAGTAGCTACCTATACCAGTGTTTAAAATGAGGGGAGGTGTGGTCAGATTTAAAGTGCTCTGAAAAAGGTAGAAATTTTGATTGACTTCATATTTTTAAGCTTGCATTTTTTAAAAAGTATAAACACTAAGTATATCACTTCAAAAACAATAAGGGAAAAAATATCAATTTATAAAAATGCAATAAAAGAAATTTAAAAGAACCAGAGAAAAAGCTCAGGATAAATAGAAAGCAGAAAATACGATGGGAGAAATTATTCAAACAAATAAGTAATCACAATAAATGTAAAATAATCCAAGTCACCAGCTAAAAGACAGATAATATAGTATTAACGTTTAAAACTATAGCTATATGATTCTATAAAAAATAGACAAATGTAAAAACACATACATGGTGAAATATGCACAAATCAGAAACAACCTTAAAAATACTGATAATGCTATTTAAAACAAGCTTTAGGGAAAAATAATGAGAGTATAGTGAAAGGCAGTTAAATTTACCAAGATTACATAAAACTCCAAAATCTATGTGAACATAATAATCTGTCCTTAAATATGTAAGACAGAATTACATGTATAGATGGACAAATTTAGAATAATAAAATCCCTGAACAAACTTATTTTACTAGTTGATAGGTGAAATGGACAAAATAATGAACAGTTTTGAAAGGTTTGATAAACTTAATTTAAAAAACTGGTATAAAAGACAGATATATCTGTATATTACCCAGCTCTAGCAATGATAGAATCCACATTCTTCTCAAGCATACAAAAAACATTTTTAAGATAGTATAATAGTCTCTAGAACTTAAAGCAATCTGAAAGTCTTTCTAGAAATTAATCATATAGCCCATTTTCTGTTCTTCTACTATAATGATTTTTTTAATGAAATAACAAAAAGATAACTGAAATTGTAAACAACGTGTATAAGAATGCGGTTCAGTGAATTCGTGGTTGGTATCTGATAGCACTATGATTATATACAGAGACTATTAGAAGTCTGCTGCTGACCCTTGGCTAAGACAGAGATAAAGCATTGACTAGCTAGTAATTTAAAATGTGCTGTATATAAAGTCGAAACCTTCCCTGGAACCCCTCTGTACTTGCTTGTCTATATTATTTCCTGAAAATATGAGGTCTGATTGTTTGCACTTGGCTTTAACCTAGCCTGATTTTGTGACCAGCAGAGTACAAAAGAGCTCATTAGAAAATATCTGCCTTTGCTTTATCGAAACGTCAGAATCTATGAACGTAACTTGTTCGTTAACAATCTGAAGATGAAGCAGTCTGAAGATGTGCAACAGAGAAAAGACCCTGGAGCTGAGGCTGGAAGTAGTTGGCTCTCTTTATGCTTACCTGGGCTTTCTTTCTCTGATGTACCACTACCTTTATTAAAAGCCTTGTGTGGGTATACGCTGTGGAGTCTCTCAAATCTTTTCTATTGCATGGTGCTGTAAGAACCATAATGTAAGATGTAAGGTAGTCTATAGGGAATCTACTAACTCAGCAGCCCGAGATGCGGTTGAAAGGAGGGAAAATGATTGGTATTATTTAGGGGGAAATAAAACAACAGAAATTAAAAGAGATCAAGAAAACATCTAGACAAACTGGGTAGAAATATTCAGATGGTTCATTAAAAATGGTTTGAAAAAGGTGGCAATCAGAATAGCTGCTAAAATGTTACTGGATCTCTATAACTTGAATAGATGATCTAATTACTCCATCAACCCCTCAAACTATGTAAGGGCCATATCAGATTCTGTCAAAATATTCTAGGTTTGATTAATATTAAAAATATAATATTTACCCAAAGAGAAATCTACAGCCCCTGTGGATACAGTGCTGATTTAAAAGATATGAGGTAAAGGAGAGGATTATGATGTGGAGAAACAAGAAGACCATGATTTCTTGTCCAAACTCCAGCAGGAAAATCAGGCTGTTCGCATTGATATGGCTAAAATGTCCTGGGATAGTGAGGACACCCTTATTAGGGTTACTGAACACTGGGGCACAGTGTATTATCGCAGCCTAAATGTGCTCTGGTAATATAACTAAATTAGGGACAAATGGTTATGCAGTGGTGGGAGGCTTATATGTGAAGTATGTCACAAACTAGGAATATTAGGAAAAGTTATAGTTACTACTTGAGCTCACCAATGTACATTACTGAGATAATGTTATGCGAGAATGAGAGACTCCCTTTATACAAACTATTAAGGAAAGAACTTCATATAAGCCTACTCTTTATCCTGTTTCATTTTATTTACTTTGTTTGTTTGTTTGTCTGTTTTGAGACGTAGTCTCGCTGTGCTGCCCATGCTGGAGTGCAATGGAGCGATCTCGGCTCACTGCAACCTCCACCCCTCAGCTTCAAGGGATTCTCCTGCCTCACCCTCCTGAGTAGCTGGGATTATAGGCACCTGCCAACATGCCTGGCTAATTTTTGTATTTTTAATAGAGACGGTATTTTACCATGTTGGCCAGGCTGGTCTCGAACTCCTGACCTCAAGTGATCTGCCCGCCCTGGCCTCCCAAAGTGCTGGGATTACAGGCATGAGCCACCATGTCCGGCTCCATTCTGTTTTAAGGATGTACAACTGTTTTAAGGCGTGTACAACTGAAACTTTTATATAACTGAAATTAAAGCAATGTGGAATTCATGAAGAACATCAAGAAATTAAGTTTGATTGAGAGTATATTAGACATAGATATATTAGTTCCTACAAATTATTTGTTAATGCAGTATGGCCTGTCAGAAAAGCTAATATACCCTGGAGATCATTTAAAAATTATAAAGACCTTAATAAAATAATAGCCGTGCTGCATCATGCCCAACATGGTGTTACCAATTCAAGTTTTGCAGCAAGTTATGGGAGATTTGTATTCTGTGATTGGTTTGGTTAATGATTTATTTTACATTTCTGTTTCAGGAGAAAATGAAAGACAATTTGTATCCGTGGGGGACCAAATCCAACAGACTTTTACCATGCTCCTATGGGATACTGTATCTAAATTCTTTATACTGTCTTAACTTGAAGAAAAGAAATTTAGATTTGACTTAGTGGAAAAGCATGTTTTCTAAAAAAATTATATTGATAATGTAATGCTGATATGTCAATTAGACGATCGAGCTAAAACTGAATTTCAAATCTTTGTTAATCTAATGACCACTAGAGAGTATCTAATTAAACTGGCTAAAGTACAAGGCCCAGCACAAACCATTACATTCCTAGGAATTACTTCTACCAGAGTCATTAGACACTTCCCTCAAACAACCAAAAATAAGTTGTTATCTCTTTCAACTCCAAAATCAAGGCAAGAGGCACAAAGTTTAATTGTATCATTTGGTTTCTGGAAATGTACTAATCTTTAGAGATGGCTACCAATCTTATAAAAAGTTTCTCTAGGGTATAAAAATAAAAAACAAGCCATGTGAATTATATTCTGTAGTTTTTATTGACCTCACAACAAAAGTAGAAAAAGGAGCATATAAAGCCAGTTAGAGAGCAATGTTGTATTTGAATACGTAGCTGAAATATTGAACAAAATTTTTAAATTGGATACATTTTTATCAAGTTAATATATTATGAGGATTATTGCAGGAAAGCAAGGATAATCTAGTACTAGAAGAAATTATCAATATAAACTCCCTCTTAACAGATTGATGGTAAAAAAATTTATCTCAAGAGGTGCATCACAATGTCTGATGCAATGAATAACTAATTCATCTTTTAAATTATCATCAGATTACAAGTAGAAAGGAATTCCCTTAACCTGATGAAGGTTGTACATCAAAAACTTTCTTTAAACACCATATAAAATATTCAAACTGATAAACGTTCTAATAAAAAACGTAACAATAAAGATGACATCTAAATTTCAGCAAATTTGTTGTATATTTCAGTTACTCCACGTTGAACTGAAAACTCTAGTGGATAGCCAATTAAATAAGATAGAAAATCAAAAATAAGAGGCAAAAATATTTTACAATTTTTACACAAAATTATAGTTATTTGCAGACTTTGTGTTTTGGAAAACCTAAGATAATCTATAAATCATTAGAACTAATGAGAGCACTCAGCAAATTCATTGTATACAAAACCAACAATCAAAAATAACTACAAAAAATAGTACTAAAAAGACTCCATCCATAATATCTACATCAACTAAAATGTGTAGGGGTGAAACAACTGGCAGATGTGTGCAAATTATTTGTGAAATAAAAGATTACAAAATTTGAAATACATAAAAGAAGCCCTGAATAAATGAAAATATACAATAAGTTCTTCAGTGGAAGACTTCATATTATAAGTAATTTAATTCTTCCCAAATTTATGTATTAGTGCAATGCAATTCTAATAAAAATCCCAAAAGAATTTATTGAAATCTTGAACACACTGATCCTAAACTTCATGAGAATGAGACAAAAGTAGCCAAGACAATTTTTGGAAAAATATTAAAAATAATGATTATATGTTCTGTCTGGCCAGATACCACATCTTATTGCAAGCATAGTTTAGGATCAGAAATAAGTAATAAATCAGTCGAATAGAATAGAGCAATGAAAATACACCATCAAATATGACATCTTGCTAGAGGGGACATTACAAATTAGTGATCTAATGTAGGACTATTAAGTAAATGGTATTGGAATGCTAGCATTTCCAGAGGGAAGAAATAATTTGATTATAATCTCATTTTATATAAAATATTTTCAAGATGGAGGAAATAATAGAGAAAACAAAACTTAAAAGTATTACAAGAATGTATAGAATATATCCCTATATGTAAGTGAAAGAGTTCTAAAATCATAACATAAACAAATCTTATAAAATAGAGATTGATGGATTTGATTATTTGAAAAGTATGCATTTATGCTTGACTAAAGTCACCATAAACATAGTTAAAAGGTAAACTTTGGCTGATTAGGAAGCAATATATGGAACTTGGTAACAGAATTGATTATTATTCATTACTATTTTTGAAATCAATACGAAAATGCACTTATATTCCAGTTGAAAGGAGTGGTAACATTTAATGATTATTAATTGATTGAAGAACCCATGAGTCCAAAAAGTATTAGAATATGCCAAAAATCTTAACCAACCTGAGAAGTGCCAGTTTACAAAGAAGACACTTTTCTTACTTATATTGACCAAAGTGCCTTAAATTGAGTGTCACATATTGGAAAGGATCTTGGTGAAAGAAATTGTAATATACTATTTCTGGGAGTAGAAATGATACAATAATTTGAGAAAAAAATTGGGAATAGATAGTTTTGAGTTAATTATTTCTCTTTCAAAGCAGCCATTCTATTATACATATAAACTCTTAAAAATTGTTTACAGTTACATACAAAGATTATACACATACACGTATTATATGTATATACACACACATATATATACATACATATGTATGAATTTCCATTTTAGCTCATTTTGTAATAGGAGGAAATTAAAAACAATATATACGTCCATCAACAGACTAACAGATAAATAAAATGTGTAATGTACTCTATGGTAAAATACTGTACATAGAAAAAATGAATTAATGACATTAGCATATACTGATATAGTAAAGGGCAAAGCAATGTTTTAAAAAGAAAATTGCAGTATTATACTCACTATTCACTATTCACATGAAAGTAATATATGTTGTGCTGTCATGTACTGCTTCTCTCTTCGTCTCTCTCTTTCTGTCTCTCTCTCTGCCACACACAAACACACAGACACACACAAAATTAAGGGAAATACTGAAAAATTACACAATTAATGTTAGTCAATGCTTTTAAAACAGCAAAGATATGAGAGAATACAATTTGCAATGAGGAAAACAAGTGTTTTTAGCTTTATCTACAATGTTTTATTTTGTTAAAATAGACAAAACAGATATGATCAAATTTGAAAAATATAAAGAACAAGTAGTAGAAACAAACATTATTCATCATTACACCACCAAGAGGGCACTATAGTTAAAATTTTATGAAGGTTTTGCTCAAGATTTTTGTTGTTGTTGCTGTTTTCACTTTTGTAATCAGAAAAGAAAAAAAACTTAAATCTCTTGAGACAGTGGTTTGGATAAATTGTTTAGTGTAGCGAGACCTTACAGTTAAAAATTTTCAAGATATATCTTATTATTTTGGTTCTCAACATGTTTTTCCATCAAACTACTTAAACACATACCTTCTGTCCTAGTCTGTTTCGTGTTGTTATAAAGGAATACCTGAGGCTGGGTAATTTATAAAGAAAAAAGGTTTATTTGGCTCATAATTCTTATGGATGAAAAGTTCAACATTGAGCATCTGCATCTGGTGAGGGCCTCTGGTTGCTTCCACTCATGGTGGATGGTAACGAAGTGCTGATGTATACAGAGATCACATAGTAGGAGAGGAAGCAGGAGAGACAGGGATGAGAGCTGCCAGGCTCTTTTTAACAACCACACTATGTGGGAACTAACAGAGTGAGAACACACTCACCCCAGTGGGAGGGTATTAATTCATTCATTAGAGGTCAGTTCCTATGTCCAAACACCTTCAATTTGGCCCCAAATTTGGGGAACAAATTCAATGAATTTTAGGGGGGAAAATATCCAAACCATAGAGCCTTCTTATATGCAACATGCTTACACGGGCCAACAAAGTTTTCCATATTAGAGCATAGTGATTGCTGGCAAATTATGTAATTCCATTTTTTTTTCCTACCACTGATCCAAGCTACTAGTATTTCTCACACATAGATGAGAAAATTATGCCATAGATGTTTTTAGAAATTATATTTTTTAAAGAATTGGAAAGAGAAATAGATTTTTAGCTTCTTTGTTCAGAGTGTTTATGTAATGTAGTTTAAATCTCACTGTTTTAATGATGAATTGTTAGCTTTTGTGTTTGTTGAACACCTTGTTTCTAATACGTCTATGTATTGACTAATTCAACCATGAGGTAGTGAATGAGATCTAACTGCAACTTGCTGGCAGGAAATAAATTGTACAATTGATTGTGGTTTTTGAGAAAAAAAACCATTTTAAACTTTTGAATCTACAAATTCACAGTTATGAAAAACAGCAGGCATTATATGCCTTCAAGCAGAGTTTGTGAAAGATAAGTCAGGAAAAGTTTGTTTCATTATCACACTCAGAAATGTGCCTTACTATCACACCCTATAAAAAGAAAGGAAGATCAATTTGCTTTGATGGCACATAATGCTTTTAATCTACCACATTAAAAAATAATTTTTCAAGGCTGAGTTAATGTGAATGCAGTACACCCTTTTCTTAAGCTTTTGTATATTTTCCAGGTATAACTCATGAGTGAGAACATGCTGGTGAAGAAACTACTTTTATATATGACCATAGTATATGTTTGAAACTAGAAAAAAATTGAAAATGAGTGTGTTTCAGCTGCTTGAGAGTATTTTTGTTGTCTTTGTTGTTGTTTTATGAAACACAACCATATTCTTGCTTCTTGGAAGTCATCATAATGATTTTTCCAATTTCAGGCATTTTGATCCTTAAGGAACTTTCAGTGGGTGTTCCTAATGTCATAACTGGGCAATTGTTACTTCTTCAGTCAGTTAAGATTAGAAGCCAGATTATCAGATAGTCTATTGCCTATATAGTAGCTATAAGAAAAAATATGGAACAAAATATAAGCATGAAAATAGTAGATAAAAATAAAACACTTTACCATTTTTATAACACGGCATTTAGAATCTACTTTATAGCCTTAGAAAAGAAAATCTGTAGAGTAGTTTACAGAATTTGTTCTGCTGGCATTTACCCAGGTATTTAAGGGAAGCACATTTATTTATGAAAAACACGAAATAATTTCTATGTAAGGATGATAGAAAGTAAAAATATTTGAGAATCTGTGATATTGTCGTATGTGTTGTGTTTTGCAATATTAAAAAATATAAAAGACATAATTTCTGTTCTTGGGGTCTAGGTAATTTTTTAAAAACAAAGTTTTTCACTAAAAAAAGAGGGATTAAAATAACAATTTTTGAAAATAGAAGGTGCATGGTGTAAGCAAATACAATAGGAATTTAACAAGGGTCAGAATTTTTGGAGAATTGCATTTTAAACTTGTTTTTGTAGTAGGGATAAGTTAGGCAAGTAAGCCGAGTAAGGGTAAGTTAGCCAAGAGGAGGTGTTTAGAAAGTTCTACATGTGAAAATAATACTATTTATTATTTAACATTAACTGCACCCCCACCCCCACCAACGTCTTGAATCAGGACAGTACTGGAAAAAAATGAAACAGGTTAAAGAGGTTTGCAAAACAAAATAACATCACACACACACACACACACACACACACACACAAAATAGGGAGAAACGTTATAGAAGGGTTAAGTTAGATAGTTATAGGAAAGTTGTGTGTGTGTGTTGTGCAATGATTATGAAGAATTCTAAAAAGCTGGTTGTTGTGGTTTAATTTAGATTCTGTTTGGAAAGGGAGAAGTGGTCGGGAAATGAGGAGGGAGAGAAGGGGAGGTAGCAATGTTTAAATGCCTGAAATGTGTTTCTTAAGGCAATAAGAAGGGTTTCTCTGGCAAGTGGCAAATTACATGCTTTCAGTTAAAGAAAGTAATTAATACTGACCAATCCAAAGAAAATACAGGTATGAACTTAACAGGGCATCTGGTTATAACATTTGATTTTGGTTACTTATGGAAGGCTGAGCAAATTTAATTCTACTAAACGTGTTGTGGTCCTTGGCAGATTAGTCTGGCAGTGTATTAAAAAGATGGATTCAGGGGGAAATAAACTTTACTCAAGGAAAATGTTATGCAGTAATCCAAATATGAGGCATCCTTATATATACCAGCATAACAGCAAAGTTCAAGTAAACTCAGACATTATTTGTTATTTAATCTAGGTTATCAGCCCAAACTTCTAGTAAATATTTAGGAAAAATATTTGAAAATAGTCTATCAGTACTAAAATCTGATGGCTTGTTAAGACCATTAGTAAACCCAGTCTTTCTCTACTTGCTTAATTTTTTTACTTTCTTTTATTCCTCATTGTAATTATTCAAAGTTTGTGTTTTTTAGGTCATTCAGTCCTGCAGGCAAAAATTCCATTCAATTGTTTTGCTTTCTGTTGTTGAAGTTATCTTTTTCGGTAATGATGCTTTTCTGAGATGTGAAACACCCCAGATGCTGCAATGATGAACATCATTTAAATACCTGAATAAACAAACTTGTCCGAGGGCTATCAATTTTTCTTTTTGAAGCTGCCTGTAACATTTCTTTATGCATCACCCTTTGTTAACAACTTCATTATGTTTCTAATTAATGTGTCCCCTTCCAGGCTAATAGTGTACTATGTATTTTTGTTTAGAAAAACAAGAATTCTGCCTCTTTCTCTTTTTTTCTAGAGGCCAGAAAGAAACACCTGGGGAAGCCACCATGACCCTCCTGTTTCTAGTGTTTGGCACTGTATTCTCCATCAATTGCAGAACTTCCTCCTTAGCACCCAGCTCAATGCCTGGCACATAACAGGCCCTCAGCAATATTGTTTTTTATTAGCCTGTTTCTTTGATTTGTGAATCTTCTGGAATATTAACAGTCCTCTCTAGAGACTAGCTCTTTTCTCCTTCAGGGTTTCAGTTCTCGTATTAACTCTTATTTCTTGCTTCTGTAAACTGGATGCTTTAACATCTGCCCTGCATGGACACGCAGGACACCCCTTGTTGTGGACAATCTGATAATATGTCTGAGTCACCTTGGCTCGGTCTCCTGCCCACTTGGTCATCCCCCTCCTCTGGGATGACTCCTCCTTCTAAGGGCATGCTTTCAGTTTTTCCCACTGCTTCTGTCTGGTGACAAGCCCAGGTGCTCCTTTGTGTGCCCCAGCAATCCCCCATGGCTGGAGCACCCTGTCTTCTAGTTACCTGTGAGTAACACATTATCTTTTCAGTGGCCATCATGTGACAATCTGACAGACTTACTATACGCAAATGTTTCTATCAATACACTACATTTTTTTAAGTCCTATATTTTACTTTCTACTTTTCTACTCCTGTATGTCTCCTCAGTTTCATTTAAGCCCTCTGAGAGTAGGGTATGTTTCTGTCTGCACCTTGGCTCTTGACCAAGTTTTCTACTTTATTCTGGGTTCATGGATTTGACATGGGTGAGTTGGCTCACTCAGTCCTGATGTTCTCAGTATCAGATTCAATGTCCAACTTTCTGCTAAATATATCCCTTGGATGGTCTGTAGACAGCTCAGTCAATATGTTCTGGAACAAACTCAAAATTTAACTTCAACTCCTCCTCTGTCAGTAATTCACAAGACTGAGAGCCATTTGAATATGTTCATCCCACCGATATGCCATTACTGTAGTTCAAGTCTTATTGTGTTTCACTTAGTCTGTGACAATGGACTTCCAACTAGGTGTTTTTTTTTTTTTTTTTTTTTTTTTTGCCCTTATCATCAAAATATTTTTTACACTGTCTGCTAATAGTTGGAACTTGAATACAACCATGACTTTCAGGATATGGCCCCAAGTCTGTTTCTTGATATTTTAGGCCCTCCGTGATCTCTCTGATTATGGCTTCCCTCTCAGCTTTACCTGCCATTATTCCTGGTTTTTTTCACTAGCAATACTGAATTGTTTGTGACTTCTTACCAAGGTGACAGACTTTTGTACTTCACGCCTTTGTGATCTTCTTCCATCATTCTACCACCTTCTCCTAATTGTTCCCTGGATATATCCTACTCATTTTTTAAGCTTCAATTCAGCTATCTTCTCCTCTAAGAAGACCTTCCCTGAACCTTTATAATCTTGTATTGTTTCTTTGTGCTTTTATAATAATGTGTGCTTTAAAAATTCTCTGTGTAGTTTATATATTGTCTTGACAATATTTCTAAAGTTTTCACCTGTGCAGCACATATATTACTGAAGAATAGGTCTCAATTTTATATTTCTAGTGCCTATCCCAAGATTTGGAATGATGTAATTGTATTATGTTTCTAATTAATGTGTCACCTTCTACACTAATAGTATACTAAGTATTTTTGTTTAGAAAAACGAGAATTCTGCATCTTTCTCTTTTTTCCTAAAGGCCGGAAAGAAACACATGGAGAAGGCACCACGCCCCTCCTGTTTCTAGTGTTTGGCACTGTATTCTCCATCAATTACTTCAAGGGAACCACAATCTGCTATCTACTAGCTAAATATATCTGGTAGCAGGGGCAGGTAGACGTTTCTCTTCAATTCCCTGGTTGCCGGACACAAAAAAATATTACTTAGCATGAGAAGATTTTGCAGAAAATCTCTAATGAGGGACTCACTCTGAATGGCCTATCAGATTCAGAAAAGCAGAAGCTAATGAAACTTACATTCATAATTGGGATACACACAATGAATACTAGTAGCATAAAATAGTTTCCAGATTTCCTTTTACAGTTATGCTGAATGTATCAATTTTACCTACTCAGCAACTTTTTAAATGTAGGTCCTTGTTCTTGTCTCTTTATCCTTTGTCTTTAGAATTTGCTTCTCTTCATGATTCACTTAGAAACTAATGATTGGTATCTGGTAAATGGTTATTGCATATTTAATGAATCTTAAATCCCAGGTTTATCTCTTCCAATCTGTCTGCTTTTTAGCTGTTAAAATTCTGCATTTTTTCTTCCTGACCCAGCAACCCTCCAGTCCTGAACCTTCCTCCAAATTCAGATATATCAATATAAGGAAATCGTGATCTTAAACATAGTTCATTAAATAATACATGACTCCTCCAACATTATAGCACCAGGTAAATAGAAAAGTAAATTTGGGGTTCGTGCTTCATGTTTAATTCTGTTTTGCCTTGAACCTATACCTTATTAAAGGCCTGAAACAGCCACATGAATTACTTAAAGGAATGATCATTCTCATCTTTGTAAACAAAACAACATAGCTTTGGTGGCATTCTTTAGAAAGGAAATATGAGAGATTTAGTAATGTTAGTTTCTACTACTATGTAGCTGAAAAGTACCACACTATTATTTCCAGTTTGTATTGAGTTTTAAAGGAAAGCAGGAGATAGGAGTAGGAGAATATCATTTGTCCACAAGCGAATAGGTAACCACTTCTCCCTCTTTCTTCTTGTTTATGTTGCACAGTTTATTTGTAAATTTTCCTCTAAATGCATATTATTGTTGATTATTTTAAAAGTTACTTTTTATTTTTGTGTGTATTTTGGTTGAGATAAGAACAATTACTATGAGGTATAGCCTCCTGACAAATTTAAATGTACAATACATTGTTCTTAACTATAGCACAATGCTGTATAGCAGATCTTTAGAATTTATTCTTCTTGCATAACTTAAGCTATATGCCCAATGAACAGCAACTCCTATTCCCATTTCCTTTAGGCCTTTCAACCACCATACTATTTCCTGTTTCCATGAATATGATTGCTTTGGATACTATATAGATAGAACCACACAGCATTTGTCCTTCTGTAATTGTCTTATTTCACTTAGCATAATGTCCTCCAGATTCATCCATATTGTCGTAATTCACAAAATTCCCTTCTTTTTATAGTCTGAATAATATTGCACAGTGTCTGTAGTCCACATTTTCTTTATCCGTTCATCTGTCAATGGACATTTATATTGTTTCTATATCTTGGTTATTGTGAATAATGCCGCAATGCATATGGGAGTGCAAATATCTATCCAAGTTCTTGATTTCAGTTATTTTTATATATACCCAAGAAGGAGGTTTGATAGATCATACAATAATTCTATTTTTAATTTTTGGAAGAACCTTCATACTTTTTTCCATAGCAGCTGCACCATTTTAGATTCTGATGAACAGTGTACAAGGGTTCCATTTTCTCCATTTTCTCACCAACATTTTTTGTCTTTATTTTTATGACGATAGCACTTCAAAAAAAGATGAAGTGATATTTCATTTCGATTTTGATTTGAAGTTCCCTAGGTGTTAGGCCGTTCTTGCCTTACTGTAAGGAAATACCTGAGACTGGGCAACTTATAAAGAAAGAGGTTTAATTGTCTCATGGTTCTGCAGGCTGTACAGGGGGCATGGCACTGGGCATCTGTTTGGCTTCTGGTGAGGCCTCAGGAAACTTACGTTCATGGCAGAAGGCAAAGGGGGAGCCAGAGACTCACGGGGTGAGAAAGGGAGTAAGAGAGTGAAGGGGCAGATGGCACACACTTTTAAACAGTCAGATTTCATGAGAACTTACTATCACAAGGACATCACCAAGAGGATGGTGCTAAACTATTCATGACAAATTCATCCCCACAATCCAGTCACCTCACACTAGGCCCCGCCACCAACATTGGAGATTTACTATTCAGCATCAGATTTAGAGGGGACAGCATCCAAACTATAGCACTCTAATTATTAAAGATATTAAGGATATTTTCATATACCTGTCGGCCATATGCATGTCTTCTTTGGAGAAATGTCTATTCAAGTCCTTTGCCCATTTTGCAAAAGGTCACTTGTGGTTATTCTTATTGAGTTATAAGAGTTCCATCTATATTTTGAATGTTAACCATTTATCATATATATGGTATATAAAATTTTCTCCCATTATGTGATTTGCCTTTTCACTCTGTTTATTGTTTTCTTTGCTGTGTAAAAGTGTTTTAGTTGGATGTAGTCCCAATTTTCTATTTCTGCTTTTGTTGCTTGTGCTTTTGATGTCATATTCAATAATTTGTTGCTAAGATCACTGTCATGAAGATTTTCCTCTATGTTTACTTCTGAGAGTTGTACAGTTTCAGGTTTTAATTTTAAGTCTTTAATTCCTTTTGAGCTGATTTTTATTTACAGTGTAAAATGAATCTACTTATATTCTTTTGCATGTGTATATTCAATGTTTTCAACTATTTGTCAAAGATACCATCTTTTCCCCTTTTTGTATTCTTGGTACCTTTGTTGAAGATTAATTGACCATATATATAAGTGTGGGTTTATTTCTGGACTCTCTCTTCTGTTCCATGAGTTTATATGTCAATGATGTTTCAATGTACACAGATCAATTAATATGCTACACCATGTTAACAGAAGGAACAATAAAAACTTCATGACCATCTCACTAGATGCAGAAAAACATTTGACAAATTCAACCCACTTTCATAACAAAAACTCTCAAAAAACTAGGTGTAGAAGGAATTTACCTCAATATACTAATCGTCATACATGAAAAGCTCTCAGCAAAGATAATACTCTAAGATGAAAGCGCAAAGATTTTCCTTAGTATCCAGAAAAAAGTAAGAATGACAACTCTTGCCACTTCTATTCAACATAGTACTGGAAGTCCTAGAGATAGCAGTTAGGCAAGAAGAAGAAATTGAATGCACCCAAATAGCAAAGAATTAAAAATATCCTTTGTAAGTGACATGATCGTATATGTAGAACGTCTTAAATACTCCATTTTAAAAACCTGGTTGAATGAATTAAAGTAGTTCAATAAAATTGTAGAATAAGAAATAAAAATACAAATATCAGTAGAGTTTCTAAACACAAACAATGAACTATCTGAAAAGAAAACAGTTTCATTCATAATTACCTCAAAAACATACTCAGGAATAAACTTAACCAAAAAGATAAAAGTCTTGACGAAAAACCTCTTGAAAAGAGACAAATAAATTCAAAGACATCTGTGTTCCTGGATTGGAAGGCTCAATGTTGTTAAAATGTCTATATTACCCAAATGATCTACAGATTTCATGCAATCTCTATCAAAAACCGACGGCATTTTTTACAAATGTAGAAAAAGCAATTCTAAAATTCACATGAAATCACAGAGACCCTGAATAGCCAAAGCAATCTTGAGTAAGACAAACAAAGCTATAGACATCACACTTACTTATTTCAAAACATTACAAAGCTGTAATAATTAAAACAGAATGGTAATTTTCCTTTTATTAAAGTTTTAGTTGTGTTAAAATACACATAACATAAAATTTACCGTCTTAATCATTTGAAATTATACAATTCAATAGCATTAAGTACATTCACATTATTTTGCTTCCACCACCACCAACCATCCACAGAACTTTTCACATCTTGCAAAACTATACTTTTTAAACAATAGTTACCCATTCTCCTTCCTTCCTACCCCTGGTAGCTACATTCTATGGTGTATAGTACTTTTTGTCTTTATAAATTTGACTATTCTAGGTAACTTATCCAAGTAGAATCATAATTTTTGGGGGGGCCTGGCTGATTTTACTCAGCAAAATGTCCTTAAGGTTAATTCATGTTATAGCATGTATAAAAATTCCTTCCTTCCTTTTATAAGGCAGAGAAATAATCCATAATATATACATACCACATTTTATTTATCTATTCTACTCATCTCTTGAGGGACACTTGTATTGCTTTTGCATTTTGGTTATTGCAAATAATGCTGCCATGAACATGTGTGTATTTATGTACTTGATTACAATTTTCTGGATTATATAAAGAGTCTTACATATTATGAGATTTGAATCAATACTTTTGTAAAATCATTTCATCTCAAAAATTATTACAAAAAGTATCCTTATTAATTTTGACACTGGAACAATTTAAGCAATATCAGAATTAATGGAAATTGGAATTAGAGGTGGAGTAAAGGAATGTACTACATTGATATTTGGGTGATGAACATCCTGACAGATGGAAAAGCAAAGGCAAAATTCTAGAAGTACATTAAAAAAAAAAAACAAGAAACTCAGTCTAAGTGGAGCAGAATGAGTGAGGGGGAAAAGCAAGAGATGGGTTCAAAAGGTGGTTTTAGATCATATTTTGGATTTCACTTATTTAGGCATGGTTGTTAGTCATTTCAGGATTTTGAGCAGAGGAATAGCATAGCTTGGTTTGTACATTTTTGAAATCACTCTGGCTGTTGTGCAGATAATAGATTGGAAAAGGGTAGAGAGACAAGAATAGATGAGGAAGAGTAGGTTATGGCAAAACTCAGGCATAATATCATAGTGGCTTTGACTAATCTGGCAATGATACAATTGTCAAGGGTGATAGGATTTAGAATACAGTATTTTGAAAATATAACTAATAGCTCATGCTGATGAATTAGAAGTTGGGTACGAGGGAAATAGAAGAATCCAGAATGACTCCAGTTTTCTAAAACATTTTAGTCCTGAGCATCTGAGTGAATGGTATCACCTATACAGAGATTTTGGAGACTGTGAGAACTGTAATTTGTGGAGGTGAATCTAGAGTTTTATATTGGATGTGGTATGTTTCAGATGCATGTTTTTTTCCATGTGGAGATTACAAGTAGGTGATCAGACAAATATGAACTCAGAGGAGAAGCTCAGGCTGGAGAAATAAATCTGCAAGTAATCAGTATACTCATCATTTCTTAGAGCAATAAAACTTGGCATCATAAAGAAAATAAATAAAGATGGAAATAAAATAAATCTGAGTCATGAGCCCTAGGTTACTTCAATATTTACAGATGGGAAAAAAATAAGATTAGGGGAAACAGAATGAGAAGTGGCCAGTGAGGTAGAAGGAAAACCAGAAGAATGAAGTGCTCAAGATGCAGTGGAGAGAAGTTTCCAGGACAAAGGGAGTGGGCCAATGTACTTAAAACAACACTGAATTTTAGCAAAGACATGGGAATGACTAGTTGACTTAGAAACAGGGGGATCACTGGATTCATTCATGAGAGTGATTTTTGGTTGCGTAAGAGTGAAGAGGATAAATTCAAATTAGGTTCAAGAAAAATTGTAATTAAAGAGATAGAGAACAATGCTTTCAGAAAATTTTGCTGAAAAAGAGTATAGCACATGAAAGACTTATAGTCATAGGCATTTTAGTTTGTATGTTTGTTTAATGGAAGTAATTGCAGTGCATTTACGTCCAGATAAGATTGATTTAACAGAGAGAAAAGTACTGAAGATGCCAGAGAAAGAAGGTACAATTGTGGTAGCCAGGTAAAGGGATAGGAAAGAGAGATAAAATCCAGTATAAAGGTGAAGAGAAACTTAAATAGAAACAGGAACATTTTATGTATTGTAACTGGTGGAAAGTAAATCTTATAGGTACAAACAGAGATATACTGGTAGATTTCTAGTGAGAAAATACATAAATTCTCTTTTCATTGCCTCTCTTCATGTGTTCGGTAAAATCAGGAGAAATTAATTTCATCAGATGAGGCTGGGCAGAGTAAGGGGTTATGGACATTTGGGGAGGATACTAATAAAGGAAATATAGTAGCGTTCCTAGCCATGGCTCAGGGCCTCACTAGAGGTTAGTGATTCAGAATTTAAACTAGGACCACTCAGTGCATTGTGTATTTTGCTCTACCATATGCCACAATATAACCACTTCATTGAAGAAAAGAATGGGGAACACAAGAAGATTCAAAGACAATAAAAATAGATTAGACTCAATAGATTTCACTTTCAAATGCTTTTCTATTTCTTTAGTTCTCATAATCACAATTTCAATTTTTGACATCAATTAGCCAGACTGGTGAACATTAAAGCAAACAGAGAATAATGATTGTCTTGTTTTGTTTTAGTACCTGTCATGTCTGGAGCTCCTAAGCAGATTATGCAGCAGGATTCTTAATATTAAAATGAAGGGTGAGTATGTTAAAGACAGACACTCTCCTTTAAAGATGCAGTGTTTTTATTTGAAAAGATGACTATCCCCTACACATTTTCCCAACTATATAGATGAGTTGTTTAAAAAGAAAATACATCACTCTACCGATGGCAAGAGTAAAGTAGAACCACAAAAAAAGATTGAAATTGAAACATAGTCAACACAGTTAATGAGGTTGTCTGTATATATGTGTATATACACATATACATGCACAGAAAAAGACACGCACAGACACATACACGCACACAAACATGCACACATTTTCTAATTAAGATAGATTTCACATAGTTGAATATAAAATTCATGGAGAGTAATGTTAAATATGAGTAAGCTTTGGAACTGCTTTTTAAATGAAAAAAAAAAAGGATATTTAGAAAGTATACGATGACTATTTTCCACTATAGAGACACCATTTGCCTATAAGCTCACCAACTGCAATTCCTTAGAACTCTTTCCGAAGATGTTAAATTTGCAAACAAATAGTCTTTTTGCACCGTGTTTCTTTGAAATGATTGGTTGCACATGCCCAACTGTTTCTCAGTTTCACTGTACAGTTCCTTAAAACCCTCGGGTAGATACCATCTGGTCCTGGTGATTAATCTACATTTACTTTGTCAATTTTGTGAGAACATCTGAGTATTGACCACTGTTTGATCTGATACATCCAACCTGCTCATTGCCTGTAACAATCTGGATTTGAGAATCTCCCTAATATCTTTCTAATTAATGTCTAAGGCAAAGAATTAATTCAGTCTGTCAGACCTCACATCTTTATCCTTGAGTACATCATTTACCCGGAAGTAACCAAAGATCCCATTGATGCCACTCCAGGTGAATTTCTGCATGGTTAACACCAAAACCTTTTTATTGTTTTCTAATTCTCTCATGAAGTATTTTTTGTCCAACTTACTTGCAGTTTACATATCAGTGAACTTTCTTCTCCTCATTCTGTCTCTAACACATTTGCCAGGCAGTCTATTTTCTGCAAGTACTTGGTATTCTTGATAATTGGCACATATTTTGGATACACATTAAAGTACATATCAACAGTCTCTGAGATTTTTGTCTATATTGATTCTGAAAAAGACTCCCCACTTTTTTGCTGTTGTTCTTGCATGTGGACATTTTTTATCCCTTTCTCACTCCAGTGTTGAATTGAATTTTTATAGTAACTATTAACAGATTAGGAACTATTATTATTAATGAAGATATTTTATTCCCTTCTCTGAGTGCCTGAAATTCCTGACATTGCCAATTGCTTTGTTTAAATGTGCACTCTGTCTAGAGAATATAATAAGGACAATTTGGACTTTCTTGTATAAAATTATAAGAATGATGAAAGAAAGTTATATTAAAAAGGAACACTTTTTATGAAATTCCACTGATAAATTAATGTCTAGAAATATTAAATTCAAGGCGACTATATATCGCTATTAACTTGCAACTATAGGACTAATTACAATACATTATACTTATCTTTCTCTGAAGAACTCAAAACACTTAGCTTTATCACTAAGTGATAAAAAAAAATTTATTTATTTATTTATTTATTTATTTCAGAGACAGGGTCTCCCTCTGTTGCCCAAGCTGTAGTTCAGTGGCACAATCATGGCTCACTGCAGCCTCAACCTCCCAAGCTCAAGCAATCCATTCATCTCAGCCTCCTAAGTAGCTGAGACTGCAAGTATGCACCACCACACTCTGGTAAGTTTTATATTTTTTGTACAGACAGGGTCTCACTATGTTACCCAGGCTGTCTCTAACTCCTGGGCTCAAGTGATCCTCCTGCCTCACCCTCTCAAAATGGTAGGAGTACAGGTATGAACCACCCCACCTGGCAAGCTTTATCACTTTAATCTCACAGCAAGAGCTGTGAGCTGGGGATGAGTAGGGAGAGAGGTTGATCTTGTCAAGATGACCATCCCATAATTGCTACTTTTTGCTGCTGTCTTTATTCCGTGTGAAGATAGACATGCCAGTACTTTCTACACAAAATATTTTCATGCAGCCATAACTCACAAAGTTTTTCATCTGTGCAAAATCCCAAAGTTATTTTACTTTCAGTCATAGCCAGGCAAACATTAATAAATATAGCAAAATATAACTTTAGTAATTGAGCAATTTCAACTCAGTATTCATCTGTTTAAAAATTATTGCTTGCAGTGAGTCAACAACCAAATCTAATAAGTAAATGAAATTGGGAGACATTAACAAACACAAAGGAAGTATTAGCTTGAGAGGAAATAGGGAAAAGTAAGATTCACCGTAGTATTCATTTCAGCCATGTGAATAAATGCTTATCATACTCTCCCTAAGGGATCAATTAAAAATGAGTCTCAGGTGATGAAATGTATTTTCAGCAATAAAGACAGGCTTGTTTTATCATTACTCCTATGTTCTTTGCATATATTCACCATTAATTAGCATAATCATATTTTCAGTATTATATATATGAAGTAAAATACAGCAAATCAAAAACAAAAAACACACACATACAAATTACACACACGTACACACAGACACGAACACACATGTATACATTATGACTTTGCATAGCAAAACCACAGAAGAATTTTTCACCTTGGATCTGTTGCTGACATAATGTGTAGCTTTAGGCAAATTCTTTTTATGCATGAATTTTAGAGTAATTTAGAAGAAGTTAAGATAATATACCTGATACCAATGTTACTGATTCAGTAACTAAGTTGCACTTGCTTATGGAGGATGCTGCTTAAAATGGATAGACATTTGGCCAGGCACGGTGGCTCACGCCTGTAATCCCAGCACTTTGGGAGGCCAAGGTGGGCGGATCACGAGGTCAGGAGATCGAGACCATCCTGGCTAACACGGTGAAACCCCGTCTCTACTAAAAATACAAAAAATTAGCCAGGCATGGTGGTGGGCACCTGTAGTCCCAGCTACTGGAGAGGCTGAGGCAGGAGAATGGCGTGAACCCGGGAGGCGGAGCTTACAGTGAGCCTAGATCGTGCCACTGCACTCCAGCCTGGGCAACAGAGCGAGACCCTGTCTCAAAAAAAAAGAGAAAAAAAGATAGACATTTATTTGGGTTTCCATAGTGTACAGTTTATGGTACCTGGCCATCTCAGAGGATAGTCAGGACCATCTTTCTTGCTGCAGAATTGATCACAGACTCTACCTCACTGCACCATTACTATTCATCTAGTCTTCTGCTTTTACATTTTGAAGTCCATACTCTTGCTTCTGTTCAATCATTACTTACTCTGGCCCACTACAACAGGAAATTTGTCTATACTTCAGGAGTAAAGTTTTCGCTGTCACCTCTCTCCTTCCATTCTTTTCAATGACTTCTGCATTTATACTTTTTTTTTTTTTTTTTTTTTTTTTTTTTGAGACGGAGTCTCGCTCTGTCGCCCAGGCTGGAGTGCAGTGGCGCCATCATGGCTCATTGCATCCTCAAACTCCTGGGCTCGATAGTTCTTTCCACCTCAGCCTCCCTAGTAGCTGGGACTACTGGTGTGTACCACCATGCCCGGCTAATTTTTGTTGTTGTTGTAGCAGAGATAGAGTCTTGCTCTGTTGCCCAGGCTGGTGCAACAGGCTGGGGTCTCTTGCCCAGGCTCAAACTCCAGGCGTCAAGCAATTCTCCTGCCTCAGCTTCCCAAAGTGCTGGGATTACCGGCATGAGGCACTGCACCCAGCCAACTTCTGCATTTACAAAGATAATTTTTTACAAACCACAAAACAATTTTAAGCATTTGACTTTGTTGCCCAAAGGCACCATTTTACCATCTAACTCTTGGGGATTATTTATTTTGCCATCTGCTCTGGTTTTCCACAACTAAAAAATATGCTTTGTGCTTCCTTTGGAGCATTTTATCTCTCATTATTATATTCTCTTCTTTAATTGTGACCTTTTTGGCCACATAAGATTTTCCTCACTACCCTTAAGTGTTCTATGAGCAGTTGCTTTCTTAGCGCTGCAAATAGTAAAAAAGACTCATTCCTCCAACCTTTTTTAGATTGAAAGTACCTTTTTTGTCAGACTGTGTATTAGTCATCTATATGTTTACTGTAACAACCAGCATGGTACTTTGATCTTGCTACATACTCAATAAACTTGTGAATTGAAACTGAGTAAGGAAATATTGAGAATTTTATAAAGATCTTCCACTTCCAGTGATAAATGCATGTGTTTATCACCTGTCCCTCCCATATTCCACTGAAGTTAAAGGAGTAATTTTTAATTAATATATGACAGCCCTGGAGAATGAGAAAAGGTTCCTTCCACCAATTGAAAATTTGGGGCTGGGCACAGTGGCTCACGCCTGTAATCCTAGCACTTTGGGAGGCCGAGGCAGGTGGATCACGAGGTCAGGAGATCGAGACCATCCTGGCTAACATGGTGAAAACCCGTCTCTACTAAAAATACAAAAACAAAATTAGCTGGGCGTGGTGGCAGGTACTCCCAGCTACTAGGGAGGCTGAGGCAGGAGAATGGTGTGAACCCGGGAGGCGGAACTTGCAGTGAGCCAAGATAGCACCACTGCACTCCGGCCTGGGCAACAGAGCGAGACTCCGTCTCAAAAAAAAAAAAAAAAAAAAAACAGAAAAAGAAAATTTGGGAAACTTTCTAGGAAAAAAAGTTTTTAAATTATGATGGAAGCAGATCTGAGAAACTGCAATCCAAAAAACAGGTCTAGGAAAAAACTACGTATGCAAACGCTGTTCTTCTTTTGTTTTTTGTTTGTTTGTTTTGTTTTGTTTTTGAGACAGAGTCTCGCTCTGTCACCGGGCTGGAGTGCAGTGGCGCTATCTCGGCTCACTGCAAGCTCCGCTTCCCGGGTTCAAGCGATTCTCCTGCCTCAGCCCCTCGAGTAGCTGGGACTACAGGCACGTGCCACCACACCCAGCTAATTTTTGTATTTTTAGTAGAGATGCGGTTTCACCATGTTGGCCAGGATGGTCTCGATCTCTTGACCTCATGATCCGCCCACCTCAGCCTCCCCAAGTGCTGGGATTACAGGCGTGAGCCACCACGCCCACCCGGCTGCAAATGGGGTTCTTCTTTACTGAGTCCTGCAGAAACTGTAAGCTCACGGTCATTAGGCACAAAAAAACATTAATGATCCATGGGCAATCCACAAATTAAAAAATGATAACATATATATGTTTTGGAACTATAATAATATCTGATTATAGATATAAAATCATATTATAGTTCCAAAGCATTTCTGTTTTAAATGAAATTAAGAAAACCCCAGGTTTAATGCTGGATTTGAAGAAAAGAGGCAAAAATTTTCAATGTTAATGTACAGTTTTCATTTGCCTTTTTTTTTTTTTTTTTTTTTTGGCAATGAGTATATATTGGGCTAGTACATTTAGCTTACGAATACCTTTTCTGACTTCTTCCTTGCTGATAAAATCCAGTGATCAACAATGTTGGTCATAACCAATCAAATCTCTTCTGTTCTCTAATTTTCACCTCTCTCAAGCAGCCAGAAGCTGGCCCTATGGGTCAGTTTTGGCCAATGAAACACACTCAGAAGTTTACTGGTAAGGATACTGATACGGTTTGGCTCTGTGTCCCCATCCAAGTTTCATGTTGAATTGTAATCCCCACATGTTGGAGGAGGGTCCTTGGAAGGAGGTGATTAACTCATGGGGGCAGACTTCCTCCTTGCAGTTCTTACGATAGAGTTCTCATGAGATCTGGTTATTTGAAAGTGTGTAGCACTTCCCCTTTGCTCTCTCTCCTGCTCTGGCCATACCAAGACTGTGCCTTCTTTCCCTTTGCCTTCCCACATGATTTTAAGTTTCCTAAGACCTTCCCAGCTATGCTTCCTCTACAGCCTGTGGAACTGTGAGTCAATTAAACCTCTTTTCTTCATAAATTATCCCATCTCAGGGGATGTCTGTATGTCTTTATAGCAGTGTGAGAACAGACTAATACAGGCAAAGATGTGCTAGAATTGCCCTACTCTCCCTTTGTCCTGCCCTGAATGTACACATGATGTCATAAGCTGTAGCAACAATGTATGTACACAAAGAAACAAGCATGAGTACAAAAGAATACAACTACTGGTGAAGTGGAAATCCAGGCTTCCTGCTGACATTGTTGTGTTGCTTTATGGATGGTTGTGCAATCCCTTCTCCAAGACTGTTTGTTAGGTGAGAAAACTCAATCCTAATTTGTTTAAATAAATGTTTTTCTGATTATTTGCTTGATCGAATCCTAATTAATAACGTCATTGTTTTTGATAAAGAACATGTTGTAGTTTCTTAATTTTTAAAGTCTAGTTGGAAATATAAGATAAACGTAAATTGTAAAAGAGCCTACAGACTTACACAAATGTATATATTAACATGAAATAACATAAAATTAAATAGACCTACCTTACAAACCAAGATGAATTTAATTTTCATATTAATATCCATATTTCATTATTCAAAATCTCAAAACATCAATAATAAGATTTTGTCAGCTATGACCTCATCCTGTCAAGCCCATTCAACTGAAATCATTTACAGGGCACTCTACCATCAAGTCACTAAAATCTCAAATTTAAAAGAATCTCAGTCTTGTTTGCAGTATCCCTAGAAGAAGTTTCTGTGATACTGAAATGTTGGCCCCTTCTAAGCTGACAAAAATGTCTAAGTCAGTTGGTGCTATTACAGCACAAACACATCATATTCATGTGATTCAGGCTCTGCTCCTCTGTTTCTGACAAATGATGGCACTATTGAAAAAGCTGTCAATTCTCTCAGAGGTGTAATTTTATAAAGGACTAATTTTTTCACACTGCCTAATGAGATTTTGCTAGCAAATAAATGCCTAAAACATATGGGGATAATGCTCATTAAATCCAAGGAAACTGTTATCTTTAGAACTGTCAGAGTTGAACTTTTAAGGAGAAAAAAACTGATTTTTTTGTTCAAAATTAATTGCTTTTGTCTACTGTTAAACATATATGTTAGGTCTAAAGACAGAATTTGTGCTAACTTCTACAACTGTTTGACAATTCATTAAAGAGCATCATGTTTATGCTTTCTTAGAAAACTAAAATCTTGCTTGCTTTATCCAGTTCACCTGAGTTTATTATTGGCAATGTTTTATATTAGGAAAGTATAATGCATCTCTACGTTCCTATCATTCTTTGTGTCTATGACATGTATTAGCTCATGAACATTATTTTTATAAAATACTATATTCATATATACTATACAGCTTCTATTCATAGATACTATACACAGTCTCCACAAATGGAGATTTTTTTGCCCCCCAAAAGAGAGATTGCACATTAATTTTCTTTTAAAGTAAGAACATATAATTGTTATGTGGTATCCAGAAAGAGAGTTCAATGTATATTTGCAGTTGATGATGATTATGGTCATGATAATGATAGTCATGGCTAAAATAATATACTTGCATTTTAAAAGTATTGTACACATTATTCACTTTTTTGGTTGAGAGTTTGCTTCAGTAAATATACCTATGTCATCACAGAATAAGAAATCTGAAGTACGCATTGGCTCATGGCTAAACAAAGAAGTTATTATCATTTGCATACTCCCACAGAAGCATGCCTAAATAAAAAGCAGCCCAGATAGGAAGAGTGTTGGCATTGGTATTTGAGCTATTGTCACAAGGGAAACTGATTGATAATTAAGTAAAAGGAAGTAACTTCCTTGAATGAAAGTGAAGGCTAAATAATTTTCTTCCTTTCTTCCTCCTCTTTCTCTTCTTTCTCCTTCCCTTTTTCCCTTTCTTTCTTTCTCTTTCTTTCTTTCCTTTCTCTCTCTTTCTTTCTTCCTTCCTTCCTTTCTTTTTTCTTTCTCTCTCGCTCTCTTTTCTGTTTATTTCTTTCCACAAAGACCAGATGTTGTCAGCTTCTTTCAGACACTCAACTTGGACCCTTCTCAAGATGCTTTAATAGCTTGGTAGCCCCATCCAACTGTTGTTCCTAAAAGTATATGGCATACACTAACCCTCAGCCAGACGGGAGCTATACACGATGCTAGACTTTATAGGCATAAGGGTATCCCACCCTTGGGATATTCACTCGTATAACACCTATCATCTATATAAATAAGAATTTTCCAGTCCCAGCAGAGTTTAACGTGAGATAAATCCCAAGGTTCCCTGGGATGTAAACTCAGCAGGTCTACACTTCAACCTAGGCCTACAGGGCTGGATTTGTGCTTGCAACTCATTGTTCCTGTCTTTATTTGCTATGTGATCTTGGATAATTTCAAGTATGTGATTGCGATTTGCACTTGGAAATAATGAATTGGGAAATTCACCTAACCTGGTTACATGTCAAATCAATGATTACTAATTAACAAATCCATAACCCAGTAATCAAATTCCATGTTGGTTAAGCTACAGTTCTTGTTTTCTTTAACGGAAAGTGTGGAATTTATTCTTAGTCCAAGTTTTCTTGTGACAGATAAACATGAATCTGGTTTATAGCTTCACATTGTACCTGTTCTTTGAAAATCACCCAAACATATTTACATGGAAGTAAACTAAAATTGACGCCATTATTGGCCAAAGTGATGTCAAGAAGATCTGAAAAGAATATGAGAAAAATAGAGGCCATAATAGAGAAGAGTGAATTAAATATATATATCCTAAAAACATTATGCAGTAAGTGAAAGAGAACAATAGCCAGAAGCAAGAGCACAGGGTGGAAAATATCACTTTAATCCCTTGCTAATTCTCGCAGATCCAAGCTCTTTGTGGAAACCGAGATATAAAACTCACGGGCCTTAGGCATATAAAAAACATCTAAAGTTAAAAAGCTCACATCAGGTCTCCAGAAGGCTTAATCTTTATGTTAGAAAACAATAGGAAAGCATAATCTTTTTCCTAGATCCATATAAGATGAGAGATTTCCAGATAAGTCAAAAATGTTAAGAAATTACTTTGGAAAACAGGAATAGTATTTTTGAAATCATAAAACTAAATGTAAGAAAATAAAATTGGAGTCAGTACCAAGGAATACACAAAACTATATTACTAAAATGGTTACTATTTTTAACAATAACATCTTAATATTGACTGATAAAATACAACAAATTTAAAGACTATATTTGAAGATTTAGGCTAAGAAAAAGTACTTGAATAAATTAAATATAATTAGGTAAAAATTTAACCGTTTATACTTTCACCAAAAAAGGCTTTTACATAAAGTTGAAGCATTCAAAACAAAGTATTCAAGTAGAAATTTAAATCAAGGTCATAAAGTAAACTTGCAGTCATCAAAAAAATACAATTTATTCCCAGCACTTTGGGAGGCTGACGTGGGCGGATGGATCACTTGAGGTCAGGAGTTCAAGACCAGCCTGACCAACAAGGCGAAACTCTGTCTCTACCAAAATATACAAAAGTTGGCCAAGTATGGTGGTGTGCAACTGTAGTCCTAGCTACTGGGGAGGCTGAGGTAGTAGAATCGCTTGAATGTGGGAGGCAGAGGTTGCTGTGAGCCAAGATCATGCCACTGCACTCCAGCCTGGACAACAGAATGAGACCCTGTCTCCCCCCCCAAAAAATATAATTTCTGATGAAAATCAAAGATTCCCTTAATAGTAGCCAAATCGTCATAGGCCTTAAACATAATTTATTACTTAATATATTCATTTTATTGACAATATTATAATTCTGGGATGGGATGGACATAGAAGGTAAGATATCAGATAATGAAATTTATACTAAAATGAATTCATCAGTGTTTTCCAATGACCTGAAAGACAGCAAAGTGAAAAAGATGCATCATAGAGATACAATCACCATGAGTTTTGCTTTTTGTTTAGATTGTTTTAGTCCTATCATGTTAAAGAACAAATAGTAGCAGTTCTGGAAGAACTAAAATTGAAAGTCATCTATAACTTTAAGTGTAACCTTAGGTTTTAATGCAGTAGTTCTCAAGTTGAATGAATGTAGGAATTATCTATCTTACTTGATAATATCAAGTTAGATCCCTAGATCCAGCCCCGAAGATTCTGATACAGTGGGTCAGCTAGAGAACTTGATCTACATTTGTAACAATGCCCTCCTCCAGGAGTTTGGGTTACAGTTGGACACCAGCCCTCAATTTTGAAAAATGTATTCTAGAGGCTCAAGTAAAAATCCAGTAGCCATATTTTCACCCCCTGGTGATAGAGACAATCCTTGTACCCTTTCGAAATATGGAGAAAAGGCTATTGCATTAATAACTTTAAGAAATTTATGACAGGGAGGTTATATGTCCACCAAAATCTATTCTCTTCTTTGCCCGTATTAACTAGCGGTGACATGATTTTCCAGTCGGCCACATTTGCCCTGTGATTAAGCTTTCGCCAACAAAACAAGATTGGAAGTGCTGTGTCCCATTTCTGGTCAGTGTGTTTAAGAAAAGGGTTTTTTTTTTCACCCTTTTCCCTCTTTATGAGGGTTAAATGGTGATGATCAGAGAGAGTTTAAAAGCCACATTTCATAGCTAGAAGAACTGCCATCAGCCTGCCCCCAAATGACTACCACTAGCTGATATAGATCGCCATCCCTGGACTGTTAAGTGAAAGGAAAATCAACCTCTATTTATCAGTAAAATCTCTGAAATATTGTAGGATCACTTATTAGTCATACAAGCTAATATATAAGGCATAAAAATAAATGTTATCACTATAATAATTTTACTTTATTGAATATTACTGAACTTGTATTATAGGTCAAGCATTAAGCTATTGCTTTAGGCATCCCGACAATTCCACGACATGACACTTATTTATCTTACTTATTGGTGAGGCAACAGAGGCATAAAGAGATCATATAACTGGCTCTAGGTTATTCATCCTGTAAATATTAAAATTAAAATGTGCTGGAGCCAGGCTTCCAACCCAGGTTTGTCTGTTGATATTTTTGTTTTGAACCACTGTGAATTCAGGAAATATTTAATATTTGCATTTTATTTCCATTGAAAACTTAGTAACTTGTTGTGTCTTTACACTTAATAATATTTGTCAGCATCTTATTTAAATTGATAATCGCAAGAAGAATGCCTCATTCAGTGACATAGAGATTACTAGTTCAGTAATAGGGAAATAATTTAAATAGCAAAAAAGCCCTGAAGTAGGGTATCCTCAAGGAAGCTGATCAACTGTAGTGTTAAATTAGGGATGATCTGGTAAGGCTTCTTAGAGCCATGACAAACAGATCATCTATGCCTTGCAAGAAGATCAAGCTATAGTTAGGAATATTAGTGTTTCCTGGTCAGGGCAAGTAAACAAACTAAATTCTGGTCTCTGGAAAAATAGCATATTTGAAAAAACTGTGTTTTTTTCTCTGGTTTCATATGCTATATATTCGTTTGATGATCCTGTTTGTACTTGCATGTAATTTGTTCTTAGAAATAAATGGCGAAAATTATGATAAGGAAATAACTATCCACTCTGTACCAGGCAATGCTGTAAAGTGGAAGAAATTAGTAGTCATTCTTATTGTTTCCAGCAGAGTCCTACAGGGAAAACTGTGGGAGCTAAGAGATCCTTAAGCTCTAGATCACAAGAATTTAGGGTAGCAACAATTATTCTCTCTTTCTCACAAAATTAATCCTCTAAATGTCCCTTCTGAGCTTGAAACTCTGGAATCTTAGGCACAGACAGAGCAACTCCCTCTCATTTTCTTTTCTTTTCTTTTCTTTTCTTTTTTTTTCCCTCCCCTCCCCTCCCCTTTCTTTTTTCTTGCCAAAACAAAGGATAAACTTGAGCAAAAAGGGTTCAGTTTTCTGACAGGACAATGAATTGGTGCCTTATCAAGCAGACACATTTAAAATAAAGATTCATCAATATTGTAAAAGAGGAGCTGAGTGCCCTAGGAAGGAAATACCATGGCTGTTCCTCAGTTCAAATAGTCTCTCTAATATAGAAAAAATTCTGTGGTTCACAGGCCTCTGACCTCAGAGCGCAGTTTTCTGGGACGTTTTGGAAATAGGTAAGGACCTTTTGACTGTCGCAGTGACTGCAGGCCATTGCTGGAATTGGTGTGAAGGAGATATGAATGGGTGACATTTTGTGATGTAAGGGAATTACTCCTTGTCCCACTGTCCTGAGGAACTACTCCTAGTCCTATTGGCTTTTTTTCTCGCACATATTTAAGGTATATAACGTGTTGTTTTGACATACTTATCTTGACATACATATACATTACTACATGATTACTGCAATCAAGCAAATTAGCATAGCATCTTCTCATATAGTTTCTTAGCTTTGCTTTGCTTCGTTTTTGTGGTAAAAATACTTATAATCTACTCTCTTGGCAAATTATTAACACCAGTTACAATACAGTATTATTACCTCTAGTCTTCATGTTGTACATTACAGCTCTAGACTTATTTATCCTACATAACTGCAACTTTGTACCCTTTGACATTTTCCTCCATCCCCCCACCCCACCCTGGTAACTACCATTCTACTCTGTTTCTATGTATTTGATTGTTTTGCAGGGAGAGGGGGATAGATTCTGCATATAATTGACATAGAAGTACTTTATTTTCTATGTCTGGCTTATTTCACTTAGCATAATGTCCTTTAGGTTAATCCATGTTGTCACAAGTGGCAGAGTTTCCTTATTTTTTAAGGCTGAATAATATTCCACAGTATGCCTTCCTTTATTCATTCGTCAACAGACACTGAGGTTGTTTCCGATATGTTAACTATTGTGAATATTGTTTCAATGAAAATGAGAGTGCAGCTATCCCTACCAGATGCTTTTATTTCCTTTAGGTATATACCCAGAAGAGAGACTGTTAGGTGATACGCCAGTGCTGTTTTAAATTTCTTCAGTAACCTCTATATAGTTTTTCACGGTGGCTGCACCAGTATACATTTCCACCAACAGTGTACAAGTCCCTCTTTTCTCTGCACTCTGGACAACATTTGTTATTTTTTGCCTTTTTAATAAAAGCCATACTAATGGTTTGTAAGATGATACCTAATTGTGGTTTTTATTTTTTTTTATTCTCAGCATAGGTTTAATTAAAAACTTAATAAGATTAAGGTTAAAAATAACCCTTTCATTTGGTGAAAAAGTTAACCAGAGTAGTAACATATACTTAAAGAGAACATTTTCTTGTTCCTTTGCTTAAATTTCAACCAGTAGTTTTGATATAGTATACATCATTTAACCCTTAATTCCCACTGTAATAAGATAAAAGAGTGGCACTGGCCAAATATTGTTCTTGCTCAAAAAGATTAACTATAATCACGTAAGTTCATTCTGATATTCATGTTTATTGCCAAAAAATAGATTAAACAGGGATGTTGAATACTGTGTTATAAAGAACATGCTGTGAATAGTACTCATATTTGGCATTAGAAAACTCTGAGTTCTAATCCTATTCAGCTACTTCCCAACTGGGTAACCTTGGGAAATATAAATTCCCTGAGCCTTGGTTTCAGTATCTGAAAATTGGATGTACTAGCACATATCATAAAGGATTTCTCTGAGTACTAAATAAGATGATGCAAAGTGCCAGGATCCGATGCTCACTAAGGTCTAATGCCTCATCCCTGAATTTTTTAATTAAGATTATACTTTAAGTTCTGGGATACACGTGGAGAACTTGCAGGTTTGTTACATATGTATACACATGCCATTGTGGTTTGCTGCAACCATCAACCCATCATCTACATTAGGTATTTCTCCTAATGCTTTCCCTCCCCCAGTCCCCCACTCCCGGACAGGCCCCAGTGTGTGATGTTCCCATCCCTGTGTCCATGCATTCTTATTGTTCAACTCCCACTTATGAGTGAGAACATTCACAGTTTGCTTTTCTGTTTCTGTGTTGTTTTGCTGAGAATGATGGTTTCCAGCTTCATCCGTGGCCCTGCAAAGGACATGAACTCATCCTTTTTTATGGCTGCATAGTATTCCATGGTGTATATGTGCCACATTTTCTTTATCCAATCTATTATTGATGGTTGGTTGTTCCATCCAGTCTATATTGATGTGGGTTGGTTCCAAGTCTTTTCTATTGTGAACAGTGTTGCAATAAACATACATGTGCATGTGTCTTTATAGTAGAATGATTTATAATCCTTTGGGTATATACCCAGTTATGGGATTGCTGGGTCAAATGGTATTTCTGGTTCTAGATCCTTGAGGAATCACCATGCTGTCTTCCACAATGGTTGAACTAATTTACACTCCCATCAACAGTGTAAAAGTGTTCCTATTTCTCCACATCCTCTCCAGCATCTGTTGTTTCCTGACTTTTTAATGGCCTCCATTCTAACTGGTGTGAGATGGTATCTCATTGTGGTTTTGATTTGCATTTCTCTAATGAGCAGTGATCATGAGCTTTTATTCATATGCTTGTTGGCTGTATAAATGTCTTCTTTTGAAAAGTGTCTGTTCATATTCTTTGCCCACTTTTCAATGGGGTTGTTTTTTTCTTGTAAATTTATCTAAGTTCTTTCTAGATTCTGAATATTAGCCCTTTGTCAAGTGGATACATTGCAAAAATTTTCTCCCATTCTGTAGGTTGCTGGTTCACTCTGATGATAGTTTCTTTTGCTATGCACAATAATATTTGTCAAACATTTGTCAAAATTGACAAATGGAACATTGTTGGATTGTCCCATTTGTCAGTTTTGGCTTTTGTTGCCATTGCTTTTGGTATTTTAGTCATGAAGTCTTTGCCCATGCCTATGTCCCAAATGATACTGCCTAGGTTTTCTTCTAGGGTTTTTATGGTTTTAGGTCTTACATTTAAGTCTTTAATCCATCTTGAGTTGATTTTTGTATAAGGTGTAAGGAAGGGATCCAGTTTCAGTTTTCTTCTATTGAATTTAGCAGTAAGACGGATTGAAGAAGAATAGATGGATACTGCAAGTTAAAAAAATCCAACTATATAATGATCCAACTATATAATGAATACCAGATAAGCATCTTTGCTTTAGAAATGAATGAAAGCATTCTGCATAGAAATAAAGTTTTATGGCTTGGTGAGGTCTGGTTTACCTCTAATTAAAAGTCATAGAGGAAATCTGGTTTTCAGAATTACTAATGGAGCAGTCATGGAAATGAGCTGCTCACATTTCCCACAGCTGGGAACATTGTTCACTGATGGCCTCAGCTGTATCTATCTACTATCTGATCTATTACTGTGTTCATGCTTAGGCCAATCTTCCCACAGGCTGTTCTAATCAATGACTGAACACAATGGAGTTATTAGTGTGAGTCCGTTCAAATAGTCCACAGTCCTCCTGGGTGACTTTAGCTTAATGATCTGATATTGGTCTATTTAAGCCTTTCTTAAAACTTATTTGTAGTCCAAGATTCTTCTCTCTCCTTTTCCTCTCCTTTCACAAGTGTGAGATTTGCACTGCATTTTGAAGACACTGCGTGTCTTATGTTCCCTCTCCTTTATTCTTCATAGGCATTTCCTCCATTAATTTTCTGAATTTTGTATCCTACCTTTCTGTCTTCTGCCTTGGTGCTTCTTGGAGGGTCTGTACTGACAATCTAACAGTAAGTATAAAGGAAATGACAATTTTAATTTTAATTGATTTTAATTTTTTATTTTTATAGACAGAGTCTCCCCTGTCACATAGGCTGGATTACAGCTGTGAAATTATAGTTCACTGAAGCCTCAAACTCTTGGGCTCAAGTGATCCTCCCAAGTAGCTATTACTACAGGCACGTCCCATTGCACCCACCTAAGGAAATGACAATTTCTATAACCTTTATATATTAGTTCATATGAAAAATGTTTTCTCTCTAGTATCATTGTGTACACAATAGATGTAACACTAGCTATGAGCAGTCAGTAACATGGGTGTAAAGCCACATTTTTAAAATTTCCTCAAATGTTTTAGCATTTATTTTAATATTTCTCAATCACACTTAACCACTCAGAATTATACTTAAAGACTTCATAAACCAAAAATTGTTGTTATCAGTGATATTCATATAATTAATGCAATCCACTGAATAATAAATTTCATAAACTGTGAAAAGATAATAAAGAAGACATGAACAACTGATTCTAAAATGATCCTAAAACAACTTTGTTCACTAATTGATTTTATTGTAGAATTGTTTTAATCAAACACAAGTTGAATACCAAAATTAAAATGTTGTGAAATGATGTGACATATCTTCAAATATGTATTTGAAGAGATAAATGAGGCCCTTCCTATGAGATAAAGAAAGCAATGGCAGTATCAAGAAATGTATCAACAATTTTATACTATTTAAAAATCTTTGCTTGCCAAGAACTTTGTTTCCATATTTGTAGCAGCTAAATAAGGATAAGCTCAGGCATACAGAAATGGAACTATATTGCTCTCATTTGTGTGCTATTTAAAGAGATATAATGATTAAATTTAAAAACTGTATGAACATGCAATACTAGATTGGATGATTAATCCATTTGAAATGGATGTGAAACATGTTATCCAATAAGTCAAGAGGAGTTAATTAAAAAATGATTTTGAAGCCAAAATATGATTTAATACATCTAGTTATGATAGGTTTTGGACCCAATTAAAACTTACATACCCACTCCTTGGAAAGAAACTCAATTTATTATGATAGCATTTTCAACTATGTATTTTGATTAAAGCAGATGTCTTTGTGCAGTAGTACAATTATTGAAAGGCAAAATCAACTGAAAATATATAAGAAAGAAATTTGAGGGTTTTTTGTTTTTTAACAGTAAAAGAACCAAATTCTATTAAATTAACAGAGACATGAAATTCAGAGATATCATTGAACTTTCTTAGTAAAGGTGATTTAAACAATGTTTCATATCCAATTACAAATATTTGAAAATTATACATCAAATTATTTGTTTGTTAGAGGTATTTTGTTGTTTTTTCAGTCCTATATTATACTCTCCCAGATCTACCTTACACACTGTAAGGAACTTTGTGGTATTGTCTTTTTCACCCCTTACCCTTCCATTTAGTTTTACTTAATGTCTAAGTTTTTTTTAAGTGATAGAAATATTCAGTTTGCCTCAATGGAGAAGGTGAGATTTTGTGTCAGAGACTGATGCTTCTTTGAGTAATAGACCCATGGATATTTTATCCAGTTACATGGTCAAATTCCCAGTCTCTTCTCTATTTAGGTATGGTCATGTGATGAAGTCTGGGTCAATTACATAAGGAAGAGGTAATGTCTGTAACTTCTGAATCAGCTCCTCAATCACAGAATTCCTTATCCTGGACTTCTCTTCCCTCTTGCTAGGAGCTAGGAAATGGTGACACCACTACTACCTTGCAAGCCATATCCTGGGATTGGTGAAGCCATCTGATTTGCCTTTTGCTGTCATCTCTAGAATATACAATGAGAAGTAAAATCTATTGTGCTTCAGTCACTAAAGTTTAAGCTCTTTGTTGTAGCAACTAAATCTGCTTCTTAACAAATACAAATTTTCAGATATAATTTGTCTTCTGTGATACCTTGTTACTACTTCATTCTATGTCATAACACGAAATTATTTTGACATTAACTTACATCTAAGGTACAGTTTATGAGAATATCTTCTTCCTCATTTCCTCCACTTCAACAGTCTAGTTTGTCTTGGCATATTATTCCTATGCCAATTAATTTCCATATTTCTCTTATCAAACACATAAACAAAAGATAAGCAAAATCTGGCTTATTTTTACTTATTCCAACATTAAGTTTTATTCTGTATTTTCATGTCCTTTTTATACAGATGGCTTCTGATTTTTTAAAAACTTTTCTTATACCAACATTTATTAGTTATAAGTTGATTCCAGTATCAAGCTGTTTTATTATTTCTTCTTGTTTAATTAAGCCCAAGCAATCACATTAAAATGCAATGTTTTTAATTACTTTTTGCCTTTATATTGCAAATAAGTATATATAATTTCTTGGAAATGTTGTGTTTACTTACATTATGTTATCTATGAATTTTATTTCAGGATAATAAATTGAACATTTCTTATAAATAACATTTGTATGTGCTATAAAGAGAGGGTATTGGAAGTGCGAGTCTTGGAAGCATAGATCTGGCATGCCCACATGGCTTATGCAGGAGGATCTTACAAATATATATATTACTTTTCCTGGGTGGAAATGTGGTAAATACAATATCCTAGGCCAACATATCACTGCCTGATGGATTAACACTGGGGCTCACATGGGCCTTCAATTATTTTTCTCTGGTAGACCTATCTTAATGAAAAAGGTTTAAGAAATGTGTGTCATGGGAGAAGTTAGGTTTCAGCTAAGGTAAAGGAGTGGAAGGAGTATTAGATGACATTGTGGATGACGTTTAACAATCTGTTCTAAAAGAGTCGAGGTCCCACAGGGGCATAGGGGCATAGCAGTGCAGGTAAGTATATAATGGGATTCGGGAGTCTCATTAATACTAACAAAACAAACAACTGGAGTGAAAAAAGGAAGGGAAAAATTCTTCAGCTAGAAAATAGAAATGTAGGAGGATATTTATATACTTATCTACTTAATATATTTGTTTTACATGTCTTCCACAGATTGAAGTAAACATTAGAAGGGGAATGTGAAGCAAAAATGATTTATGATTCTTATTAATCTTATAGTTTAGTGGTTGGAAATATAAACCGGATTGATATTAAGACAATAAGCAGCTACTACTTATTTAGATAATACTATGGGATTAGCAGTAGGCTAGGCACTTTATATATATGATGCCTTTTATTCCCCATGAGTAAGGTATTAATAATCTATTTTAAAAGGAGAAAACTAAAGCCTGCAGATACAAAGTAGCTTGTCCCAAATCACAAAGCTTATAAGTTAAACTTTGACTGTTCCGATTCAAAAAAATCCTTGCAACTCTCAAATGCCAGGATGCTATATAACTGAGCTGAATTTAATTACCAAAAAAATCCAACTATGGACCATCAACGTTTGGGATTTTGTCAATTCTATTGTGAAGAAAGGAAGAAAAAAAGATACAGCAATATTTGAATTTGTGACTAATAACTCTGAACCCTCATGTTTGGCCTTTTGGAACCTCACAAAAAGAACTTTATTGTCTTTATTGTAAGAAAGGAAAACCAAAACTTTTGAGTCCACACTATATGTCAGTTCTTTGGAAATGTTGGAGATGATTATGAAACATGTTTTAAAAAAATCACAAAAATTCTAAGAGACTAGTTTAAAACCCATCATCTTTTTATTTTAAGATGCTGTCTTCCAGCACCACTTCAAATCTGTGTGGTAGTGACTTCACCGCCTGGAGATAAAGTGACTCTTTAGGAAGTCAGTCCCCAACTTGGAAAACAATTTAGGAAGCTGCGGGGCATTGGGTAGAGCAAAACCACTAAAATTTAAAAATATATGTTGAAGGCAATGGTAAAGGAAATTTTAGAGTTCATGTATTGGAAACCCCATGAGCAAGTATCATAGAAGAGAACACTGATGGGGACAACATTGTACACATTTCCAGCACAACAAACAAAATTCCTCACAATTTCTTCTAAGCTCTGTCTTGGATGTGACTTCCCCATGCTGGGCAACAAATCTGAAGCCTAGTCTGCTAAGATTCAGTGGACTTATATAACATAGGTTAACTCAGTCTCCTGTGACCACTTTTCAGGGAATATTTACCGGGTCTAATCAACCTATATTTTTAATGAATTTTAAAGATGTGGAGAAGCAAAGGAAAACCAGTTTCTTTACGGCCTCAACAGTGGTGAAATACTCTCATCTTCTCATCTGTCATGGTACCCACCAAATGAACGAGATCAATTCTATAAAAGTATGTTGAACTAAAGCAACATTTCTCTGCATTTCCCTTAATGTCTTGGATCATTTTTGCACTCACAAGTCTCATCTATTTATTTGTAGCAAAGAGATTTATGTTTTATGTTATTTATATTGACTCTTGTTTGCCACTGAATATCACTCATATATACCTAATCTCAGAGCAATAGATAAATGAAAGAGGTAAAACAAAAATAACACACAAAGAGAAGACAATGAAACCTAACATATTGACACATATTTAAGCCTGTAATGGACATGCATTGGTTTAGTCTGCATGGCATTCATTTGCATTGAGGGGAAAGCTAATTGGCCATTGTTGGAATCGGGCATGTGGCTTGCAGTCAATGTGTAGTTCTCATTCATATTTATCCTTGGCCCAGGATGGGCCAATGGGCCAAAGAAATATTTTTCTCTGAGATTTGAATCTTGAGCAAAGAGACACCAAGTGTGAAAATGTTTGAAGCTAGTTTATATCAACACTGCTGGCCTGAAGACATTATTCATTCTTTCCTGTGTCCCACTTCTAGAAAGAAGATAACAAGACCTGGAGTTTGGTCTTTGTCTTTTGTCTTTGAACATCACTGTTGGCTTGCTGAAGTTAGCCAGAATCAGCTTCTCTTACTTGAACTCTGGCTGACACAGACTTACCAAAAATAATATTTCTCCACTTCTTCCTTTATACTCTTCTCTCTTGATCCTCCCATTATTAGAGCGGATGATCTTTAGATTATTGCAATTCCTTATTTATAATTAGAATTATGATTATTGTTCATTATTTTGTGTGTGGGCATATGTATTGTTCAAGTATATGTGATTGACCATGAAAAAAACACTTTTTTCTGTAAACATGAAGTTATCTATTTGGAAAGCTATCTGAGGACTTTTCAAGGCAATAATAATCTGCAAAATTATGTCTCCTTACTCCTCAACACATGCACCATACTAGTTACTGAATTTCTGAATATAATTTGATCTAGAAGGTCTAGATAAAATGAATAATAGTATGTCACATCAATCCCCATACTCTTAGTCATAGAAAGACAACACAGTTGCTATGTTTTCAAAGATTTTTTAAAATCTATTTCATGTTTAAATGAAATATTAATAGTTAATACTACAAATGTCTCTTGGGATATTGTAGGTATTAAATAATATTTGTTACAAAAATGTGTAATTTTCTACACCTTGAGCTGGTGTTGTGTTAGGAAGCTACTTACAAACAGGTAAGTTAAGTCCTTCAAAGTCTCAACTGATCCATGCCGGTCATAAAGCAGCTTAATTGCTTCTTCTTGACTTATATTCTCCAGCAAAAATGTTAGGAAAGGACTGGACATAGGAAGTTGTGTATTGAAAACGTTAAATCCCACAGAGTAATTAAAACTGCAGGGGATAATTCAGTTTGAGGATAAAAGGAACCACAAGGACTGAATTTAGTTACTCTCTTGCTTATCCTCCTCCTAGAAAAATAAACAAATGATATTAAACAACAGTATTCAAACATTAAACAATAGGGAGCACAGAACTGTGAACACAGACAAAAAAGGAAACAAGTTTGCAAGATAAGACAAACTTGAACCTACTTAGTGTCTGGAGCCAGTTTCTAGCTTATGCCTCAGGAAGGGAAAATCCAAACATATCCTAGAAGAGAGACAGAGATCTGAGTTTTGGAGATAGTAGGAGGACTATACTTAGCTAATATTGTGAGACAGTGTACCAGGGGGAGGATAGATACACAGAGAAAGAACTCGAGAGATCTGCAGAGCAGTACTCTGGAGTCCTTCTCTTAACAATGATTTGAGCATATGTGAGAAAAAATTTCCTGAAGCTGAAGACTAGACCCTCATAAAGGAGTAGGTAGAATAATTTCTATATACACAAACATGATCTAACAAAGAGAAAGGCAAGACTCAAATAAGTTAATTGATTCAAAAATTCATAATTGCATATCAGTACAAAACGCACCATATCAAGGAAAAAATCAGAATACAACACTCAATAATGTCAATTCACAGTATGAGTCTTCCAATAAAAAAAATTACCAGACATGCAAAGATGTAGGCAATTATAATTAATGATCAAGAGGAAAATTAATAATAGACACACACCCAGAAAGAACAGGATTTTAGACCTAGCACATACAGATATTAAAATAGCTATTTTACACATCATTAGATTCAAAAAGGTGTAGGAAAATAAGAGCAAGATAATGTTGGGAGAGGCAATTTGGCATGGGTCCTGAGTGTTCTAGCATGTTCTTACTGGATATGCCAAGGAAGAAAGGTTCTAATTACTCTTGTCTGAACCATTTCTCAAGGTTACATATGCAGTAAGCGACATGGAGTGGAGTTGTTTACAGGACTCTGTCAAATGGCAGATTCTCTACACTGAATGTTCCTCTCCTACAATGAAGCCCACTGCGTATGCGGGGTGGATACCTAGACCCAGGTTCATTTTCCTTGTTGTACTTAGAAAGCACAGAAAACCACCAAGAACATAAAGCCTATGCTACCTCCTGTGCCATGGGGAATAAAGCCTTTCGTCTTTGACCCAAAAGTCTCATGTTGTCTGCCAGCATCCATGAAACGGTAATAGTCTAGCTTGTTAGTTTGCTATAGGCTAAAATCTGCACTGTTTTTTTTTTTTTTAACAATTATGGCAAAGGGGTTGGGGTACTTTCACTTTCTGGAAACAGGCCAGGTTAGGGGATGTGAGAAGACTCCCTGGCATCTGGTAGAAAATGTTCTTTCTAAGTTGTGGGTAAGGCATGAAGGATTAAGGGTCCCCCCTGCTTTACCTGTGAATGAATCTTTAAAGAATAAACAGCAAGAGATAAAATTGAAACAAGTTGTCCAAATGGTGCTTTGATTTTTGTTCATTATTTTCTGGGTACAAATAGGAAAGGAATTATCATGGAATTTGTGCAGCAAGCCTTGGAGCTCAAGGCTGTCAGGCCTCTGAGCCCAAGCTAAGCCATCATATCCCCTGTGGCCTGCACGTATAGATCCAGATGGCTCTGAAGCAAGTGAAGAATCACAAAAGAAGTGAAAATGGCCAGTTCCTGTCTTAAGTGATGACATTACCTTGTGAAATTCCTTCTCCTGGCTCAGAAGCTCCCCCATTGAGCACCTTGTAACCCCGGCCCCTGCCAGCCAGAGAACATCCCCTTTGACTGTAATTTTCCACTACCTACCCAAATCCTATAAAGTGGCCCCACCCCATCTCCTTTCGCTGACTCTCTTTTCAGACTCAGCCCGCCTGCACCCAGGTGAAATAAACAGCCTTGTTGCTCACACAAAGCCTGTTTGGTGGTGTCTTTACACGGACACAAGTGACAAAGGCGAAAGGCAATAGGGCTGAGGCCACTGAGTCTAGGGGTCTCCAGATCTGAAATGAATGGTGTCAGGAATAAGGACATACAGCACTGACTAAAATGAAAACATTAGCAGTCAGTCTATTGAGTCCAAGAGGGCAGCTATGAAAAACTTACAGGGAATGCAAAGCTTTGGCTACTGGCAGAGTCTGTTTTCTCTCTCTCTCTCTCTCTCTCTCTCCCTCTCTCTCTCTCTCTGTGCTTCTTGATCTCTTCCTCTACCTTTACTCAAACCTATGATTTTTTAAGGCAAAAGCCTAATATTATAGAGAAGTTCATGGGGTGGAGGAAAACAAACTTTTATAGTTTGCTGGGATATAGGCACCCAAGTCAACATACTACCTAGTCCCAAGAGGGGTAGGGTTCGGAGCACAGGAATGGCTGAGGGCACTGTGAACTGAAGGCAGAGCTGCAGCAGCATGTGAAGGGGCAGAAAGAAAGAACTCCTGCGTGAGGCACTTTCCAGAATTAGGAGATGCATATGGAGAAGGTGACAACCAGTCCTTTAGTGAGAAACTGAAAAAAAACAAAAAGGTTCCCTGGTCAGCCTCCTTCCCTTCTTCCAGCCTCACGCCCCTGACACAGATAACATGAGCTCTTAGCCATCACAAATTGTCCCTGATAAGTGTTATTTAAAAGTCCTGTTCTTGCTTCAGTAAGGGAAAAAAATAAAAAAGAATCTAGGTATGATCAGTAGGTTTTGGTCCACATAAGAATTTAGAAAATATTTTAAATTGAATTAAAATGAAATTATAAAACATGAAATAATGTGGTATGCAGCTGTATCAGTGCTCAGAATTTTATAGCACTAATCTAGAAATAAGTATAAAAATAAAATAAAGGCATGACCAGATATAAATGAAATAAAATACTGAAAACAATAGAGAAAATCAATGAAACCAAAGGGTGATTTTTTTAAAAGATCAATAGAAATAATAAAATTCTAGCCAGAATAACAAAGAAAAAATAGAAACCAAAAATAGGAAAGAAATGGGGGATATTACTAAAAATCTTATAATTGTGTTATTATTTATAGATAACAAAATCATCTATACAGTAAATCCTAAGAAATCTACAAAAAATGTTACTAGCAGTTATAAATGAGTTAGGTAATTGTTAGTATTTAAAAAGTCCTCATATTACTGTATTCTTACAATAAATAACTGAAAATTAAAATTTTTTTAAATTCTCTATAAAAACTATCAAAAATACATGAAATACTTAGGAATTGATTTAAAAGAAAGACCTGTTAAATATACTGAACCTAAACATATAAATATTTAACGATGAATTAAAAAGTAATATAAGTAATACCTGTCTACCTAAAACTACAAACATCAATGAGAAAAATTAAGGACTTAGTGAGAAATATCCTATCCACAAATTAAATAATTCAATTTTTTTTTATAAATGAGACAGAGTCTCCCTCTGTCACCCAGGCTGGAGTGCAGTGGTGTGCTCTTGGCTCACTGCAACCTCCGCCTCCTGGATTCCAGCAATTCTCCTGCCTCAGCCTCCCTAGTAGCTGAGATTACAGGCATCTGCCACTACCCCCGGCTATTTTTTGTATTTTTAGTAGAGATGGGGTTTCACCATGTTAGCCAGGCTTGTCTTGAACTCCTGACCTCAGTTGATCCACCTGCCTCAGCCTCCCAAAGTGCTGTGATTACAGGCCTGAGCCACTGCGCCAGGACTTTTTTTTGAGACGGAGTCTCTCTCAGTCGCCAAGGCTACAGTGCAATCTCGGCTCACTGCAACCTCTGCCTCCTAGGTTCAAGAGAGTCTCTCACCTCAGCCTCCCAAGTAACTGGGACTACAGACACGCACCACCACCACTCGCCTAATTTTTGTATGGTTTTAGTGGAAACGGGGTTTCACCATGTTGGCCAGGCTGGTCTTGAACTCCTGACCTCAAGTGATCTGCCCATTGCAGCCTCCCAAAGTGCTGGGATTACAGATGTGAGCCACCATGCCCAGCCAATATTTTTAAGATATGATTTTTTTTCCAAACTGATCTCTAATGTCAATATGATCCCAAGCAATGCTTTTTTTTTTTTTTAACAGAAATTCTCAAGCAAAGTCTCAAATAAATATATGGAAAGGTAAATAACCTAAAAAAGCCAAAAACATTTTGAAAAGGAACAAAGATGGAAAACTTATACTAGTTGACTCCAAAACTAATTATAAAACTTCAGTAATTAATATAATGTGACATTCACATAAGGATGGACATATAGAGAAATAAGAAGAATACAGAGTCCAGCATAGAATAACACATATATAGCCATTTGATTTTCAACGCAAGTGCCAAGGTATTCAGTATGAAAGGGATAGTCTTCTTAACTCTCAATGACATTAAACATCTGTAGATAAACAAGTTGGGTTTATGGTCTTGAGAGAGAACACACAACTTGTGACATCTTAGTAAGTGGGCTATAAGAACAGATTTAATTTACAGTTTGGTCTTTGTGTTAGATGTTTTGGGGAAGGACTTTGCTCTGGATTCGATGCTGTGAAGAAGTAGGGGAGAAGTTTATGAGTGGATATCTTAATAAACCATATTTATAACAATGTGACTAGAGTGAGGCTAAAGATGTAATTGGTAAAGAAGTAACAGTCACTCATATTATCCAAGATAGAAGGATATTTGGTCATTTTCTAATGGTTTGTATAATATTTCTGCTTTGGGTTCAGACCATTCAACATCATTGGTCTTTAGGTAATGCAAATTTTAAACACAATGAGACAACACTACACAACTGCAGAATAGCTAAAATTGAAAGTATTGACAAGGTAAAGTGGTAATGAGAACGTGGAGGAACAGAAACTCTCATTCAAAGCTACTGGGAATGAATAATGGAAAACAATTTAGCAATTTCCTATAAAGTTAGATTCATACATACTTTAATCCCCAAAATCCTACTGCTACATATTTATCCAAAAAAAATGAAAAATATTTACACACGAAGACTTTACTTGAATATTCATAGCACCTTTAATCAAAATACCCCAACCCAGGAAACAACCCAAATGTTATTACCCAATGAACAGATAAATAAATTTTGGTATATCCATACAATTAAATATATCTATACAACTCAATAAGAAGGAAGAAATTACTCATACACACAACACCATTTACGAATCTCAAAAGCATCATGCTAAGTGAATTAAAATGAAAAACAATAATTATATACTGTTATTTAATTTACATAAAGAATTTTATTATTCTGTGTACATTATATGCACAATTCTAGAAAAGTGAAAGTTACAGTGAGAGAAAGCAGACTCGTGGCTGTTGGTTTCTGGGGACCATGGGAAGAGTTCTGATGGTAAAGGAGAACGAGGGAACTTCCTGAGTGTCACGAATATGTTCTACGTCATGACTGTTGTGGGGATTAAGTGGCTTAATGCGTTTGTCAAAACCCATTGAAGTGTACACATTAAGCTGTAACTTTTATTGATGTAAATTATACCTTAGTAGATTTGATTACACTTAAAAAAAATTCCTTGTGTACTAATGTAGGTGGAACCGTGTTACTGGAATCAACTAGATTTTTTAGTTTCAGAAATTCTTAAGCTGAGAAAGATGTGAGTTCATTCATTTGGGGGCAGAGTTAAAAGAGCCATGAGCCTTGATCTGGCTACAAATAATGGTGAAAGTAAGAAACTATATTACGCCTTTGGGAAGAAGAATGGGCACCATAAAACATATGATAAAATATAGGTTTATTCCCTGTGCTTTCCAATTTGCTTGAAGCTGTCCCTGAAAAGGCCATTCTGAATCATGAACACTCATTTTAATTCTATTCCTTCTAGACTTTATTTGCATATGTTTGTTATCTTACACCGCATTTAAGTAAATCAGACTAATTACTATAAACATACATACATGAGAAGCAATATTTGGACAGTGATGAACATCTTAAAATGTGACTACATAAGATGATTGGAATTTCATTAGAATTAAAAATAGAAGTTCCTGAGGAAGAAAGCTTAAATATGAATAACGTTGATTCTTTAATATTATATAAACTGAGCATGTTATTATCATAGCAGTGGAGGAATACAATTCTGCTGTCACAGAACCATTTTGTCCATTTAATGTTCTTTCAGAGGAATAAAAAGAGAAACTCACATGAAGTGCAATATAGTTTCAAAAGTGTTTACAATGCCAAGTACATTCTCTTGGAATTATTGTCATTACTAAGGATTATCATTAAAATAGCATTATCACAATCTGAAAGATAATATTACAAAAGTAAAGAATTTCTCCAAACATATAAGATTGAAACTTCTTATTTTAAGCAAAGTGGTATGTAACAGATTACAGAAATGCACATTTAAATGGAATAACGAGGTCATTATGTAAACATTTACTGAATTTCTTTTATGTTTTGAGCACTATATTTTCACTTTTGTTTTATTTGAGCACTATATATTTCACTTCTGTCTTTTAGAAAAAAATGGTCAAAATTACTTAAATAAAATATTTCAGACAAATTAACTGTTATATATAAATAAGCATTCATTTAAAAAACCTTCAAAGCTTAAGTGAAAAAAGAGAGTTTTCAGTATAAGAAATAAAAATCTTTAGCATAAGATCTTAAAGGTTTTACTCCAAATAATGGCATGTTGATATATATAGAATTAATATAAAAGCATTCATCTATTTCTCTTTTTGTGTTATACAGTCTTCCTGTCCAAAAAATTTAAAATTATATTCCTAATGTAATTGTGGTCATTTTACAATTTTATTACAATTTTTATTATATTTACTTAACAAACATATATCAAATGCTTACTGAGTGCTAAATGATATTTTAGGAATGTATTTTATTTGTTTATATTTAAATAAATATTATTTATTTTATAGTTATTTAACTCTGATAATTAAACTAAATATCGGCCTGTCTTCATGTTGCTACATTTATATATTTATGTGTGTTCTTCTGATAACTTGTTTAGTAGCAATCCTCCTTTATATATCATAAAATACAGAAAATATAGATCAAGCACATTTTATTGATCACTTACATTAGCACATACCAGAGTACTTACTTACAGTAATTTTTCATTAAGTATTTTTAAATCAATAGATAAAAAAAGAATTAAAGTTTATCTTAAAAGCTTCAAAATATTGCTAAAAGTGATAAAGAATAACTGTAATCTTAGAAACAAACTGTAAACAAACTACTTTATTACATTTCATTCATTTGTAGGCATACTTGTGTTATTGTACTTCACTTTATTAAGATACTATGTTTTTTACAAATTGAAGGTTTGTGGCAGCTGCATTGAATAAGTCCATCAGCACTATTTTTCCAACAGCATGTGTTCACTTTGTGTCTATGTCCCATTTAAAAATTTCTCACAAAATTTCAAACGTTTTCATTATTATTATATCTGTTATGGTGATCTGTGTTCAGAAATTTTTGACGTTACTATAATTGTTTAGAGACACCACAAACCGCACCCATATGAATTGTTGAACTTAACCAATATTGCGTGTGTTCTGACTGCTCCAACAGTCAGCCGTTTCCCAGCTCTCTCCCTACCCTGGGGCTTCCCTGTTCCCTGAGACACAACCATATTGAAATTAGGCCGGGTAACAACTCAACAATGGGCTCTAAGTGTTTAAGTGAAAAAGAGGGTCACATGTCTCTCAATTTAAATCAAAAGCTAGAAGTGATTAAGCTTAGTGAAGGCATGTTGAAAGCCAAGACAGACAGAAAGTTAGGCCTCCTGTGCCAAACAGTTGGCCAAGTTGCAAATGCAAAAGAAAAGTTCTTGAAGAAAATGCAAAGTGCTACTCTAGAGAACACGTGAGCGATAAGAGAACAAAACAGCCTGATGGCTGATACGGAGAAAGTTTTGTGGTCTGGATAGAAGGTCAAACCAGCCACAACATTCCCCTAAGCCAAAGCCTAATCCAGGACCCTAACTCTCTTTAATTTTATGAGGACTGAGAGCAGTAAGCAAGCTGCAGAAGAAAATTTGAAGTTAACAGAGATTGTTCGTGTGAACCCCAAATATCTGAGACAGATGTCAGTCAATTTAGGAAGCTTATTTTGCCAAAATTAAGCATGCACACCTGTAACACAGCCTCAGTAGATCCTGATGACATGTGCCCAAAGTGGTCTAAGCACAGCCTGGTTTTATACATTTTAGGGAGACATGAGATATCAATCAATATATGTAAGATGAACATTGGTTTGGTCCAGAAAGGCAAGACAAGTGGGGAAAGTTTCCAGGCCATAAGTAGATAAGAGAGAAATGGTTACATTCTTTTGAGTTTCTGATTAGCCTTTCCAAAGGAGGCAATCAGATATGCATCTCTCTCCCTGAGCAGAGAGATGATTTTGAATAGAATGGGAGGCAGATTTGCCCTAAGCAGTTTTCAGCTTGGCTTTTTTCTTTAGCTTAGTGATTTGGGGGCTCCAAGATTTATTTTCCTTTCACATTCAGTAGGTTTAAGAAAAGAATCCATATCCATAATATAAAGGTGTAAGATGAACAGCAAGTATTGATAGAGAAACTGCAGAAGCTGTCTAGAAGATCTAGCCAAGATCATTTAAAAAGACGCCATCTAGGACTTTCAGAACTATAGAAAAATCTACATCAGGCTTCAATGGATACTGCAAACATTGTTGTCTTATTTTAAGAAATTGACACAGCAACCTCAACCTTAAAAAACTACCACCTTGATCAGTCAGCAGCCATCAACATTGATGCAATACCATCCACCAGCAAAAAGATTAAAACTCACAGAAAACTCAGATGATTGCTAGCACTTTTTGGCAATAAAGTATTTTTTAAAGTAGGTACATTGATTTTTAGACATAATGCTATTGCATACGTAATGAACTACAGTATAGTGTAAACATCACTTTTATATGTACTGAGAAACCAATTAATTTGCATGACTTGGTTTTTTGCAATATTTACTGTATTGTGGTGATCCAGAATCAAACCTGCAATATCTCCAAGGTATATATGTATTCATTCAAATACTCAGAGGTGATACAGGAAAATGTAATACATGGGGCCCATATTCAGGAAACTCAAATGTGTAGTGGTGGAGACAGACTTACAAGCAAATTGTAAGCACCTAAAACATCATAAGTCTCCAAAGGAAAAGTTGGAGGTAATGGCTGACCTGATGCTCAATAAATGAGTAGCGGGCCAAACAGAAGTGGGAAGAAGACTGGTTTGTTTGTTTCCCTCTTTCTTTCTTTTTTTTTTCTTCCTCTTCTTTTTTTTCTAGGGGGCAGGTAATAAATGTCTTAAGAATGATATCCAAGCATCACTAATATACTTCCTTTCCATGCAATTGTAATTTGGGATCATGTCAGTTTTATTCCCACTATATGATTTGCATATTGTCATAGCTATTCAATAAGTTGCTGTATTTTGAATAAATGTCAGTATGAGAAATGCTTCAAATTATGAACAATACAAATCATTCACCAGAGCAATTAGTTCTCATTTTACTTATATACTCCTTGATTAAGAAAGAACCAAATCTCCGTTGGATGTCTACAGTGATATATTTAGCTGCTGTTTATTGGATGTGTGGAATGACACTGAGCACCATAAATATTCAAATTCACCTACTGCAAAACTCCAAATACATTTTACTGTCTAAGAGACCCAAGTAGTTGAATGTTGGGGAAAACAGGAAGAAAAAATTATATTGACAAATATGGCAAGCTCACAATGCTGATACTTGGTCAATTAGAGTATAGTACATACAATAAAATATGACAGCAATTTTTAACATGTATACAAAAGAGGAATTGTATTATTATACCTTATGCCAAAAATTAGTGTCATGTTATTGCTTGTGTTCCCAAAGACAACTGTTTTATAAGCTAGAAGTAATAAGATTTATTTTACTATAAATATGAATGATTTGATTTGATCCAGTGTTTACATATTCTATTACCTTAGGGAAGTTATACAATCTCCTTGAGCCCTACTTCCTATCTTTCACAGTATTCTTGAGGTTTATGTCATACAAATACCAGCAAGCAAATTTTTTCCTGGCATATGGAGGTATTCAAAATAAGGTAAAGTATCAAACCTCAAAGAAGTTTAAAATATTGTATGCTCCATGTTGGCGCCTAATACAGAGTAACTTTACTGGTAAAAAGCAAAACAAAAAAAAATTCCTGGAATGTCTAAATATCGGATTATCTTATCAGAAACATTTTAAAGAGAAGCTAAAATAATGTTAGTGATGATGCTGAATTTCACCTAAGCCCTAAAAACAGTGATGGTTAAAAAATTCTCCACCCTTTTGTGTATTCAGAAAAGGCTTTCTCCAAAGACCCTTCCTTCCCCATATGGCTTAGGTAAGATTTGCTCTACCCTTTCTACCGACTCCCATAAAACTGGAAGCTGGCTCCCTTGTTTATATGTGACAAGACCAAAATAGACTTTTCACCTTTTGCCTAAAAGGACTGATGCAGCCCCTTCGGCTTCCAGTCTTTTGTCTCATGAAGGACTAGGCGAGATTAAAACTTTGTTCACCGCTTGCTAGACATAAGAATAAACATTTTCTATTCAGCTAACTGACTGAGATTTCCGATTGCAGTACCAGTCCCAATTGTAAATCCTTCACCTTTAACTTGCCTACTTCTCTGCAAAAGTTTTAAGGCAAAACCTTCCTTCTGAGACTGATTCTCAGATCTCCCTATTGCAATAGTCTGAGTAAAATCAATTTCCTTACTTATTTGGCTTTTGCTAAAAAGATATTCATTTATGCATTAATCAAATATTTACTGAGTACCCACTATGTGTTCTCCCCTCTTCCAAGTTCTGAGGATTCCGCAGTAAACAAAACAGAAAAATGTCCTGATTTCAAAGAGCTTACGTTTTTGTGTAAAGTGAAACAAGATTTTTAAAAATGGAAGCAAATAAATATATATGTGACAGACAATTGTACATGTTATAAAGATACAATATGGCAGGTAAGGGATAAACCGTGGCACAATGAGGAACGCTACATAAAAGTGCTAATATGTAGAGTCGTCAGAGTGGTGACCTATAATGACTTGAGAGACTGACATTGTTTGACTAGCTGGGAAAATTGCATTCTAGACATAAGGAAAGGAAGGACAAAGATGACAAGTTGATTGGTACAGAAACAAAGGAAGGCAGGGTGACTACAGGAGATGGCAAGAAATGACATAAATGGGGTTTCATTTCTTTGTGTTACTATTCCATTCTCTCCTGGAATAGTGATGCTATAAAGTTGTATAACTTTATATCTTGTAACATTGGAATAGTATAGTTATATTAATGTAGACTGTAAGAGGTGTGTGTGTGTGTGTGTGTGTGTGTTTGTGTGTGTGTGTGTGTGTAGGAGGCAGGGGCCAAGTAGGTAATTTTGATGCTTAATGTCCAACCTGTGTTTGGTAGTAGATAGTTCCTAATTCTCATAAGATTTTACCAAGAACAACTCATTAAGCTTTTGTTTAATTTTGTTGAAAACAAAGATTTTAAAAACTAGCAAAGTCATGATTTGCAAAACTATTAGTTACTTTATCATTTTAGTCTTTGGTTTCCTCAGTACCAACATTAACATCTGTATGGCTCCCTAGCGTTTTTAGGGAAGTGTGCCATCCTGAGTTCAGGGGTGGCGAAGGTGTATGTTTCTTTTGTAAATTGTGAGAAGGGTAACCAAATAAGGAGAACCGGCATGAAGTTGTATCAGGGAGGAACACAATGGAGAAAGTATTAAAACTATTTCCCACTTTATTCCTTGAAAAGTCTTTGTATATCCCAATTAGTATGTGCACATCACATTGAAAATCACCGATCTAGAAGAAAAAGTCTCAGAAAAAGAAAGAGGTACCCAGAAGACCCACTGAACAGTTTTAAGAAGGGGGACATGGTCAACTATGTCAAATGATGTAGCTTGGTTGAATAAAAGGAGGACTACATATTGACTATAGGATTTTTTGATGTGTAGGCTATTGATGAACTTGACAGTGGAGTTTTAATGTTGCAGTTCAAGAAACAATAGAATGAATTTTAATGGAACCAATTAGACTATGCAAGGTTTCAGTGAGGGGAGATACAGGGCAGTTAATTGCATGTGAAGCAGAGTCAAAATATTTCATTTTTGTTATTTTTGATTATGGCACATATACCTAATATATTTGTGGTTTTAATTATAACATATAATTGTAACATATATATATGCACACACACAACATGTATACATATATAAGTACATATACACACACATATACACATGTAGTTAACACTTATTATTCATGAATTGTGTATTTGTAACTTACTTGCTGAAATTTATGTGTAACCACGAAATCAACACCTGTGGTGTTTTTCCAGTCATTGATGGCCACGAACAGTGCAGTAAAAAAATTTGAATCACTGGGTGTGCACATTCCTAGTTGAAGTCAAATGAGGTAATGCCAATGCTCTGCCTTCTCGTTTCAGCTTTTGTATTGTAAATAAGTGTTCTTTTCACAATTTATTTAGTTTCTTTTTTTTACATTTTTGTGTTTTTTGTTGTTGATTTTCACCATTTAAAATGATCCCGAAGTGTGGTACTGAAATGTTGCTGTCTAGTGTTTCAAAGCACAAAAGCTGTTATAAGTCTTGCAGAGAAAATGTGAGTATTAGACAAGCATCATTCAGGCATTAGTCATAGTGCTATTGGCCCTGCATTTAATGTTGATGAATGAAAAATAATACGGTACATCTACAAAAAGGAAGAGGGAATTCACTGATCTATATGTGAGGCTGCTCTGGAAAGTCCTAAAGTAATATCTATAGTGTATGAAGAAAGCTATGGAGAAAACAGAAAAATAGATAAATTTGTACATTCACGAGATAATAATGGATAAAAGAAAAAAAGACTGAGAGTCACATTGTTATGTAAAAGCCAGAGAAATTTACAGTCACATTATCCAGAGTCAGAAAAATTTAAATCTATCCCAGCTAGGGCTGGTTGCCCCTCACATTTCAAAAGGATATCTGGCATGAACATGTTAAACTTGAAGGGGAGACAAATTCTGAAGTCCAGGGATGGAAGAATTTTTAAAATACTTGCTAAGTGTCACAAAGGATTATGTGGAAGAGCAGGTTTTCAATGCTGATGAGGCAAGAATATTGCCAAATGAACCCATATATTGCAAATGGCTTTCAAATCTTCTAATTTTCAATCATTCAAAATCATGCAATTAATTACTTTAAAAAAATAGATATTAAATATGGTGTCTTTAAACAGAAACACACATAAGATCAAACATTGTAGCCTGAGGTTCTCAGGAACCTAACCTTATATTTCCTCCAGGATCAGGGGTTGCATATTTTCTAACACAGTGTTCCCAGTGACTTTCAAGAACATAACTAGCACTAATATAGAGAAATAGATATTGCTATAGACTGAATGTGTCCCCTCAAAATTTACATGTTGAAAACTAATCCCCTATGTGATGGTATTTAGGGAAGAGATTTTGGGAGGTAATTAGGTCATGAAGGCAGAGCCTTCATGAATAGGATTAGTGCCCTTGTAAGGGACTCTACCTAGCTCCTTCACTCATTCTGCCACGTGAGAACAAATCAAGAAGATAGCTATCTATAAGCCAGGAAACAGGACCTCACCAGACACTGAATCTGCAGGCACCTTGATCTTGCACTTCTCAGCTTTCAAAACTATGAAAAATAAATTTTTGTTATTTACAATCCACCCAGTCTATGGTATTCTTTTATGGCAGCCTTAATAACTAAGACATACTTACATACATGTGTGTGTTTACACAGTTGTGTATCCATATACATGATGCAGGATTTGTTTTGGCCACTTTGTGGAACTCACAACAGGAGTGAACATTTACTCAGCCTACTGCGCTTAACCCTTTGTGGGAGGCAGCATGTGAGTGAACAAGTGCAAGACCTGGCTGGCTGCCCCAAGCACTGGGATGAGCAAACTCCATGTGGGGCCCATAGGCAGAGCAAGCACGAGTGAACCAGTGCAGGATCCAGCCAGCAAGGCCCATGTGGAGCTGATGGTGGGACCTAGGTGGGTGAGCCTGTGACCCCAAAGCCCCAGAGGGAGTGTTATAGTACTCTCTTAGCTCCTCTGTTTGTGAAAAGCTGTGTGTTAACAGCTCAGTTGGCCCCTGCCTCATCGTGTGGGGCACCTGCCCTCTACCAGTGAGGGCAAACAGCTGGTGTAACAGCCTTTTTGAGTACCTGCACTTAGTGGGTCCCGAGCTCTTGTCTGTTGTCCTAGAAGAATGAGGTCACACAGACACTGGAAGGATGGTAAAGGCAGAGGACTTCATTGAGTAGTGAAAATGGTTCTCAGCAGAGAGAGGAGCTGGAGAGGGGACATGAAGGGCAGGTAGTCTTCCCCAAAGTCAGGCTGTCTTCTTTTCTTCTCCCCAAAGTCTGGCTGTCTCTTCCACAAAGTCAAGCCATCTTTCTTCCCTAATGTTTGGCCATCTCTCTCTCTCTCTCTCTCTCTCTCTCTCTACTGCCTGGGTCTTTGGTCTTTATTGGCACAGCGTTGGGGCTTGGTGGGGTGGGCTGTAGGTAGTTTTGGAAAAGGCAACAGTTGATTGGCAGAAACATATTATTCAGAAAGAACCAATTGGGAGTGAGTGGGCAAACAGGAATAGAAGCTCTCACTTTGGGCCATGGGTTTCAGGCTTTTCAGCTTGAAGGTGTGGTTTCACCAGGAACCCACCCCTGTTTGCCTAGAATTTCTCTGCCTTCTGCTTCTATCATTTCCTCCTCTGAAGAGGCACATCTAACTGCCATTAGAATATGGTCGATGACTGATCTTAGCTACTTCCTGCTGACAGAGGGCATTGTTTTAGGGAAAATGGCAGTCAAATTTCTCTCAGAGGCCTACCTGAGGTTCCCAGTAAAATGGAGCCATTTTCTGATGCTCCAGTTACCTAATTGCTACAAGTTTCATGGCCGCCAGGCAAGAAGAAACAAGTTTTACCAGGTTAAGTATGCATGGATCAAATATGTTTATTATAAAAAGAAGAGTTAAAAATGAAAGAATCTAGTGCCAAAGATTACAGAAATAAGAAGTGACATATACTAATCATTCTGAAAACAATATTGTGTCCCAGGTTGTTTCACTCAGGTGAAAGAAATTAAATCTTTTATGGGAGCAGTTAAATTTTAGAACAGATATAACTGTTTACGGGAAGAGATATTCCCATGGGTGTTCAGGAGTAAGGGGTCTTTGGTAAAGATTTGCCCCATGGTAAAGAACAGAATGAAGGTAAGAACAACAAGCATAGGCAAGACTATAAAGAGGATATCTATGGAAGGTAAATTATTAGCACTTATCTTTTTTGATTTTTAGCTTGAGGTTCCAGATTTCTTCACATTGGTACTTTGAGTGCTCTTCTGGTTGACAGAGGTATCTCTGTCAGCTTCCCAGGCCTTTACTTGGGTATAATGAATCCAAAATGTTCTATTTCAGTGACTTTTACTGGCGTAGTAGAAAGAAATGCATTGTAACATCCCTCCCAATCTGGTCCTATAGAGGGAGAAAGGGAAGGAAGTACCTTTACCAGTACCAGGTCCCCTCGCTTGAATAGAGGTGGCCCTAGTTCACAGGATAGGGGCTCCAACAGTTGTTTCAGTTCCTGTTGGAAACAGGCCAAAGAAATTACATATTTAATCAGATCAGAGATTTCTTGGTCTAGCAAGAAATCCTTGATGAGAAAAGGCCATCCATACATCATTTTGAAGAAACCCAAACCCAGCTTTGAAGGGGTGTTTCTAACACATAGTAAGGCTATGGGAAGAAAGGTAGTCCAGGGAAGGTTAGTCTTCTGAAACAGTTTCCTGAGTTGCCCTTTGATAACGTCATTCATCTTTTCTACCTTTCTCAAGGACTGTGGTCTCCAAACGCAATGAAGATGGTATCGCATGCCTAATGCCTTTGAGACCCCCTGGGTGACTGTCTCCTAGAACAAAGCGCCATTATTGCTCCGGAGGTACTTAGGGAGTCCAAAGTGAGGAATTATCTCATGAATTGATAATTTTATCACCTCAGAGGCTTTCTCTGTCTGACATAGAAATGTTTCTACCCAGTAATTGAAGGTATCTATCCATAGTAGGAGGTATTGGATGCCCCTTGCCTTTGACATATGGGCAAAATCCATTTGCCAGTCTTTCCCTGGGTAGCTTCTTGTTCTTTGATTCCCAGGAAGAAGAAGCCATCAATTCAGGGGATTATTTTTAAGGCAAGTCTTCCAAGCATTAATGACCTCTTCATCCATTTGTAGCAGATTTTTACCTGAGAATAACCTCTGAGTCAATTGATAGGTTTTATTTTTACCTAAGTGGAAGGCCTGGTAAAGGATTTTAAGAAACTTTCCATTGGCTGGCAGCTGGTAGATGAAGCTTGCCATCCTCCAATTGTAGCCATCCTGAGGACTGAAAGATGTATCGCCAAGAGGTGGCCCATTCTAGTTCCACAGGAGAATATTGAGGTTTTATTTCTCTTATGGAGTCCTCCTAGATTAGAGGGGCTTCAAGTGGATCAGAAATCTAGGACTTCTCACTGCTGAATTAGCTACTTGGTCTGCCAACCTATTTCCTTCAGCTTTTTCGTCCATCCTCTTTTTGTGGCCTTTAAAATGTATGACTGCCACTTCCCATGGGAGGAAAACTGAGGATAATAATCTATTAATTTCCTGACGGTGTTTAATGGGAAACCTGTTAGCTGTGAGGAAGTTCCTCTCTTTCCAGGTAGTGGCATGGGCATGAGGGACTAGGAAAGCATACTTAGAATTAGTATAAATGTTAACTGCTTTTCCTTTGCTTAATTTGAGTACCCTCATGAGGGCAATTAGCTCAGCTAATTGAGCACTTGTGCCCAAGGAGAGAGATGCACTCTCAACAAAGCCATTCAGGGTAACTATTGCATACCCTGCTTCATGGATCCCTTGCTCTACAAAAGAACTTCTGTCAGTAAAGAGAATCCAATCTGGGTTCTCTAAGTGGGTTTCCTTAAGGTCCTCTCTGGCTGCAGAAGTTTGCACTATTATCTGTTCACAGTCATGTTCAAGCTCCCTAGCTTCCTCTGGGAGGAAGGTGGCTGGATTTTGGGAGAGACAGGTTCTTAACTGGACTTCAGATTCCTCTAATAGCAGAGCTTGATACCTGAGGAGGTGGTTGTCATTAGCGAGACACTCACCTTAGAAATAGCAGTCCTGCCACATTATGTGGGGTATAAATGGTTAAGTTTTTTTCCATCGTTAACTTAGTAGCCTCTGGTACCAGCAAGGCTACTGCTGCAACTTCCCTGAGGCACACCAGTCATCCTTTAGCTAGTAATCTAAGTAAGAAGTAAGCTTCTTACTTAGTCTACAGGCTGCAGGGCTGGACCTCGGGCCTGGGTTAGAACTCCCAGGGCTGTTCCCTACCTTTCTGATATATAAAGATTAAACATCTTCCCTGTTTAGTCTGTGGGAAAACTAAAGACTGGTGCCTTAAGCAAGGCTTGTTTCAGTTGGTCAAAGGCCTTTTAGCCTCTGGTTCCCAAATTAGGGACTGAGATTTAGCTGCCTGAGTCTCCTTTATTAGGTGATATAAGGGACAAGCTATTTCAGCAAACCCAGGTATCTATAGTCTGCAGAATCCTGTAATGCCCAACAATCCCCTCAGCTGCTTGAGGGTTTTGGGGAAGGAAAAGGAGGAGATGGGCTTAATCATTTCTTTGCTGAATGCCGTGGTTCCCTCTGACAAGATCAGACCTAGGTACATCACTGAAGTCTAACAGAGCTGAGCTTTAGATTTTGAAATTTTGTATCTTCTGTCAGCCAGAAAATTAAGAGCCTTTCTTCCCCCGCTGAGAGATTTCCTTAGTTGGGGAACAGAGGAGAATGTCATCTACGTATTGTAAAACTTTAACCTGAGGATAAAGGAACTCACGGAGAGAGGTCTTTGGACAATGCCTGCCCAAACAGGTGGGGGCTGTCTCAGAATCCCTGAGGTAACACTGTTCAGGTTAGTTGGGTGGTCTGGTTGGAGGGATCCTCAAATGCAAACAAATATTGGGAGTCAGGTGTAACGGCATGCAGAAAAAGGCATCCTTTAGGTCCAGAATTGTGAACCATTTAATTTCCTGAAGTATTTGAGTGAGCAGGGTATAAAGAATAGGAACCATTGAATGAATTTGAAGCACAGCCTCATTAACGGACAGATGTCTTGGACCAGTCTCCATTTCTCATTGGGTTTTTGTACCACCAATATCGGGGTACTACAAGGGCTATTGCAGGGTTTGAGGAAGCCCTGCATCTTCAAGTTATCAATAATGGCTTCTAGCCCTTTTCTAATTTCTGGTTTCAGGGGATATTGTCTCCGGTTAAGGAAGGAGGTGGAATCCTTAAGGTGGATCCAGACTGGTATGGTGGTTGCGGCTAGGTCAATTTTCCCTTGAATTTTCCAAACTTCTGGGTTGCTATCCATCTCCATTGGAAGGAGACAGAGTTTGTTCTGGGACCGTCAGGATGGTGGTCTCCAGACAGGCTAGAATATCCCTGCCCAGCAGGGGAATTGGGCTTTCTGGCATAATTAGAAAGGCATGGGTGAACAAGAGGTCTCACCAACTATAACTAAGGGGTTGGAAAAAATATCAGGTTAAAGGCTTTCCTGAGATGCCCCTTATGGTCATGCTAAGAGAGGAGTGGGATCCTGGTTGAAGAGGAGAACTGAAAGGCCCACTCCAGTGTCCCAGAAGAGGTCCACCTTTCTTCCTTTGATTTCCAGAATCACCTGGGGCTCCTGTATGGTAATGGTGGTCTGCACCAGCGGAGTCAGGGAAAGGAGCCCTGGGACCCATCAGTCCTCCTGAACCATTTGGGAGATTGTCTCTGGACCTGGTGATCTGCATCTCTGGGGACAATCCACACTCTGGTGGTCCCCATTGCAGATTGAACAGGATCAAGGTGGCTTCCTCATGCTATTGGGACAGTCCTTCCTAAAATGCCCTGGCTTGTCTCATTGATAGCAGTTATCAGGTGCATCCCAGGGATTCTGGAGTTGGCGGGCCTGAAATGCAGCCATTAAAGCCTCCACCATTTTCTTGTCTCTCCTCTCTCTCCACTGGCCCTCCTCCATATCTCTATTGTAAAAGACCAAAGTGGCCACTTTCAGAAGGTTCTCTAAAGTACTATCTTGTCTTATGGCAGTTTCCTCCTGATATCAAAGGCTGCCTGAGTAATAAATTTATCTGATAAGATTAGTTGTCCCTTAACTTAATAAGGAAATAGAGGTGTGTTTTACCAAGGCCCCTCTTAGCTTTTCTAGGAAGGCAGTGGATTTCTCATCAAATCCCTGATTTATCATGGATAGTTTGGAGTAGTTGAGAGGCTTAGTGCTAGTCCTACATAAGCCCTCCAGTATGCACACCTGAAAGTATTTCTCTTCCATTCTCCCATTTTATCACTGGGATCCCATTTGGGGTTGTTCAATGGCACTGCTTCTCTTCCAATTGAATAAAACTCATCTCCTTCCCTGATGCTACATGAGATACAAAGCTCAACCCCAAATCTCTTTTCCACTTGCAGAGCATCCTGCTTCTCAGTGTTAGGGTGTGTTTCAAAAGTAACATAATGTCTTTCCAAGAGAGTTCAAATACTTGGGCTAAGTTCTGGAAAGTCTATACATATCTGTCAGTGTCATTGGAACAATTGCCAAGATCCCCCTTAATTTGCCTTAAGTCCTGTAGAGAGAAGGTGACTTGGACCTTACTGGGGCCATATTCACTAGGCATCTTTTGTAGGGGCAGGAGTGAGACTGGGGATTGTCTAGAATGAGGGTTTCTAGGAGGGGACAAGTGGAAGAGAGAAACTGAATAGGGAGGACAGGGTGGACCCAGAGAAGCAGGGCTGGAAAGAGCTGGCTCCCCTGTTGTAGGTGCCTCTAGGGGTTGTTTCTTTAGTTTCCTGGGATTGCCCCTGGCAGCTTCTTCTGAGATGGCCAACAGGAGGGCTGGATCAATCCTACAATGTTGGCAAAGGTCTGAATTATCCTTCAAGGTAAAGAAAGCCAGCACATATGGGGCCTCAGACCATTCACACTTGCATTTACAGAAAAGATCCAGCTGCAGGATGGCATTTAAATGAATGTTACCTTCCTGAGGCCAAGTCCTTCCTGGAAATCATAATATGACCAAAATTTTGTACAAAGTGCTATGAGGTGTTTTTTCTCCAGAATCTGAGGGTCAAAGCAGTCCCAGTGGTTCAGGATACACCCCAGAGAAGTGTACACTGAAGATAGTTGATTACCCATCTACAAGAGAGAGGGACTTAGATGCCCCTTAGTTTTTTTCTCTCTTTCAGTGAGAACCTGGGGTGTCTAAGGGAGAGAAAAAAGGGCATTCCTATTTTTTCTCCTGTCTTTTTATCCCCAAGTCCTGGTGACCTAGACAGATGCTGCCTAAACAGATGAATGTGAGGGTGACCTGCACGCCCCATGCGTCAAGGGTCCTAGATGAAGGAAATAATGGCATTTACCTATGCCATCTGTCCTCCCTATTGTCAGTAACTTTTGAGTTCCCTAGACCTCATTTATGCCATGGATACTAGCATGACCTTTATCCATGAAATGGGGGCTTCATCAGCAATAATTAGTCATGCTTACCTGTGCTGTGTCCATTGACTTCCATTGTCATGTGCCTCTGGATCCCTCAGATCCAGTTTCCCTTACTAGGGCTTTAGCCTGAAGGTTGAAATTGAGTTTGAGGCAAAAATGTGTCTCAGGAAAGTTCACATATTTATTTAAGTTAAGTCCCAGACAGCCCTCACCAAGTTTGCAGCCAGCAGCTGGCAAGGTCTCTCCTCTGTTGATTCCCTATCGTAAGCAGAGTGCTAAGGTAGGAAAAAACCCTCTTGCATAGAAAAGCTCCCTGCATTTGCAGGGCTGTGTTAACTCCTCGTGTGGTGGAGAAAAGAAAAAAGAAAACATAAGTGCAGGGCAGGGACAGTGCCTGGGGGAAAAAACACTTCTTGCTCTATGCAAATGGATTCTTTCAATAGGGAGAGACTCTTAATTGGTGTACCCTTATTTTGATTCAGATTGAGATGGACCCCTTGGCCAGGAGAGGAAAGACCCACAGTCATGTGGCAGGAGGGGGAAGTGGGTAGGAAATGCTGGCCAGATGACTGTGCAGGGCCCCTGGCCCCAGAGACAGCCCTGGGGCCCAAGCTGTGGCCGTGGCTCACTCCCACTCCAGGTGGTCACTGGGCACAGTGTGTGCACACAGCAGCCTTGGCCACACATTCCAGCTGAGAGGGGAGGGAGGAGCAGAGAGCTGACATGTACCCATCTGTCCACTGTGCACCTGCAGCTGCTGGGATGGGGTTGGGTAATGCATCTGTAAGAACAGACAGAAATCACATTGTTCTGAACTGCATGTCTGATGGCGGGGCCAAATGTTCATTCTACCCAGTAATGTTTCTGCAGTTTGCAGTCACACCATTAATATTATTAAAAAAAAAAAAAAAGAAAAGAAAAAGAAAAAGAAATAGAAGCCATTTCAAACCATGAAAGAAGGAAGGAAAAATACCATTAAAAATTCTGGGGGTCTTGGCTGACACCCTTATCGGGGGTTGAGGACAGGGCCAGTCTACAGGCCTTCTAGCAACACTGAAGAGTGGCCTCAGAAAGAGGCCTTTGGTTGCCAGGACCTTTTTCCAGTTCCACACAATGGCTAGATCTCTGTGAAGGGAAACAAAGCAAACAGCCCTTTCACCTGAAAAAGAGAGAGGTGGCAGGGTCACATCCTGTCCTCTACAGTTGTGCCATTTGCCCTTACCTGGCCCCTCAGAGGTTTGGTGTTTCATCAGCCTTCAGAGGAAAGTCTGAGGACAAGAAGTCTTGCAGAAAACATGAAGAGTCAGATCTGCATTTACTCACCCATTTGAGGAATCCCAGACAAGCCCCCAGATGATGCAGGATTTTTCTCATCCTCTTTGTCAGACTCATGACAGGGGTGAATGTTTACTTGGCCCACCGCACTCAACCTCTTGAAGGAGTGAGAACCTGAGTGAGTGCAGGACCCGGCCAGCCACTCTGGGCATTGACGCAGGAGCAAGCTCCATGTGGGGCCCACAACTGCACCCAGGTGGAGGTGCCTGTGACCCCAAAGCCCCAGAGGGAGTGTTACAGTGTTCTCTTAGCTCTGCTGTTCATGGATGACTGTCTGTTAACAGCTCAGTTGGCCCCTTGCCTCATTACATGGGGCAGTTGCCCTCCATTGGCGAGGACAAATAGCTGGTATGACAGCCTTTTTGGGTATCTACACTCAATGATTCCCGAGCTCTAGTGTGGTGTTCAAAAAGAATGAGGTTGCATGGACACTTGAAGGATGGTGAAGCAGAGAACTTTACTGGATATGGTTCTCAGTGGAGAGGGGAGCTGGAGAGGGGATTGGGAGGGCAGGTAGTCTTCCCCAAAGTCAGGCCATTTTCTCCCCAAAGTCCACCCATCTTTTCTCTGAAGTCAAGCTATCCCTTCCCCAAATTCCAGGTGTCTTTCTCTCTCTACTGGCTGAGTCTGGGGTCTTTATAGGCACAGGATCAGGGCAGGGTGAGCTGTAGGTAGTTTTGGAAAAGGCAATATTTGGCTGGTAAAAATACATTATTCAGAAAGAACCAATTGGGAGAGAGTGGGCAAACAGGAATAGAAGTTTTCACTTTGGGCCATGGGTTTCAGGCTTTTTGGCTTGAAGGTGGAGTTTCAAGACAGGGACCTGCCTCTATCTGCCTAGAATTTCTCTGCCTCCTACCTCTATCATATACACATACACATAGTCCTTGCAATGTTCCAGTAGATATGAAAAAAATTGATAATAATTGAGAGAGAAGAAACTATTTAAGGAGGAACATCCAAAAATTAATGAGATATTGGAATGCAATGTGCAGATTGAGCTTGGTGTCTTTAGATTGTGGCAGTAAGTCAATTCATTATAACATAAGACAGAGAAAACATAAATGTACAGATAACAGCTGAGTTGGTCAACATGTAATTATACACATCTAGAAGTTTTCCAATTTTTCTATTCATGAATGGCATGGTTAGTAACTTAGAGTTAGAAGAAAGACAATGTTATAGAGCTTTGAGGAAAGAAGAGCCAATGAGAGTTGAATGACAGAGTGAATTTACCAGAGAAGTATAGAGTAGGATTGCCTGGAAGGAGTAAAGTCCCTTTGAGGTTTGTAATAATGAATTTAAAATGAGTCCTGTCAGCATTTTTATGTTTTTTCTCAATCCACTTTCAGTTTTTCAGGTGCAGGAAGGAATATGTACAGAATTGCATTTAAACATGTTGAAGTTTTGCCAGAAGGAAGATTCTTAATGCTACAATTTAAATATATTTTTAGAATTTTAGAATTGGAAGAAACTTTAGAAGTTTTTTTTTTATTACCTTTGGGAGAAAAAAATCAGAACACAGCTTTTGAAGATGGATAAACTTGCTTTCAAATGCCAAGTAAATTTATTATTAGTCATAACAAATTAGAAATAATAATATACTACTACTTTCAGACTACTTTAAGATTAAAATAAAACAAAACAAAAATTTAGAGTAAATGTGGATTGCAGGACCAAATACAGAACTGGTATTAAAAAACTTTAAATTTATTTCACCTTTGTCTGCATTTAAAGAAAGATAGACTGGGGATCTTCAGAAACATTTAGAGTCTCAAAATATTTACAGCTTTTTACTCCACTGCTGCTGACTATTTTTAAATTATTCAATGACTTTAACAGGAGAGAAATTTTAATAGCTGAAGTACACTTGTCTGGATTCTCTTAATCTGATAGAATTTGCCTTTTCTTAAGGCCAGAGGGTCCCAATCACTAAGAATAACTTCTTTTTAGTGGCTTTCTCTTTTGCAGTTTTCATGTGGCATTAATCTTGGCCAATAGTTGATATAACACAAAAAGCTTTCTCTGTAGGCAGTTTACCATCAATGAAGAGAATGACAACACCGAAGCTTCCTTGTGAAAAGAGTAGACCTCTTCAAATAATCCTTCCACAGTACCTGACTTTATAATAAATTTTTAGCATAGAACTATTAGAGCAGGTAGATGGCAAGACATGAGCAGGAGGAGAGACCCTGAGAAAAGGGAGGTCTGGAAAATCTCACACCCCAGAGACCACCAGGAATATGCATGTCTAGACTGATACACAGGTGTAATAAGTATAGATTTGATTGTTATACACCCTTCCTGGGGTGTCGGTAATAAGCAATGCTGCCATTAGGTAGAATTTGTATCCAACACTGGGCCCATGCATGCTCATCAATTAATAGTAAGGGAAAATCCCACAACTCTGGGCAGGAACTAGGCAGGGGGGAACTAGACAGGGGCAAAGGTGGGGACTTAAGGCTGGAGTGAGAAAATAAAGATGAAAAAGCAGAGGCCGGGTGCAGTGGCTCACGCCTGTAGTCCTAGCACTTTGGGAGGCTGAGGCAGATGGATCACAAGGTTGGGAGATCAAGACCAGCCTGACCAACATGGTGAAACTCCGTCTCTACTAAAAATACAAAAATTAGCTGGGCGTGATGGTGCGCACCTGTAATCCCAGCTACTCAGGAGGCTGAGGCAGGAGAATCGCTTGAACCTGGGAGGCAGACGTTACAATGAGCCGAGATCACACCACTGCACTCCAGCCTAGGTGACAGAGCGAGACTCTGTCTCAAAAAAAAAAAAAAAAAAAAAAAAAAAAAAAAAGCAAAGACAGAGGCAGGAACTTCAAGAAAATATCCAACATCATGAAAACCCAATGCAGTACTCTTGGGATTGCTGCTGGCTCATTCTTTTTCAGCATCCCAGTCTACCTCATTATTCAGAGTGTACTCTCTCTCTAAATAAACTCTCTGCCCTCTGTTTTTCTTCAATAAATTATCTTTTTAGGCCAGTTGGCCTCTTGGCCAAATTCTTTCTCCCAAGACTACTAAGGACTGAGGATTCCTGCACTTTGCAGTACCAGAACTTCAACTTATTTAATGATGAATTTAAATAATTCAGCTTATTTATCTTCTCTTGGTGATCACCCTTTGCCTTCGGTAAGTCCACATCTTACCCAGTACAGGGCTCAGGTCTGCTGACAGTTCCATGGGTCTGACATTCAAACCTCAGACTTGAGGTTTTAAAATTCTTTCACTTCAATATTGTGGCAATAACTCACCATGTAAGTTTCTTTCTAATGTTGTAGCTCAATTCCATGCATGGACTCCTGCTTTGTTCTAAAATTAAGCTCATCTCAGTTTGTCAAGGCAGCTCCAGCCTTTCCCTCTGTGAGTTCACCTCTTGATAACACATTTCTAGACAATCAATGAGTAGAAACCTGCTCTCTCATTCATACAGCGTACTCCCTCCTCCACCATACAACACATTAGCTATAGTAATATTATTTTGGTGCATGCTGTTACTGGGTACAATTAACCCATAACAATCACTTTTCCTGCATCATCTATCTTTTCTACATAGCAGAAGCTTCTATTATAACAGTTTTACAAATGTAGATGGTGAAAAGAAAGTTAAACAGTTCTTGCTCTCTTGAAGCTACATCCCAGCAGCAGGGACAGTTATTAAGCTGCTAATTGCAAAATTGACTATTAAATGGCAGTAGTAATGAGTGCTGCAACAAGACAAGAGTACACTAGGTACCTATCATGAACTGCAGACCTGGCTGCTTTGGGGAGGTCAGGAAAGTTGGGGACACACTCCTTGAGGAAATACTATTTGAGCTAAATTCCAAAAGATGAACTGAAATTAACTCTAACGATGGAGGAGGAGGAGGAGAAGAGTGGGCATTTCAGAAAAAAAAAAAAAATCCACCCTAAAGACATTGCAGAAAGAACCAAGATAAAACACTGGGACTGGGGTGCCTAGACTGAAAGGAAGAGGAGCAGAGGATGAGCCTGTGGTCGGAAGTCAGGCCATGAAAGACATGAAGGCTGCAGCAGGACTTTGTTATATCCTGAAAGCAAGGAGAGCATCTTGAAGTGATCTGGGAGGAATGACGGGAGGGAGGTAGCTGGAATGAAAGCTGGGAGAATGGTTCACAAAGCATTGCAGTACTGCAAGATGATGGACTTCTGTGGAGGTAGATGGGAAGGAAAAAGTAAAAGGCAAATTTGGTAGGAAGAATAAGCTGAATATCATGGCTGCATTAGCTATAAGGGTAAGAGTGATGAATGAATGCTAGCCAGCTAGACAAAGTACCATAACCTTAATAAACCAGAATGATGATCTTTTACAGTGTTTAAAAGTTTTCTTATCTCAGAGTGTCTTTCTAGGTTTGAAAGTGTTTTCTTTAATGGTACATCTCTGTAACCTGGAATTAGGAAACAGAGAAAGCCTAGATTGATAGAGTTGAGAAGGGAAGTTCAGCCATGGAGAGGACCCAGACAGCAGGTGGCAAAAGAGTCAAAGATTAAAACCAAGAAGTTAATTATTTGCCAATATGACATTAGGTACTAAGTGATTTATTTGCAGAGCTGCATTCTTGGCAACTTTGGATAATATATATAATCTGTGAATACTATCATCACATAATTACTGTTTACTGAGTGTCTCCCTTCTACAAGGTATACATATTACCTGAGTTTATAAATCCTAAGGCTAATCCTCTGGGGGTAATATTCTTAATGATCACGTGGCTCATCCGCAGTTAGAAAGGTGGTTCCTAGCAGAGGTTGGATAAAACCTAAGTCTGTGTTGCTCGTAGGCTGAAGCTTAAAGTCAGTCTGCAAGAGAGTAAAGCAGAGACAGTCGGTGAAAACGATGTCTTTGTTTCCTCACACTGCTGAGGGTTGTAAGTCAAAACCAAACTCCAAATTGTGACCCAAGTATAGCTAAACGCAGGGATGAGGTTGCCAAGGGATCTCAAATCCTCTTTTGATTAGAGTTTCACATTCTGATTTGTCTCCAAGAAAATGGGTTAGGTGAGTCCACTTCTGTGTATTATCAAAAGCCTGACATAGTGGGGAGTGGGTGTAGGTGGAAGATGTAGGTGAAAAAGCCAGGTGAATTTTGGGGGACATAGATAGGACCTACTTAAAGCATGAAGTGATATATTAAAAGTACCTGACACCAGCTTAACACTTTCAAAAGTACTAAATGAAAGCACAGTTACAGTTTGTTTTATAGTTACTCTCTAAAAATAAACCTATTGATCAACTTAAAAGAAAGATCATCTTTAGTTTCCTTTCAGACTGGGAATGCTGAGATTCTTTCCCCATATTGCACCCATGTTCAGATGTCCGTATCTTCCAAATCCCTTTTTAGTGTTTCTTAATCAAATTTTTCTCCTTCTGCAAGATTGGCCAGTTACCTCTGGTGTTAAAATTTCCTCTAGCTTGGGAGATTCCAAGTATCCAGGAATATTTGCAAATGTACAGTTTATGGCCTGATTGATTGTTCAATGTGTTTTACAGGTTATTTTAGTGGCATAAAAATCATAGTCCAATCCTGCCTTTAGAATCATGTCTGTTGAAACTACTTTTGCACACACCGCCGTCCTAATCTGTCAGATGTGTAGATGATTGGTACAGAAAGACAATGGTAAAAGTCAGAGCTACTTTTTCTGCCCTACATTAAACATTCTCTTGAGCTGTGTGTGCTACTGCAAGTAATGAGTTCCATCTGTGTGTCACTGTCTTCTCCTACAGAGGAATAGCTTTCAAATGTTCTGAGTTAAGAACTACCTTGGAAGAAACTGTAAAAATAATGTGCTCAAAAAAAGAGGCTTGTTTTTGAAGCTCAGCAGCACTTTCCACACACTGTCACCTTACTTCATTCTCCACTAAGTGAAGCCCTTCAGAGGAACTCATAGAGAAAACTCTCCAATTAAATACAGCACTTTCCCCTTATCCATGGGGGCATGTTCCAAGATCCCTAGTATATACATGTAACCACAGCTAGTACTGAACCCTATACATACTACGTTTTTTTCCTATACATACAAATCTATGATAAAGTTTAATTTGTAAATTTGGCACAGATAAAGATGAATAACAATAATTCATAATAAAATAGAATAAATGTAACAATATACTGTAACAAAAGTTATGTGAACGTTATCTCTCTCTCAAAATATCTTATTCTATTGTGCTCATTCTTTTTCTTCTTGTGATTATGCGAATGAAAAAATGCCTACATGTTGATGCGAAGTGAGGTGACAGACATAGACAATGTTATGTAGCTTTAGACTACCACTGATCTTCTGACAGTATGTGAGAAGGAGGGTCATTTGCTTTGGGCTATCCTGGATCATAAAGCCACATCGTCGTCAATGGTTGGATATAAGGAGCAGGGAATGTTGATGACTAAGAGGCAGGGAGCATACACAGTGTGCATAAGTTAGACAAAGGGGTAATTCGCATCCCAGGGGACAGAACAGAGCAGCATGAGATTTCGTCATGCCACTCAGAATGGTATGAAATTTAAAACTTATGACGTTTTCTTTTCTGTAATTTTCTATTTAATAGTTTGGGATTGCAGTTGACCATGGATAACTGAAAAGAAATTACAGATATGTGAGGGAGTACTGTACCTCCTAATCAAACCCCCAAATAAAGGTTCTTAATATGATTTTATCCAACTTACCTTGATTTAGCATGTGATAGGGTCAGAGATCTTTATAATGAGGAAACTAAACCCACTCAGAATTTTCACATGTACCATTAGAATCATGGAATTTGAGAGCTGGGAGAGCAAAAACTGATAAAACTAAGATTAAGTCACTCTTTTAACAGCATAAATCAGCTGTTAAAAGCTGTTCATAGTAGGCCCTGTTGGCCTTCATGAACAGTCTGGGTTCATTTAGAGGTTCACAACATGCATCAAAGTGCAGAAAGAGAGTTCTAGAGTCAGATTCCACAGACAAATGATGGCTGCAGTCAGAAGGGAAAACACTGGGCCAAACTATTGGGAAGGATCTTATGGCAAATAAGCTGTGGCAAACAAATTCTTCAGGCCACTGTCCAGGAGGAAATATCCTTAAATAATAAAAGATATTTGGATTAAATAAAAAGCAAGAACAATTTGCCATTGTGATACATTGTAGAGGGCCTTATTACTGTACAGTCTGAAGTGTCTTCTAATACGAAGTCTGCAACCCCTCGGACCACTGACTGGTATCTGTCCATGGCCTGTTAGGAACCGAGCCATACGGCAGAAGGTGAGTGGCAGGTGAGCAAGTAAAGCTTCATCTGTATTTAGAGCTGCTCTCCGTCACTCACCTGAGCTCTGCCTACTGCCAGATTAGCAGCAGCATACGATTCTCATAGAAGTGCAAACCATATTGGGAACTGTGCATGTGAGGGATCCAGGTTGCATGCTTCTTATGAGAATCTAATGTCTGATTATCTTTCACTGTGTCCTATCACCCCCAGAAGGGACCATCTAGCTGAAGGAAAACAAGCTCAGGGCTCCCACTGATTATACATTATGGTAAAATTATGGAAAAATTTTCTTCCATGAAACTGGTCCCTAATGCTTAAAAGGTTGGGGACAAGCTGTTCTAACAGATTGTGTGATCTGAGAGACCAAAAGAGACCCCTCTATCAACTAAGATGGGCCCAAAAGAAGGAAACAAAGTTATGAGTCAAGGGTTTAATGCCTGGCTGGAATGGCAAATTTCTAAATTTTTAGGGCTAAACTCCCGACAATAGGAGGTATAAGCTACAACTCTGATTGTACAGAGCAGCAAACTTACAAAAAAAGTCTTTTCTAATAAACTACTGCAGATCTTAGGCCAGTTTCAGCCAGCTTATAGAGGCTGCACACAAATTTTCTTTGTATCCTGTAGTTCACCTTTTGACATAAAGACGCAAATTCCACCTTATTTTAACACTAAATCCCTTCCCCAAAATGAACATAGGATGTATGTTACATACATGTTTACCCAATTACACGCATTCGGCTCTCCTCATATATGTATAGCTTTCCTCCCAAACCTGATGAATATGTTTGATACCAGCCTGAGGAGGCACAAAACCCAACCCTTCCTTCTCCTTTTGGAAGAGAGAGCACCTTCACCCCATGCTGGAGACTGTCTCTTCCTGGCTTGCAAACTAATATCACCAATAAAGTTCTCTTTCTACTATGTAGTCACCCTAGTGGTCTTTGGGGCAACAATTGCCTTGTGGATCCATTCAGCATCTGATGAAGAAGCAGCAGTTATTCTGTTTTTACATATGGAGAAACCAAAACATATGGATGTGTTATGACTTCTCTGTATCAAAAACGCTTTTACAGAGTCTCAGAACAAAGATCTAAAGAGGCTTTTAGTTTAATGCTTTCAGTCATTAGATTACAATGGTTTCTGACCTGGGGCCATATTTAATACCTGAATATATTATTAAAGTGATCTAAAATTTTCCCTGAAGACCTTCAAGAACAACCCGTGTTGTTTCTTTGCTTTGATACTATTCTACTTAGAAGGTGGAGAAACAGTCTTTTCCTGATTTTTTTTTAAGAGCTGAATCTTGCTATCTCGAAGTAGGTACAAAGAGTATGTAATTTGCCAATATAGGAAGAATTTCCAATCACCCACAATGACTTGACTTTGAATCTTGGAACAACAGTTTTACAATTTCATTTTCTCAAATGGTTACAAGGCCTATTTTCTAAAATTGGGTTTATATGGTGCCAAGATAAAAGGGTCTATAGCAAATAAAGCAAACTCTCTTTAATCTAATTGTTCAGGTACTAGATAACTTTTAGAGCTGTGATTATTTTGCATGTATTGCCCATATTCATAATAAAATACAGGCAGATCATATTAATTAAAATAAGAAATTCATGTAATCTCAGGAACAAAAGAGGCTGAAGGTCATATATAACAATGCTATCTGCAATTCTGGTTGTATAATATAATCACTCATGGAGTTTTTCAGAAACATAATTCTAGCCTCTCATCCTACACAAACTGTATTTGGTTTGAGATCAGTGGGTCATATCAGTACTGTTTTTTTTCTTTTAAGTTACCCAGGTGACTTAATATGCTGGGAGGTTGGAAAGCCACAGGTCTTTAAGAACTCTGCAAAGCTACGATAAAAAAAGAAAAATCTAATTCCTGGAAGAAAACACCAGTATGCTAAGGGCTGGGAAAGTATAAACTGATTTTCCAACAACTGACCCTACTAGAGGAACAGACCTCAGAGGTCTTAGGCCATCATATTTTGAAAAGTATTTCCTCAATCCCTGGATTCTAGTAGGTAAAAACTGAACAGTTTACTTAAACTGAAAGTAGTGAGAGTTCAGGTAGAAAATATTTTTATTTTAGTTTTTAACAAAATTAGAGACCAAAGCAACATTATATAAAATAGATTTATCAAAGAGCTCCAGAAAGGACATAAAAATATGCAGTTTTTGAACATCATCATATAGTCCTGGATGCAAAAGGTAACCTCTCATGTAAATACATCTAATATTTAATTTAAACTAATGCAGATGGTTACATATGGATATATTTATAGGTAAGCACACACATATGCACACACACATACACACACAAACATCGTCTTGCCCTGTCAGCTGAGAGAGCCCGAAAGCACTGACAACTCAGTTGTAAGAGCACACTTACCACCAAGAACTTGGTTTCTGAAACCATTCTTCAATGAAAAGGAATAAGGACTCCTCAGAGAATTAAGTGATGCTAAGATTTGGGAAGGAAGTATACAAGATAAGCCTGGGTCATTTTTCAGTGCCAGAAAGTAAGTGCTAAAAACAAACACACAAAAAACAAAATAAAACAATGGTGGAGTATGTCAAAGCCAGTTGAAAGAGCTCCCAATGGCCAAAGCTGGAATAACTTGAAGAACAAAATAAGTAAAATGGTGTTGAATTACAACCCACAGTATGTCAAAGATATCCATGATTTTATCCGTTATAAGTAAATAAACAAATATATGGGACAAAAAAGACAACTCTCCAGTGTATAAGAATCTTATAGGCACTCTACCTTTAAGGAGGTGGAAAATAATCTCTGCTCCTTAAATATGGGCTGGACACTGTGACTCTTTAGAGACAAACTCTTCAAACTGTGTTTTCCTCTGTTCTCATACTACAACAGCAATCATCAATACAGAAGAAGACATCTATGACAGATGTGTGGAGTTTTTCCCCATACACAGCAGCTGGATGTTCTCAAATTCAGTTCCCACACTGTCTACCCAAAGACAGTGTCAGATTCCACAGGGTGAGGGCTCAGTCCCCAAAACTTCCCCCAAAAGATACTAGTTGCAAGTTTGGGCCTCTGGAACTTCTGACTGATTGACTTCAAGTTCAGAGTCCCGTGACCCTCCTCCTTAGGTTCTATTAAGTTGCTGAGCAGCTCACAGAACTCAGGAAAACACTTATGTTTTGTCAGTTCTCAAAGGATATTACAAAGGAAACAGATGGAGAGATGCATAGGGTGAGGTATAAGGGAAGAGGCACCAAGCTCCCATGCCCTCCCTAGGCATACCACTCTCCAGGAATCTCCATGTGTTCAGCTATTAGGAAGCTCCCAAACCCAGTCCTCTTGGTTTTTTATGGACACTTCATTACATAGGCATGATTGATTCAACTGTTGGCAATGGTGATCAACTTGGCATTTAGCTCCTCTGCTCTCCCCAAAAGTTGAGGTTTGGGCTGAAATTTCCAACCCTGTAATCCCATCTTGGTCTTTCTAGTGACCAGCCCTCACTCTGAACCTATCAGACAAAACACACACACAAAAGACAGCACTTTGGAGAGCTCAAGGATTTGGGGCATTGTATGCCAGGAAAAGGGAAGGAAAACCAAATATATTTTTCATAATATCAGAGTAACTTTCTTTCAAAGAGAACAATATAGAATGCAAGGAGAACTTATTTTAAGTTCTCACACTATAAAGTAACTTCTTTATAGTGAGGAAAACTGACAAACATTGCCTCAAGTCAGGAGATGAAGGTTAACATTAACAGTGATAAGTCATATTGATAGTATGTACCCTTGATACAAAGTGAGAAGAATGGCCCTTTGCCTCTGTGATCTTCCTCCCCAAAATATATCACCCCAGTCTAATGAAGAGAAAATATCAGACAAATCCCAATTGAAACAGATTCTACAAAATAACTAACCAGTGTTCCACAAAATTGTCAAGGTCATCAAAAATAAAGAAAGTCTGAGAAACTTATAAACAAGAGGAGCCTAAGGGGACATGACACATAAATGACATATGGTATCCTGGATGGGATCCTGGGACAGAAGAAGAAGATTAGATAATAACTCAGGAAATCTGAATAAAATATGAACATTAGCTCTTACCAACTAATTGTTCATTAATTGAAACAAATGCATCAGACTAATGTAAGATGTTCCTAACCGTAAAAACTGGGTATGGGGTATATGGAATTCTTTTTACTGTTTTCACAATAATTCTCTAAATCTAAAACTGTTCTAAATTTAAAGTTTGTTTTAAAAAAAGCCTTCCTCCATAGAAAAGGATAGGGTAATAATCTGTCCTTTGTTCTTGCATACGGTATACACAATTCTTTCTATTATAGAAAGTAAAGGTCATCATGGTCTCTATTTGGAGTTGCTGAGATATTATCTATACTTTTTTTTTCTAACTGAATCATGGAGACATTTTTCTGCATGAAATCTGGAGCCAGCCATTACCAATATTATATATGCCACAATAGTTTCACATTACTGGGGACTAGTCCCATATTCTATGGAACGTAATTCAAATTTTCAAGATAGAAGCTTCCATGTGTAAATCTCCTAACATTTTTCTCCTACCAATAGTGAAGCCTATATTTTGTTATGGTCAGTAGCCCTGCCAAGTTATTTTTCTCTTGGATATTCTCATGGATTTTTTTTCCAACACTGGCTGTTGTTCAAACTTACACAATAGAATTGTCACACTTTATAAACTGTGTTGAATATTCCAATCCCATTCATTTGAAGAGGTCCTCTATTTCATGCCCAACTAGCTTTGAGGTCCTTCCGAGATAATCAAGTAGTCATTGGCACCTTGCATGTAATAGCCACTGCTGCATGAAGAGTCCATAAATTCAATTCTCTGTGCAAAAGCCATGGAAAACAGAACCCTCTAGCTTAAATCACTTGAAAGCCACTCTATTAAATTTCTGAGGCTGACCCTGATAAACAAAATTTTGGAGGAAATCTTCTATTGTTGATTGTGCGATATCAGGTGGTTTAGATGTAAATTTCAACAACTGCTTTCTCCACAGGGTAATATTATACATTCATTTTTCGGGCTACTTTTTTATTACATTGATGCTATTTTAGTGATTCAGCTACCTCAGTGATTTGTGATCCACAGTCCCTGCAGCCCCAGATAGGCCATTGTCCTGATTCAGTGTGATAATATGATCTATCCTGAGAATTCAGTCCACACTATTATTCCTGCTGCACATCAGATGGCAAGTTGCTGTTGCACATGTTAAACTAGTTACGAGTTAGAACTCCATCGAACTAGTATGGATTTCCATTTATTTATGGCTGACCTGAGGCTATTTCAGACACAGGTGAGTCTCTTTAACTTTATCTAATTGAAGTATTTCCATGTTCCCCTGAAAAGAAGTATTACAGACTCAAGTTCTCCATTACCAAAAACATTATCTATAAATATCACCCTAAAGCCTGTAGTCTTCCTCCAAAATGCTTCAGTTAGAAATACCTTTTTAAAATATATAATACATTTCTGATTTATCAATAATTTTTAAGAGGCATACATCTTCCCTTATCAGAATCAAAGCACGACAACAAGAAATAAAAGATGTCTTCATTCTCATATTTTCTATTTTAGAATGGGAAAGATATGGTATCACGAAGCTAGCCTAGGCAAACAACAAACAAAAACAAAACAAAACAGAAACCTCAAAATGTCTAAGGAGTAAATGAAAACATGAGCATCTAATATATATATATGCATGCATATGTGTGTATATGCATACACACATACTCAGAGATGCATGTTTATAGCCAATACAGACACCTAGATGTAGATTCCAGATCTGCAGAGAAGCCAGAGAAAGTGATCTCTTAACTTTTCACCTTTTATTTTCAACAGATATATTTGATCTTCAAGAAGAAGGTGCATTTTTAAATAAAGTTAAAGGATGAATAGAAGAAAGATTCTAAATTGCAAAAAAAAGTATTTATTGACTAGTTTCTTCTCATTGTTGTTGGTTTTTCTCTGATAGCAGTAGAATTCCTAATCAACATTTTTCAATATTTTGTATTCCTTTATCAATCTCAAACTTAGTCCTCCTTTTCATCATTACCACAAATAGAGTAGTATAAGTAAAAAGCAACACTCCTTTTTACTTAATTATGACCATTTTATGGATTATTTCTGTTCTCTTAAATAATTAACAACATATCTAATCTACATAGAGCATAGCAACTGATCTTAAATCACGAAGTTTCTAAAATAAATTCTACTAATTATTTACTTACTATGAATAACTTCACTAACATTAATGAGCGTTACAACATGCTGATTTGTCAATGACCTACACAGTGGTCAACTCACAGTTCTCTGAATAAAGACCAATTACTTTTGTACTTTTCAACACCTATTTTGAATTAAGTAAAAACATCCAATATTAATTTTAAAATACTCCCCAGGTCCATTTTATATCTATTTAGTTCGTATATCTCATAATATAATAAAAATTGTACAGGTTTTGATATAAGAAATGTTAGTTTAAACATCACGTCTTGCTGATACTGGCTATGGAGCTAAAACAAGTTATCGATCTTGCCAAACTCAGTCTTCTATTTGTGATATAAAGGCAAAAGTAGTTATCTTTTAAATAAATTGTTTACTTAAAGGATTAAATAACAAAATAAATACAAAACACAGCATGGTGCCTGGCCTCTAGAAAAAAAAGTATATATTTATATATATATAATATATTATATTTTTATATGTAATATATATATAATATATATATTATATGTATATATTAATGTATATATTAATATATTATATATATTATATGTATATATACATATATATGTATATATAATATATATAATATAATATATATAATATATATATTATATATATTATATATATTATATATATATTATATATTATATATAATATATAATATATTATATATAATATATAATATATAATATATATATATATAAAATACTAAATATGTCCCTCCCTCATCACTTTGTAAAGAAAAAGCTTTGGACTTAAACTTTCATTTCTTCTTTGATTCAACAAATATGCATCGATCACCTTAACTATGCCAGGCACTGTGCTAGGTGCTACTATAATGGTAGACAAAAAGAGACACAGGTTTTACTCTAATTGAGGTTGTATTGGAATGAAAAATATTTATCTGTGTAACTTTGAGCAAGTGTCTAGATGTTCTTTTGCTTGTATTTCTTCATCTATTAATAAGAGATAATGCTTTAATGTCATGAGATTAAAATGAAATGAGACACCATATAGAAGTGATTTGTAAACTATTAAATATTTGTATTTATTATATATTATTTATATATATACTACTGTATGTATATGTGTTCTCAAAAGAGAAATATTTAAAGATATTTCCATATTAAAGTGATAGGAAGAGGGAAAGTACTTGGTATTTTCCAAAAAAATTGAGGTAAGAAAACAAATATGTAATCAAAATTATAAAATATTTTCATCTAGTTAGACTTATGAGCTGTAAACTTTACTCATGAAGGACTCACTGAGCTGTTAGTATTTTAAATGTTTGATTTGGGTCAATTCTGTTCTCGACAGCTTCAGCTCCTACCCCTACACCTGGCACATGGTGATCACTCTGTAAATCTTTCCAGAATAAAGGGAAATTTATATATTTATGGTTAAAACGCACACACAAAGAAGCAAACAAAATACATTTTAAGAACAAATTTTAAAACTCATAAATGGCAAAATTTTAAAAAGAACATCCTATGCCAATTTATTTAAAGTTGTATAGGTAAGGAATAGAGATTTCCAGTGGTAATACTTTTGATCCAAAGTTATCCATTTAGCCTTGGCTGTTTATCTACTCAGCAGAAATCGTGTAGATGATATCTCAGCACAAGAATTCCCAGCACTTTGGGAGGCCGAGGCGGGTGGATCACGAGGTCAGGAGATCAAGACCATCCTGGCTAACACAGTGAAATCTCGTCTCTACTAAAAATACAAAAAATTAGCCGGGCATGGTGGTGGGCGCCTGTAGTCCCAGCTACTCAGGAGGCTGAGGCCGGAGAATGGCGTGGAGTGAAAGTCTGTCAGACAAAAAAAAAAAAAAAAAGGAAAAGAATTCTCAGACTGATCCAACATTATGAAAGTGTCTACTTGTCAAAAGCATTGTCCTCTCATAGGTCAATAAATGTGGAGCAGCATTGGTTTAGGAACATGATCATTATTAGATTCCAGGGTAAAAACAGGTTATAAAGAGTAAATATACAATTAGTTAGTGAGAATTTTAAAATGCATTTATTTAAAAGCAATTAAATAAACATTTGAAAAGTAATATTCAAATGCAATTCTGGAAATGTGCAAGGGTGAGAAGTATCTACTATGCTGTCTATAGCACACGATTCTTGTTAGTTTCTCATATTAGTAGTTTACCCTGCATTATTATCATACTTTTTATATAGGCTACAAAATGAAAGAGGATGTTCTCTGTTCATAGATAACACAAAGTGTCATTTATTATGTTTCATGAAGCCTGAACAGCTTATGTTTTTCAAGCTATACATTTTTCATAATCTTAATGAATCTAAATGTTTTTCCAGGGCTAGTTGCTTAGTTTATAAATCATCGGAATTTCTCTTCATGGTTAGAAAAAGTTATAGAAATAATTTTATCTCTACGAATATATGTTTACAAAACAAATCATTTCTGGTATCTTAAATTATCAATGAAGTATTCTCTTTTATAATTACTTCAAATGTTATTATTAAATTTTAAAGAGAATATCAATTAATGTATAACTCTGTGCAACATCTCTTTAAGCAAATCTGAATTTTCTAACCTGGTAGGATGTCTTTAAAAATGATATTAGTGGCAATATCATTAGTGGTAGCAGTAGTGATGATGTCTGTGGTAGTCATAGTTGTGGAAGTACCTAGCACATAAACTGCTTTTAGCATATGCAAGTCAAGTACAAATGTTAATACATTTATTCCTTCTAATAATCCTTTAAGGTGGCATTCTGATCTTGATTTCACAAAGAAATTGACCTTAAATATATACTCCCAATCATAAAGTTAGGAATCAGTGAATCAGCATTCAAACACAAATAGTCTGATTGCAGATTGGGTTTTGAACCTCCGCAATAACTACTTGTTGCAGGCAACAATGGTAGCCAAGTAGTTATATTTAAGAGGCAGAGGGAGATCTATTTACAACTTGAAGAATTCGTTGATTCTGATTCTAGGCTGCACAGAAGCCTAATTAGTATACACCTCTATTATAGTTGGACAAAATAATGTTATAATTGGCTACATTATTATAAAAACATTACTGAGGCCCACAATTTTTTAAATAGTGGATTTATTACTTGGATTTTAAACATAAGAGGTATTAGTCTTTACAAACATTCGTATGTGGTTAAAAACATCAACAATCGTATGCAGTTTAAGGACTTTTGCTTTCCAAATTAAAGAATAAACACACTTCCTCAAGGACATACTGCTCAGATTAGACTACTGCTATGTACTTAAAATAAGTTAAATTTAACTATTCATATAATATTAAGGTAACAGAATGAGAATATCTCTTCTTAACACAATTAATATTTAATACGTGCTGTATCACCAGGTAGAATGTCTTAATATCTAAAACACAGGAAACTTCTGAAATATTTAGAAATAATGTAGGAAATCAAGTAGGGAATTAATACACCATAGTCACATTTGGTTTACATAATATCAAATATCTTGCTAATTGGAAATTTTTTTTCATATTTTTTGAACTCTTCATTTTATCAAGACACATAAAATGATATAATTTAAACAGATATGACTTAACTGACAAGAAAGAAAAAGAGTCAGTTCAATTATGTAAAAAAAATTTTCAGCCAACACTTAACTGCTTGAGTGTTGGCCTGAAGCTGAGCTGGGGAGATTTGTAGTTGACAGGAGAGCAAATGAAACTCTAGGGACTCTCCACCCTGTTGTTTTGACCCCTACACCGAACTCAGCTGAAGTTTCACAGCCTAGAATCTATGCTTTTATTATCTCCTTGATAGGTAATTAGTAGGCAATATGGTAAATGGTCTCAAGCAAATAAACAATGAATTTATAAGGAAAAATCTCAAGGCATCTGAGAACCAGCAGTCCTATAAAAGAAAGACAGTAAACAAAATCATCTCTTTAAGCAAATCTGAATTTTCTACCCTGGTAGGATGTCTTTAATAATAGCAGAGGAAAGAAGCAGAATCAATGGAGTGGTCAAAGCAAGACTTTAAAAATATGGATATAAATATGTTTTAAAATATAAATAACACAATAGAAACCTGAAGGAAGAACAAGCTGCTATAAAAAAGTTGGATACAGATTAAAATGTAGTTAAATAAAATATTCAATAGAAGGTTAAACATTAGGAAGAATATTGCTGAAGAAGCAATTTGTGACATAGAAGAATAATTATATAATGATAAAAAGGTTGTAGAAGTCTTCAATAAAGAAAGAACATAAAATAGTTACGTGAAGAATAAATAAAAAAGAAGTGAAGATATATGAAAGAAAGAGAAAAATGATAGGAGAAATGAGATAAGGAATATTGGAAGATATAATGAATTTGTTTTATGAGGATTAAAGAAAATAAATATATAAGAGTTGGATTGAAAAATATTATCAATTAGAATTTTAAAAAGTTGAAATTCTCAACCATTAAAGACAGAGGTGAAACAAATCACCAAGAAACAATAATCAGAATATCATCAGAATTTTCAACCATATCATTAGATTCATGAATACAAAGGAGTAATAATACATCCAAAACAAAAGATAATAACATTTATCCTAGAAGTTCATATTCATTTAAAATATTACTTAAATTTGAGGGTAAAGATATTTGCAGGCCATGGAAAATCTCCTTAAAGAACTCCTGAAAAATGTCGTCAGGGAAGAAGTAAAAGGAATACAAGAAAAAACAATGTGATCTGGCAAATAATTTGGTTATGTAAAGAATTTAGTAGAATTTACTTTAATTTAAATAAATAATTTTACAAAAGCATACAGTAGTCCCTCGTTATCCACTTTTTCACTTTCCCCAGTTTCAGTTACCTGCAGTCAACTATGGTCCAAAAATATTAAATGGAAAATTCCAGAAATAAACAATTCGTAAGATTTAAATAGCAAGCCATACTGAGGAGCATAATAAATCTCACACCATCTGTCCCATCCTACCTGGGGCATAAATCATTCCTCTTTCCAGAGAATCCACGCTGAAATCTGTGCTGTATACACTACCTGCCAGTTAATCACTTAGCAGCCATTTTGGTTATCAGACCTACAACTGTTGCATTATGGCAGTGCTGCTGTTCAAGTAACACTTATTTTACTTATACAGCCCCAAAGTGAATGAGAAGTGATGCTGGCAATTTGAATATGCAGAAGAGAAGCCATAAAGTGCTTCCTTTAAGTGAAAAGGTGAAAGTTCTTGACTTAATCCAGAAAGAAAAAGAATTGTGTGCTGAGGATGCTAAGACCTATGGTAAGAACAGATTTAACTGTGAAATTTGAAGAAGAATAAAGAAATTAAAAAGTAGTATATATAGGGTTTTGTACTATCTTTGGTTTCAGGCATCCAATGAGGGTCTTGGAATGTATCCTCCGTGAATATAGGGGAACTACTGTATTTATGAGAACCAGAAACTAATTCTCCATAATATATTAACATGGCATTAGAGTCAAGAAGGGATAAGGAATTGATGAGAGATGTAGCAAATTAAGTTTCTTATGTTATTAGGGTAAGAGGCAAATAGTGTGGAGAAGCCCTATGTTTCACTTCTGGTTAGAATGGAGTTAAGTTGTATTGGACTAATCCTCCTGATTATTATAAATATTAACTCTGACAGGGTATCTCAAAAAGCAAATGTTGAAGACCCTGGAGAGTAGCCAAAGCAGGCAGAACCTGAAAGGGATACGACCCTTGAGAAATGAGAAGGACAGTTGGTAAGACCAGCTTTTTACCAAAGAAAACCCTCCAGTTGTTTGTGTGAACAACAGAGAGAGCTCAAGCAGAAAACAACAATTTTACTTGAAGGAAGAGTTAGAGATTGAAGTGTGAGGATGCAAGGCTGAATGGAAATTAAAAAGGGGGTAATCCTGAAAAGAATGGAGACTCAAAACCTGCATAAAATTTCACTTCAATCCTTGATTGACTCCTCAATTGCAATGCCAGAGTGAGTTTCCTAGGATTTAAGTGGAAAGCAATAGCCAGAAGGCTGCAAGAGCTGCTTTCCTGGTTCTGGGAAACAAAGATTGTAATTCAAGACTTAAGCAGTAGGAGAAATCCCCGAAGTGTCATACCTTATCAGAAAGACAATATCCTAGGAAAAGCAGCTATGCTTCAAGATAAAGGGCAGAACTAAATAAATCTTCCCTGAAAAGCCTGAAACAAGTTTCTAAGGAAACAGGCCAATCTGAAGGAATTTAACAGCCTCAACTTCAGAGGAAGAAAACAATTCAGAGTATCCATAATGTATTTTCAACAATGACAACTGTATAAATTTTAAGGTTATTATTAATTTAAAAAATTACTACACAACCAAAAAGGTAAGAACATATTAACCATAATATGAGAGAAAAGCAAGAAACAAAAAGAAGTTACTAGGAACAAAATGACAGTGAAAAGATATTAGAATAAGACAGAGGGACAAAAATGGCTGTTATAAATATTTTAAATAATCTACAAAAAATAAGATAAATAGAAATGGTGAAGAAATGGGTCATTTCAACAGACACATAGAAATTCTGAGAGTGAGATAATATTCTGAAACTAAAAAATAAATACCTAAAATAAAAGATTCATTGAATACAACTACTTCCGATTATAAAGGAGTCACTGGTATCAGACTTAAATTCCTACCATACATATATGCTCACACACACACACACACACACACACAACTTTTTTTCAGATAGCACAGAAATGTGCCTCAGAAAATAATGGGAAAAAAAAGGTGAGTCTAAAGTCTTCCCATCTTTTTGTCTGAAGATAATTTCTAAACCACAGAGCAACCATGATATCCCAAACAGCAGAGAGGTCTCTGTGAATTGAAGGAGAAAAGAGTTAATATTGAGAAGGTCAACATGGCTGGTGACAATTAATTATTTTGACAATTTAAGGATTCATTTTTTAAACCAACGGTAGCCATTAAAAAATAAATAATTAGCTGGGCATGGTGGCTCATGCCCATAATCCCAGCACTTTGGGAGACCAAGGTGGTCAGATTGCTTGAGCCCATGAGTTTGAGACCAGCCTGAGCAATATAGAGAAACCCCATCTGTACAAAAAATACAAAATTTAGACAGGCATGGTGATGCATGCCTGTAGTCCCAGCTGCTCAGGAGGCTGAGGTGGCAGTATCACCCGAGCCTGAGAATTTGAGGGTGCAGTGAGCTGTGCTTCTGCCACTGCACTTCAGCCTAAATGACAGAGTGAGACCCTGTGTCCAAACATAAAAATAAAAATAAATAAATACATAAAAATAAAGAGATACAGATAGCAATCTAAGAATGGAGATAAATGGAACACTAGTAAATGCACAATTTAGCCTAACTGTATTAATAATCATTTTAATTGTTTACGGTCTAAATATACCAATTAAAAATAGAAATAGTCACAGAGTAGATCACAAAACAACAAGACCCAACTACATGTTGTCTACAAGAAATTCACTTTACATATATATATGTGTGTGTGTAAATATATATATATGGGGTAGTCATAGTTGTAGAAATAACTAGCACATAAATTGCTTTTACCATATGTAAGCCAAGTACAAATGTTAATATATTTATTCCTTCTAATAATCCTTTAAGGTGGCATTCTGATCTTGATTTCATAAAGAAATTGAGCTTAAGTATATACTCCCAATCATAAAGTTAGGAATCAGTGAATCAGCATTCAAACACAAATAGTCTGATTGCAGATTGGGTTTTGAAGCTCCGCAATAACAACTCTTTGTAGGCAACAATGGTAGCCAAGTAGTTATATTTAAGAGGCAGAAGGAGATCTATTTACAACTTGAAGAATTCGTTGATTCTGATTCTAGGCTGCACAGAAGCCTAATTAGTATACACCTCTATTATAGTTGGAAAAAATAATGTTGTAATTGGCTACATTATTATAAAAACATTACTGAGGCCCACAATTTTTTAAATAGTATTTTATTACTTGGATTTTAAATAAGAAGTATTAGTCTTTACAAACATTTGCACGTGGTTAAAAACATCAACAATCGTATGCAGTTTAAGGACTTTTGCTTTCTAAATTAAAGAATAAACACACTTCCTCAAGGACATACTGCTCAGATTAGACTACTGCTATGTACTTAAAATAAGTTAAATTTAACCATTCATATAATATTAAGGTAACAGAATGAGAATATCTCTTCTTAATACAATTAATATTTAATATATGCTGTATATATATATATATTCAAGGTAAATGAATAAAGATATACCATACCAACACTAATCAAATTAAAGCAGGAAAGCTGTATACATTTCAGACAGAGCAGACTTTAGAGCAAGGAAAGGAACCCAGAATAAAGTAGGGCATTACATAATGACAAAAAAGTCAATCCTCCTAGAAGGCATAAAGATCCTCACTGTGTATAAACTTAACAACACAGCATCAAAATAAATGAGGCAAAAATTAGTAGGACAGAAGAACAGCAAAGAGAAATAGATGAATTCACTATTACAATTGGATAATTTAACACCTGTTTTATCAACAATGGACAGATCCAGCATGTAGATAATCAGTAAGAACATAATTGAAGTCAACAATATCATCAATCAACTGGATATAATAGATATCTATAGACTTCATCCAATATCAGCAGATTATACATTCTTCTGCAGCTAACATAGAACATTCATCAAGATAGATCACATATTCTGGGCCATAAACAGTTTAGCAAATGTAAAAGAAAAGAAATCATACTATGACTGCTGTCACATCACAATGAGATTAAATTAGAAATCAATAACAGAAAGATGGTTGAAAATTATAAAAATGTTTGGAGATTAAACAACACATTTTTAATTAACATATAGGTAAAAGCCAAAATCCAGGAGAGATTTTAAATTATTTTGAAATTCGTAAAAATGATCCTCTAAGAAGTGCTTAGAGGAAAATATGTAACACTAAATGCATATATTAGAAGAGGAAAGACTTAAAGTTAATTACCCAAGCTTATATCTCAGGAAATTAGAAAAAGAATAGCAAGTTAGATACAAAGTGAGCAGAAGAAAAGAAATAATAATTATTAGAACAGAAATACATAAAATTGAAAACAAGAAAATTAATAGAAAAAAATCAACAAAAGCAAAACCTGGTTATTTGAAAAGATCAATAAAATTAATAGCCTTCTAGCCAGACTAAGATAAAAAGACCACACAAAGTACTAATATCTGAAATTAAAGAGGGACCTTCAATTCATATCTCATGAACATTAAAAGGATAAAAATTAAATGTTATAAAAACTCTATGCCCACAAATTTGATAATGAAGAAGAAATTGGCCAATTTATTGAAACATGCAACTGTCAAAGCTCATGCAAAAAGAAACACACAATCTTAATAGGTTTGTATCTATTAAAGAAGTAGAATCAATAATTAATAATCTTCTAAAATAACATCTGACCCAGACCCAGGCAACTTAACCTGGTAAATTCTACTGAACATTTAAGGAAGAAATTATATCAATTCTCTACAATCTTTTCCAGAATATATAAGCATGGAGAATACTTCATAACTCATTCTGTTAAGCCAGCATCATTATTACCCAAATAACAAAACCAGACAAAGATATTACCAAAAAAAGCTATAGAACAATCACTCTCATAAACAAAGATGCAAAAATCCTCAGCAAAATATTAATAAATCAAATTCAACAATATATAAACAGAATTATACAAAATGACCAAGTTGGATATATCACTGATACACAAAGATAGTTCAACATTCAAAAATCAACTAATGCAATCCATCATAACAAGAGACTAAAGAATAATATCAGATAATCATGTCAACAATGCAGACAAGCACTCAACAGAATCCAGCACTGATTCATGATCAAAACTCTCAGGAAACTAGAAATACAGGCAAACTTCCTCAGTTTGACAAAGAACATATTCAAAATAACTACAGGCAATGTTATATGTAACAGTGAGAAACTTAAACCTTTCTGCTAAGATAAGGAACAAAGTAAGACTTCTCTTCTCACCAATTTTTTTCCCCAACATTATACCGAAAGTCCTAACTAATGGAATAAAGCAAGAGAAGAAATAAAAAGATATACAGAGAGAGAAGAAATGAAAAAAAGGTATTTTTTTTTGCATTTGACTTGATTGCCTATTAAGAAAAATTTTAAAGGATCAACAAAACACTCCTGGAATTAATAAGCAATTATTGCAAAGTTAGGATACAAAATTAATGTACAAAAATCAATTGCTTTCCTATACAACAGCAAAGAACAAGTGGAATTTAAAATGAAAAACACATTACCATTTAAATTTGCATCCCCCAAAATGAAATGCTTAGTTATAAATCTGACAAAGTATGTACAAGATCTATATGACAGAAACTACAAAAATGTAATGAAAGATTTTTAAGATAAATAAATGAAGTTAAACCTCATGTTAATGGGTAGGAAGACTCAATATTATCAAGACATGTTGATCTATAGAGTCAATGCAATCCCAGTTAAAATCCCAAGGTATTTTGTGGATATCAACAAATTGATTTTCAAGTTCATATCACAAAATAAAAGACCAGAATAGTCTTCAATAGTTCTTCAATATTGAAGGAAGACAAAGTTAGAGAAAACACTATCTGATTTAAAGACTTCCTATAAAGTTACAGTAATCATGACAGTGCTGTATTGGAAAAAATAATAGACAAATAGATTGGTAGAACAGAATAAAGAACTCAGAAATAAACCCACATAAGTATAGTCAACTAATATTGGACAAAAAAGCAAAGGCAATACAATGTTAAAAAAGTATGTTCAACAAATAGTGCTGGAAAAACTGCACATCTATATGTAAAAAAAAAAATGTAGACATAAACCTTACACCCTTCACAAATTTTAACTCAAAATGGATCACAGACTTAAGTGTAAAATGAAAAACTACAAAGCTCCTGTAAGATAATAAAGTCAATAACCTAAGTGACCTTTAGTATGGCAATGACTTTTTAGATACAACAAAGAAGGCACAATTCATAAAAGAAATAATTGTTAAACTGAACTTCATTAAAATTAAAAACTTCTGTTCTGTTAAAGATACCATGAAAAGCATGAGAGATAAGCCACAGACTGGGAGAAAAATCTTTGCAAAAAACATATAATAAAGGACTGTTATCCAAAAAATACATATAATTTTTAAACTCAACAATGAGAAAACAACCTGCTTAAAAAATTGGCAAAAGACCTTAACAGATATCTCATGAAAGAAGGTAAACAAATGAAAAGTAAGTATATGAAATGATGTTTAACATCTTATATTAAGTAATTGAAAATTTAAAAAAATAATGGAGGGGCCAAGATGACTGAGTAGAAGCTTCTGAGGTCCTTGGCTCTCATGAAGAAGAATGAAAATTATGAGTGAATTCAACACTTTCAACTGAAATGTCCAGGTTCTCACATTGAGACTGACTAGACAGATGGCGCGACTCACAAAGAAAAGTATGGTGGGGTGATGGCAACCCAGGAGTGGTGTTGGGCCAAAGGAACCCTCATCCCCAGCCAAGGGAAGTGGTGAGGGATTGTGCAACCCGCCCCCGCCCCCCCCGGGAAACCGTGCTTCTCCCTTGGATCTTTGCAACCCATGGATCAGGAGAACCGTTATGAGCCCACAGCATCAGGACCTTGGGTTCGATACACAAAGCTGGGTGGGGTCTCAGCAGAATGGTCACTCAGGCTCACACAGAAACCCAGGAGTTTTACAATCTCTGGCCCTGCGAATCCTGGCAAGGCAGGGGATTCATTTGTATAGTTCCCCTAGAAAGGAATCTGAATCCAGGAAGCCAAACAGCATTGTTCTGTAGACTCCACTTCCAGGGCACCTCACAAGTTAAGACCCACTGGCTTGGAATTTCAGCAACAAGTGCAACAGACTGGAGACTGTCTGAGATGTACAAGTTCCCAGAGGGAGGGGCAGCCACCATTTCTGCAGTTAGGATGACTCAGTCATACTAGCCTGCTGGCTCCAGAGAGTCCAGGTGTTACTGGTTGAGGGTAGTTGTCCAGGTTCTTGGAGTTTCAGAAAAAGAATTGGACAAAATGCACAAGCAAGGCAGCCAAAGCAGAGATTTATTTTAAATAAAAGTACACTCCACAGGGTGGGAGTGGGCTTGAGCAAGCAACTCAAAAGTGCTGGTTACAGAACTCTCTAGGGTTTATATACCCTCTAGAGGTTTTCCATTGGTTTAGTCTAGTAGACCAGCTTGATTGATTGAAGAGAAGGCCCACAACCAGCCCGACTGGTTGCAGCAGGGGACCACTCAGAGGTATTTTTATTTTCCAACTGTCATGCAGCAACTACCACACAGCAAAAGGAGGGGTTGCAACTGCTATGCAGCAACTACCGTGCAGAGAAAGGAGGGATTGGAAAGGGAGTAGCCTCTGATATCCAGTCAGCATGAGTTGGCCTTAGGTTCCCTCCCTCCAGACCCTGTTCCCCTGCCTCACAGGTAGTCCAGGTGAGGAGGAATGCCCAACACAGCACAGCTGCTCTGTCCGATCATGACCAGATTGCTTTTTCAAGTGGGATCCCAATCCATCCCTCCTTATTGGGCAAGGCTTCCCTTTGGGAATTTCAGCAACTCCAGCCAGGGTTATGCAGACAGCTCTCTGGTCTCTTCCTGGGAGGGAGCCCACAGTGGGAGAGGCAGCTGACATTTCTGCCATTCAGTCAACTCAGTTTTTCTGCTGGCTCTGTAGAGTCTAGGCCGTCTGGACAAAGAAGGATTCTCCCCCCGTGCAGCATACCTGCTCTACCAAAAAGAAGCCAGATTGCTTCTTTAAGTGGGTTTCTGACTCCGTTCCTCCAGACTGAGTGAGACGTCTCAACAGGGATCTCCAGGATCCTCCTACAGGACCGTCCGGGCTGGCAACAGGTTAGTACCCCCTAGGATAGAGCCCCCAGAGGAAGGAGCAGGCTACTATCTTTGTTTTGTAGCTTCTACTGGTGATACCTCCAGGTAAGGGAAAAACTAAAGCAACTAGGATCTGGAACAATCCTCCAGCAAACCACAACCACCCTACGGAAAGTTGCCTGAGTGTTAAAAGAAAGACAAACAAACTGAAAGCAACAACAACATTGACAAAACTGATCCCACAAAGATAAGAAAGAATCAATGCAAAAATGCTGAAAACTCAAAAAGAATGAGCAAATGAAAAATAAGTATATGCTTCTTCTCCTCCAAATGACCACAACACCTCTCCAGCAAGAGTACAGAAGTAAGCTGAGGCTGAAGTGGCTGAATTGACAAAGTAGGCTTCAGAAGGTGGGTAATAATGACCTTTGCTGAGCTAAAGGAGCATATTGTAACCCAATGGAAAGATGGTAAGAATCATGATAAAACAACACAAGAGCTGACAGCCAGAATTGCCCGTTTAGAAAGGGACATAACTAACCCGATGGAGCTAAAAAGCATGCTATGAGAACATCACAGTGCAATCACAAATATCAATAGCAGAATAGATTGTGCAGAAGAAAGAATATCAAAGTTGGAAGACCATCTTTTTGAAATAAGGCAGACAAGAATAGAGAAAAAAGAATGAAAAGGAATGAACAAAACCTCCAAGAAATATTGGACTATGTAAAGAGACCAAACCTACAACTGACTGGGGTACCTTAAAAGGATGAGAAAAATGGAACCAAGTTGGAAAACATACTTCAGGATATCATATGGGTAAACTTCTCCAACCTAGCAAGACAGGCCAACCATTCAAATTCAGGAAATGCAGAGAACCCCAGTAAGATACCTCGTGAGAAGATCAACCCAAGACACATTATCATCAGCTTCTCCAAGGTTGAATTGAAAGAAAAAGTGTTTAGGGCAGTCAAAAAGAAAGGCAAGATTTCCTGCAAAGGGAAGCCCATCAGACTAACAACAGAACTATCAGCAGAAACTCTACATGCCAGAAGAGATTGGGGGTCAATATTCAACATTCTTAAATTAAAAAAAAGTCTAACCCAGAATTTCATATCTGGCCAAACTAAGCTTCATAAGCAAAGAAGAAGTAAGATCCTTTTCAGAAAAGCAAATTCGGAGGGAATTTGTCACCACCAGACCTGCCTTGCAAGAGCTCCTGAAGGATGCACTAAATTTGGAAAGGGAAAACTGGTACCAGCCACTACAAAAACTACACTGAAATACACAGACCAGTGACACTATGAAGCAACCACATGAACAATTCTGCAGAATAACCAGCTAGCATCATGATGACAGGATCAAATTCACATGTAACAATACTAAACTTAAATGTAAATGGGCTAAATGCCCCAATTAAAAGACACAGAATAGCAAGCTGGTTAGAGTCAAGATCCATTGGTGTGCTACCTTCAAGAGATCCATCTCACATGGAAAGATACACATAGACTCAAAATAAAGGGATGGAGGGAAATTTACCAAGCAAATGGAAAAAGAAAAAAAAGCAATGGTCACAATCTTAATTTCTGACAAAACAGACTTTAAATCAACAAAGATTAAAAAAAAGACAAAGAAGGGAATTACATAATGGCAAAGAGGTCAATTCAACAAGATATTAACTATCCTGAATATATATGCACCCAATACAGGAACACTCAGATTTATAAGGCATGTTCTTAGAGACCTACAAAGAGACTTAGACTGCTGCACAATAATAGCAGGAGACTTTAACACACCACTAACAATATTAGACAGATCGTTGAGACAGAAAATTAACAAAGATATTCAGGACCTGAACTCAGCTCTGGACTAAGCAGACCTGATGTACAGAACTCTCCACTTAAAACAATAGAATATACATTCTTCTCATTGCCACATGGTACTTACTCTAAAACTTATCACATAATCAGAAGAAAACACTTCTCAGCAAATGCAAAATAACTGAAATTATAACAGTCTTTCAGACCACAGTACAAATTAAAATTCAAGACAAAGAAATTCACTGAAAACCCCACAACTATATGGAAATTGAACAATCTGCTCCTGAATGATTGCTGGGTAAATAATGAAATTAAGGCAGAAATAAAAAAGTTCTGTAAAACTAATAAGAACAAAGAGACACCATACCAGAATCTGCAGGATGTGGCTAAATCAGTACTAGAAGGGAAATTTATAGCACTAAATGCCACATCAAAAAGCTAGAAAGATCTCAGTTTGACATCCTAACATCACAACTGAAAGAACTAAAGAAACAAGAGCAAACAAACTCCAAAGCTAGCAGAAGACAAGAAATAACCATAATCAAAGTGGAACTGAAGGAGATAGAGACATGAAAATCCCTTAAAAAATCAATGAATCCACGAGCTCGTTTTTTTTTTTTAAATAATATTAGGTTGGTGCAACATAATTCCAGCTTTTGTCATTGAAAGTGAGAGCAAAACCACAATTACTTTTGCACCAACCTAATATAATAGACTGCTAGTTAGGCTAATTAAAAAAAAGAGAGAGAAGAATCAAATAGACACAATGAGAAACAATAAGGAGGATATCACCAGTGACCCCACAGAAATACAAAGAACCATTAGATAATACTATAAACACCTGTATACACATAAACTAGAAAATATGGAATAAATGGATGAGTTCACGGATGCATACACCCTCCCAAGACTGAACCAGGAAGAAACTGAATCCCTGACTAGACCAATAACAAGTTCTGAAATTGAGGCAGTAATAAATAGGCCAACCAATAACGGCCCAGGACCAGATGGATTTACAGCTTGATTCTACCAGAGGTAAAAAGAAGCACTTGTGCCATCTCTACTGAAACTATTCCAAACAACTGAAAAGGAAGGACTCCTCCTTAACTCATTTTATAAGGTCAGCATTATCCTAATAACGAAACCTGGCAGAGTTACAACACCAACAAATAAAACATTAGGCCAATATCCCTGATGAACGTCAATGCAAAAATCCTTAGTAAAATACTGACAAACTGAATCCAGCAGCACATAAGAAAGCTTATCCACCACAATCAAGTTGGCTTCATCATTGGGACACAATTGGTTCAACATACACCAATCAATAAATCTAATGTATCACATAAACAGAACTAAACACAGTAACCACATGATTATCTTAATAGAAGCAAAAAAGGCCTTCAATAAAATTCAACATCCATTCATGTTAAAAACTCTCAATAAAATACGTATTGGAGGAACATACATCAAAATAATAAGAGCCATATATGAAAAGCCCACAATCAACATCATATTGAAAGAACAAAAGCTAGAAGCATTCCCTTTGAAAACCAGCACAAGGCAAGGATGCCCTTTCTCACCCCTCCTATTCAACACAGTATTGGAAGTTCTGGCCAGGGCAATCAGGCAAGAGAAAGAAATAAAGTGTATCAAATAGGGAGAGAAGAAGTCAAACTATCTTTGTTTGCAGATGACATGATCCTACATCTAGAAAATCCCATCATCTCAGCCCCAAAGCTTCTTAAACTGATAAGCAACTTCAGCAATGTCTCAGGATACAATGTGCAAAAATTACTAGCTTTCCTATACACCAAAAGGCAAGCAGAGAGTGAAATCATGAATGAACTCCTATTCACAATTGCTACAAGAAGAATAAAAAGATCAGTGGTTGCTGGTGGGTAGAGGGTAGGGGAGGATAAATAGCAGAACACAGAGGATTTTTAGGACAGTGAAATTATTCTTTATGATAATATAATCATAGGCACATTTGTCAAACCCCATAGATTGTACAACACCAAGAGTGAAGCTTCAAGTAGACTATGAATTCTGGGTGATAATGATGTCTCAATGTAGGTTTACCAGTTGTAATAAATGTACCACTCTGGTGTGAAATATCAATAGTGGAGCAGGCTGTGAGTGTGTGGGAATAGGGGATATAAGAAATCTCTCTATATTTCCTATGTAATTTTGCTGTGATGCTAAAAACTGCTCTAAAAATTATTTATTAATTAAAAGATGATGATAGACATGACTCTTAAGTAACATCTATAAGTGTAAATAAATTGAACACAATTGATAAAAATGACACACAAATTAGATAAATAACAAGATTTGGCAATTTATGTCCCCCAAGAGGACTATTTAAAAGAAAATTTACAGAATTTAGAAAAGAAAGGCTGAAAATATAAATATGAACCAAATAAAATAACTAAGGTAGAAATTTCAGTACCAAGCAAAATAGAATTTAAAATGAAAGAATCATTATATAAGAGAGGACTAATGTATACTGAAAAAAAAATTATTGAGAGGGTATGTTGCCAATGAAAATATATCATTTCATATAGCTTTATATGTTAAAACAATAACTTATAGGACAATGCAAAATAAGAAAAATTATCAACAACTATAATTAGATATTTTTATATTCTCCTACTAACAAGTGAATAATTGATCAAGCAATATAAACTAAGAAAAAATTATTAGAAAGGTAAAAAATCTAAATTGATAAGTTTGACTATCAACTTTTCACACAACAAACACAGAGTGCATATGAGCCTACACAAAGCATTCCCAAAATAGACTATATACTAGGCTAAAAAGGAAGGGTTCAATAAGGCTACAATGTGCACAATATTTATGTCCTGCAGCAAAAGTTCAACAGGAAGTAAAAGTTAATTTAAAAATCGTAAAATAAATAATTAAATGTGATGTCTGAAAATAAGAAATAACAGCCTTACATTTTGAACTAAAAAACATTTCCTAGTTACAAGAGATATTTAGTACTTAAGGACAATCAAAGCACTAACTGTTAAATTTGGGATGATATATTTAAGTCACTAGTTACAGAGGATTTTGTAATTCTGTGTATATTTATCTACAAGAATACAAAAGATACTGAAAATAAATGAGCAAGAATGGTGCAAATCAAAAAAGTAAATCTAAGAAAGGGAGAAGAAAGTAGTAAAAATAAGGGCAAGAATGTGCAGAGAATGACAACAAATGTAGAGATGATCAAAAACAAAGCTGATTTATTGCAAAGATACATGTATTAGTCCATTCTCATGCTGCTATGAAGAAATACCTGAGACTGCATATCTTGAAGGAGCAAACATGTCCTTCTTCACATAACAGCAGGAGAGAGAAGAATGACAGTGAAGGTGGGGAAAGCCCCTTATAAAACCAGCAGAACTTGTGAAAGATCACTCACTATCATGACAACATCATTAGGGTAAACAGCCCAATGATTCAATTACCTCCCACCAGGTTCCTCCCACTACACATGGGATTATGGGAACTATAATTCAAGATGAGATTTTGTTGGGGAAACAGCCAAAGCATATCATTCCCCCCGGCTCCCCCCAAATCTCATATCTTCACATTTCAAAACACAACCATGCCTTTCCAACAGTCCCCCAAAGTCTTAGCTCATTCTAGCATTAACCCAAAAGTCCAAGTCCAAAGTCTCATTTGAGACAAGGCAATTTATTTCCACCTATGAGCCTGTAAAATCAATAGCAAGTTAGTTACTTCCTCCATACAATGAGGGTACAGGCATTGGGTAAATACAGCTATTTTAAATGTGAGAAATTGACCAAAACAAAGGAGCTACAGGCTCCATGCAAGTTTGAAATCCAGCGGGGCAGTCAAATATTAAAGTTCTGAAATGATCTCCTTTGACTCCATGTCTCACATATCCAGGTCACAGTGATGCAAGAGGTAGGCTCCCATAGCCATGGGAAGCTCTGCTCCTGTGGCTTTGCAGGAGACAGCCCAGCCTCTGACTGCCTTCATAGGCTGGTGTTATGTGCAGCTTTTCCAGGCACACAGTGCAAGCTGTTGGTGGATCCACTATTCTGGAGTCTGGAGGCAGTGGCTCTCTTATCACAGCTCCACTAGGCAGTGCCCCAGTGTGGACTCTGTGTGGGGGCTCTGACCCCACATTTCTTTTTGGCACTGCCCTAGCAGAGGTTCTCCATGAGTGCTCTACCCCTGCAGCAAACTTCTGCCTGGACATCCGGGTGTTTCCATACATCCTCTGAAACCTAGACGAAGGTTCCCAAGTCTCAATTCTTGACTTCTTTTCACCTGCAGGCCCAACATCACATGTAAGATGCCAAGTCTTGGGGCTTGCACACTCTGAGGCAACTGACTGAAATATATGTTGGCCCCTTTTAGCCAGGGCTGGAGCCAAAGCAACTGGGGCGCAGGGCACCAAGTCCCTAGGCTGCATAGAGCCGGAGGGCTCTGGTCCCAGCCCATGAAACCATTTTTCCCTTCTAAGCCTCTGGCTGGTGAGGAAAGAGGCTGCTGTGAAGGTCGCTGACATGCCCTGGAGACATTTTCCCCATTGTCTTGGTGATTAACATTCAGTTACTCATTATTTATGCAAATTTCTGCAGCCAGAGTGAATTTCTCACCAGAAAATAGGATTTTCTTTTCTATTATATTGTCAGGCTGCAAATTTTCCAAATTGATGCTTTACTTCCTCTTGAATGCTTTGTCGCTTAGAAATTTCTTTTGCCAGATATTCTAAGTCATCTTCCTCACATTCAAATTTCTACAAATCTCTAGTGCAGGGGCAAAATGCCACCAGTCTCTTTGCATAGCAAGAGTCACCTTTACTCCAGTTCCCAACAAGTTTCTCAACTCCATCTGAGACCACCTCAGCCTAGACTTCATTGTCCATATCACCACCAGCATTTTGGTCAAAGCCATTCAACAGGTGTCTAGGAAGTTCCAAACTTTCCCACATCTTCCTGTCTTCTGAGCCCTTTAAGTCTCTAGGAAGTTCCAAACTTTCCCATATTTTTTTGTCTTCTTCTGAGCCTTCCAAACTGTTCCAACCTCCACCTGTTACCCAGTTCAAAAGTCACTTTTACATTTTGGGGTATCTTTACAGCAGCACCACACTGTCTGTGGTAGCAATTTACTGTATTAGTCCATTCTCATGCTGCTATGAAAAAATACCTGAGACTGGGTAATGTCTAAAGGAAAGAGGTTTAATTGACTCACAGTTCTGCATGTCTGGGGAGGCTTCAGGAAACTTACAATCATGGCAGAAGGAGAAGCAAACACATTCTCCTTCACCTGGCACAGGAGAGAGAAGAATGAGAGTGAAGCAAGGGGAAAGTCCCTTACAAAACCATCAAATCTCATGAGAACCCAATCACTATCACAACAATAGCATGAGGGAAACTGCCCTTATGATTCAATTACCTCCCCCTGGGTTCCTCCCATAACACATGGGGATTATGGAAATTATAATTCAACATAAGATTTTGGTAGGGACACAGCCAAACCTATCCATACACAATCTAGATATATATATATATATATATAGAAAAATAGATAATAAAAATCAAATAGCAAATCAAATAGACAAAACAATTTATACTCATTAGGGGTAGAAACTAGAAACAAAGCAGACAAGAGTTGTAAGGTATTCTTATGAACATATCAATCTGGATGAATTCCGGAAAAAATAAACTTGTTTTTTATCAAGAGAAATAAGAAATCAAAATTTCCCTAATGTACAAATTTTATGCTCTGACTCAACAAAAATTATTCTTGGACACATCGATTCCAAGATGAGGCTTCAGAATTTACTTGTGTACTTTTATATACAAAATATGTTTTGATTTTCATAAGAGAAATGGGGAAAATTAAATTGTATTATTTAAAATGAGGGTTGAGCCACTTGGACTCATTTTACCATGTGTTTCCTGAAGGTTGGGACCATAATTTGTACATCTTTGTGGCCCTAGTGTCTAGCTTAGTAAAATCTGGCACACAGGGATGCTAAAGAGATAGTTATTAAATAAATAAATGAATGCGGTAAAGTCACGTGGATGGATGGATGGATACCATTTATAAATATGATTAGGAAAAATGTCCGCTTTTTACTTAAATATATCTATTAAAATAAGATGTTAATATTCCTATGAGATGAAGTTTTCTACATTTAAGTAAATGAATAGATTATAATCTGTTACAAGTGTGTGCTGTCAATTTAGGGAATCAGATAGCCTGATGTTTAGGCATATCCTCCCTCTCCCCCTAGCTGGGCTCTCATTTTATTATTTTCTTCTTCCTTTCTTAGTTTTGCTTTTTTTGGTTTTCACCATTCTTGCTTATTTATTTTCAGTATTTTTTTGGGTTTTTATAGATAAGTACACAGAAAATTTTAAAAACCTCCTCTCAGTATTCCCTTAACTATATCCCCAAACTTTAACATTTAGTACTTTCATTGTCCTTAAGTGCCGAGGACTATGTGTGGATAAGTACTAGCTCTTATCCAACTTATAGGTACTGGACTGGCTGTTAGCGATTTTGGATAGGACCTTTGTAGGAAGTTAATACTTGCCTTTCCAGGTTCATAATTGTGAGAGAGATAGAGACAGAGATCAAGAGAAGATGCATATCAACAGGGAAACATTGGAGATCCTAATGCCATCATTATTGCAATCAACTCTCATTGGAGACACAGCTTGGACTATTTGGTCAGATGGCTTGCTAATATAGTTCCTCAAATTACACAGATTTACTCAATGGAATTTGGTATATTTGGGGATCTCTGGGTCTCTCCACAGAAACAGGTCTTGCTCCACTGAGCCTCCCACACAGTGAGTAGCAGCATAGGGTACACCTTTTCTGCAGGTAATTATTCCCAGAAATAATTAGGAGGAAAGAGCTAAGTTAAATGTATACAGACATTTTTTTTCAGACTTACCACAGAAACTTATGAAACGCAGATAGAGTCAGAGGTAGTACCCAATGCCTGATAAAAGTCACTTCAGAGAGAAATAAAGTCTAGGGGGAAGGAGGTTCACAATTACTAGTGAAATAATATTCGAGGCATTTTGATTTACTATCATAAATATTAAATTTAAGATTATTATATTTTCTACAATGAGGCATTAATCCATATTTCCAGATAAACAACAACTAAAAAATAGAAATAAAGGTCAGATTAAATGGTATTTTTAGCTATCCAGTTCCTTTAGCTTCCAAAAACCAGTCATCTGAAACAGAAACTATCTATATATGAAAGAAAAACTAATCAGAAAAGTTGTGGATGGCTAGAGAGCAAAAGTATAATGCATTAATCCAGCAATTAAATTAATTTGAGTCCTGAATATGTCAGATTGCTTGCTTTGCCAAAAGCAAGTCTCTGTCTTAATCAGGAACATAATTTGGTCAGGTGTCTGGGTGAGAATGGGTAATGATTTTATGCAAAGTAAAAGAAATTTAGCAGGATTGGTTCAGGCTCAGATAAAATATGTTTTTTCCTGTCTATTGTTAGGTCTTTTTCTTAAAAGAGGTAAAATAATAAAATATAACAATGGAATTTGCATCTTTCAAAGTACTTTTTTTTACATATTCTATCCTCAGCTACTTACATAACATAAATAGAGTGGTTTTTATTTTCAGCATTGTATAAAGATTTTGAACTAATAAAAACCTAGCTGAGATGTGGCCTTTGGGGAAATTCACTTCACTTTAGCTTCCCGAACTCTTAAATTAAATTAAACATAGCTACCATTATGTAACTGGCATGAGAATTCAAACAGATTTAAAAACATTGCAGCTATTCTTAGTATGAAAATTGCTCTGCAATGGAGCAAGATACTATGGTATGATATAAACAAAGTCTGGACTAGGAGCCAAAGTCCCAAGTTTACACCCTAGTTCTTTTCCTTTCTGAAGATGTCTCTTTAGGAAATTAACTTAATTTGCCTGGCCACGTGCATAATCATACAATGCATTTGATTACTTAGATAACAGTGGCAGAAAAAAAATGTCTTTCATTATGGTATTCTATGGTTATACGCTAAAACAATATTCACTACAATCTAAAACATCTTATTTTCATTTTTTTGGCATTTTCTTAAAATCATGGTGCTTCCTTTATTATTATTTGTTGTTCTTAATCTATTTTTTCATTGTATGTCATATTTGTCCAGAGTAGAATTCTAGAATTTTGTAAAGGAAGATCTCACCTTCCAAGGAGTGAAAATTATGGTGGGCACTTGAAGACTTCACAAAGAGCAAAAGTAAGAATTAGTTAAAACTGGCCCCTTGGAAGTTCCCAACAGAATGTATTTGGATAAAATAAAATTTATTCATTCATCATATGTAGAATGGATCCTAACTTGAAAACCCTTCAGCCACACAAATTGAGGAAAAATAGTTTGGTGGTTCAGGAAACTGGGTTAAGAAATTTGTTTAACAAGACTGTATTTCAAATTCTGGATCTAGAGGTAGAGAATTCACCATCTGCACAATATCTAATTAAAATGAACAAAACTTGTGCAAGTATTCTGACTGCAAATGATGTTTAAGTAGAGTTGTGTCTGAGGAGTTGTATTAGTCTGTTTTCATGCTGCTGATAAAGACATATCCAAGACTGGGAAGAAAAAGAGGTTTAATGGACTTACAGTTCCACATGGCTGGGGAGGCCTCACAATTATGGTGGAAGGCAAGGAGGAGCAAGTCACATTTTACATGGATGGTGACAGCCGAGAGAGAGCTTGTGCAGTGAAACTCCCAGTTTTAAAACCATCAGATTTCCTGAGATGTATTCACTATTATGAGAACAGCACAGGAAAGATGTGCCCACTTGATTCAATTATCTCCCACTTGGTCCCTCTCACAATATGTGGGAATCATGGGAGCTACAAGATGAGATTTGGGTGAGGACACAGAGCCAAACCACATCAGGAGTCAACCAGAATTTATCCATGCATACCTACCTCACTTGTAGGCAACCTCAGCAATAAAAATATAAACCAGGATCATAGAACTATAACACAAAATTCTCTGATAATGCAAATATCTATGACCTAAAATGTATGGTCTAATGCCTTTACATCTGGAGAGCACTTTTTGGAAAGCTTTTACTTAAGGCCTACACTCTGTATTTTAAACCCAAAATTACCAAATGTGGTTATCTCAAATTCAAGATTAGAAATGGAGTCACTAAACGACAGTGCAAAGGAACTGCGAAAACCAGGTATACCAATTAGTTGCCATAAAATAACCAAGAAAGAGAGAGAAGAAAGAGTTTGGATTAAGTATATGAGTTATAAAAGCATAACAGTCTGTGGCCATTTGTGTAAAGCTAATCAGCCTCTGTCTCAGTGTTAGTCTCAGAGATAATCTTTGTAATAAATACGGACCTGAATAATCATCGAATTTTAAATTATGATTATTATACCCTGTCCCAAAGTCCCTTAAAGAATCTATATGAAATTTCAAACTCTACTTAAATTTTTGTAATGTAGAACCTAAAAACAAATAATACCTTTTACGGGAAGAGGTTTCCCTTAAGTTAAATGCTTCATTTCAATGTAAGTTCAGAGAAGTAAGCCATTATTTCACTCTAGACCTGACTAAACATCAGGCTTTTCAATTCTACAAAATTAACCATCAGAATTTTAAATGCATTGAATTCCATGTTGCCTTAAGACAAATAAACATTTGCTTTGCTTGTCTGATTAATTGTCTGTCTTCACCACAAGCAGGATGGCAATTTTTGTCTCCATTGTTTGCTGTTATATCCACAAGACCTAGATTTATAAATTCATGCTGGCACATAGTAAGTGTATAATAATTTTTTCTTTTGGTTTCTCATTCCTGAACATTAAAAGAGCATAAAAGACAGATCTTGTGATATCTATCTGCTAACATTTTATCAACCCCACAACATCTCTATTTAAGCCTCTGTTTTTAACTCACTCATAGCAAACTTCTTCAATTAGCAGTTCATTTCATTAAAAAATTAATAAAATATTAAATAACTAATGACTAATGATATAAATAGAACAAATAGTAATACAACTAATTCTGATGGGTTTTCTAAAATGTTAAATAAAATCAAATATTTCTCTGTATATATATATGGTAACTTTGTTTAAATTTAAATAGAACAAATAGTAATACAACTAATTCTGATGGATTTTCTAAAATGTTAAATAAAATCAATTATTTCTCTCTCTCTCTCTCTCTCTATATATATAGTAACTTTGTTTAAATTTATTTTTTTCTTTGACCTGTTTTGTCTCTTTTCCCCCTTAACATTTAAAAAAATTAACTAGCTTTTCTCACTCTATAGCTAAATAAAACAATAAAGTAATAGATTGATAGATATGATTTTAAACCTACTGACTGTACATGAGTTTCTTTATACAAAACACATGTGCATACACTCTATATGAGTTATATATAATAATTTTGTGCTACTTTATAAGAAACAAAAAAGGTGCAATAGTTAATGAATTTGTGTTGTTTATCACAAAGTTTATGGTAATTTTTATTAGAAACAATAGGAAACTAATACAGAAATGTTGTGGAAATTAAACAAGATAACTGATAGATAACTTGGCATATAATAGAGAATTAATAAGTAACAATTAGTATTTTAACTATGCTTTATTTTGTTTGGCTACTAGAACATTTTTAAATCAGCTGCATTTTTTTTTTTTTTTTTTGACTACAGTTCTGTAGGATAGAAGTCTGACGTGGATATCACTAAAGTACAATCAAGATGTTGTCAGGGCTACATTCCTTCTGGAAGCTCTAAGGGTGACTCTGTTTTCCTGTGCTTGCCAGTTTCTACAAGTTACCCACAATTCTTGGCTTGTGGTCCCCTTCCTCCATCTTCAAAATTTGCAACTTTGCATTTCTTGGACCGTTTTTCTGCAGTTCATTTCTTTCTGACTCTCTCATGCTGCCTTCTTATGAATCATTATGAAAACAAATCTTTCTTTGCAAGTTCATTTTGCTCTAGGACCCTTGTGACTACATTGGGCCCAACTGTAAAATTGAGGCTACTCCCCTCATTTTAAGGTCAGGTGATTAGCAAACTTAATCCAATTTGCCACCTTATAATTCATCTTTGCCATGTAACCTAACATACAGGTTCTGGGAGAATAGGACATGGATATCTTTGAGGGTCATTATTTCACCTACCACAACCCCTCTGAGGTGTGTTCAATTATCCCAATTTGCAGTGAGACTATATTTTAGCATATTGCTTCAGGATAAGGCACTAGGTATTTAGTTTCTTGGTGTGCTTATGATTCAGCGTTGTGCACGTTGAAAGTATACCATAAATATTAACACACAAAAGGTAGTTGCACAATAGTTGTTTAAAATATCAAAAACAAAAGTACACATCAGTTCACATTTTGGCTGCAACAAAAGCCTATTTTACTGTCAGATACTAACACTATTCACTATAATTAAACTACTACTCTTTGAAAAGAGCTACAAGACCAAAGCAGTAGTCCCATCAGTCTTGGCAGGTATCACGTTCTTACTCGGGAAGTCTGAAGTCCACTCTCACTTATCATCTTAATATTTATCATGGAAAGAATATGAAAGTTAGACTTGAATGGATCTAGGCTTAAAACATTTACCCCTTGCTAGAAAGGCAGCTTTGGACAAGTGATGTATGGTAACCTCATTAATGCAGTGGAGGTAACAATTCCTTCCTTGTAGCAATTTTCTGACTAATAAGATATTATGGATATAAAGCACCCACCACAAAGATTGACAGGTGGTAATTACCTACCTACAGTTTTAACTTCACTTATTAGATGCATCTTAACCGGTATCTTTAATTTGTGGATTTTCTGTTTATTACCCATGTGTCCTAGAAGAAGCCACATTACCACTTCGATTTTCAGTTTCTTTATCTGTAAAAAAGACCTTAAAAAAATTGATCTGTCTTGAGAATTAAATAAAATCCTGAGTGTGAAAGAACTTGTAAACTGTTAAAAGCCAGAATTAATAAGTTATTTTGGCATAATTTACTGGTTTAAAGTTCAGGAATTCTTAAATTTTAAATGGTTATCAGTGTTCCATATATCAGAATACCAAGGGTCAATAAGCTGTCTTATTTTCAATTCTGACATTGCAGAACTATTAAAGCAAAACCCAAGAAACGTTTCTAAGCCAAAATTCAGAAGTTTTTCCCCAGGCTTCTAACACCAATTGTCCTCCTATGTAATACACTCTAATAAAAAAAAATTCTAGGAACTGTTCTCCAAGCACATGTCTGCAATTTTAAACAGACTCACGCTGCCATCTGCTCCTTCTGATAAGAGACTCGTCTGTCTGCTAAGAAGGTAGGGAAAAGGCTCACTAAGAAAGAATAATGCAACTCTGCAACCTCTACAGCCTCGCTGGGTGGCTCATGGACCTGCACCAACTAATTAGGGGTCAAACCAACATTTTTAGGATGTATTTGGATGGGATTTGAATTCAGTGTGACTGCACTCTAAACAGCACTACATTCAGCTACTGGTGTAATTTGGACAATGAGCCCAGCATCTGCTACCTTTCAGCAGCAAGGCATAATGAGAGAAGTGTGATTAAGGGAATTCACCTATCTCAATGGTTTTTATGATTTTAGAAAGCTGAAATGAGAGTTGTTCTCACATAGACAAGGGAATATGTGTATGTATGTTTATGTGTATGATGAAAGAATAATTATAACTGTGTAGCTTTCTCATATTAAGAAATACTCTAAAATTAAATGTATTTGAAAAAATCCAAATATAAAGTCTTATTCAACTTAAAAAATCTAGCAGGACTTTAATTATTAACAAGGCTATTAAACTCTGTAACCTATACAATTTATATTATGTCAACAGTGGTTTCATTGTTAGAAAGCAAATTGAAGATATTTATCCACATATATATGCCTATATATGCACAGAAAATTCCTGGGGGTATATGCATAAAAATGTTATTAACACATACCTCTGGAAATTGGAATTAAAATTTTGGTTGTTCAGAAAGATTGGATAGGAGAAATTTTAACTTTCACTTTTTACAAATTACCTTCCTGTACACTGATTATTTTAAAATCCTGAAATTATATTACTTTATACAATTAAAGAACACTCACATAATCAACAAAAGAGAATTAGAGATTAAATTCTAATTTGATTTAATCAATCTAATTTTAAAGTAATTTTGAAGTTGGAATCAGGAAACCAAACTACTTCTCTGTCTTCTATTGACAGTAGTACAATTGATATTGAGTTAGTTCAACAAAATAATCTTCCTTTCTCATCAATGAAATTGGAACAATATAATCAGATCTAGTCCACTTTTCAGAAATGTGTTATAGCTCAAATTAAATTAACTATGGTATACTGTATTATGAGTGTTATTAAACCAATAAACTGTGGTCATAAATCTAGCTCCCAAGTGACTGAGGCAATTTTGTACATATTCAGATGAAATTTTCTACTTGCCTGAATAATTCAAATAATGCTAGCAACTAAACCAGCTATTAAAAATAATCATTTTAAATGAATGAGATATGCTGACAATATTTATACTTTATAATAATTATTTCATAAGATTTTAGGACAAAACATACCTGATGCTTGATATTACTATTATTCAAAATTTCACATTTGACATTTATTCTACTTGGCACTTTTTTAACTCATTGGAAAAGACTAACAAAGAGAAAGGATAAGAATACACACTAGGCCCTTGACTTTTATCCATATTTTACTCTGTTTTTTTTCCCTTAGGAGAAAAAAATCCTAATTCTTAATTTGTCTTTGTGAAAGTGTTCCAACATGGCCTTCCAGATTAATGGGAAAGTGGTCTATAAACTTCAGAGTTTCAGAGAAGGATACAGTTTCCCATTGATATGGTTTGGCTCTGTGTCCCCACCCAAATCTCATCTTGAATTGTAATCCCCACTTGTCAAAGGAGGGACTTGGTGGGAAGTGATTGGATTATGGGGGCGGTTTCCCCCATGCTGTTCTTGTGGCAGTGAGTTCTCACGAGATCTGATAGGTTATTTGTTTGTTTGTTTTGAGATGGAGTTTCACTCTTGTTGCCCAGGCTGGAGTGCAATGGCGTGATCTCAGCTCACTGCAACCTCTGCCTCCCAGGTTCAAGCAATTCTCCTGCCTCAGCCTCCAAAGTAGCTGGGATTACAGGCACCCGCCACCATGCCCAGCTAATTTTCTGTATTTTTAGTAGAGATGGGGTTTCACCATGTTGGCCAGGCTAGTCTCGAACTCCTGAACTCAAGTGATCCGCCCACCTCGGCCTCCCAAAGTGCTGGGATTAGAGGTGTTAACCTGCTGAGATCTGATGGTTTAAAAGTGTGTGGCTTCCTTCCTGCTCTCTTTCTCCTGCCACATTGTGAAAAAGGTGCTTGCTTCTCCTTCACCTTCTGCTATGATACTAAGTTTCCTGAGGTCTCCCCAGCCATGCAGAACTGTGAGTCAATTAAACCTCTTTTCTTTAAAAATTACCCAGTCTCAGGGAGTATCTTTATAGCAGTGTGAGAATGAACTAATACATCCATTTTGTCCTTTTCTTCCCTTTTAGTTTTATTCTCCAGCTAATTTTCAGCTTATCATGGGAATAAAAAAGAGCACAAATGAATGAATGAATAAATCAAAGAATCCACCAATCCTGATGGCTTTGGCTTCATGGCTTCAGCTACAGGGAAAAAAAGAAAAGAGATATTTATTTATTTCAAGGTAGAGAAAGATACGGAGTAAATGTGGCTAACAGAGACAATTCTCATGAATTTTGTAGGGTCTATGATCACCTGAAGCTTTGTGAAAGCTTAAATCCTATTCATCATATAATAAGTATGCTTCTGCTGAAGCAAGTGGTAGATGTACATACACACACACCCCCCCACACACACACACACATCCCACACACACATGCATACACATATTTTAAACTCTTAAATTTCTATATTATAGTAGATGTGTTATAAAGATAAAAGAGAGTCATAATATTGCTAGCTGATTGTATGTATAGTACAGCTAGATTGCTGTATGCATTGGTGAAAATGTCAAAATGGAATAATGGAAACAATAATAGCAAAAATGTCCCATGCAGGGGAAAGGGTTCCTCTTCTTTGCATGGGCTTTTATTTTTTTCCAGCCAATGACAATCTAATAACAAGCTAATAGCTAACATATTTCTAATACCTCTCCCCAAACAAGGCCACAGAATTTTGTACCTATTATTTCATAAATCTCCAGATTTCTCTGAGCTTTGAAGAAACTATGTATTATTATATTCACTTTGCTTTCCAGAATCAAGACACAAAGAAGGAAAATATATATTCTAAGAAAAACTGCAAGATGACTAGAGGGCTTAAACTTTATCTCACAGAGTCTGTGATTTTTGCTTGTTAGTTTAGGATTTGTTTTCACATGATGTCCACATAGTTCCTGAAATTTGTAGAACGATAGCATCAGTATTACCTGGGAATCTATTAAAAATTAGAGTCTGAACCAGACCTGCTGAATCATCACCTGCATTATACCAAAATATCCAAATGACGTGTATGCTCACTGAAGTTTGGCAAGTAAGGAACTATTATATATAAAAGGCCTAACAATGTTTTAAAAAATTCTCCTTACACATATGTGAGGCAGACACAGAGTTGCTATTTACCAAATTAAATTCTCTTTTTTCTAAGCACTTGGAGAGATTACCTTCTCTCTTGTAGTTAGATGTGACCATGTGATAGAGTTTTGGCTGGTTATAATGGACGCCAGTGATAAAGGCTCCCTTTAGTCTTAGCTCACATGACCCTGTGCTCTTTATCTCTCTCATTCTTATCTCAATGTACAGAGTGACTGGGGAAGTAAGGCACTAAAGTTAGCAGAGCCTCCACCAGCTTGGATCCCTAAACAACCATCTGGAGTAGAGGCCCTTTCCATACCTACCTCCAGAAGCCTTGGACTTCTGGAGGTGAGTGAGAATAAAAATTACCTTGTATTAATTAAGCCATACAATTTCAGAATTGATGTGTTACAGAAGCCACTATTGCACATTTTAGAGGCAATCCTTACATTTTAAAAGTAGTGGCTTGAACTGTGACACTGTTAAAAGAACGCTAGATAAATAATATTAGGCTAGCTTTGGCCCTTTCTTCTGAATGAGTGCAGGCCTCGTAATTCCTTTGGACTCTTTTCCTGTCATGTTTCTCTTTCTTCATGACTTCCTCACTCATCTATCCTTAAAATATATTATTTATGGTCTCTTAAATTCTAGAATTCTTTATTCGCTCATTATTTTCATTTTGAAAGTCAGAGAAAATTTAGAGACAAATCATTTGTTATGGTACCAGTTTTGCAGATGTACAATGAATGACCCCTGCCCTATGTTATTACTTATGAATAGCACTGGAGAAACTATGGCAATTTATAAGTGTATTAGCATGTCTTACTCATTGTTCTTTTACGGAATGAATTTAATAATTCATGTATCTTCTCAGAATGTTTGTTTAAACATTCTTACTTATAACAGTCCTTGTTATAAGTAAGACTTTCCACTTGTGGAAAAATTAGAAATCCCCTCTGGTAGAAAAATTACCTTTTATGATTGACAGAGTTTTAATAAATGATTTATAATTAGCTCTCTGATTTCCTGTTACTACTGGTTTTCTTAAACATACCACACTTGCAGACATAGATACAAATGCAGTTCCTATATCTGAAAGAACTCTGCATTCACATGGAGAAAATGATCTGAAATGGAGGATCATTACAAACCTTTTACAAATATTTTTCTGTAGAATAAAACCATCAAGCCAGCAGTGCCTGATTATGTACTAGACAGCTCAAGCCATTTGCCAGCCATTCACTAATAATGACATTTTATTTGCAGATGTGAAGACTTTAGTGCAAAGAAGAGAAAGGAGGTACTAATAGAAAAACATTTCAGAGTTTTCCCAAAAAATTAGAGTTTTTTAAGGAAAAGAGTAAAATTGAGTGTTAGATTATTTCTTTTATCATGTTTACTTACAAAATATACACAAAATAAAACATAAAGCAACCAGTATATTAACAGCCATAATTAGTATAAAGAGATTTGTTCATGCTATTTAAGCTAAATTAATATAAAAATAAGAGTATTTTGAAGATTTTGAGGGTTTTTTTTAATACTATGGGAGTTGCCCCATGTTTTCTGTATATAAATTTTTAATGTAAACTTAATCCCTGTTCCAAGATTCTAAGCCCATGCTTACTTTGAGTTTCCTCATTCCACAGTCATAAAAAACTTATAAAAATCAATAAAAATAATAGAAACATAAAACAATAAATGATTTTTACATGGAGGTTACTTGGAAATACTAGAAATATCGTTGGTCAGTCATTAAGGACTATTTCTCAAAAAGCTTCATCTTTGTTCATTTATTGGTCTACAAGGGCTAGGAACTCCAAGGATCAGGTCATACTGCAAAAAAATATATTCTTAATCATGATCATCCATTTTAGATATTTGTTATAAAAGTAAATTTACTGAATATATTGTGCCTTGGGGTTCCACAGTATGAGTTATTTTGGGTTAAGTTTGAAACTGTGGGGGCTTTTTGTGTTTTTCTATTACTTAGAGGTTTATTTCTACATGAAGATGTGGCAGAAAATGTACTGGGATTTATTTTTTAAATAATCTTCAAAAAATTTTTAAGGGGTATTATTTTCATAATATTTAAGTGCTCCATTTGTGTCTTTTTATTTATCCTGCTTCATCTTATATCTTAGGATACTTAAACACATTATGTAACCATCCAGCTTCTTTCTCTTCTTCCTTTCAGTACACCTTTCAAAGTTTTTAAAAAACTCAGACACAAGTCAAGCTATCCCTGTCAGATACCAAACCCAGAATCTGCTTCCTCTTCAGAGCCTTTGCCAGTTCTCCCTGGCAATCCACTGCTTTTGCTTGGCTTTGCATGCCAGAATCCCGTGATTCTGGGTACCTCCTACTCAGGGTCACTCTGGATAATCTGGCCTGTGCAGACTTTTTTCTAACATCTCACATCCACCCTCACCCTACACTGCTGCCTCCTGCCTTACCAAAATATATCAAACCTACCTCCTTCAGCAGTCATTCTTAAAGTCTTGATTCATGAGAACTTTGTGACCCTTCCACTAGAAAACTGGAAATTTTGTACAAACATACAATTCTACTTATAATATTATTAATAAAAAGTCCACAGACTGCTTAAGGTATTTACATTGACTTCTGGTTAAAAACCTCCATTTTAAATTGTTTGACATGATTGCCTAATTAATTCTTGCTTTTTAGCTTTCTCCCTTAATTGGAATAAACACTTGCTGCTCTGCTTGCCCTTCTGCAACTCATCTGCTCAAATAATTGGGTGGGACTTGGAGCATGGCACCCAAAAATGAAACAGTTTTGAGAATCATTTCCACCTCCAAACTCCATAAAAAATAGCCACACTGTCTACTCAAAGCCCACCACTCAAAGCCCACCACTCCACAAAGCTAAACAGACTTACCTTCTCTTCTGTTGGAGCATTTTGCTTTCCCTCATTCGGCTTATCAAAACTATGGCAACTTTTCCAAAGTGCTCTCCCTCTTCCTGTATCTTTTTGTTCTCTGGTAAATTTTAAGATAGAAGCAGGGAGAAATAAATAAACATCTTTACAAGAGCAATGTAATCTGCCTGTGCTGTATTTATCCTTCAATAATCTTGGAACAAAATGGTCTGCTCGAGAGGAAATGTAAGAAACCTTAATCGGGATTTTGGAACTTTTAAACCAAACAGTGCTGTCACAGCAATTGATGGTCTCCCATTGAAGACTTGACTCTGTGGTTGTTTTTCTTCTTCAGCAAGACATTATAAGTAAATCCCTTTGTTCATTCTTAAAATGTGAAGACACATCAGAAAAAAAAAATAAAGAGGGAAATACCATTCCTCTCTTTTCTAGGAAACTAAATAGGGATTTGTGTTTGTAATGTTTGTGGTTTGGCAGACCCATATCCAAAGAAGAAAAATAAGTATTTGTTAGTTTCCAAGGGAGAACCATTTGTATTAGGCAATCCAACTCATTTGTCTGAGAGAAAAGCCTTAAAGAATGTAATACATTCTTTTATGATTGAGATCCAAAAAAGAATGGGACTGAGGTCCTGGAAAGAGAATCTTGAAAGAAAAATGGAACAGATCTGAGTCCAGATACAGCCAGACTTCTCACCCCTACACCAATATAGGTAACAAGCTTTGTTTGTGACCCAGAAGGGCCCAGAGGCAGTAAACTGGGGAAAAAATATTTTGAGGTACACCACTTGTTTACACTAGAGAACCCATTCCAAATTGCCCCACCATGTAAGGAGGTTTATCACTGTTTCCTCATTTTGTTGTCACCACTCAGTCATCTTATCACCATGTTAGGATAATTTCAGAAAAATATTCCATTATGTTTGAAGACATAGAGAAATAGTCACTACTTAGCTATTTTATTACCATGTTAGTATAATTTCAGAAAACTATTTCATTATGTTTGAAGACTGGACACATAATGGTTTGAGGGGGATGCCTAAGTTTCCAAAATGTGTGGACATAATTTGATAAATTGATGTCTTATTCTAGCAATCAAAATAATGAATACATCTTTTATATGTACTATATTTTAAGAAATGTACTAATGTAATTTCTACTATTATTTCCAATTCAAACAAATATTTTGAATTAGTAATGTGTGGTAGGCATGGTGTATGCTATGGGCATGTACTACTTCTAATTCTGACAATAACTCTGAGAGTTTCCAAGGGAGAACCTTGAGATAGGTATTATTATTTTCATTCAGACAGACGAACTTATGATTCCTAGGGTTAATTAATTTGCCAAGGGTCAAACAGCTATTAAGCTGAAGAGCTGTGGTTTAAATCAATGTACATGTGAGATGCTTATTTCTACAGATAGTTAGATGCTTGTATGTCATATTGATTTTTCACCTCCAAATGAAGCATCTACTCAAGCTGTTAAGATGGAATTATCATTGTTGATAGCTCACACACTTTAAACCTCATCATAGTTTATTCTTAGAACTGACCAACTTAAGTAACTGGCTATTTATGTGGTTGTACTTCTCTTGCTCATCCCCGTGGACTGGGTACATGAATATAAGCCAGTTTTATCTCATGTTTAAGAATCAGACTCTTTGTCTTCCCTATTCCTTATAAGGATTTTTTAAAAAGAGACAATATTATTCTTAGAAAGGTACCATCATATGACTGGAGTTGGGCAATCTCATTGAGCAGAATTATAGTAGGTGGCTTATGGCCATCTCCTGTAAATAGCACCTTCCAAACAGAGTCTTCAGCCTAAATTCCAAATCCTAAGTCTTCTTAATTGTAAACTAAAAGTAAAATTATAAACTCCCTGCAGCTGACTGAACGGACCCCCGCTTGGCCAAATGAATCCCAGAGAAACTTTAAAAACTGAATTTCTGGTGATGATGGGACAGAAGAAAAGACACTCTTAGTTACAACTCCCTCCCTTTTGTGGTTTAGACACAACTGACCATCATTAATGTTAAAATACAGAAAAGACTGACAGACTGGACCAAGCCTGTATCAGGCAAGGGATAAGTCATACCCCTTGCACTTAAAGAATGAATTATGTTCTAATCGCCACAAGATATTTTCCCCCTTTCTCTGTGCTAAACAAGCACTGGACTTGAGATAATCAATCTTGAAACAGCTGCACTTGCCAACCAGCAGTTACTGACAAACTGAGGCCCCTGTTCCAAAAGCCATAACTATAGCTTCAACTGGACAAGAGACAAATCAGTCTCTTGACATCACAGTAACTTCCTCCTGAGAAGACCACCAAACACGGACTGGTTATGGCCAGTTTACAGAGGCTGTACACTTGAGTGCCTTTTTTGCCCTGAAAATATCTTTTGACACATAGGGTCTAACTGTAATACATTTGAATGTTAATTCTCCACTCAAAGTTGAACACAGAATGCATGTAACATGTAGCTTGCTTAACATTCAGGCACATTACCCCCTTTTCATGAATATTCACAGCTCTTCCTATATCCTGTTGAATATGTATACGAGGCCAAACCATTCAGCTTAAATTCCTATTACCCCTCCCTTCCTTGAAGTGCTTGCTTTCTATATTTAGCCAGAGGCTGTGTTTCCTGCCTAAAGGTTGTAATCCTTCTTAAGAAATAAAGCCCTCCTTTTAAAATTTTTGAGTTGATACATTTCCAGATTTTTAAATTTTGTTTTGTTTTGTGTGACAGGGTCTCACTCTGTCACCCAGGCAGAGTGAGTGTAAAGGCTGCATCATAGCTCACTACAGCCTTGAGGTCCTGGGCTCAAGCAATCCTCCTCCTCCCTCAGCGAGTAGCTATGACTACAGGCACGCCCTACCATGCCAGCCTAGGTTTGTTTTTTGTTTTTTTTCATGACAAGGTCTTGCTATGTTGGTCCTGGCCTCAGCTTTCCAAAGCACTGAGATTACAGGTGTAAGCCACCTTGCCCAGCCTAAATTTCCAGTCTTTAGCCACCCACCCCTTCCCTCATTACTCATAACTGTGCCTTTTATCTTGTTAACATCCATAACCAATGCATTGCAGAAATCTTAAACTCTAATACCAGCTGCACAACTATGTCATTCTCAACACACTTGTCCATCAAACTCAGAAACTTCCAATCCCCAGATTGCCAGGTTCTTATCCAAGTATAATACCCACTTGGCTCTTCGTTCTTTTTTTGTTTGTTTTTTAATATTGGAATCTGTAACTGAACATTTGAACTAATCTGTCAACAATATACTGCACTTTCTTGAAGCTTTACTATTTATTTGAAACTCTTCTGCAAAACTCTACCCATGGGTCATTTGAATCAACAATAGAACCCCTTTTGTTTTTTGGGGGTTTTTTAAATTATTATTCCCAAGTTACTGAATGCTTTTATATAGATTATAACTAAACTGACATTTATATAGTACCAATAAAATTGCAATATGTTTCAATTACAATCTTAGATGGGCCTATCAGTCATTTTACTTATTCTTATTTATCTCATTCTGTCATTCCCTTCAACTATTCCAAAAATTCACCTCTCCTCTCAAGCTATTTCAACCTCTACCAACTTCACTTTCAGCAGACAACCTCAAATCATAATCTTTAAGTTTGTTTTCATTTTAACTTCAAATAAATCTACAACTGTTTTGAGCCCCTCAAGACTTAACTACTGTCAATCAGAATACTTACTGATAACATAAACAGTTTACACTCATTTTACATTTTATATTCTATACTGTATTCTTATGATAAAGTCAGCTAGAGAAAGGAAAATGTTATTAAAATCACAAGGAAGAGAAAATACATTTACTATTTATTAAGTGGAAATGGATCATCACAAAGGTCTTCATCCTCAATATCTTCATATTCTGTAGGCTGAGGAAAAGAAGAAAGAGGAGGGGTTGGCTTTGCTGTCTCAGAGGTGGCAGAAGTGGAGGAGGTGGAAGGGGAAGTAGCAGAGACAGGAACATTCAGTGCATCTTTTGTTGAAAAAACTGCACATGTAAGAGGACGTGTGCAGTTCAAACCCACGTTTTCAAGGATCAACTGTATATTGTTGCCATCCTTACCCCTGCTCCTCAGTTGGAAATATAAGCTAGTAATGCAATCTGCCTCATACTCCCGTGGTTCATTTACCAGTGCCTTTGATATCAAGAACTCCTATCCTTTTAATTTTTTTACAGCTTTGTTCCATCAGCCCAGTTCCCTCCTCAGTTGTTCCTTTTACAACCTATAAACACATCCAAATCTCTACTTCATCTTCAAAAATAGCTCTTTTAATCGTGTACCCATTTTATGCTCCTGAACAATCTTTTTGCTTTCTCATACAAATGTCTAAAAGATGTGAGCGCATTTTTTATTCTCACCTCACTTTCACTCAACTAACTCCAATAGTTCAGCTTCTATCACTAACATACTCCCAAAGTAGAACTTTTTAAGGTCACTAAAGATGTCCTGATTCCTACATCCCAGGAACATATTCATCCTAATTCTACTGGATCTTGCTAACTGCATTTGCTGCTTGTTCATTTCCTTCTAAGCATTTCTTACATCCTTGGCTTCTGTGATTCTCTACTTCTGATTTTCCTTGTACTCCTCCAATAATTTCTATTCTGTCACTTAAAAAAAATGTATACTCTGCCATCTCTATAAATGCTTTTTTCTCCTGGGGTTCTGTGATCACCTGCTTTTGTATTCTGTTTGCTCTTCCTCATCTGCTCTCATGATTTTAACACTAATCTATATTGGCTACTATTCAATTTCTATATCCACATCCTATCTCTACCCTATCTTTAGACTTATATAATAAAATAAGTCTTAAATAGTGGTTAAGAGGGAATGTTCTTCAGCCAGATTGCATAGATTTAAATTCTGACTTCACTCCTTAGCTATGTGATTCTGAGCAAATTACTGTATATCACTGAAACTTTATTTCCTTATGTGTAAAATGGAGGTAATGGTAGTATCTGTTCAGACGTTTAATATATGAATATAAATAAAATGCTTAGGGTAATATCTGAGGCAGGACTCTTCTCCTGGTGGTGTTGGACTGACCCACTTTTCTTTCTTTTCTCACTTGTCCCTAAGAATAACTCTAGAATGTCCTGGGAATGCAAGATCCTAAGATTGGGAAGAACTGGGTGAAACAGCCCAGGCTTTGTTTTATTTCTCTCTTAGAAACGGGGAGTCCTTTAATGCTTTGGCCCAGTGAGTCACATTCCCCTGAGTATATAACCTGGGGCCAGCTGCTTCTCACGGTTCCTCAGCCTTAGTGCAAGTGGGCAGCACAGTCAAGACTCCATTTGCCCTGGGAAGCTTTCCTGAGCCCTAGGGGACTCGCTCACAGAATCTTAGGATTTTGGTTGTTCCTTGCCAACTGTCTGTAAGTAATAAACCCATTTCATGTAACTTGCTGTATGTGTGGTTTTTCTGTGTCACGGGACTCAGTGAAGTTGGTAGCCAGTGCACAATCGGTTTAAAGCCTGGAGCATTGAAAGGACATGTGTGCTTAGATGCCTGACAGTTATCTCAAATACAAAACGTTCGAAGTTCACACCATCTTCATTCCATCTCAGCTATCATCTGGCCAGTCATGCGAACTGGAAAACTGGGGGCCATTCTTTCTCTCTCAAGAGCACCTCAATTCTAATCAATTTCCAGATTAACCTGTTTTCATCTCACAAATATTTATTGGATCTATATTCTCTGCACACTCCTTTTCTATCTGCCTTTTTTAAATTTACAAACTTGTCGTTCTCTATCTGATCATCAATATAAACATTTCTGAAGAATTGTCCTAGCCCTTCTTCTGTTCTCATTCTATAGTCTCTCTTCAATAAATTCCACTCACACAGAGAGATTTACTTCTTTTTTATGCAGAAATTTACTAAATTGATTTTTATCCCATTCTATTCTTCTAATCACCATATTTATATGTCCACCTGACTCATTGACATAATGATTTATGTATCTTAAAGGTATCTCAAGCTTCTATATTAAATCTGATTCTTCCTTTAGTCCCCTCATCACTTACTGGCACCAACATTCATCAATTTTCACAAAACAGATACTTGTGTGCTGTTCTTGACTTCCCAAACATCTAATTTATTACCAAGTGTCATTTTATTCTACTAAATACTAAATATCTCTTAAACCTGTGTATGTGTCTCCATTTCCACCCCGTCACTGTAGGCCAGCTACCATCCTCCCTCAACCAAACTGCTTGGAGAGCTTTCTCAAAGGTTCCTTGTGTTCTCTCTCTCCCTTTTCCAATCCATTCTTCAGAGTGGGCTGCCCATAGCCAGCACTGTCTGAAGCTAGTAGTGTTTGAAGCTAATGGTGACTGAAATCCAACCCGTGTCAGACTTTTCATTATAATCCTTCAATTGCTTGATATTGGTATTAGAATAAATAATAAAATTCTCAATCTGATGAATAAAGAACTCTGTTATCTGACATCTTTCTCACTCTTCAGCCTTATTTTGCCTCTAGCCACGTTTGATTCTGTGTAACACAACACTTTCTGTATTGTAGCTTTATTAACACTTTTCACCAGACCTCAGTTATAGCATGTTACCTCCAACTGTAGAGACTTCACATTGAACACCTTGTTTCAGCCACCACTTGTGCTCCTCTCCACTTCTCATGGCATGGTCAGCACATGCTTTGATCAGCTTTCAGCAGGTGTATTTGATAGAACTCACTGTCTAGGGCCTTCCCTAATGCCAGCATTTGAATACTCATAGGGAGAATTCTGAAATGCACTTCAGAAGGTCACGGCAGTATCACATACTAGTTGCTTCCCATGGAACCAACACGATAATGTTTCTTTCTATTGATTGGACTTTTCTCTGTCTTTGTTTTCACTCTCTATTCCCTCACTTTTGCTCCCTGGGATCACTAAGAAAAACATCTGCAAGGAGGTATTTGCCCCAGGCATTCCTCTGAAGGTAATTCCAGCTAACACACACAGGCTACTCCCTATGGTAGGAATCTTTCCACCACGACCTTCAGGAATTAACACTCAGTAATGCTTTGGATCTTGCCATGAAGATCTTCACTATCTCAATACTCCCATCTCCCCTTCTCTCATCACAACTAAGGCTGCCATTGCTTATATAAGACAAATTATATATAAAAAAAGATGTGGTTGTGTTCTAATAAGACTTGTTTACAAAAACAAGTATCTAGTAGTTTTCTAGACCTGCCATGACAAAGTGGCAAATACTGGTGTTTTTAAGCAATGGAAATTTATTATCTCAAAATTCTGGAGTAGAGATGTTTGAAATCAAGGTGCTAGCAGGGCAATGTTCTCTATAAGAGAGCTAGAGGACACTTTCTTGCTTTTTCTTGCTTCTGGTATTTGCCAGAAATCCTTACAATTCTTTGGCTTATAGATGCATCACTTCAGTCACACAGCAGTCTTAGCCTGTGGGTCTTCATGTCATTTTCCCTCTGTGCTTGTCTGTTTCTGTATCCCTATAAACATTTTTTTTAACAGAGACACTGGTCATATTGAATTAGGGCACACCTAATAACCTCACCTTAACTTGACTACTTCTGTAAAGACTCTTTTTCCAAATAAGGTCACAGTCTGAGGTACTGAGGATTAGGACTTCAACATATCATTTTTAGAGGACACAATTCAACCCATAACAAAGCTGCTAGTCAGATTTGGCCTGGGAACTACAGTTTGCCAATTCCTAATTTATGTGATTTCCTTTTAAAATCTGTCTCTCTCACTATGCTAAAATAGTCATGAGAACAGGGAATGTGTCCAATTTTGTTTAACATTGTATTTCCAGGAGTTAGGTTGTTGCTTGACAAAAATAAAACACAATAAATTTAACTGCAAAAGTGTCATAATTCAATCCCCCAAAACTCACACTGGATTACAAGGGAGGTGCCCTAAGTGTTGCCCTTGCCTACATTTCAGTTTATTTAAAATTCATGGTCTACCAAACAGATAGAGTTACCTTTCTTGAATACCAAATTAATACATTTTCTGCCCTATATAAAATTTCAACTTGTTTATATCTCTATGGATAAATTCTAAAGTTTTTAAGATGGCATACAATGTTATCTATTTTGTGAATATTGGCTATCTGGCGGGACTTATCATCTATCATTCTCTGAAGCAGGTGAAATATACCAAGCTAGTTTATATTTTAGACTTTTGATTTAGATTGCTTTCTAGGATGGAATTCTTGGCCTACCCCTTTGGTCTAATCACCAATTAAAGCAAGAGTTGACTCTGATATTATATATCCCAAGAGATTTTTTCTAGTTTTCCAATGATGGGTTAAGTACACATCTTTATTATTCCTACAAATATTTTATACGTATTTGTCACTGTACTTCCCATAATATTTTTAAATCATTTGTTTCTACTTTTTTCTCTACTAAACCATAAATTTCTTAAGATTTTATTATCTATCTTCATGGTACTTTATATATTATTGGCACAAGGTAGGCATGTTAATGTTTATTGAGTAAATAAACACTTAATGAAAGAGGAAAGAGTATTGGTTTTAAGTTTCAAACATTTACAGAATCTCCCACCACGTGCACTTGACCATTCAAAGTGAGATGGGACAGAGAGCATTAAAGTTTGACTTTCCTCATCTTTAGATGTTCAAAACTATTTCTTCCAACAAATCCTTTTTACATGGCTGGCCAACAGGGGCAACCAGATAAAGTTACTTCTCAGACATAGAAAGACTAGAGGAAAAGTAATATGTCAATGCAGAGGAAAATAATGTGTACTAAGTTCAGGCCTTCAGCATTCTGAGCTGGACACCACCTCTTACCTCTTTTTCATGCTTGTGTGTTAACTTCTAAGGTAATTCCATTGTTCTCTCATTTTCAGTAATATAAATAAGTAGCATTGATACAACTGACAAAAGATATTTTAGAAGTTTCTAATCGCCAATGAGTTGATTTTTCATCTTACATAAATAAATTAGAGAACTACTGTAAGAGCTAAAAATAAAATGACAGGAACATAATTTTTAACAATTATTTTAGGTTCAGGGCACATGTGAAGATTTGCTATATAGGTAAACTTGTGTCACGAGATTTGTTTTACAGATTATTTCATCACCCAAGTATTAAGCTTAGTATCCAATAGTTATTTTTTTCTGCTCTTTTCCTCCTCCCACCTTCCACCCTCAAGTACACCCCAGTGAGGGACATAAAGTTTTAAAAATGAAAAATATAAGATGGAAAAACAATTGGCTTTGGACAGCTCTCGGATATTTTCCTACCAGTGTGCGTTTTAACTTGCAAATAGAAATATTTTTGACAATTTTCAGTTACAGACAGGCCACTTACCAAATATTATCTATTTGTGAAGAAGCAATCATGAAAGGCCATTTCATGGTATAGAGTCAGAATTAACTAGGGAATCACAGCTGACATTCAGTGTTATGCAGAGCAGAAAGAAATATGCTGAAAGGCTATATTTTGAAGTTTGTATATTGTACTGAAAAGAAGAATATAAAAATAGAGATGCTCCAAAAGAAATAAATCTTTTCAGGAAAAAATGCACCACCTATGATATAAATATGTTTTCGTTCAACCAGTAAAAATACTTTAGATAGACAGAGGGAAACAAATCACAAGGATATTTTTTCTTTTTAGAAATTCCATTTTTTTTCAATAATAAAGAAGTCAAAGACCAAGTATAAAGGCCCAATTCCATCCAAAGTATATAATTTTATGAGCCAAAAGTGAGGCTTTATAAAATACTTTCTTTGTACTTATTCGACTGTTTCTACAAAGGGAACTCATATTTGGCTCTCTATTTTCTTTTATAATAACCTGGGAAAATGATAAAAGACAAAAATGATGAAAGCTGCTAAAGCTTTGGAAACTATTTTAAAATGGTTTTTTCATCAACTTCCATATACCCATGCAAGTGGCACTTTGTCAAAGTAATCTATTAACTGTATGAATAGACTTGCTACAGGAGACCTCATGTTAATTCCTTAAAATTAAGAATTTATTTATGTATATGTATATATACTTGGACACATTGGTCTTTTAAAAACATTGTCTATAGAATTTTTTTAGAATGCCATTTCTTTTTACTCACATTAGTACAATTCAACAGCATGCTGGTTTTCAGTGTTCCATGATTGTGTTTATTATTTATTTTGGTGTGTATTTAGTTGCACATCAATTAGTTTCTAAAGTCCTAAGAGTTGGATGAAGTCAAAAAACATCAGTGATGTCATGGACTGAACATCTGCCTGTGTCTGAACATCTGCCTGTGCTTACATTCTCCAAAGCAAATGTTAGTCAGCTTTTTAATAATTTTTCTTAAACTTTTGTTTTAGGTATGGGGTACACGTGCAGCTTTGTTAAATAGATAAACTCGTGTCATGGGGGTTTGTTGTACAGATTACTTTGTCAGCTGAATACTAAGCCTAGTACTAAATAGTTACTTTTCCTGCTCTTCTTCCTTTTTGCACCCTACACCCTCAGGTAGGCCCCAGTGTCTGTTTTTCCCCTTTTTGTGTCCATGTGTTCTCATCATTTAGCTCACTTTTATAAGTGAGAATGTGCAGTATTTGGTTTTCTGTTCCTGTGTTAGTTTGCTAAGGATAATGGCCTCCAGCTCCATCCGTGTTTCTGCAAAGGATGTGATCTCATTATTTTTTATGGCTGGAAAGTATTCCACGGTGTATATGTACCACATTTTTGTTATCTAGTCTTCCACTGATAGCCATATAGATTAATTCCATGTCTTTGCTATTATGAATAAGGCTGCAGTGAAGATACATGTGCATGCGTCTTTATGATAAAACAATATATATTCCTTTGAGGTATATATCCAGTAATGGGATTGCTGGGTCAAATGGTTATGTTTTTAGTTCTTGGAGGAATCACCACACTGCTTTCCACAGTGGTTGAACTAATTTACACTCCTGCCAACAGTGTATAAGTGTTCCCTTTTCTTCACAACCTTGCCAGCATCTATTATTTTTTGACTTTTTAATAATAGCCATTCTGAAGGTTGTGAGATAATATCTAATTATGGTTTTCATTTGTGTTTCTCTAATGATCAGTGATACTGAGCTTTTTTTCATATGCTTTTTGGCCACAGGTTTGTCTTTTGAAAGTGTCTGTTCATGTCCTTTACTCACTTTTAAAGGAATTGTTTTTCTCTTGAAATTTATTCAAGTTCCTTATAGTTACTGGATATTAGAGACTTTTGATAGGTACATAGTTTGTGAACATTTTCTTCCATTCTGTAGATTATCTCTTTACTCTTTGAAAGTGTGTTTTGCTATGCAGAAGCTCATATAATTAGATCTCATTTGTCCATTTTTGCTTTGTTACAATTACTTTTAGTTTGTCAAGAAATCATTGCATGTTCCTATGTCCAGAATGGTATTGCCTAGCTTGTCTTCCAGGGTTTTTATAGTTTTGGATTTTACCTTTAAGTCTTTAATCTATCTTGAATTAATTTTTGTATATGGTATAAGGAAAGGATCCAGTTTCAATCTTCTGCATATGCCTGGCCAGTTATCCCAGCACCATTAATTGAATCTATTTCAGGAATGTCAGTGACTTGTAGATTCATTCTCTTTACATAATCCCATATTTCTCAAAGGTTTTGTTTGTTTCTTTTTATTATTTTCTCAATTCTTTTGTGACTGTCTTATTTCAGAGAGCCAGTCTTCAAGCTCTGAGATTCTTTCCTCAGTTTAGTCTATTCTGCTGTTAATAAATAGTTGTGATTGCATTGTGAAATTATTGTAGAGTGTTTTTCAGCTCTATCAGGTTAGTTATGTTCTTTCCTATACTGGCTAGTTTGTCTGTAAGCTCTTCTATCATCATTTTATTGTGATTCTTAGCTTCCTTAGATTGGATTTCAACATTCTTCTGAATCTCAATGATCTTTACTCCTATTCATATTCTGAATTCTATTTCTGTCATTTTAGCCATCTCAGTCCAGTTAAGAACCCTTGCTAGAGAACTAATGTGGTCATCTGGAGGAAAGAAGGCACTCTGGCTTTTTGAATTGTCAGAGTTATTGGGCTGATTATTTCACATCCTTTTGGGCTGGTGTTCCTTCAGTCCTTGAATTTGCTGTCCTTGGGGTGAGGTTTTGTTTTTTTTTTTAATTCTAGTTGATGAACTTCAGGATCTGATTGTGTTATAAGGTGGCTTTGGTCAACAGGTTTCATTACTGGAAGATTTTAGGGGGCCAAGCTTCAGCTCAGGATTCCTGAATTGTATGGACAGCATGCTCTAACTCCGGGGGACTGGTATAGGGCACCAGCTTTATTCTCAGGCTCCTCTAGGTTAGAAACCTGATGTGCTGGAGAGGCTGAATTGCTCCCAGACTGCTGGTCACAACACTCCAGTGGATGGTGTGAGCCAAAGCACTTTGTAGGGCAGTGGCAATGGGATCTGTCTTTATTTACTGGTGCAAGCAGCAGTGGCTAGTGGCAGCGTGGCAGGGTGTGCACTTGTCGGCTATGGCAGTGTGCTAACAGGTGCCAGGGTGCTGACTTTCATAAAGGTGTTCACAGCAACAACAGTGGCAGTATGGCTTGAGATGGGGCCCTCACTGGCAACTATGCATGTGGTTGCACCAGTGGTGGTGTTAACACAGGGGTGGGCCCCTGGTAGATGAAGAACTGTGTGCAACCTTTGTGCACATTCATGCTGGCAGGTTGCTGCTCAGGTCAGGGGTGGGTACATTGTTTTCCATGCCTATTTTTGTGCCAGTGGCAGTGTCAACATAGTGGTGGGGCACTGGGGTGGCCAAGGCTAGCAAGCTCCTTGCTTGGCAATGCCCCAACAACAGTGATGATGTGGTGAGGGGAGCAGGGGCATGGTTCACTCATGCCAGCAGCAGTGGCATGGCAGGGTACCTGCATACATGCACACTGGCAGGGCAAGGAAGGGAAGGTCTGCCTGTGCCCACATCTGTGCAGGCAAAGCAATGTAGGAGGTGTCCACGGGTGACTCCCTGCAGAGAAAACTGGCACAGAGGAGACTACAGTAGAGGGAGGATGCAGGCAGGCTGGTGCATGTCTTCTAGGGCTTCTCTGCTGGAGAACTCTTCCAGTCAGATGTAGTCCACCAGGGCAGGATCTATGATGCAAGCCCCCAGGAGGTACCTGGGGACTGCACTGCAAAGAAGCACATCCAGGCTGAGGCCTGGGGAAAGGCCAGCAGTCTGAGAGGTCCTCAGTTTGGGCTGGCCCCATCTCAAAGGCAAGACTGCCCTGCAGAGTTCAAATCTGACAGTTCTCCTAGGCCTAAAGTCTCCTATGGGAGCGAGTCAAGCCTAGAAAGACGGGCATCCCTGGCCATGCTCCACTACAGATGCTCCTGCACCAAACCCTTTGGGCTTCACACTGGCTGGAGTTCTGCTCCTGTCACTTCTCTGAGAAGCTTTCCCTGTCAACTCTAGTGTCTGTAGGAGTTGTTGGGTCTCCTTCTGCCAAGATTCTAGAGGCCTGGGACAAGAGGGAGTTGCTTCTTGCTTGTTCAACTCACCCCCTCCACAGGAGTCATTGGGGGCCAATAACCAGTCCTAGTATGCAGTAGCCCCATGCAGTGTTCCCAGCTTCCTCCCCTTTCAGCCCAGTATCAATGTCTTCCCTCCATCTGCTCTCAGTGCCTTCCCTCTGAAGATCTGCTAGACGTGCACCACTTTTCCCCATGCCCCGGTCCTTCAGTGGGAGATGTTCCTCCTGGCTGCATCTAATCAACCATCTTAAAGGAGGTTCCAAAATACATATTTCACAAATCTGTCTGAAATGAAACTGGTTTCTAGACCAATGTTTCCTATGTCAGAGAGAAGTCTCATTGTGTGGAAGGGTGGCATGAACAGGTGTCAGAAGTCTGAAGGCTGGAGGGCGAGCAGCGGTGCTGTGGGTTTGGCGGCAGCTGTGTGACTGTGGCGGGAGGTGGGAGCTGGCCTGGCAAGTGGGTGGGCACATGCACTGGGCAAGAAGCTGAGACACAGGGGCCACCTGTGCAGAGTCACAATCTCCAGCACCAGCAGCAGAGGCAGCACTGCACCTCACTTTTTAATAATTTTTTAAAAAGTTTTATGTAATACTCATCAATTCTGTAAGTTTAATTAAATGGTAATTAACTATATATAAATTGGAAAATCAGATATTATAAATAGAGCTATATGTACATATTTTCACTCTTGCTTATTTCAGCAGATCATGAGATGAAGAAGGACATATGAATAACACAACTCCTAATAGGTGTTTGGAGCTGAGGCGAAAAGAGCCACCATGACATTAGACTGGAAAAAGTAGAACTAAGTCCAACACAAGTAAACTATGGCTTCTGTATACAGAAGTGTTATGTCCAGTTTCAGGTAACATTTATAAGACAAAGAAAAAATTTTAATGGAATACACTAAGTGGAGAATTACCAAGTGCAAAGCAAGGTCAAAATCTTATCATTTTAGAAAGAATAAAAATATTAATCTGGAAAATGAGATGTAAAATTGTGCTCAAATATTTGAAAAATGTTGATACCAAATAAAAGATTAGATATATTCTATCTAAGACAATGAGGCAAAACCAGGATACTGGATAAAAATTACAAGATGACACAGTTCAGCTCATCCAGTTTTGAGTACATTCTAATGTAAGTCGGAGGGTCTGCTGATGAAGGTAATGGGATAATTTAAGGATGACAGGAATTGCTATGTTGGACTATTCTTCAGAGGAACTCTCATATGGGTAAGAGGATTAGATGATATTATACAGGTAAAGTTATTTAACACAGTACTTTATACATAGTAATGGCTCAATAAATATTTTCCAGTAGTGCTATTAATAGTAGCAGCAGTAAAAATAAATTATGTTTAACCCAGAAATTCTATAATTTATACATTGACAAAAGTGATTGAATTTATTTTAACATTGTGGCACGATCTGAACATTGTAAACATACTTGATTTTTTCATTTACTGCCATGTCAAGTTTTAAAGAAATCTTCTTGATTTTTTTCTGCCCTGATACATCTGCTTAGAATTTGCCATTTTTATGGCCCTGGGATATATACAATGAACATCTGAGTACTTTGTTTTATGAAGCTATATAATGTCATAAATCATGAAATTAGTGAAAAGACTTTATCATTTATCCAAATATAATAGAAAACAAGTATAGTTCTTGTTTAAGAATTCACATTCTTAAGATATGATTTCAGAAAGTCTTAAAAGTTTTGGGTTTCAGAAGTTTCTTTCCCAGGCCTGAAAGAGTAAATTTTTGACAGGACACATCGATATGTCAGCATCTCTTGGGCTAAGAAATAGGGAATAAAGCTTGGAAATGCTCCCCAATTGATTCTGAAACATATCCATTCCCTTTACTAACTGGTGAAAACAATTGATTCAAATACTAATAAATTCAGAAAAACAAATCCACTCCCAGTAGAAAGCCGGAATCAAGAACTGAATTTATTATCCACTGAATTATCTGCATTTATGATTCAGGTCAATTAAACCTGTAGCCTTTAGAATCTGTATTGCTAGAAACTTTGGCTTTTATGTTTTTTCTTTGACTGATTACCTGCAGGATGCCCAGCACTGGCACTGCATTTCAAATGTACAGCAAAATCAGTCTTACATCAGATTCTTTTCTTTAGTAGGAGACAGGGGACATTGCCCCATTTTAAGGATGAATATACAGAGTCTCAGAGTGACTGATTCTCCCAAAGTCATACACTTAATACACAGGAGGCCTGATATTCAAGCTTGGATCTCTTTGATTTCAAAGCTAACTTCACAGCACCTGCCTGTTTAGTGTACCTAGAATTCAAAAGAGACAGGTCTTGGAGTATACATTTTTAATAAGTTCACGGAACACATAAAAGAGAGCATTTCAGAACTAAACTCACTGGCAACAATGTTACTGCACTGAATTCTTCCAAAAGGATTAATTTGTTTCTTCAGATATTCCTTCATAGTAGATTTTTCCTGGGAAGGCTATTCCTTTTATTTTTGAATTTCTAACAGAGGCTCTTCACAGCTTTGGAAAATGAATTCCATGTCAGGTCACCCAAAAAAATCAGCAAAGTGCAAATAATTATGAACAAAAGTCAATATTGTCACAGGTTTATTCACAGAAAGTGTAATAATCTCAATCCAGGGAAAGGTAGTAGTTAACAGATAAGAGGTTCATTAAATGAGTATGTAGTGTCGTGACATTGGAAATGGGCATTGATCACTGTTAGCTCTATAGGTTTTCCCCTTGCCTGAAAATTCTGACACCACATTTGTCACTTGCTCTATTTTTAGAATTTTAATGAGCAGATCACCAAGCTTTACCTCATTAACCTAGGTTCTGAGAAAACATTATTTACAGAGAAAATAGTAGGTTAAAGTAGTCACTACTCCCAATTTTGTTAGGAAATAATACATGCAGACCAAACTAATATATTTACTTATTATATATTAGTAAATTATATATAATATACTATATTTACTTATATATACATGTAAAGTAATATATTTACTTATTATATATTAGTAAATTAGTAGTGGGCAAGTTTGACCTTGCTTAACAGGTAAGTTTTGCCCACATTTATTTTCCTAGAATTAACCTATCTTTAAAATATATGTATTTTCAAGGACAAATAAAATATTTATCTAACTTTACAGCTCCCATGGCTTACAAAAGTACATAATTTAAAGTAATATTTATTTTTTCTACTTTCAAATAAATAATTATTAATAATTAGTCTAACTTTGTTTAGCTATAGTAATAAAAATGACATAATTACATGAATATTTATGTATATTTTGAAGCATAAAATCATTAAGTTAGGGTTTTCAAACTTAATTATGGCATATTAAAAATGTGTGTCCCTTCCATAAGTCCTACAAAAATGATGGTAATAAATTAAAAAGAATGGTATAGACCCAGAGAGACAAAGAAAGAAAAGAAGTTAATAAGACATGTGAGATGTCTTCAACATTTTGAAAGTTGAATAGCAGACGGATGGAAATGGCAACTGACTGAGCAGACCAGAGAATGCTGGAAGAGGGGGTTGACTAGAGGAAATCCGTTTCATTACCTGCCTGGAACCACAGAAGGCCTAAAGGACTGCAAGCATGAGGAAATCTTTGAAGAGTGGGACAAAAAACCCAAGATATGTGATGTGATTGCACAGCATTATAAGAGCAGTTATATCCAAGATTCTCTTCTTGAGGCCCTTTAATCGCAAAAGTATCCCTTTCCCATCAAACAAACATTTTATTCTATGGACTTACTGAGAGAAAATATGGAGCCTTTGACACAAACCAGAGCTGAGAGTGATGGTGAGGGGGTTTGGGGACAGATGGAAATATATCAATACAAAGAAATCAAGTGGAAGTATAGGTACTAATTCCTGAGATCCTCTACCCCTCTTATCTTGCTCATTCCAAAGCACTACCTGCCAGATTTATCATGTCTATCCACATAGTTAAAGGAGTTCTCGCTGGACAAAATAACAAACCCAAGAGAATGCCACATAGACACTGACAGATGTGAAATAGTCAATAAATCAGCCTTGTCCTGGCCCTACCACTTTTAGGAAAGCCTGAACTCACCAAAATTTACTTCTATATTCAGAGTTGTTGATGTACTTTTTACTATGTGGATCTAAACATAAACGAACACTCCAGGATCATCAAAGAGTTAAGGAGTGTCTCCAACAGGATCAAGGATCATCAAAGAGTTAAGGAGTGTCTCCAACAGAAAACAAAGAGGCTTATAAAAACAAAAAGAAAAACAAACAAAGGGAATCAGCAGAGTAAAGATAATGGAATGAAGAGGAGAGAGAACATTTAAAAACTTGAATGTCTTCAGAGAGCTAAAAGAAGATTTACACCCATTAAGAGCAAAGTGTTTTTAAAAGAAATATTCAGAGAACAAGAGAAAGCTCTTAGAAATTAAATACAATATAGCATAAGTATTTTTAAATTCAATGGAGAGGTGGAAATATGTTAAAAATACCTTCAGAAAATAAAATAAAAAGATGGAAAACTGAAAAAAAATCCAGAAAGTCTAATATTTTAAAACTAGGAGTTCCAGAAGGAGATAATAGAGGCAGGACAATAATTAAAGTAATAATGAAAAAAATACTGGATTTAAAAATGATCATTTTCAAGATAGTAACAACCATTTAATTGCTTTATACAATAAGTAAAATATAGTTCATAACAAAACATATATCACGAAATTTCTGAATTTTGAGATAAAAATAAGAGCTAAAAAGCTTTCAGAAAGGTAAAAACATAAAGACTAGAAATCAGAATTTATTCACATTTCCTTAATAATGACCTTAGAAGTTGAAAGGAAATTACTTTCAAAATTCTTAGGAATGATATTTAACCTGTAAGTGCTTGCTTGATCAAACTGTTTTAAGTATAAGAGAGAAAAAATAAGCTAGATTTGATAAGTTTCATGAAATTGTCAATGTAAAAATGTTTTCTTAAGATGCTTCTGGAGGATATGCTCTACCAAAATGAAGGAGGAAAGCAAAGTATATGTGACCCAGAGAAAAGGGTCTCCAAAGTACATAAAAGATAGGCAAAGGGAATTCCCAAGATGGCAAAAGAACATCCTAGGATAACAGAGATAATAGCTGTACAACAGGTTTAAAAGACCACTACTCAAGATGCAAGCAAAGCTGAAGCCTCTAGAAGTAATATCTCTGTATTAATTAAATATTGTTGAGTAAATTCCACTCCAAAAGTTAATTTCGTAAAAAACTTTATTTCTCACATGTTTACAGACCAGCTGAGCAGTTCCATGCATGTGGACCAGCGGACCAGGCTAAGCTGATCTTGGCTAGACTTGTTCATGCATGCAGCCAGCTGGCAGGTTGGCTGAGGGCTGATTATTCTATAATGGTCTTGCATTATAGACCTGAGCTGAGCTCAGGTCTTCTTTATATTTCTCTCACATCTTAATGGCAGACTAACCCAGGCCAGTTCTCATGAGGGTAAGTAGATTTGTACAGGCACTTATTTAAGCTGTTTCTTGCACCAAGTTTGCTACTTTTCTCGTGGCCAGTTTACCCACATGGCCAAGCCCATGGATAGTATGGGAGATCACTATCAAAGGGTGTGGATACAAGGAAATGTGGAAAATTGGGTCTATTAATGCGATTTCTCTGCCATAATCACCAACAAAAATATGGGAGAAAAGACTCCTTTTGAACTGATATTTTCAGAGAAGAGTGGCAATTCCATTTGAAAGATAAATTAGTAATAGAAATTAAAAAAAAACTCAGGCACATAAACACATATAACAATTATTAACTCTAAGGAAAAATAGAACATTGTAGGAAAAATATATATAATCTTTGCATTTTATATGTCCCAACTGTGAACAATATTTACAAACTCAGAACAATGAAATAACACTGATCGAAACTAATCTATACAACCATATTAAGAGCATGGAGGAAAGAAAGTGTGTGTGGAGCAAGTGGTCTAAGGGAAAAAAAAAGCCATCAGTTCAAATAACAGGAAGTTCACAATAATGTCAAGACTTGAAAATAATTAAGAACTAATACAAGCATGTAATTTAAAATCACAAAAAGCCTCTGGAGAATGGATAGATGTGAATAGGAGATTACTGAGTTTGTTATAAGCCTTGCAGTGCCATTGGTGTTTTTGAACTACGTGTATATATTTTTTTTTGTTAAAAATAAAACAAAAAGAAATAAAATAATATTTGTTTATAAAACACACTTCACAAATGTATGTATAGCTAAATGAGCTTAAACTTCCTCACCCTCATTTCCCTTGTAAAGAAGGGGTTAATCAATTTCTATCATGTCTTTTATTTAAGAAATTCCAAGATTCACAATTCCAATAGATTTTGCCACATATTTATTATTTAATATCATGTGTCTTTCCTATTACTCTTAAAACAATAATTTAATGTCTCTTTATTTAATGTCCTTTTTCTTTTATCCATTTTTAAATATGTTCTGCCTCTACTAATTTAACCCAAAATTCTGCTAGAGAGATAGTCACTGCTTGTTTAATAGTAAGACTTTTGTCCTTGTTCCCTGACTGCCTGAATCAAAATTACTCCATTTATCTCTGGGACTCAAAACGAGTTTCAAGAAGACTAGAAAATGATATAAGTACCTCAGGCAGGAAGGTAATTTAGAGCTCCTTTAAACTGATGCTCTTTTAAGTATTGGTTCAACAACTATACAGTAAAATATGGCCAGCCAGAAATATTTTATTTGCTTTTTAAAGGTCTACTTGAGGACATCATCTACGCCAAGAAGAAAAGAACTACTTTACATTTCAACAGTGAAGAAAGGAGTTGCATACGAATATACGAACTGGTATCGTTTCTGATTTATTTCGAAGCTATTTCATGCTCCTTATAAATTGATGCTGCAAGCAACTCCCTAGCTAGCCCACCTGATATAAAGCTCTGGTGTCAAATATCACTACACACTAACACAACTACAGCATGCAGTAAACATCAATGTGATTCCTTCCTTTTTGCTCTGGCCCTATTTTTCCATGTCCACAGTCTGCAAAGCTTTTTGTATATTTTATCACTATCCTTGCTTTCCCTAGGGCGATGGTATATAACATATTAATATGATCACACGCTATTTCCCCTCCCAATGAGCCAAAGAGAAACCTGGCATTTCCAGCTTAATCAGTAATTCCTCCTCACTCATCATCGTCACTCTTAAGAAAGATTTGTTCTGTGTCTAAACGTCATGGAAATTTTTTTCAGGCAGCTTCAGTAAGCAGATAAAAAGGATGGTAAGGGCTGGAAGGAGGAGAGGAAAAGCAAGAGTCGAGCAGATCTTCCAAGAGTAGATTAAATCAGTCTGCATCAAAAGAGCACAAAGTAGGTGTCTAAGGGCAAGCAGAGAATTGGGGCACAAGAGAAGAGGGTTAGAAAGACAGTTTTGTGAGGCTGTTTGGTGACCAAGATGGTCTGCGACACCTGGGTATGTTGAAAAATGGGAAAGGAAAAAAAAGGAGGGCTCGTGAATTGCATTTTCTTTCATTGCTTCCAGGAGATGTTAGAGGAGAGTGGAGTTTCTATTTAATTATTTTTAACATCTCTGAACTGTGCTTCTTTAAATGCTTTCCGCTTCAGAATTGAGTACCAAGGATCACACTTAATAGAGTCATGATGGGAACAGCCCTATCCTTGCCAGACTTTGCTTCCTGATGCCCCCAAAGTAACTACCCATACAGAGGAGGAGCAGATGGGAAAAGGGCCAACTTCTCAGCCCTTGCCATACTTTGTCCCATCAAGCTGCTTTGCTTATATCTAAGGTCTCACAATCTCTATCCTAAACTATTCTACTTTTGATCAGTACCCCACAAAGAGAGGCATCAAGCACACCAAGTCTAACCAAGAACAGATGGAACGCCAACCTTAACCACCCTCCAAAAATTATCTAGCCCCTCACCAGTCACCCAATATAAAAAATAAAATCTTATGAGGCAAAGAAAAACATATGTGGTTGCTATAAGAGCTGTCACTCCTAGAAGCATTTGAAAAAAATGATCCCTGATATATTAATAGTGTCTATCCTTGAGGAATGTGATAAAAGAAGATTGGGATATTCAAGTGGGCACACTTTTGCCCAACAAATATCAGAGCTGAGATTAGATAGCAAAGAAACAGGAGGAAATCCATATGATGATAAAAATATAGACTATAGATTTAGGGAGAAAAACGGATTTGAATTCTTTTCTGGTCACTTACTGGCTGTTTGATCTAGAGCAAATTACATAGCTGTTCTGAGTCTCAGTTTCCCAATTTGTAACAGAAACGGTTACATATGCAGAATTATAGAAATTGCTGAGAGATAAAGCAATCAACAGAAAAAGACAGGAAAAAAATGACATAGCTTTTCATGTATTTAATGAGTATTTACAAAGTAGATATCACATGCAAGACTACTGAGGTTAAAAGGATATGTTAAATATAACCCTGATCCTGAAGGAACCAACAATCTATCAGAGGACATAATACAAATATTCATATTCTCAAATACATGGAGAACTGTCACTAGTGTCATCAAAAAGAAGAGCACAAAGAATTGTATGGTGCTAGAGAAGCTCAGTGAAAGAACAGATGGCACAGAGAGATGGAAAGAAGTTTGCATTTCTGAAGAAAAAAAGACAAGGAAATAGGATTTAAAGCACTTCATAGATATTAACATTGAGAGTAACAAACGTCTCTTCTTTTAAGACTAGTAAGATTAAGGAAAAATTAAGAATAATTTTTTTAATTTTGAGATGCAGAGAAATAAATTATAGATATTTATCAATTGATAAAGAATACAGACTCTTTTAAATAGTCAGAGATAAGTCATTATTAAAGCAGAAGAAAAGATAAATGGAAAAGTGAGTGTACTAGAAAAAAATCAAAATAATTTGGTGAAGTAATAGATTTATTTACTGGCCTGGCCTGCTGTCTAGCCTGCCTCCCCTCTAGCCAATTAAAGCCTAAGTAGCTTTCAGTGACAAATTTGTCTTGTCTCCTTGAATAAACCTCTGTTCCTGCCTTTTCTCTCTTTTCTGTGACTTCTCTTCTTGTGTTTTTACCTTGTATAAAATCTATGCTGACAATGGAAAATGTTATTGGATACATGTATGACATTTTCTTCTAAATATTTCAAAGATATACCTTGTCCATAAAATACTGTAAGTTCCTCAAGGCTAGAAACCCATGTTATGCATAGCTTTCACTATACCTTTTATGATTTCAAAATAATGTGTAATATAATAACTGGAAATTTGGAAAATGCAGAAAAGTATAAAATGAACAATTAAAACTATCCATAAATACTCTACCCAGAAATAGTGTTAACAGCTTGTCCAATATTTCAATGCATATAAAAATCTCAGGGCAATGATTAACTTATAGAAAAATTAAAGAAACTGAATAAGATGAAATCAAGACAAGATTCTTAAAGGCACCCTGGGAGATATAACATTTTCTGCCACATTATGATTTAATCTAATAGCATGGAAACAATACATGCTATGAAAAAACCTCACTGGTAAATATTTATTGAGTTTTTACCTGATTTCAAAAAACTGAACCAGGCAATATGAGGATACAAAAAAAAAAAAAAATCCGTCTCTGTCCTTAGAGAATCATCACTGAGAAACAGATGAAGAATTAAGCATCATTAAAATATTTAAATAATAATTTAACACAACGACCAATGAGAGAGACATGAGATTACATAGATTAATTACCAAATGAAGTCTGCAGGCAATAATTGCTATTTGAGTTCACATACACTCGAATGTGATTTATGGCAAGATGCATTTGTATAGCAACTCTCTAATTGCTCTTAAACTTCTAAGAGAAGTCTGAGTATAAATTACAAGTGCAGATTTACTTTCAAATGTGCACTAACAAACTCAAGCTTTTCTACTGTGGTTGCTTTTTCCTATTTGTTTCCACTATTAGTTATTTTAAAGGAGATCTTGACTAGTGTAAATAAAAATTCCAACAAAATAATTCAAATTTAAAGCTGTTGGAACTTTAAATTTTTCTAAGCCTTGAAAGGGATATGGCTATACAGCCTGAATCATGCAGCACGCATCTACAGCTTCTGCCTTTAACCACATGATCCCAGAGATAAGACCCGCTCAGATCACTAACCCTCCTCATGAAGTAATAATCTTCTTGGAAATGTATTAATCTTAACTTCTCCACTTTGGACTGCTGACCCCATTTGGAGATGGTGTTTCCAGGCGTCCATCATCAAGCTGTGCTCAAATTAACTCTATACCTAATCATATTTTCTGAATCTTATTATTTAAAGTTGACATTAGGAAAACACATGTTTATACAGTATATAAAATATACTAATATATATAACATAATACTATATGTGTAGTTACTAACCAATAAGAGAGATCTTTTGGTCAGTGGAGCAAAATCCTAAATCACTTAAATTCACAACCCTTTCTAACCACTTCCAATGATTTTAAACATCTTCCGCAACAAAACTCTACGTTCAGAGAACCAATTCGGGCAAAAGTATTCTGTATTATTGTGTAGTTTCTCCCACACACAACACCTTTGGTCATGTGGGATTCTTTTCCTAAGCTAGCAGGAAGCTTAAGTGACCTTCCTTTCTTATGAGAAAGACCACTGTCTCTTACCAAGATAATATGGAGGGAAAAATCTGAATGTTGGGAAAGCATTCCGAAGATTAGAAATCCTGAAAGAGACTGTGTTTCTTTCTAAGTACTCCTGTAATCCTTGCCTGGTAGAACTCCCTAGGCTTAACAAGCAGAGAGCCGCTCACAAGCACAAGCAGCCCCTGTGCCATTTGACCACAAGGTTTAAGGAAGAGATGAATGAAGAGCCTCAAGGAACTATTGGAACTAAGTGCCAGAGTCCCAAGAGAGAGTTTTTCCTTGAATTTCACAGAGAGCTAAAATCACTTTTTTGAACATGTGACAGTGCTGAAGATTCACACTGAGCTAGCAAAGAATTCCTGCAGCTTTAAAACCCTGAGAGGGACGATGCCACGGAAGGCTCAGGTGCATTCTTGGACTCAGTGTGTTCACATAAACCCTTCCTAATCATGTGGATGGAATAGTAGTGAGTAAGGAATTGGGAAGTAGGCAAAGATGAATATTTTAGTCTCTCTTAGAAACCAATAACGTGTGCTGGCAGGAAACATTGTAAAAACATTACCCCATGACTCTCAGAATTCTGTCAGTTCTTTTGAGCACCCGAGATCCCAAAGGAAACAGTTGTGGACAGTTAATAAATTGATTTCTATTGTCTCAGAAAAAAAAGAGGCTGAGAAGATACGGTGAGTTGGCTTCCTCAATACCCTTCATTTTCTAACTTGCTTTCAAGTAATGTGATGCCTAGAAAGATAAAATTACATTTCCAAGAGTCTCCTCAGCCTAGTTCATATATGTAATCTAGCGTCACATCTATCAGGTGTAACCATGAACAGTGTGAGATGGAAAGAGCAGATCTTTTGGGAACCACAGTGGCAGAAGTGGTTCTTCCACAATGGGTTTTAGGCCTCCGGGCAGCAGGAATCCTGGTGCTTAAGCCAGGGCAGCCCTGTCATGTGGTTGAGCATTTTTCCTTGCTAAGTTATCTCTGAGTTGATTATCCTTATATAAGTAACATCCAGAATGAGCTTTGCTGACTAGAATTAAGAATGCTGATCAATTTGGAAAACATTTATGATTAAGAGAAGTTTATCTGGCCATCCTAAAAACAAAGATTTTAACCAAAAGGCATAGATTTTAAAAATGTATTCTACAACTGTAATACATTCTACCATCCAAGAGCATTTGATGAGAAACTAGTGTGTGTCAGGTCATGTGCTGGGTACTGAGATTACAAAGATGAATAAGATGCAGTCCTTATTTTAAGAGACCCACTGGTGAAGGAAGCAAATACTCTGTAAAAAAAAAAAAAAAAAAAAAAAAAAAGCAATAATAAAGAAAAATGCTAAAGGCATGATTATCACACAGGAAAAGTAAACAATTTAGAGAAAGGCAATGGTCTCAAGTGGACTGCCTTGAGGGGAGGAAGTATACCTGAAGCTTGGAGTAAGTTATGAGGGATATTTTCAGCAGATTAGAGAATTCAGAGGAAGCATGGATCAAGCAAGAGGAGATATATGTTCAAGTGCTAAGTGATGTTTTCAGTAGAGAAGGCTATAGGATGAAGGAAAGAGGTAAGACAAATAGGACTCAGATGATGGAGATCATTGCAGGTCATGCTAGGCAGCTTAGATTACACCTATGGGTACTATATCAGAAACAATTATGGAGTTTCAAAATGCTGAAATTTAGGTATAAATTTTAGGTAGGTCAATTAACAGCAGTGTGAGGAAGGTAGGGATAGCTGTGTGAGTCTGGTGGTATAGCCTATATGTGAAACAACATAGCTTTGAAGTAAAACAGAAAATGCAAGACGTGTTTGAAAAATATTTCAGAGATAAGTGATTCATGACTTCCCATGACTCTCCCATGCCTTTCAAGTTTCTCCCTTGATTGCATGGGTAGAAGATAAGCAACAGAGCACATCACACCCAGACACTAGAGACTAAATAAGAGGAATGTTGTCCAGTTATCCTTCCATAGAGTTTAAGGATGTGGCAGCCCCACTGGCAGAAGTTTCCATAGATACAGTATAAAGTTCCAGGAAGAGTGCCTAATAGATTGATGGAATGGTATAATGTAGAGTGTATGGAGGCATTTTAAATTCCATAAGCCTTTTTTTTTGTTTTTGAGATGGAGTCTTGCTCCATCACCTAGGCTGGAGTGCAGTGGTGAGATCTTGGCTCACTGCAACCCCCACCACCCGAGTTCAAGCGATTCTCCTGCCTCAGCCTGCTGAGTAGCTGGGATTACAGGCGTGCACCACCATGCCCAGCTAATTTTTGTACTTTTAGTAGAGATGGGGTTTCACCATGTTATTCAGGATGGTCTCGAACTCCTGACTTTGTGATCCGCCCACCTCGGCCTCCCAAAGTGCTTGGATTACAGGCATGAGCCACTGCACCTGGTCAGCTTTTGTTTTTTAACATTCTTGAAACTTTGTTCATTAGTAACTTATTAACTGATACATGCTGTTAATTATACAATTGGGCATGCACAAAAAAAATTTAAAAATCCTTCCCCTTCTCATGGGAGACAAGCAGACATAGTAGAAAATGATTAATAAATACTCCATGGCAACTTCAGAGTAAATATTTGCTTCAAAATTAATTACCCACGTTATTAATATGAGTATGAGGTGAGTTTCACACCTCATTGGTAGATGGAAGTTGCTGTTATATTGCATTGTTAGAGAATTGTGAAATTATCCCTCTAATATATCAGTTTCATGCTTCCTACATACTGCCCAAATTTAAAAAGATTGCCTCTCACAAAATTCATGCTTAAGCAACTTTAATGTAATTTAGTGATTCTGTCAAGTTAATTCAACAATGAAAATATTAGGATAATCCCAATTAATATGACAGACTGGCAAGAGAAGCAGCTAGTTGAACAATATTTTCACCTCTGGATGTTGTCTTCAATTAAACTTTCTATCAAATGAAAGAATTGATTAGTCTCTTCAAGCAAGAAGCCTTGCTTCCTACAAGTAAACAGAATCATTTCCATTAAAGCTTTCAGGGCTTTTAAGAGGTTGTCATCTCTGGCTGGGGAAACAGTTTATGGCATCCCAGCAACTGCTTTCATTACATGCACGTATTTGGCAATCAGTGGCATGCTGCAAGTTCAGGAGTGTAATCTGGAAAGGTCATAGTTGGACTGCTGAAAAAGACACTGAAAGGTCAGCTAGTTAGTGTTGAATTTCATGATGTGTATTTCTATGCTTTGATATGTAGTTGTGTATACACAACCTAATTAGTGTTGATGCTAGCTTTATAATGAAAACTATCCATTTTCCTACTTTATATCTGATTTTCTCATTTGTGACATCTTTGATTAAAAAGATCACACCACACCATCTTGTTGATTGCAGCAAGGATGCTGCTCATTATTAGATTATTAAGGCAATGTACTGCATGATAAAATGAATTTGGCCAGGAAAAAAATCACATTTAAAATGATTATGTTGAAGTGGTTTTAATGGAGATAATCATACATTAATTTAAAAAATACATGTGAGCTTGGGGTAAACTTGAACTCAGAGATCTTGGATATTCAATATGTAAAAAGACATAAAACCTAAGAAAGACAAATTTGGTAGTTTTCATTCAACATTAGATCTAAAGATGATTCATTCATTCCTTGACTATTCATGTACCTTAGTCATCAATCACTTCTCGGCAATTAAAAAAAAATGCTTACTGGTAATCATTGAGCTGCCTTTGACTACTTGTGTTAACTTTCTGATATTTTTTTCAGTGTACAGTGCTTGAAGCATTCATTTTTTTGTTTGCATAGGATCTAACCAAAATGTCAGAAGACTTACTTTTATATTTTTTGATGAGCATCTTTATAGCTTATAATGAACCTCCATTAAAGAACACGACACTTCTAAAATTCCTTTTCCTGGGATGCTTACGTATCATTTCTAACAAATACACTTTTATGTAGTCTACTACCAGAGATATCGAGGCAATCAGAGGACTTTATGAATATATTGGCTGCTATTATTAGAGAGGGGCCTCACTTACAACTACCATGCACATATATGCAGATGTGTAAGCAATAGAAGATAAGGAATATGAGCATGCATTTTAAAGTAAACTATATTAGATACTTAAAATCTTATATAAACAATGTTAAGATATAAAAACAGATGGTGTTTTTACTTGGGAAACTCATAGCAGCTATCATTGAAGGTAATGCCCAGGATGAGTTCACATGCTTTCCATAGAGTTATAATTTACAGTATGAAGGGTACTCACAGATATAATTCTTATGGAAGTCTGAAACTGTCTATCACAAAAAACGAAAGTTATTCTTTGAGGTAACTTAAATATAGGCATTAGCTGCAAATATAGCTGTGCTTTGATTTTATTCTTGCTTTGATTTTATTTGATGACTTTGCCAGTGTTGTGTGTTCCTTGAAATACGTTTTATTAAAGGACTACTGCTAGGTCTCCGCTTCGCACATCCTTGCATCTAGAACAAATGCACCTCTTAGTTCTTTTATCCATAAAACATCTTCTTGCCTTTCTTTTCTTTTTCTTTTAAAATCAACACACATCATTAAAGAAAGTTGGCAAGCAGATAAATGTGAGAGAAAAATCACCATAGTCATACCACCTAAATACAGCTATCATCAAAATTTTGCTGTGTTCCTATTGTTGTTGTTGTTTTCCAAAACATGTTCTGGTTTTTAGAGTGTCATGACACTGGATACATAATTGTTATGTCTTCAAGTTTTTCCTATTATCCCACAGACATTTTCATGGATTAATTTTTCTATTTATAACTCCCATTACATTTTAGAAAAGCTTTAGGTTTTCAGAAGAGTTTTGAAGATAATATAGACAATTCCCATACACCCAAGACACTATTTCCCCAGTTATGAACATCTTACATTAGTATATTTCACGTGTCACAATTAATGAAATAATATTGATACATCACTATTAACTAAAGCTGATACTTTATATAGATTCCCTAAGTTTTCCCTTATGTCTTTTTTCTGTTTCAGGATACCATCCAGGATACCACTTTACATTTGTTGTCAGGTCTTCCTAGGCTTCTCTTGGAAGCTTCTCAGAATTTCTTTTTTCTTTTTTTTTTTTTTTTGATGACTTTGACAGTGCTGAAGGCTACATTCAGGCATATAGGATGCCCCTCTATTGAAATTTGTCTGATGTTTTTCTCATAATTAGATGTGTTACGGGAGAAAGACCTCAAAGGTAAAGTGCCACAGTCATTACATCATATTAAAGCTATCAACATGACATATTACAGTTGATGTTGACCTTGATCTCCTGGATGTGGTAGTGATTGACAGTTTTTCCACTGTAAAGTTAGTCCTTTATCCCTATTTTGACGTGGTACGTTTTTGGAAGGAGGTCACCGTGAGCGGCCATGCTAAGGAGTAGAGAGTTCTACTCTTGAGAACTTCCTTGAGAATAGAGTATCTACATAACTTAATTGAAATACTTTTCATCGGAGAGGTGCCTATCTTCTCCATTTATTATGTAGTCAATAACATATAATACTTATGCATATGTACATATCAGGATGGACTCATAATATATGTTTCATACTTTGGTTTATAATACAATACTAATTCACTTATTTTGTTGCTCAACTCGTTCTAGGTGGGACTTTTGAGAGCTCTTTCAGTTTACTCTCGTGCCCTTAAGAAATACACCTATCAGTGTGGTGGGTTTTTTTTAACACCTTCTTTCTTGCCAGCACAATAATGAACCACCTTTCCATTTGATTCTCTGTATCATCAATTATCTAATGTAATACTTATTTCCTGAGACTGGAACAGCTGGAGTCATAATAACTGTTAACAAAATATGGGCTCTCACACACATCGTCGCCCTGCCTCAGAATCACTGATGGGCTGGATTCAGTTCCTCTTTTATGCTTCAAGCAGATGGGAGAGGTTTTCCTCAAGTGATTGTGAACAGCTGTAAGTGACTGTATTTTCCACCTCACAGTTTCAATCATTTGTTTATTCTGAGGACAGCTCTTTTATTCACTCCTAGTGAACAGGGCCGTTCACATCATTATTCTTGAAGCCATGAATTCTAGGAGAACTTGGGCAAGTTAATCTTTTCCCTAATTCCTCATTTACCAAATGAGAAAAAAAATCCTTGACTGGAAGAGCTATCAGTAAAGTGTAATATCACATGCATCACATTTATATATTATATATAATATAACATATTTATATAATACACATAAATGAAAATATAAAATGTCTTCTTTATACACACAAATGTACAGGTGTGCAATCAATATTTATAGACATTTCATAAATGTAAATTTCCCTATTTTCCCCCTCAGATTTAGTGCATCCATGTGATGATATTACAGCTTCACTGCATGGCTTCTTTACCAGTTTCTTCTCATCCAACAAGCAAGCTCATGTTCTAGAAGCCTGAGGCAGAGAAAAACTGAATATCACTTAGTGATAACTATCTTCTGAGCCCAACCACTGTCTTTGAACAAATTTGAATTGGCTCCGTTTAAATTGAGTTCCTGATCTAGGAGAACAAAGAAAGATATTACTCTTCCTCCCTTACAGTTTCTGGCACCCAACATAGGACAGCTGAGACACTGCAGTCACACATATACCTGCAGATGAGGTCTTGGGACAACAGACAAAAAGCTGGGAACGAGGTAAAAATATTTTACTAATATCAGCTCTCCTGGATCTGTGCCTGGAGTGCCCAGTTGAGAGTGAAAGGTAAATATTCCTTCATGTCCCTTCCTTTCCAAATTTAGTTTAGCAGGAGAAAATCATTTGTTTGGATTGTGACTCTTGAGTCCTTGTTCTGAGTCATTTGTTAGATATTGCTTTTCCCTTGTTAATCTGTCTTCTGTTATAAGGGTGCCAGCCATGAACCTTCTTTTCTCCCCTGCTGCTTTGTGGGGGACATTCCTGGATAGGAAGGACAGTCTTGATGTTTTTGTGATTATACTTTTCAGAGGGTTCCTTCATCTTTCTCATGAATCCATTCCATGATGCATGTGTCCTCTCTGTATGACCACACAGGTCTGAATCCATATATTTAGCCTTTGATTATCTTCCTTTTTCATATCTGTAATGCCATGCGCATGCTATTCTTGAAATATTATTTGACCCTTTTCTTCTCTATGAATATGTTCCTATCGATGTGGATCAAGGTGAGAAAATGTTTACAAATACTAGAGAAGCCACCAGTTCCCAGCTGAAGTTGCATTGCCTGGAGGACCTGAGATGAGGAGAAAAATGACTGAGCAAGGTGGAGCAAAGGAGAAGAAAGACATTTGAATGTACTGGATTAATATATTTGGCTTTATATTATACAGAGTTATATAGAATCATGAAATGTTTTATGTCCTATGTTTTGGATTGAGATATACCTCACAACATGACTGGTAAATCAATGATAGTGCTTCATCAAATTTCCCATGTGCAAACAGGAGCGAAGAGAAGCTATAGTGAGCTCCAAAAAGAATGCTCCAAGGAAGATATCCAGGGACTTATTATACCTCACTCTAGAGCTGTGATAGCAGCTTGCCTGAATTGAGAGATTTACATTTTCAATTCAGTCCTGGTGGCATAGCAATGTTTGCTGCTCCATATTCTGGAAATAATGTTGATTGGCTAATGTGGAATATTTGCTATAGCAACTTCTGCCATCTCCTTGCTATATGTATACATGGATTATTTGGGACTAAACACACAAACCAGGTAAGGCATTTTTAAAGGCTAAATTAAATTTAACTTGTTTTTAAAACAAAAGGTGACATAATTGTTAACCAGTTACTATAAAATTTTCTTTTTGTTTTCCCCTCGCATTTTTCTTTGAGGATGAAGTTGTAGGGAGTGGTCCTGGTTTAAATTTGGGCCCTTTAGCCTCCAGTCTATCTTGCTAAAAAACTCATTCTGGCAGGCTTCTTCACATTCCCATTGTCTCACATCTGGAACTAGACATTGCTTAGATGTAAACATGCAAGTATAGTCATGCATTGCTTAACAACAGGGATATGTTCCTAGAAGTGAATCGTTAGGTGATTTTGTCATTATGAAAACATCGTAGGGTGTCTCTATACAAGGCTATATCATATACTCTACTACACATCTAGGTTGTATGGTATAGCCTCCTGTTTCTAGGCCACAAACATGTACAGCATATTATTGTACTGAATACTGCAGGTAATTGTAACACAATGGTAAGTATTGGTGTAGCTAAACATATCTAAACATAGAAAAAATAGTAAAAATATAATATAAAATATGGTATGCCTGTATAAGGCACTTACCACGAATGAAGTTTGCAGGAATGGAAATTGCTCTGGGTGAGTCAGTGAGTCCCGAGTGAATGTGGAGGCCTAGGATATTACGGTACACTACTGTTGACTTTATAAACACTGTACACTTAGGCTTTACTAAATTTATTTTTTAAAATATTATTATCTTTTCAAGAATAAATTAAGCTTAGCTTATTGTCACTTTTTTACCTTATAGGCTTATTAATTTATTTAATTTTTTGACTCTTTTGTAATAACTTAGCTTAAAATAACCCACAACGTACAGCTGTACAAAAATATTTTCTTGATATTCTTATTCTATAAGCTTTTTTCAAATTTTAAAATATTTTATTTTCTTTTACCTTTCTAATTTTATTTGTTAAAAATTCAGATGCAAACAGGCATTAGCCTAGGCCTGCACAGGGTCAGGATCATCAATATCACTGTCTTCTCCCTCCATATCTTGTCTCACTGGAAGGTCTTCAGTGGCAATAAATAACATGCATGGAGCTGTCATCTCCTATGTTAGCAATGCTTCCTTCTGGAATATCTCCTGAAGGACCTGCCTGAGATACACACACACACACACACACACGGAAGGAGCATGCCCTAACAATAAAAATATAGTATAGTAAATACATAATCCTGTAGCATAGTCATTTATTATTATTAAGTATTATGTACTGTATATAATTTTATATGCTAGGTGTTTATACAACTGGCAGTGCAGTAGAATTGTTTACACCAGCGTCACCACAAACGTGTGAGTAATGCATTGATCTAGGACATTATGATGGCTACAATGTCATTAAGCAATAGAAAAGTTTCAGCTCCATTATAGTTACATGGGACCACTGTTGTATGTGTGGTCCATCATTGACCAAAATGTTGTCATGTGGCACACGAGGGTACATAGCCTGATCTAACTCCTTCAGGATCTCCATATTGAACTAAGACATCTCTGATATGTGCCACAACTTGTCTTATCAAATTTCGGGGAAGAAGTATAGTCTCCTATTGCACTCATTTGTGGGGTACCCATGGCCATTTCAGGTTTCAGAGCAGTCCCCACACACTTGGGCCTCCAGGCCCCACAAACCTACCTACTACTATTATGTCTGAGTCACTCAGGGCTTTGATAGCCAAGGTTCAGCAAAAGACTTATTTAAGGGACAGGATTAGGGTATGTCTTAACCCAAAGTAGGAGGTGGGAGTAGAAAGAGGGGCAAGAGAGGCTTTATTTACATTTATTGGGTACTTATGTTTCAGGGTCTGGGCCAAGTTCTGTATCTAGGACATTTCAGCAGACTGACAGTACAGAAGCAAGGACTGGGAATATTGTCTAACAGATTCACAGTGCAGCTTTCAGAAGCCATCCTCAGATTCATCAAAACAGATGGGTACCCCACAAATGAGTGCAATAGGAGATTATACTTTTTCCCTGAAATTTGGTAAGACCAGTTCTGGCACATATCAGAGATGTCTTAGTTCAATATGGAGATCCTGAAGGAGTTAGATCAGGCTATGTATCATCGTGTGCCACATGACAACATTTTGGTCAATGATGGACCACATATACTACAGCGGTCCCATATAACTATAAAGGAGCTCCTTCAGAAATTGCCTTTGGCTGAAAAGAGTTGCCTCACATCTCTCTCATTCCTTCGTTAATGCCTGTATCTCGTAACTGATGGATAGAGGTTCATAAACGGCACCTTGCCAACCTCTGCAAGGGCCATCTGAGACCCAGTGTTTTGGAGCTGAAGCCTTTGTTGTGACTGCGTTGCAGCTCAACTTCTCTCCCTGACTAATTCTGTTTCTTTCATCCCTCCACGTTTGTTGAACACTCCCCAGTAAATTTCCTGCATGCTAATTCTTTTTTTCTGTCTGCTTCCTAGAGTAACTCTAACTACAACAGTTGGGTTCTAGTGTCATCTACTTTTATTGCTTAACACATTGGGCCTCATGTTTCTGATTGGAAAATTAAGGAAACTGAAACAGTCTGTCAAGCTCGTTTCCAGGTCCATGATTATAACTGAAAAGAGGGAGTAAGAGTTGGGAGAGACATTGGCAGCCTTAAATCATAATAAGTAGCCTCCACTTCCAGAATCAAATCCTTAGTCCTGCATAGATCAAAAATCCCTACAGTAATCCTTCACTGTCATTGAACAGTGTCATTTATTATATATTTTATTCTTTGCTAGGCTTTTTGTTTTTCAACATGTAGTTATGTATGCCATGTGTGAGATCATTTTATTCCTTTCAAATAAATCATGTAACTTCAGTGTTTGTCAAGGAACCCAAAGTAGTGAAATGTGAAATGTGAATTGAGAAAAGTTCACCTGACCAAGTTCCATTAATTTTCAGGAAAGACAAGTCAAGGTCAGTCAAAAGAAGAAGAATGAAAAATATCTCATAGTGATTTTTTTAATGGGGGAAATTAAGCCTTAGGAGTGTGTTTATCTTAGTCCTTTTGAATATATTTTATAGCCTATAAATAAGATACAGGAGTCTATAAAACAAAGCCCACAAAATCAATACCTTGAAAATGTAAAACATTTGACAATTTGATATATTTTGACTATATTTAACATTATAGAAAATGAAATCAGTATATTCTGTTTCCATGATATCAAAACTTTCTGAAAAAAAAATAAGTCAGTCCTTTATGTTAACTTGCACATTTCATTAAATATCTAGATGTTTGACATCATTTAAGAAATCATTGAGTTTATAATATATATTAATGCAAATATTTAGCATCACATAAATAAGTCAATTCTGGGAACAAGGTCAAAAGTAATGAAAGCATAAAATTCTCCCAGCTCAATTTTTTAAAGTATTGTCACTGGACTTTTTAATCTTTCTCCTTTCTCATTTCAGGGCCCCACACATCTCAATAAATAAAGCAAAAAAGTGTACTTATTTGTCCCAAGCAGATAATATTTTTTTAGAATTGAGCATTTCTGTTATACTTACATACATTGATTTCAATGTTGAAACCAACCAGTTATTTTGAGCTATTTCCTGAGCTATGTGATATTTGTGTTATTTTTTCCTAGACACCTCTCAGAGTCTCACACTGACTCCTCTGCTTTTTCTCTTATCTTTCCACAATCTGTTTTCCGAACACTAGTTAATGAGGCTTTACAACATAGATATGGTTATGCCACTTCTCTGCTTAAAATCCTCTAAGGGATTCTCATCATATGTACAATCAAATATTTTTATCATAGTCTAGAAGCTCCACATGGCAGTCTCCTGTCTCCAGCCTCTTCTTCTTTTCCTTTTCCTCCTCCTCCTTCTTCTCCTCCTCTTCTTGTTCCTTTCTCTGTACAGTACCATAAACCTTCTTTCAGTTCCTTTAACACACAAAGGTCTCAGGCACTTTGTACTAACTGTTTTATCAAGTTAAACATCATTTTTATTCTCACTTAATTAGGGAGATGAATTATAAACCATTGACCTTAACAGTTCCTTAGATTTACATGCCCCAGATTTTACATGGCCGTATTTCTTTTGTAGTTCTGTCTTGGCTTTAATTTCACATCTCAGAAAGGCCCTCCCTGACCATGGAATCTGTAGTGGCATTCTTCTTCCCCAGCATTTATCATCTATATCTGTTTATTTTCTTCTTCGGCACCATCTGAAATTATCTTATTTAGTAATTTGTTTGTTTAATGTTTGGTTTCCCTCACTAAGTAAGAACTCATGAAGTCAGGAAACTTGATTATATTCTTTTCTTGTTTATTTATTTTTGTTTTTTATGAGACTAGGTCTTATTCTGTCACCAAGGGTGGAGTGCAATGGCACAATCACAGCTCATTGTAGCCTCAACCTCCCAGACTCAAGTGATCATCCTACTTCAGCCTCCTGAGTAGCTGGAATGACAGGCATGCACCAGCATACCTGGCTAATTTTAGAAGTTTTTTTGTAGAGATGGGGTTTCACTATGTTTCCCAGGCTGACCTCAAACTCCTGGGGTCAAGTGATCCTCCCATGTGGGCCTCCCAAAGTGTTGGATTACAGGCATGATCCACCACACCTGGCTTTTGCTGTATTCTGTGGTGGGCAAGTTTATGGGTTCTGTGGGCGGCAAGTTTATGTAAACTTGGGTTCTGTGGTGGGCAAGTTTATGTAAACCTGCCCACAAAAGCCCAAGGAAGCAGCAAGGCTGAGACAGAGGCTAAGAAACCTAGTTTCTTAGAAAGAAACATTTAATAAGGACTTAGAAACAGAAGCCATTTCTGTATCTCAGGCAGCAGTTAAATAAGATGGTGGTTCCCCACACTATTACACCCCAGACCAAGAGCTTATATACCATAGGGGAAGGGTGATTCAGAAGGGATGTGTAAGACAATTGAAGTACAATAATATCAAGATTGTTTGACCTAAGGACAGGATTTATGGGAAATCTTAAGAGGCCTTCCCAGAACTGAGGTTAATCAGAAGTCAACATAGTGGATTATCATCCAACATGGAGTTGCCTTGGCCTTCCCAAAATGTAAAATAATTCCTAGAACATACCAGGCACTATGATCTATGTTCTAGTAGGTTTTTATGTTTAATCAAAAAGAAAAGGCTTTGCCTCACAAACTCTGAACAATAGATAATCATCACAGCAGATAAAAGGAATATATCAATTAAATCATTGTAAATTATCTTTTAATCAATTCCCCAATAAAATATGCTCTTCTTAACAGTCCTCCATGACATGTTCTCTCTAGTTCCTCATGATACACTGAGTTTATTTACTCTGTTGATGGCCAATATTTAGATAGCCCTACATAAAGAATAACTAAGGAATTGAGGATGTTTCATTAATTTTATTATGCAAGTATACAAGGTAATTGTAGAAGGTATAGAAAAACCTGATAAATAAATATGAGAGTAACCTGTGATTCTGTCACTTAACTTTAGTTAAATTTGTGTATTGTTTTCAGCTTTTTGGCTTGTTTGTATTGGATATTCACAGGATTGAAATCTGACCTATGCTCAGAAAGTTGATTTTGATGCTTTGGATAGAATTCATGAGATTAGAAAAAACTAGAAATAAGTGATAGTAAGAGGTTTTGTAATATCAAAAGAAAAATTTAATAAGGATGTAAATTATGATTGAGATGGTGGGAATACAAATGTTACATTTGAAAGATTATTCACAAACTCTAAAGCAGATTTCAGGAACAAAAAAAGAAAAACAATCAAAATTAATACAGAAATTCATGAATTCATAAATCCATGTATGTACTAAACAGCCCTTTATAATAAGTTTTCAGTGAATCAGATACTCATTTAGGTGTTGTGGTTAGGAGAACACATTAGAAAATAAAAATACTTTCAAAAGCATTTCCATTGTACCCTTAAAAGAGATAGAGGTATAAAAGAAAGATGTGGAATTCAATTATGAAAAATATGGTTGGTATTGGAGGAGAGAAGAGGATAATGCAGGAATTTTAATAAGTAAAAGACTTTCATTAAAAAGAGCAGATGGGATACTTTAAAGACAAGGTTATGATACTGGATAAGAGAATTCCACAGAGTCATAGAGACTCAGTGCCACTTATATACTCCCAAAAATAGGTGTCATGGTCATTTGGTCCATTTTGTGCTGCCATAACTAAATACCTGAAACTGGGTAATTTATACAGAACAGCAATTTATTCCTTTACCATTCTGGAGGCTTGGAAGCCCAAGATCAAAGTGCTGGGAGGTTTGGTGTGTGGTGAAGGCTGCTCTCTGCTTCCAAGATGGTGCCTTGATGCTGCATCCTCCAGCAGGAAGGAACACTACATCCTCACGTGACAGAATGCAGAAGGGCAAAAAAAGAGCCAAATTCCCTCTGCTAAGCCCTTTTATGATAATATTAATGTATTCATGAGGGTAAAACCTCATGAATAGATTCATGGGGAATGAATCTATGGGGAGAAAGAAAATAAGACACCAATAAAAAGACTTAACCTCCCAACACTGTTGCATTGATTATTAAGTTTTCTACACATGAATTTTTTGTGGGCGAACACATCCAGTTCATAGCATCAGCACTGGTGTATGACATTTGTGTAGGGGACACAGTAAGTCCCAATGCCTAGAAAACTGCTCAGTGACCGTGCTAAGTCAGTGGAGTACACTGTTCTGAGAGCCATTTCTGAGTCCTTTTGGATCAGAAGGTTCAACTGCAAGTAACTAAATGTGCACAGCAAAGGCAGTCACCTCTGTGACCAAAATCTGGCTTCTCCCTCTCCCCCAACATTTTAACGCAAGATCAACTGGTGATTATAGTGTGACCCAGAGAAGGTAGAAGGCAAAACTGATGGTATCAATTTTGCTTTGGGATGAAAATATAACATTTCTTAGATTCCAGTGTATAGCTGGAAAAAAATGCCTCTTCCCAAAGAAATAGAATAAAATATATTTTTCATAACCCTCAGGAAACCTTACATTATTAAGAGAATACAAAAGAAGGAAAATAATAAGAACTAGAATGGAGTAGAATATTGAGGGAATATAAAACAAAGATATTCTGTTAAAGAGGTGATCAATAGCATCAAAAGAATGGGAAGATCATCAGTATAAAATATTATAAAAGGTTAAAAGATAAAAACTCAAAGTTCCTTGAATGTGTTCTTTTAAACCATGGGAATCTTTAAAAGATTATATTATGTTCCATTTCATCCTAAAGCAAAATCAGTTCCATCAGTTTCCCTTCTACCTCCTCTGGGTCACATTATAATCTGGGATAAGTACATTCTGGGATAAGAAAAAAAAAAGTGGGGCTAATATTTTTAAAGAATTTGGGCATTAATGAGAACCTTGTCTCATTTTATGAAGAATGCAGATAAAATTGCCAGATAAATTTCAGTGCAAATTACAAAATAACTTTTTTATTCAAAAGTATTTCAAACATCATCTCTAGTAAAAGTTAGAATATAAAAATAAAGAGAGAATTTCCATTTTAATGGAAATATTTCCATATTCTTTCCTATAGTTGGAAAATTTGGGGCCATTATTTCTTTAAATAAGCTTTCCTACCCTTTATCTTTCTCTGTCCATAACTTCTCCTTCTAAATTATATACATGTATATAATTCTTCTCATTGATACCCTGTACATCCTTTAGACTTTCATCGCTGTTTTTAATTTTTTTTCTTTTTGCTCTCCTGACTAGATAATTTCACACATGAACTTATTCAAGTTCAATGATTGTTTCTTCTGCTGTTTAACCCCTCTAGTGAGTTTTTAGGTTTGTTGCTATATTTTTAACTTCAAAAATTATATTGGTTCTTTTTGATATTTTCTATGTATTTGTTGAAATCCTCATTTTATTTATTTTTTTGAGATAATTAAGCATTCTTTGCTGCAAAGGTTTTTAAATTCTTTGACAGATAATTTATATACCTCCATTTCGTTAGGCCCTGTTTCTGGAGATTTATTTTGGCCCTCTGATTGGATGAATTTCCCCATTTTTTCTTTTTTGTATCTCATAACTTTGTGTTGTCATCTGCATATTTGAAAAAACAACCACCTTTCCCAATCGTTCTGAACTGGCTTCATACAAGAAAATACCTTCACCAATCAGCCTGACTACAGATTCTGAGAACCTCTCAAACCTTTCCCCTGCATGTGCATCTTCTCAACCCGTATATGTGCATTTCTAATTAGAGGAATTTGTGGCTCTTTTTCTCAGGAGATAATAATCTCTTGTTTCTTTTGATGTCTATCTCGTGTACCATAAGTCATCTGAAGCTGCAACCACCCAACTTTGTTTTGATTTCAGTGGTCCCAAGGCAACTAGGGTATGTCAAATCTCATCCATACTCCCAAAGAGGCAAGACAGAAATTTAGTCTCTTGGACAGCCCCTTGAAAAGCAGGATATTGGATACACATTCTATTCTCTCTTGTCCTGGTAGAGAGACTGCCAACCTGCATTGGCGTCTCTCTGATGTACTATCTGTCTTCTGGAACAGCAGCACGTAACCCACCTATTTTGTTCTCAGTGGCCTCCAAGCAGGTATAGTATGGCAGGTCCCATCAGGCCTCAAAGAGAAGACAGAAGCCAGGTTTTTGGACATCACTGGAAAAGTCAGAGAATTGGACATAGAGTCTAGTCTTCTTTTCCCTCCTCAGAGAGAAGCCAAGAGCTGGGAGTTTCCTCCTGATCATGTGGCACCATCCTCGGAGAGGAACTATGGTGAGAGAATGACACAGATTTTCATAGTAACTTCGATACAGCAGTTTTCTGGTGTACAGACACATTTTAAGTGGTTTCTGGATATTTCACCGTAGAAACTGGTTTACGTATCGTCATTGAATCAGTGTCTCCATGGGAAGAAGGAAGGTCTAGGGCTACCCACTCTGCTATCTTGCTGATGTCACCCCTCTAAATCATTAGTTTTTAAAGATATTATCCAAGATTTGTTGTCAGAAATTTAGATTTTCTTTGAAATATGTAAATCGTCTTCTTCACTGAAACTGTTAATTACTCAAGATTCATCTTCTGTTAATCACATAAAGACTTACAGCAGCTCTTGAAAGTTTAAACAAAATAGACAATTTACCTCTAATAGGAGATAGCAGGGATCTGATGCAATTAGCAGGGCCCAATTCCGACTAGTACCTGTGTTAAAATTGTTTCTAGTGTATGGTGTTAATTATATGGCTAGTTGTGAATTGCTGCCCTAAACACTGAATCAAAGTGCATTTTTGTTGCATTTTATAAACGAGTTATTGTCATTGTGTGCAATACAAATTACTCTCAGAGTGTACACAAAGTCTGAATAGTAAATTGCCCCAAAACAGGCTTATCTTTAACTTGTGATTTTGCAGATTTTGCCTCTCTCATAGCGATTAATATCATACCACCATGTAAGATTTAAGTCATTCAGGAAGGTAGCCACCATACTTCAGAAGTCAGAAGAAAAAAAGGACATTCTATGCTATGAAAATAACATCCTCTGACAAACTGATTAATGAATATTTTTGTTACAGCAAATAAAGATGCAGAAAATAAGTACCAGAAGTTAATCTTAAAAATACACACAAACATTCACACACACCATACTTTCTGAAAGAAAAGACAATTACAAAAGACGTTTTAGCAATAAACTAAAAATAAAAAGTAGTAGTTTACAAAGTAGACCTGTTTGAATTAATGAAAACCCCAGGAGATTAAAGGGACACATTCCATCAGTAAAACGGTCAACGAATGAAGTAGAAATAAGTAAAACATGAGCTTGGGGTCTTGGATACAGACCCATTTGGTTAAAAAACTTGTTAGTTTTGGATGGAGACTCCTTAGTTTCAATAAAGGAACACGTCACCAAATGAAGAGCCTTAAAAGAATCTAGGAAAATTAGTAGCTGTGAGCTTAAAAATAAGCTCCAGGAAGCCAACACTTCATCTAGATCACAAAATTAAAGCAAACCTTATCAAGAAAACAAAGCTTTGTGTAGTTGTTTTAGTTTGTTTTTGTTTTGTTTTAGTTTCATACTTTACAATTTTTGCTTTGACTTGAAAACTAATTTTTGTTTTTCTACACATTTTAATAAATACTGTCAGAAAAAAATAATAGTTCATTTGGGACCTTTCTTAAATTTAAGCTGGGAGCCTTTCTACCCTCATTAACAACACTTCTGATTCAATATAGCACTTGTACCTGCATTTAATACTTTAATATAGTTGTATTTAATGCACTATGGACTGTGGGCTAATACTTTGGTGCTGAGGATACAAAAACAAAACAAAACCTTGTCTCTCTTGTCTAAGAGAGTGACATTCCAGGTGAATAGAAACAACATTTAAATACATAAGTGCACTAAAATGTTATACAATACACAAAGAAGAAAAAGACAATGGCCAATCAACCCATTGAGAAGGCAAGTACACTTTAGAGATGAAATCTCCAATAAGATGTAATTTTACATACTGGAATGTCTGATATCAAGAAAACAGAGGGTGGTCAAGTATTTTTCTGGCCACGGAAGCATTGCGAACTAAGGCAAATAGATGGTAATGCAGCCTAAATATAGGTACTATAGAAATGTAACATTTTTTTAAATTTTAATCTATTTATTCATGTATTTTGGTAGAGAGATGGAAATTCAGGGAGAAGAGCGAAAGAATGAAAGCCAGAGAGGTACACAGGGACTTGATTATCTTAGGTCTTCTGTCTTTAATAATGGGTTGAGCCTTTGTTTAATAAACAATGGAGGATTTGTGAGGAGCTTAGAACTGTTTTCTCTCTTTGTTGAAAAAAATGGGGCAGTAAAAAGTGTACATCACAAAAAAGACTAAGTGAGAAAAATTATACGAAAGAACCTATTTGTTCTTTGTGATCTGACTTGGTATTATTTCATATTTGGCCAGAAAGATTGAGTTGGTCTTGTAAATAAATGAAATGGAGTAGAAAACAGCTTTGCAACATGACAGAAGACATTTCCTAATATTAACATATATAATTACCCTTTTTTTGAATACAAATCTTTAAACTTTAGCTTTTCCTAAATACTCAAAAAGCTGGGTTGGACTGAATCACCACTCATTTGCTTAAAAAATTTTTACTTTAGAATGTGCAGAAGTTCTAAATTACTAAAATTAAATTTTCAATACTTTCTTGGCTATTTGAAAATCTCATAACAGTATTGTACATTTATAAGATATTGTCTACTACCTATGGAAACTCTAAATTTGATAATGGAAGGTATTGTCTAATTCCTATGGAAACTCAAAATTTGATAATGGAATAGTTCAGTACGTTTCTAACACTTTAAGTGCTAATTCCTGTACAAGTCATTGAGTGAGTGATATAGTGATTACTTTGTAGGAGTATGGGCATTATGGTTTTCAGCAAAAATTTACTCAAATAATATTTTTCTGATACTCTGAGAGTGGTATGAAATGCATATTGTCTTAGAGCTAGAGGCCTGACTCTAATGAAACTGAAAAAATTAACTTTTATCATTTTTACTACCAATAAAACTGCACAACTGTTGTCAATCTACTGGTATTTGTCAATAGACTGTGCAGTAAATGATTTTTAGTGAGATCTACAAAATGAGGATATCAGCATGAACTAGAATGACCACCCTCTTCTCCCATTTATTCATTCTACTTAGTCTTGACAATTTGAGACACTCAAGTCAGCAGCCGGCAACATTTCGAGTAATTTCCAAGTTCACAGCTTAATCAGGTGCTATTTAGAATCTCATTGTTCTGAATCTATAAGGGATAAGGGTGTAGTAGCTTTAAATATTTGTATAAAAAGGGCACAAAAATAATTTCTTGTAAAACTCATGTTATTACTCTATAAGGAAAGGTTTTCCATAGTTCATTGGTCTTCTGTCACTCACTATCAAAATGTTTTCTTATGTCAGTGTGATATGGCTCAGTATGAGAGTGCATTGTTCCTACAGCAGATGTCTGTAATCCACGGAATGATAAACTGTGAGAAATTAACTTTTATTCAAGGATATGTGCTTACTGTTAATTTGCCAAGAGTTGAGATTAAATACATACTACAACTGTCATTCAAATGGATTAAATAAAATGGCATTTGTGATTTACAAGCAAAGGAAAGAAGAGACTGCTAAATAGTTATACATTCATGCTTTGTTCTAAGACATTTCTAAATAAAATTTTGTCCTCAGACTTGCAAAAAAAGCTTATGGACTCCATGTGCATATAAAAGCAGAAAATTGGTTCTTAGTTAGTGATACTGTGTTCCTAAAATGGCTTTCCATGTAAAAGTCATGCATCTTGTATTTTAAAATTCATCTGGGCCTTAATTACTCTAAACTTAGTGCATTTTTCATCAAATAACAAAGAAGTTATATTTCTCAATGTAAGTGCATTGGCTTTTCTTGCACTTCCTGTTACCATGTGAATAGGGAAAAAATAACATTCCCCAGTTATCCAAATCAGAAAATTCTTCTTGGGGTTCAACTATAAATACTGTTGCTGTCTATATGAGGCGATAGTAGCACCAAACCTTACTTTCCTCATCTGAAAAATGAAGAATGAGCTCTGTCTCATAAGGGCCAGCTCCTGCACAGCATACACTCACTAAATACTCATGTAATTATTCTCAAAGAATTAAATGGTCTTTTTTATAATTATGTTTGCCCTATATTTTTATATTTTACCATAATTGAATTCCCTTACCAATAAAAATATGTAATAGTTGCATATGCTAATTATGGAAATGAAAACATTTGTTCTATTTTCTGCTTAGTGTATTAAAATGTTTAATTTTAACAAATTTTTATTAAATTTGGAAGTACAGTACATAATCGAATGATAAACATATAGAAAAGTTGAAATGTAACCAGATCTTTTACATGTACCCTAGCCTAATATTTCAGTAATAGCATTAGTTTTTTCAAAAAATTATATATGTATTCACAATATATATTGTGTTTGTTTATTCATTTCAAATTCCACATTAGGCTTCTAGTCTGAGCCACCATTATTGCCTACCTGCATGATTGTAATGGTCTTCTAATTCATCTCTCTTCATTCACTCTAGAGTTCCTCCAATATATTGTCTACTCAAAAGCTAGAAAAGTACTTTTAAAACACAAAACATTTGTGCCACTCACTTTGCATAAAACCTCCTGTGCCTGACCATTGCACTCACCTTAAAATCCAAAGACCTCAATTCAAATGTCAGGCCCTCCAGGCTGTCCAGCCTCATCTCTTGCTATGTATATTCCTTTCCATTCCCTATTCTCCTGCACTGGCCTTCTTCTAGTTTCTTGAACTGACTGCACTTTTGGCATTAAGAACTGATTGCAGACATATGTCTACCTAATTATTTGTTTAATGAGTTTCTGTCTCTCCCACCAATCTAATAGCCCTAGGGGAGGAGTGTAGCATATATTTGTCCACTGTTGTGCCCTCAGTACCTTGCACAGTGCCTGGCAAAAATAAATAATGTGCAGTAAATATTTGTTCAAGAAATGAATGAATACTGGTTTAGCACCTACTAAGTGTCAGGCAGAGAGCTAGTCACTTAAGATATAAATAAATACAAACGAGTGCCTTTCTTCAGTGAGCTCCAGTCTAGTGGAGAGGGTAAGAGCTGAGTAAACAATTAAAGCATTTAGCAGTCTTCTACCAGAGCAAAGCATGGGATGCTATGAGAGCAGAATGAGGTCAGGAAACTTTCTCAAGAGAGATGATTTCTGAGATGCATTTTGAGGGCTGTTAGAAGTTAGGCCAAGAAGAGTAGGGAAAGAGTCATGCCAATGGAAAGCAAATGAAAGGTGGTTTGGAAAGTTGGACCTGGAGAATAAAGTGAAATATATATCAATATCAATTTGGATCCCCTCAAAAATAAGAAAACACCATCTCATGAGAGCCTTATAATTTCCATTTTATATTTATTATTTATAATTATTGTCAGAAAAGTTAAAGATTTATCCAAAATCCACAACTAAGCAACATGTCCAGGATAAGAAGATCTCTCTATCTGTCTATCTATCTATAGTTTGCTTCAAAGCCCATTTCTTCTTTTATAGGAAGCTAGATATTCCTTTAAAAAAAAACTTTTATTCTAAGTTCAGTGGTACAAGTGCAAGTTTGTTACATAAGAAAGCATGGTTATGAGGGTTTGTTTTACAGATTATTTTGTCACCCAGGTATTAAGTCTAGCACCCATTAGTTACTTTTCCTGATCATTTCCCTCTTTCCACCCTTCACCCTCCAAAAGGCCCCAATGTGTATTGTCCCACCTATGTGTCCACGAGTTATCATTATTTGGCACCCACTTGTAAGTGAGAACATGCAGTATTTGGTTTTCTGTTCCTATGTTAGTTTGCTAAGGGTAATGGCCTACAGCTCCATTCATGTCCCTGCAAAGGCCATAATCTTGTTCTTTTTTATACTGCGTAGTATTTCATGGTGAATATGTACCACATTTTCTTTATCCAGTCTATCGAGGGGCATTTAGGTGAATTCCATGTCTTTGCTATTGTGAATAAGGCTGCAAAGAACATACACATGCATGTGACTTTATAATAGAATAATTTATGTTCCTCTGAGCATATACCCAGTAATGGGATTGCTGGGTCAATTATGTCTGTCTCATTCTGGCATGAGATGGTATCACATTGTGGTTTTGATTTGCATTTCTCTAATAATCAGTGATGTTGAGCTTTTCTTCATGTTTATTGGTCACATGTATGTCTTCTTTTGAGAAGTATCTGTTCATGTCCTTTGTCCACTTTTTAATGGGATTCTTTGTTTCTTGTAAATTAGTTTAAGTTCCTTGTAGACTCTGGATATTAGACCTTTGTCAGATGATAAATTGCAAAAATTTTCTCCCTTTCTCTAGGTTGTCTGTTCACTCTGATGATAGTTTCTTTTGCTGTGCAGTAGCTCTTTAGTTAAATTAGATCTCATTTGTCAATTTTTGCTTTTGTTGCAATTGATTTTGGCATTTTCATCATGAAATCGTTGCCCATGCCTATGTCCTGAATGGTATTGCCTAGATTTCCTTCTAGAGTTTTTATAGTTTTGGGTTTTACACTTAAGTCTTTAATCCATCTTGAGTTAATTTTTGTATTAGTTGTAAGAAATAGGTCCAGTTTCAATTTTCTGCATATGGCTAGTCAGTTCTCCTGGCACCATTTATTAAATAGGGAATCCTTTCCCCGTTGCTTATTTTTGTCAGGTTTGTCAAAGGACAGATGCTTCTAGGTGTGTAGTTTTATTTCTGGCTTTTCTATTCTGCCCCCTTGGTCTATGTGTCTGTTTTGTACCAGTACCATGCTGTTTTTTGTTACTATAGCCCTGTAGTATAGTTTGCAGTTAGGTAGTGTTGTGCTTCCAGTTTTGTTCTTTTTGCCCATAACCACCTTGATTATTCAAGCTCTTTTTTGATTCCAAATGAATTTTAAACGTTTTATCTTGTTCTGTGAAGAATGTCAATGGTAGTTTAATGCGAATAGCATTAAATCTAACAATTGCTTCGGGCAGTATGGCCATCTTAACGGTATTGAGTCTTCCTGTGCATTTGTTTGTGTCATCTCTGATTTCTCTGAGTAGTGTTTTATAGTTCTCCTTGCAGAGATCTTTCACTTCCCTAGTTTGCTGTATTCCGAGGTATTTTATTCTTCTGCGGCAATTGTGAATGGGAATTTGTCCCTGATTTGACTCTTGAGCAAGTTAGCTTTTCAATTAAGATATTAATGTTATTAGCATAGTTATATAAACCTTTACTACCACTCATTGCAATTCGCCTCTTTATCAAATTAGCTCCTAAGAATGCTTTCAAGTAGGAATATAAATTCATTTGTGACATGTAACCTAAATACATCTTTGCCTTACAAGACCGTATAACTTGATCCACAACTTTTATCAGAAAATATTCTGAGTTTTTATTGACTCTTATTTATTATCACTTTTATGTACCATGAATCATAAACAATTTGTGTCTTTGAATATCTTTCCAAGTCTTCTTTCATAATTGAATTAGCTAAAAAGCCTTTAAATCCTCTATAACAATGTTGTATCATTTCAACCTAAATTGCTATATTAGTCAGAGTTCACCAGAGAAGCAGAGCCAAGATAATATATAATATTAATTTTATTATATATAATATATTTTACATTCATTAAAATCAATTTATTTTGTGTGTGTGTGTGTGTGTGTGTGTGTGTAGAAATACAGATATCCAAAGATGGCCGACTAGAAGCAGTGGTGATCGAAGGCTCCCATTGAAAAGAACCATAATAGCATGTGAATTCTGCACCAGCAACCAAGGTACCCAGGTTCTCTCATCAGAACTGTGTAGGTGGCTGTCATGATCCACGGAGAGGAATGAAGAGCAGTGTGGTACTGTGGCCCACTTGAGAGCCACACAGGGCAGGAGAGACCCACCCCCAGCCAAGGCAGGTGGTGAGTGAGTGTGCTACCCAGTTGGGGAAACACTGCTTTTTCAGCAGAACTGTGCAACCCACAGGTTGGAAGATCTTACTCATGAACCCATGCAACCGGGGCCTAGGGTCCCAACCCCAGAGCTGCATAGATTCTCAACAGCCTCTCAGCTGGAATCTGCTTAAGCCTGCCGAGTTCCCAGGGGGAGGGGTGACAAGCACCACGCTGCAGCTGCTTGTCTAAGCCGCTTGAGCTCCTTGGAGGAGGGACAGCAGCCAGCACTGGGGCTAATAACTGCTTAACACGCTAAGCTTCCTAGGTGGTGGAAGGGAGGCAGCCATCTCTATAGCTTCACGCTGCACTTTTCCCCTGCTGGAGCCAGGGAGGCTGGTTGGTTTGGTCCCAAAAGGTGTTCCCCACAGCCCAACACACCAGCTGTGGCTGACTGTGTCCAGAGCACCTCTTTACGCCTGACTTTGACCTATCCTTCCTCACTGGGTGGGCCTCCCAGCAGGAACTTCAACAACTCCAGCCAGGGGCTCAGGGAGAGAACCCTGATCTCCCTGGGCCTGAGCCCCTAGCGGGAGGAATGGCCACAGTCTCTGTGGACCAGCAGACTTAGCCTTTCCTTCTGGTAGTTCTGATGAATCCAGGTGGCCCAAATGAGTGGGTTTTCCCCCAGCGAAGCACAGAACCTCCACCAAGGGACAGACAAAGTGCTCTGTTAAATGGGTCCTGTTCCCCATGACACTCAACTGGGTGAGGCCTTCCAACAGGGGTTGTCAGACACCCTATACAGGAGCAATCCTATTGGCATCAGATTGGTGCCCCTCAAGGTCAGAGATCCCAGAAGAAGCAAGCACCCATCTTTACTGCTCCCCAGCCTCCTTGAGTGACATCTCTAGGTGTGGGAGTGAACCAGATGAATAGGGGCTGAAGTGAACCCCCAGCAAACAGCAGCAGCCCTACGGAAGAGGGAACTGACCATTGAAAGAAAAACAAACAAATGAAAAGCAACAACAACAACATCAACAACAAAAAAGTTCCCACAAAAACCCCATCCAAGGATCAGCAGCCTCAAAGATCGAAACTAGACAAACTCGAAGATGAGAATCAACCAAAAAATACTGAAAACTCAAAAGGCTAGAGAGCCTCTTCTCCTCCAAATGATCGCAACACCCCTCCAGAAAGGCAGCAGAACTGGACAGAGGATAAGACGAATGAATTGACAGAAGTAGGCTTCAAAAGATGGGTAATAGAAAATTCTGCTGAACTAAAGGAGCATGTTCTAACCCAGTGCAAAGAAGCTAAGAACTTTCATAAAAGTTTAGAGGACATGCTAACTTGAATAACCAGTTTAGAGAGGAACGTAAAAGACCTGATGGAGCTGAAAAAAAACACCGCACAAGAACTTTGTGAAGCATACACAAGTATCAATAGCTGAATCAACCAAGCAGAAGAAAGTATATCAGAGTTTGAAGACCACCCTGCTGAAATAAGGAAAGCAAACAAGATTAGAGAAAAAAGAATGAAAAGGAATGAACAAAGCCTCCAAGAAATATGGGACTAGGTAAAAAGACTTAACCTATGATTGATTGGAGTACATGAAGGAGATAGGAAGAATGGAAACAAGCTGGAAAACATACTTCAAGATATTATCCAGGAAAACTTCTCCAATGTAACAAGACAAGCCAACATGCAAGTTCAGGAAATACAGAGAACACCGCTAAGATACTCCACGAGAAGATCAACCACAAGACACATAATCATCAGATTCTCTAAGGCTGAAATGTAGGAAAAAATATTAAGGACACCCAGAAAAGCCAGATGACCTACATAGTGAAGCCTATCAGAGTAACAAGAGGACCTCTCAGCAGAAACCCTGTAAGCCAGAATAGATTGGGAACTAATACTCAACATCTTAAAAAAAGAAATTTCAACCCAGAATTGTATATCTAGCCAATCTAAGCTTCATAAGCAAGGGAGAAATAAAATCCTTTCCAGACAAGCAAATGCTGAGCGATTTTGTTACCACCAGGCCTGCCTTGCAAGAGCTCCTGAAGGAAGCACTAAATATGGAAAGGAAAAACTGGTACCAATCACTGCAAAAACACACCAAAATATAAAGACCAATGACAATATAAAGACACTGCATCAAAAAGTGTGCAAAATAACCAGATAGCATCATGATGACAGGATCAAATTCACACCTAACAATACTAACCTTAAATGAAAATCGCCTAAATGCCTCCAATTAAAAGACACAGACTGGCTATTTGGATAGAGTCAAGACCCATCAGTGTGCTGTATTCAGGAGACACATCTCACATGAAAAGACACACATGGCTCAAAATAAAGGGATGGAGGGAAATTTACTAAGCAAATGGAAAGCCAAAAAAAGAAGGAGTTGCAAACCTAGTCTCTGACAAAACAGACTAAAACCAACAAATATCAAAAAAGACAAAGAAAGGCATTGTATAATGGTAAAGGGATCAATTCAGCAAGAAAAGTTAACTGTCCTAAACATATATGCACCCAATACAGGAGCACCCAGATTCATAAAACAAGTTCTTAGAGACATACAAAGAGACTTAGACTCCCACACAATAATAGTGGGAGAGTTTAACACCCCATTGTCAGTATTAGACAGATCAACAAGATAGAAAATTAACAATGGTATTCAGGGCCTGAACTCAGCTCTGGATCAAGTGGACCTAACAGACATCTACAGAACTCTCCACCCCAAAACAACAGAATATACATTCTTCTCAGTGCCACATGGCACTTATTCTAAAATCAACTACATAATTTTAAGTAAATTACTCCTCAGCAAATGCAAAAGAACTGAAATCATAACAAAAAGTCTCTCAGGCCACAGTGCAATCAAATTAGAATTCAGGATTAAAAAATTCACTCAAACCCACACAATTACATGGAACTTGAACAACCTGCTCCTGAAGGATTCCTGGGTAAATAATGAAATCAAGGTATTTCAATCAAGAAGTTCTTTGAAACTAATGAGAACAAAGACACAACATACCAGAATCTCTGGGACACAGCTAAAGCACTGTTAAGAGGGAATTTTATAACACTAAAAATTTTATAGCACTTTCTGATGCCCACATCAGAAAGCTAGAAAGAGCTCAAATTGACACCCTAACATCACAATTAAAAGAGCTAGGAAAGCAAGAGTAAACTAACCTCAAAGACAGCAGAAGACAAGAAATAACTAAGATCAGAGCAGAATTAAAGGAGATAGAGACATGAAAAACCTTCCAAAAAAATCAATGAATCGAGGACCTGGTTTTTTGAAAAAATTAACAAAATAGATAAACCACTAGCTAGACCAAAAAGAAGAAAAGAGAGAAGAATCACATAGACACAATAAAAAATGATAAAGGGGATATCACCACTGACCACAAGAAATACAAACTACCATCAGAGAATAAACAACTCCATGCAAATAAACTAGAAAGTCTAGAAGAAATGGGTAAATTCCTGGACACATACACTCTCCCAAGACTAAACCAGGAAGAAGTCAAATCCCTGAATAGACCTGTAACAATCTCTGAATTTGAGGCAGTAATTAATAGCCTACCAACCAAAAAAATCCAGAACCAGATGGATTCACAGCCAAATCCTACAAGAGGTACAAAGAGGGGCTGGTACCATTCCTTTTGATACTATTCCAACAATTGAAAAGGAAGGACTACTCCATAACTTATTTTATGAACCCAGTGTCATCCTAATACTAAAACCTGGCAGAGACACAACAAAAAGAGAAAATTTCAGGCCAATATCTCCGATGACCATTGATGAGAAAATCCTCAATAAAATACTGACAAACCAAATCCAGCAGCACATCAAAAAACTTATCTACCACAATCAACTCAGCTTCATCTCTGGGATGCAAGGATGGTTCAACATACGCAAATAAATGAACATAGTCTATCATATAAACAGAACCAAAGACAAAAACCACATGATTAACTAATAGACGCAGAAAAAGCCTTTGATGAAATTCAGCATCCCTTCATGTTAACAACTCTCAATAAACTAGGTATTGATAGAATATATCTCAAAATAATAAGAGCTATTTATGACAAACAGCCAATATCATATTGAATGGTCAAAAGCTGGAAGCATTCCTTTTGAAAACTGGTACAAGACAAGAATGCCCTCTCTCACCACTCCTATTCAACATACTACTGGAAATTCTGGCCAGGGCAATCAGGCAAGAGAAAGAAATAAAGGGTATTCAAATAGGAAGAGATGAAGTCAAATTGTCTCTGTTTACAGTTATGATTCTATATTTAATTTAGAAAAACCCATCATCTCAGCCCAAAAACTCCTTAAGCTGAAAGGCATCTTCAGCAAAGTCTCAGGATACAAAATCAATCTGCAAAAATCACAAGCATTTCTTTACACCAACAATAGACAAGCAGAGAGCCAAATCATGAATGAACTCTCATTCGCAATTGCTACAAAGAGAATAAAATGCTTAGGAATGCAGTTAACAAGGAATGTGAAGGACCTCTTCAAGGAGAACTATAAACTACTGCTCAAGGATATAAGAGGACACAAACAAATGGAAAAACATTTCATCCTCATGGATAGGAAGAATCAATATTGTGAAAATGGCCATACTGCCCAAAGTAATTTATAGATTCAATGCTATTCCCATTAAACTACCACTGACATTCTTCACAGAATTAAACACTTTAAATTTCACATGGAATCAAAGAAGACCCCATATAGCCAAGATAATCCTAAGCAAAAAGAACAAAGCTGAAGGCATCATGCTACCTGACTTCAAACTATACTACAAGGCTACAGTAACCAAAACAGCATGGTACTGGTACCAAAACAGGCATGTAGACCAATAGAATAGAACGGAGACCTCAGAAATAACACCACGCATCTACAACCATCTGATCTTTGACAAACCTGACAAAAACAAGCCATGGTGAAAGGATCTCCTATTCAATAAATGGTGCTGGGAAAATGCCTAGCCATATGCAGAAAACAGAAACCGTACCCCTTCCTTACACCTTATGCAAAAATTAACTCAAGATGTATTAAAGACTTAAATGTGCAATCCCAAGCCATAAAAACCCTAGAAGAAAACCTAGGCAATATCATTCGAGACATAGGCACGGGCAAAGACTTCATGACGAAAACACCAAAAGCAATTACGGCAGAAGCCAAAATTGACAAATGGGATCTAATTAAACTAAAGAGCTTCTGCATAGCAAAGACACTATCATCAGAGTGAGCAGGCAGCCTGCAGAATGGAAGAAAATTTTTGCAATCTACCCATCCGACAAAGGTCTAATATCCAGAATTTACAAGTATCATAAACAAATTTACAAGAAAAAATCAAACAACCCATCAAAAAGTGGGCAAAGGATATCAACAAACACTTCTCAAAAGAAGATATTTGTGCAGCTAAGAAATATATGAAAAAAAGCTCAACATCACTGATCATCAGAGAAATGCAAATCAAAACCGCAATGAGATACCATCCCGTGCCAGTCAGAATGGTGATTATTAAAAAGTTAAACTGTAGATACTGGTGAAGCTGTGGAGAAATAGGAGTGCTTTTACACTGTTGATGGGAATGTAAATTAGTTCAACCATTGTGGAAGATGGTATGGCAATTCCACAAGGATATAGAACCTGAAATACCATTTGACCCAGCAATCCCATTACTGGGTATATACCCAAAGGAATAGAAATCATTCTAATATAAAGACACATGCACATGTAAGTTTATTGCCGTACTATTTAGAATAGCACAGACATGGAATCAATCCAAATGCCTGTTGATGATAGACTGGGTAAAGCACATGTGGTACATATACACCATGGAATACTATACAACCATTAAAAAGGAATGAGATCATATCTTTTGCAAGGGCATGGATGAAGCTGAAAGCCACCATCCTCAGCAAACAGAACATCATCCTCAGCAAACAGGAACAGAAAACCAAACACTGCATGTTCTCACTCATAAGTGGGAGGTGATCAATGAGAACACGTGGACATAGGAAGGGAACAACACACACCAGGGCCTGTTTGGGGTGGTGGGCGTGGGGAGGGAACTAAGAGGATGGGTCAATAGGTGCAGCAAACCATCATGGCACACGCATACCTATGTAACAAACCTGCACATTCTGTACATGTATCCTGGAACTTAAAGTAAAATTAAAAAAAAAAAAGATATCCTATTGATTTTGTTTCTCTGGAGAATGATATATATATATGTATGTATGTATAAAATTGGTCATATATATACACACATATAAGACATTTATTATAAGATATGTGCTCAAGAGATTACATAGGCTGAGAAGTCCCACAGTCTGCTATCTGCAACCTAGAGATCCAGGAATGCCATGGTGTAGTTTAAAGGCCTGAGGGCTTGAAGACTGATGACGTGGATTTCAGCCTGAATCTGCAGCCCTGAGAGCCAGGGGCACCAAGTGCAGGATGTCTCATCTCCCACAAGAGACAGATGGAAAATTAACTCAACCTTCCTCAGCCTTTTTGTTCTACTCAGGCCCTCAAGGGATTAGATGATGTCCATCCACATTGGCTATCTGCTTTACTCAGTCCACCAATTCAGATGCTAATCTCTTTCAGGACCAACCTCACAGACACACCCAGAAATAAAGCTTAATTTTATATCAGGGCATCCCATGGCCCAGTCAAGTTGACTCAAGAAATTAAACATCACAATAGCCCACAGATATAGATAGTATTGATGCAGTTATTGTGGAAACAAATGATTTTAAAACTTAAAAGATAAGTAAGTATAACCTCTCTTACTTTAAGGGTCTTCACTATCACATTTCACACAAATGGAGTACTCTATCCTTGAATGCAGCTGAGTGACAAAAGCAAAACAAAGCTAATTCTTCTAACCTTAATGATATTAACATAATCTGTCTGAAAATGACTCCCGAGTTCAGAAATTGATTCTACTCACTAAATCATTTAGGATCCTGCCTCATCCAAAAACCTGGAAAATTGTCTTTGGTAGGTTCCTTGAAACTTGGTGTTTCCAATTTAAATTAATATCAGAATAAGCTAACTCAACATTAACACATGAAAATAATTCATATGAATTACACACATGCACATACACACATAGGCACATACACAAACAGCCACAGAAAAATGCACAATATTCCCCCACCAACTCTTAAATATACAGATATAACTTTATGGAATTTATTTTGTTTTGTTTCTTAGGTGTGATTAAATATAGTGGTGAACGTTAAAACTACACACTTAGAAGTACAAATCCTTTGTCTTTGAGCAAGCTTAAATAAATTCCATCATTGTTTCATATCAATTAGATTTTGCATGTAAATACTCTTGCAGTATAACATATGGTCAATTCAAAATACTTCCTAAATATGCTATTAAATGGGATCATAATTTGGAATGATTTGAAAATCAAAATAACTAATGCACAGAAAATCTCAAAGAGAATAGTTATTTCTCAAAGGGTCATTACTGCAGAGATCTATTTGAATTAGAAAAAAATAAACTACCTGATCAAATTAGTGAACACAACATTCTGTCAATTATCTGAATGCTCTGTAAAGGGGAATTGTCCTTAATTGATGATCGTTATTTGCTGTCTTCAGCCTATTATTGCTCATTTTCTTCCTAAAAACTCTGAAGTTGCATAAAAAAGAATATAAACAAGTTTTTATATCAGTCACCCCCAATCTGACTTAATGCAATTTAGAATTTATGAAGAACAGAATAAAATTAATATAAAGTTAGAACATTCAATAATATTTTCCGAAATTTTTGTCAAACAATGTAAAGTATCTTATTAACACTGTATTTAGCATTAAACATCCAATTTGACCTTAATGTGGTTAGACTAATCATGTTTTGACTACTCATTACCTTTGGAAAAGGGAAAGTCAAAATTTTATAATTTGATTGAAGACCTCTGGAAAAAATTTTAATATGATACCATGATAAAATGCACTTGAAATCATGGAAAAAAATTGCACATACTTTTACATTGATATGAAGCCTTAAGACCAGCATTGGCCTTCTAACTTTTCATGGGTAAAGACTTCAGTAACATATTTAATGTATGATAGAAAGGAATAACTAACATTGTGTATTTGTTACAAGGGAGACTTAATTGTCCAAACTGAGACACTTTTGAGAATAAAGGGGACTTTAACAATATCATACCAGGACAATTGATGTAAAAGAGATTTATCCCAGGTCAGGAAAAATTTAGAACAAGAAATAGCAATTTAATTTCATCTTTGATTTCATGTATATGTAGCAGTATACTATATGGTCACTTAGAAATACTTCCTAAATATGCTATTGAATGGAGTCATAATTTAGGGTGATTTGAAAATCAAAGTAAACTAATGCACAGAAAATCTAAAATAGATTTTATGTAAAAACATATATAATATGTATATGTATAATTAATACATATGTATATATAATATATATGTGTATATGTTTATGTAAACACACAAACACATGTATGTTTTAGGTATGTATTGTGTATATATTCTATAAAATACAAATGCAAAGAAGAAACTTAAAATACACATAGTATAGAATTTTTTTTGTAGTTCTTTTATCTTTTACCTAAATTATGTTCCATTGTCCTAGACTTGTAGTTTCATAAGTTTATATGCTAATGGATTAAGCACCCGTCAGAATTAAGTTACTGTCTAATGGTGGGAATGTGGTAGCTAGAGATATCCATAACCTCTTTTTGTCATTGGGCTGCCTTTTAGAACATATGACTCCTGGGAATTAATGTCAATTTAATTATACCCTAAGTGACTGAAGTTAATAAATGTCTAACACTTCAATTTAGTACCTTTAAGTAATAGGCTAGGTCTGTATGACAAAAAGGAACAACATAATTTAACTTAGTCTATCAATCAATGCCTCTATTTTTGTTGTTATTTTTATTCAAAATTTTAGTTTGCCTGCACTAACTGGCACAAGGAATACATTGATAATTTTTGGATACCATTTTAGACATGGGGCAGAAACCTAACTTATCAGCAAATATTTGGTGCGTATTGCGTAGCTTTTGACATTTTAGCATCCTCATCTGTTTATACCAAAATAAGAAGTTGGGTATTTTGGATATGAACGTTCCTCTTAGTAAGATGCCTTGGGAGCATTATTGTAGTGGCCCCGAAGACACAATATGCTTCTCAAACATTCTAGTTAGTCAGATACCCAAATAATAAAGTATATTAAATTGCAGAGCCATAGAATCCTAGATCTTATGAGAATTTAGGAAGTCATTTATTTTCATCCTGGCTAACACAGTGAAACCCCATCTCTACTAAAAATACAAAAAATTAGCCAGGCGTGCTGGCGGGCGCCTGTAGTCCCAGCTATTTCAGAGGCTGAGAAGGAGAATGGCGTGAACCCAGGAGACAGAGCTTTCAGTGAGCCAAGATCACGCCACTGCACTCTAGCCTGGGCAACAGAGTAAGACTCTGTCTCAAAAAAAAAAAAAAAAAAAAAAAAAGAAGTCTTCTATTTAAACTTCCCACCAGATGAAGCAAATGAAAGCAATGGCTTGTTCTTAGAGTGATTAACTTGCTCGTTAGTTCTATAATCATCCCACATAGCTCATCGCATTTTTTAATGTATTAATCCATCCTCTCTAACTATGTTCTTGTCTCTTCCTTTAACAATGTAGTTTTAATGACTAAATTTTTGATTGATTTATCTATAAATATTTTGGGGTAATAAAAATAAATCAAAATATTAAGATTAGGATTAAAATCATTATTTCAATGCCAAAGAATTGCTTGTAATTTTTTGTTAGTAGTTGGTTTCTGAGTCTAGTACTGTCAAATGTTGGAAACATAGAAGTAAAGATTCTCCAATTCTGACACTCACAGATGATTCACTCTCTGCTCAGGGAAAACGTACAATTAGCACTTACACCATTGTGGGTATGTTTCTGTATTACCTCTTACCTCAAGGTTAACTTACCTTAGCTTTTAGATTATTGTAGATTGAATCACATTGAACTAAACGTAATTTTTTGCTAAAAATTTCATATTGTCTTATATTAAATCATGAAATACTATTTATGAGGCGATTGTGAATTAATAACATAAATATAATTACTTTTCTCATTATTATTATTTGTAGTCAGTTCTAACAGTCACAATAATGTATGTAACAAATACCAACTTCTACAACTGGAAATTATTTGTAATAATTTAGAGAAATAAATCACCGTTTTCTTTGATCAAAGTAGTACCATTTTTCAAAATGGAGAAAAACTACAACCCATAATCATAAAAAATATTTTACTGCTAAGCTTATGTAGAATATGATATTCACCAAATAGTTTAATTCAGTAATGTCATTTTGTTGGTCAAAAGCAAGGACATTCATTAAATTAGTACACACAAACACAGACACACACACTTACAATTGAATAGAAAGAAATGTATCAATGAACCTCCTTTAAAAGAGATGGCCACCTGATCACTTAAACAATCTCCTTGGGGACTTGACAAGCCTCTCCATAGAAAATTAATCTGGACTTTGAAAACAGAAGACAAGGGCATTTGTGTGAACACCCCATAACTTATCTACAATGCTTAGATATTGATTTGTTTACTATCAAGCCGGTGATCAGCAGTATGTTTTAAAAAATAAGTAAGTAAAATTTTGGACAAAAATTGTATAGCACTTAAATCATTAAATAATTAATTACATAGAAAATTTTCCAAAGTAAGATTGTACAGATACAAAACACTGTACGGGAAGTCTGTGTTTAGCCCAAAACTACATTAATAAAACCCTTTTAACATCCTGTGAACTGCAGCAATAAAAAGGACCAGATCACAGACTGTGTCAAAGCACTAAATATTTTATTTCTCTTTCCTTTGAATAACATCTTTCTGGTGTCATAGGTGAAACTTCCCATGATTTATCACTCTAAATCTGAGGAGTGAAAAAAATCAAAAGACAGAGGAAGATACAGAGGGAAGAGAAAGTCAGGAGAGGTAAAGAAAGGACGCAATATTAAATATGCTTTCTTTTTCTTAACTTTCCTCTTTTTCTCCTAGATATGAGATTTGCAGCTGAATAATAATTCCTTAATAGAAAAATAAAATGTAAAAGTTTTTGTTTTGTTCTGCTTCATTTATCAGAAACATTAGAAAGAGGAAGAGAAAGAGAGAGACAGAAACAGAGAGAAACAGACGAAGATAATCAGTCGAACAAAACTCAAAGAAGGAATTAGTTTCTCATTGTATAGATCTTCTTACAATCAACACTATTTGATTTTTTTTTATGGTACACCAAAGGTTAAATCAACTGAAAAAAAGAAAGGTTATACAGGCAGTGAATTCTCAGAGCTATTTGCAAGGCAGTTAACATTTTTTGGTAACATGATTTTATTATAGGTTAAGAGCTAATTATTTTCCTCTGTACTTTGTTAAAACTAAAAGATGGACTTGTCACATATCTCCTATTTAATCTTTTAGCATCTGTTTTTCATCTGTAAAATGAGTTATTACACTTGATCTTAGCCACAAGGCCAAGAAGTGATATAAAATGAGTTATTAATCTCTTCCCAAGCTGTTTGAAAGTGTAAAATGAGATGGCAAAAGAAAAATTATTTCAGATTTAAAACTCTTAATGATGCATCCATGCTTTAAAAGAAAAAAATGTAAACTTCAAACAGAAAAATTCTATACAACTATTGGCGATGTATTGAAATTGAGCCAAATATATATTTATCTGAAATGTATGTGATATATATAGTTTTTGTTTTTATTAAAATGTCCAAACACCAAAATAACTACATGTATACCTAAGTGACTAATGGATTAACAGAATTTTACTGGAGTATCTAAAAATTGTGTTTTCTAACATGGGATTTTTAGAAATTATGACTTGGCAGAATTCAATACACATATCTTAATATCACAACATGTCAGAAAAACATAATTTAAATAATATTAGCAAGGCTAATTATGTTTATTTAAGTGACTGACATACAGATATGTAATAACCCAAGGTTTAAAATAAAAATATTCAGTAAAAGGGGACTAATTGGAAAATAAAGACATTTATAAATAGTTTTTACTAAGCAAATGTTAAGGATGTCTTAGTCCATTTTGTATTGCTAAAACAAAACACCTGAAAATGGGTAATTTATAAAGAAAAGAGGTTTATTTGCTTATGATTCTGGAGACTGATAAGTCCAAGATTTGGCAGCTGTATCTGGTGAGGGCCTCAGGCTGCTTCTTCTCATGGAGGAAAGTGGAAGGGAGGTGAGTCTGTGCAAAGAGATCATATGAGAGAGAAGAAGCAAAAGAGCAAATCCAAGGAAGCGAGACTCTTTCTAACAACCCACTCCCTGGGAAATTAATCCATTCTTGCAAAAGTGAAAACTCACACTTACCTCAGCAGGAGGGCATTAATCTACTCATATGGGGTCTAGCCCCATGACTAAAACACGTCTCTTTAGGCCCTACATCCCTACACTGCCACGTTAGGGATCAAATTTCAACATGAGTTTTGATAGACATAAACAAACAATATCCAAACCATGAATCTAATTCTTCAACTTTGGAGAAAGAGGATTCAATTAATTTTCCCCAACACTCCCTCATGCCTACTCTATGCACAAATTAGGGGAGACTGTCCTTAAAGAAAGAATTTTTAACTGCAAACAGAAACTGATGCCAAGCCCCACAAGATAGTATACTTGGAAGCTACTGAAGAGCAGACAAAATAATCAGAGATGATTATCATTCATAGTGGCTATCAGTATCTTCTCTGTTGAATTTTCTATCAGGAATTGTTGCTGCAACTTTTGAATCAGCATTATAAGTTTTTATGTTATTTTTGTATAAGAAATAGTTGTATTATTTTATCTACATCTATCAGACATCTCAACCTGCCTGTACCATACATTACTGAAACTCAACATATTCATAACTATATTTATTTTTCCCTCAAACTATCTCAACCTTCTGTTTTTTTTCTATTCTTGTTCTATTCTTCTTGTCTACTCTAGTTCAAATATAGTAACCATAAAATTATTTTGAACTGCTCCCCATCCTCCACAGTATATTATTACATTGAATTGATTCCTTTCCTGAATTTTCTCTCACATTTCTCCTCTCCTCTCCTTCCAAATAACTAGAATTTTATTTAAGATCCATTTATCTCCTGCCAACTTTTCAAATAACTTTATCATGTCTCCCTATCCAACCTCTTCCTACTCCAATCTACTCTTCATAGTTGCCAAATCCCTCTAGAGAAGAGCAAATTTTGTTACTTCTCTGCTTAGAAATCATTTTTGGTGGGGGGGGGCGGTCTATATAAATATAAACTATAAACCCTTCAATGAGGCCGGGCGCGGTGGCTCACGCCTGTAATCCCAGCACTCTGAGAGGCAAAGGCGGGAGGATCACGAGGTCAGGAGATCGAGACCATCCTGGCTAACATGGCGAAACCCCGTCTCTACTAACAATACAAAAAAGTAGCTGGGCATGGTGGCAGGCACCTGTAGTCCCAGCTACTGAGGAGACTGAGGCAGGAGAATGGCGTGAACCAGGGAGGTGGAGCTTGCACTGAGCTGAGATCATGCCACTGCACTCCAGCCTGGGTGACAGTGTGAGACTCCATCTCAAAAAAAGATATAAAATAAAATAAAATAAAATAAAAACGCTTCACTGAGGCATAAGTAGAATATTCCTAACTCAACTCCTACACACCTGTTGGGACTCACCCCTTTTTCTTCCATTCCACACCCCAGGCTTAGAAGGTTAGTTACCTTAGACTGTCCACCTTTCAATTTCTTATATATCTCCAACTACCGACCAACACTTCCTTCAGGTCTTTGAGCCAGTGTGACATGCCACTGAATATTTACTCCACACATAATAACTCAGAGGTAGCAGTGTTCAAAAGAATAAATGAATGCATGAATTCTAAGCCTTTCTTTTTTTTTTTTTTTTTGAGACAGATCCTCACTTCCCTCACCCAAGCTGGAGTGCAATGGCGTTATCATGGCTCACTGCCGCCTTGACCTCCCTGGCTCAAGTGATCTTCCCAACTCAACCTCCCAAGTTGCTAGGACTACAGGCATACACTACCACACCTGGCTAATATTTTGTATTTTTAGTAGAGTCTGGGTTTCACCACATTGCTCAGGCTGGTCTCAAACTTCTGGACTCGAGGGATCTGCCTGTCTCAGCCTCCCAAGGTGCTGGGATTACAGGTGTGAGCCGCCACACACAGCCAAATTCTAAGCTTTTGGGACCTCTGAGTGATAAAGCACATTACAGGAGCAGAAATGTGCCAACATTATTTTAGTAAGAAAGGTGACTTTAATGCCTACAAAATATATAAATTCATGCTGATTTCAATGACATCTAAGTAGTATGACCACCATACACTCCTAGGAGGTAACTTTTTATCTCTTCCTTTCTTTAAACTAGGTTCAAACCTAGCATAAAGAAAAATTATTTCTCAGCTCCTCATATTCAGTAAAGCCCTGTAAAATAATCAGAGCATTAAGTACATAGGTAATAATAGTGCCTTACATTTATATAATGCTTTATAATTTATGGATTTCTTTTAAAAATGATCTCATTTGATCTTCGGAACTGCCTTTTATTCTGTAGAAGACAAGCATAGGTATATGATCCTTCATCTGTTATTTCAAAAGCCAAAAACTCTGAAGACCAAAAGTTTTATGATTTATTGTAAAGTGTGTTGCCAGAACTCTTTTAAAGGCAAAACTATTATGAGCTTTTGTGAGGCAGTTTACGGATCTTACTTTTCCCACTTAGTGTAGATATTCATGAATCACTGCAAATATATTACTGTGTTTCTTTGTGGAGTGCTGCCCCAGATCCTACGTGGTATTAAACAATATATGATGTATGCACTCATTATTTTTCTAAATTTGAATTTAGACATGACTGGATCCACAGGTTTTAAATAATGCATTGTGGGACACTTTGATATGGTTAATTTAATGATGAAAAAAACTAGCTTCTAATAGTTAACTCATCCACAGTCATACTTCAAGGTAATTCTCATTTCAGGTCTAGTGTTTTGATGACTTTGTTTGAACACATATTTGCTACACAAAGATGTTTATTTGGTACAATAAATAGTAAAAATGTTGTATCACAGTAGCTACCTTTAAATATACTATTTGTCTGGCATGAGTTGGGGCAAAATATGATTTTTCATTCTTGTGTAAATTGTCACATGAACAAGTATTCTGAGAAATAAGAAATATAGATGTTTCTCAATCTATAAAGTATTTGAATGACAGACCTTCAAAAATCTAAGTGGCTATTTACTCAGAGTGAAAGTCAACTTCTTATTCAACGTAGTGCTTCTGCCAATAAATATTTAACCACAAGTAGACACTCACTGATGTTTCCAAAATAAACATGCCTACTGGAAAGGAATATGTTTTTCTGATCCAGATAGACTATTTCTTCTACCCTCCACAACCTTATAATTCTCTTTAAAGATATGAAAGTTGACATATCAAAATAAGTTAAACAGCCTTTTAGGGAGCTACTCACTATTCTAAGTGCTTTTTGTATAGTAGGATTTAACCTTCACAATAATCTTATGAGTTAATTACTACTATTATTCCCTTTTTGTAAAAGAGGAAACTGAAGCACGAAGAGGTTAATTGACTTCCTCATGGTCACACAGTAAGTGACCAAGCTGGAATTTTAACCCATGCAGGCTGGCTCCACAATGTGTATGCTTGTCCTCTGTACCATAATATAGAACATCCAGAGTATTAATGAAGCAAAGCAGGATCTCTAAGTATTAATACTTAGCAGATAATCAATCAAGAACCCAAACATATGAGAGCAAAGAGAAAGAATGGAACAAGAAACAAATTTATCGCATATTGTCAGATAATACATTTAAGCTAATGCAGCATTAAGGTTAACTTAAGGCAATTTTACCTGATTTTAACTTTTAAAGTCTATAACTGCCAATGAAGGGTTTGATTGAGGTATGATTTCTTTTTTTATTGTATGTGAGATCACATGGCTTCAGAATTGCATTATTAATGATAAAAGAGACCCCAAAATATATTAAACTGGTCTTCAGTTTCATCTTTAGTGAGGTATTAATAATATATATCATCATACTTTTAAAAAGGATAAAATAGAAGCAATTTTACTCTCTATCATTGGTGCACTTTACATAAGACATAAGCATTCCTTATATAAATCATTTTTGTGTCATTACTGTATCCCAGGTATTCCTAGGCATCAAAACACCATAATAAAAAACACTATCCCTGTCTTTAAATCATTCATAGGGTAATAAAAGGAACATAGAAGTGAATCATAAATTCCAACCTAGTGCAATTGCTAGGAGAGAAGTAACCACAGGTATTATGAGAACATAAATGGTTTAGGCTACCCTGACATAAAGGAGGAAATCATTGCATTAAGTCTTAAATGATCTTTGAAGTTATCATGGAATAAATTGGAAGAAATGAGCCTCTCAACATAATAAAGATATGTTCAAAGCCTTTAAGTAAAAGAAGGTATTGAGCACTGAGGAAATTGCAAACAATTTGGGGTATCTGGAGTTTGACATGTGCCTAGACTGCTTGAGAGTAGATGAGTGTGTCAAAACGGGTAGGGCCCAGATAACCTGAGATCTGGATTGTTTGACTAAGCAATTTGGCTTTTATTCTGCAGAAGGTCATGAGGTATTCCAACATTTCACTTTTTCAAATTTCTCTTTGACATAATTTTAGATTTAAAGAAAACCTAAAAAAATAGTACAGGGACTTTCTATATTCCTTCATTCATCTTCTCATAGTTAACATTTTTTTAATGTATACAGTTATTGAAACCAGGAAATTAACATTGGTATTAAATAAATAATCTATGGAATAATAAAATAATCTATGGAACTTAAATAAGCTATGGAACTTAACTCAACTTTCATTCATTTCCATACTAATGTCATTTTCCATATCTAGGAACCGATCCAGTATTCCACATTTCATTTAGTGCTCATGTTTCTTTAGTTTCCTTCAATGCCTCAGTCTTTCTTCATCATGCATGAACTTTGACACTCTTTGAAGAATACTAGTTATTTTTTAGATTGTCTTTCAATTTAGAATTTTTTAATGGCTTTTCATAATTAAATTGATGCTGTACCATTCTCAATGGATACATCAGGTGGTACGCAATTGCAATACATCTTATCTGTATACACTAGAGTTGTCATATGGCAAATTTCTTCTTTATTTTCCGTTTGTAATTAATAATTATTTGTGGGGTGATACTTTGGATCTATGTAAAAATCCTACTTCATACTATGCATTAAGTCACCACTTTTATGATGATTTTGATTACGATTTTTGCCTGCAAAAAATTATTACCATGATGGTTACTTCATGATGATTTCTAGTTCCATGATTTCTTCTACACTTATTGATTGGAATTCTATAAGGAAGAGCTGTTCATTTGCCCCTCATTATTTCTTCAATTATTTATTTCTATGAGTGTATTAATTCATTCTCATGCTTCTATAAGGACATACCAGAGACTGAGTAATTTATAAAGGAAAAATGTTTAATTGACTCACAGTTCTGCCGGGCTGGGCAGGGCTCAGAAAAACTGACAATCGCGGAGAAAGGGGAAGCAAACACGTCCTTCTTCACAAGGAGGAAGGAGAGAGAAGAATGAGAGCCGAGCAAAAGGGGAAGCACCTTATAAAACCATCAGATCTTGTGAGAACTTACTCTTTATCATAATAATAGCATGAGGGAAACTGCCCCCATGATTCAATTACCTCCTGCCAGGTCCCTCCCACCACACATGACGATTATGGGGACTATAATTCAAGATTTGACTTAGTTGGGGCCACAGCCAAACCATATCAATGAATATAGAGTCATAGATGTATGGTTTATTCTGTGGGTTTTATTCCATTACTATCATTATTTATTTTGTTTTTGTAAATGGCCCCAGACTTGAACATCAAGAGCATCTTCAGGTTCGCTCTGGTGTCTCTTTGACATGGCCCATTTTTCCTTTTTTGAGCACTTCTATACTTTCTGTCATCACAAGCTATTCTATGATTACATTACATATGCTCTGGCCAACCCTTAGAATCAGCCATTTCCTGAAAAATCTTTGGAGCCTTTTATTAGTGAATGCTGTTTGGAAGCTGATATGGTTTGGCTCTGTGTTTCCACCCAAATCTCATCTTGAATTGTAATCCTCAGGTGTTGAGGGAGGGACCTGAAATAATTGGATTATGGAGGCAGTTTCCCCCTTGCTGTTCTCATGATAGTGAGTGAGTCTCACAATATTTGATGGTTTTAAAAGTGGCAGTTTTTCTTGTGCTCCCATTCATTCCCTTTCCTGCTGCTTTGTGAAGAAGGGTCCTACTTCCACCATGATTGTAAGCTTCCTAAGGCCTCCTCAGCCATGCAGAACTGTGAGTCAATTAAGCCTCCATTGTTTATAAGGTATTCAGTCTTGGGTAGTATCTTTATAGCAGTGTGAGAATGCACTAACACAGAAGCCAAAACCTGAAGAAGTTTAATTTATTGAAGAGCATCTCTGACAGAATTGTGGAGTATTGATTTGTTATGCAGTGGAAATAAAATTAAGGCAAATTAGAAAATCATAATTCATTTGTGACTCTGAGTGTTTAAGAAATAGAAATAGAAGGGCAAGATTTTATTAAATATATCAAAACAAATCAAATGACACTATTAAAAAAATCTTTTTCTTAGCAAGGAAGATTATTTTACCCTCCTGTCATGCTGCACTAATGACCATGCTATGTCTGCTTGCTAACGGCTTTTCAATCCAAGGTAATATGGAGTATAAAATAAATCTTGATCATTTTATCCTGATTTATTTTCATAACCAGAAAATCACAAGAAGGAAAAACTATAAATATGTACATTTCTGTTCTTTTTCTAACAACATGGCAGGGAAACCTTTCCACCGAAGACAGTTGGTCATGCTAGATAATACACACAAAAATTTCTTTTGATATGCAAAGTTAAGCCCTATAAGTGCAATCAAAATTCTTGGGGCCACAAATCAAGAGAGAAATGTGTATCGGGATAATTTCTTGGCTGACAATCGTAACAAATTTGTATTTGTGTATACTGTTTGGTGCTGTGTGTAGAAGTTACAATGGGTGAAAGGAACTGGTGGATAAATTACAGGCAACTAAATAATTACAGGCAACTAAATAATGCATCTTTATGTCTCTACAGAAAATAAAAATAAAAAATTAGCTAGGCGTAGTGGTGCATACTTGTGGTCTCAGCTACTCAGGAGGCTGAGCCTAGGAGATCAAGGCTGCAGTGAATCCTGATCACATCACTGCACTCCAGCCCGGGCAACATAGCAACAGCCTATCTCAAAAAAAAGGCAAACAAAATAAAAAATAAAAATAATAATGCATCTTTGTATTGGCTCTTTCTCTACTTGTGTGTTTCATTCATTCTATCCTTAGCTTTCTTTTCTGAGTTGCACTCTCTAATAAAGTACTTACACTTAACCATTTTCTTGGGTTCTATTTTTTTGAAGTCCAGGCTAAGATAAGGTACCAATAATTAATTTTAGAAATAGAAAATATGCAACCACAAAAGAAGAGAATTTAAAAAATTAATAAGATTACATATTTTGATAAATTTTAAAACCAATAGATTAAAAACACAATTTTATTTTAAATCATAACTTATTAAATCTGATTTTAAAAATAAATGCCTTAACATATATCTATAGCCATATAATTAGAAATTAAAGAAAATTACACACACATGCATACACACACACACACAAACTGACATACACAGATAGTTATGGAGGTGAGACCTGCAAAATCACAGAATACTCAAGAACGAGATCATTGCAATATTATACAACTTATTTACAGATCAGATAAAATGAGGATGCTGAGTTACACTTCCAAACAAGATGAACAAAAAAGTACCATATTTACCCTTTTTTCCTTGAATAACTAAGAAAACTGACAAAATAAATCAAACAAGTTTTTCAAGACACTGGACATCAGACAAAGATAGAAAGTGATTCCTGACAGACAGAAAACAATGTGGACCCGATGATTGTCCTAGCTTAGTAAACTGAGAATATTTGCAGGCCATGGTGCATGCAAGGGGAACTCAACAGAAGATTTGAGAAGCTGAGAATCAGTGGTGACCAGAGAGGCTAAAATTGGTAGGGTACAGTGCCAGTGACAAGAGGGCTCTAGAGATATGTAGAAGGCCATCCTCACTTACTGAGTACTGATCAGCCTCATATATGAGAAAACTACCTAAGGGCAAGGAAAGACCACCCAAAAGGATTAAAGGAAATAGTGTTGATGCATGCATGCAGTGGAGACTAGTGTCTATTCCCAGTAGCTAGACTGGGATATTCATATTCATATTCATATGTAATATTCATATTCATATTCATATGTAATATGAATATTACACCAATCTATTTTAATTTATGATAGGATCTCTCCTTTGAGTTTGTGGGCATTAATGTATACTGCTTGAAATATTGCAAATGGATTTTCTATTGTCATTGTGGAAAAACTTATAAAAACATAAATTCAAAAGGGCAAAAGACCTAATACCACCTACTGCCAGTTCACTATTATAAATGTATTCTCAACAGTGGGAACAACATTTTAAGGCCATAAAAGTCAAGAAAATTACTAAAAATTTAAAATAGAAATCATAAGCTTCTAGAGGATAATACAAATATTCATTCTCTGGGCCCCTAAGTCAGTTAAACATTTTAATTGAATACTTCTACCACCAGAAATCTTAGCAAATATACTTAATAAAAGATGCATAGATTTCTATTTGCTATTAAACTTAAAAAATATATGGTAGGTAGGGCTTCAAGATGACTGACTAGAGGTGTCTGACGCTCATTTCCTCTACAAAGAAATACCAAAGCAGCAAGTGGATAAGCACATAATCAATACAGCAGCTAGGAGAGGACACTGGAATTCATCAGGAAAGTGACATGAAAACTCTGAGGCATGGAAGAAAAGGAAAGCGAAGCAGCCAGCCCAGCAGAGATCAACTTGAAGCCAGAAGAAACTGCCCATTGTGCGGGAAAAAGTGAAAAAGAGACCCCCAGTAGTCCACATTTCTACCATGGACTCCTGCAATCCTAACTATGGAAGAGCCCTTCAGCCCTTGTGGGCCCTGAGACTAGTATAAGTAGCTCACTGACTGGAGTCCATAGGATGGCATTATTTTAGATAGGGAGTTCTTGCTGGCTCCCACATACCAAATGGGTTCCAAGCAGCTGCAACACAGTGTCATTTTGAGAGTTTAGTGCACATCAAACTACATTCTCTCTGGGGTACAATAGTCCCCGCATCTCTACATCCCTGGAGTCCTGCTGATATTCTCCCACATCTATGCAGAAGGCTGCAGCATAATAATATCAGCTGAATCCAGTGGTGTAGCCAGGTTCCCAGCACTCTATCTCACACAGTTCCCTATGTCCCAGAGAACAGGTAGTATAGCATATCAGAGAGGCTTCCCTTAGTATAAAAGGAAAGCTGCCTGCCCAAGGACATTGCCACTGACAGCATGCCACCTCCAGTGGCAGGTCCTCTGCATTCTCGCAGGGGCCTTCAGAAGGCTTGTGGACCAGCCAAACTGCTATCCCAGGGCCTGAAGACAACTCTGCCTCTCCTGCCATCCCTGCTAGCATCTGCATGTACCATCAGAGGCCCTGAGGATAGATGTACCTGGCCCACCACTGCTGGCACTAGCACCAGATCATGTCATCCAGTGGACTGGGGATAGATCTGCACCTACTGCTGTCATCACAAGTGACCAACAATGATCACTACCTGGGGGCCCAAGGACATGCCCACACAATCTGCTGCTGCCACCACTGGCACCCAGGCATGTCACCTGGAAGCCCAAAGATTGGCTCACCTTGACCTGTCACAACTGGTGCCTACATATTCTACCTGGGACCACAGGACCAACAAACTTGGCTCACCACCATCACCACTGGTGCCCAAGGAATATCCCCAGCAAAGCTTCACCTCAGCCTCCACAAACAGCAGCAGCTTAAGCCACTCAGGAACTCACAGACACCACTAACATTAATTAGAACCAAATACATTGTATGGGAACTACACAACTGTACCCACCCAAAATCAAAGCCAAAGCACTTTAGCCAGTCAACAATACAGACACATATAAAGAAAAAGTCTTTCCTTATAAAACCCAATCCATAAAATCAGAAGTGCCTGTTACACCAGATGCACAGATATCAACATAAGGACAAAATAAGCATTAAAAAATAAGGAAATATGACATCTCTAAAGGAACACAATAATTCTCCTATAATCAATACCCCCCAAAAGAAAATCTATGAAATGAATGAAAGAGTATTCTAAATGATATTACAGAAACTGAGTGAGATACAAGAGAACACATATGACAATACAGATACCAAGAAAACAATTAATAATCTGAAAAATAAATTCAACTGAGACAGATATCACAAAAAAAGAACAAAACCAAAATCCTGGAAATGAAGAATTCAAGGAATTAAATAAAACATGCAATTGAGAGTTTCAGCAAAGACTAAATCTGGCAGAATAAGGAATGTATGAACTTTAAGACAGGTCTTTTGAAATACCCCAGTCAGACAAAAAAAAAAAAAAAAAAAAAACCACAAGAGGAAGAAGAAAGTATTAAAAAGAATGAAGAAAGCCTGTGTGACATATGGGACACCATAAAGTGAACAAATATTCTAATTTTGAAAGTTCCAAAAGAAGAAGAGATCAGCAGAACCATAGAAGACATATTCAACAAAATAATAGCTGAACGTTCCCTAATATTTCATTATATAGACATCCAGGTTAAAAAAAAAAAAAAAGAAAAGCTCACAGATTTTCAAATAGATTCAACCGCAAAATGTCTTCTACACAGCACATTATAGTCAAACTCTCAAAGTCACAAAGAGAGATTTCTAAACACAGCAAGAGAAAAGCATCAAGTCACGCCAAGGGAATCCGCAGCAGATTAACAGTGGATTTTACAACAGAAATTTTATAGGCTAGGAGGAAATCGAATGATATATTCAAAGTGATGAAAGAACAAATCTCCAGCCAAGAATACTGTTTCCACCAAAGCTATCCTTTAAAAATGATGAAGAAATAAAGTATTTTCAAGACAAGGAAAGGCTGAGGGAATTCATCACTACTAGACAGATCCTATAAGAAATACTAAAGAGGGTCCTATACATGAAAGTAAAAGGAAAATATCTGCTATCAAGAAAACACATGAAAATATAAAACCCACTGCTAGAGCAGATATGCAAATGAAAAAGAGAAAAGAATCAAAAGTTATCACTATAAAAACCTCTTTATTATTGTAAAGGTTAGCAATAAAAAAGGAATAAAGGAACAAAGGATATACAAAACTATCAGAAAACAATTAACAAAATAACAGGAGTAAGTCTTCACCTAACAATAGCAACCTTGAATATAATTGGTTTAAATTACCCAATTAAAATATATCTGCTGGCTGAATGGATTAAAAGAAGAAAAAGGTCCAACTATACGCTACCTACAAGAAATTTGCCTCACCTGTGAAGACATACTTACAACAGACAGGAAGGCATGAAAAAAAATATTACAGATGAGCAGAAACCAAAGGCATGCAGGAGTAGCTATATTTATAAAAGAAAAATATACTTAAATAAAAAAATTAAAAGTGACAAGAGGGTTACTATGTAATAATAAAGAAATCAATTCAAAAAGGGGATATAACAGTCGTGAATATATGTGCACCCCAAACTGGATCACCCAGATATATAAAACAAATATTAGAACTAAAGAGAGATATAAGATTCAATATAATAACAGAGACTTCAACACCCCAATTTCAGCACTGGACAGATCACCAAGAGAGAAAATCAACAAAGAATAATCAGACTTGATCTTCACTGTAAAGCAAATGGACCTCACAGACATTTACAGAGCATTTTACCCAACAGCTACAGAATATGCTTTCTTCTCATTAGTGCATAAAACATTCTCTAGGATAGACATATGTTAGGCCACAAAACTAGTTTCAACAAGTGTTTGAAAATTGAAGTTATATCAAGTATCTTCTAGGACCACAATAAAATAAAACTGAAAATCAGTAACAAAAGGACACTTGGAAATTCTAAAAATACATAGAAATTAAGCAGCATGCTCCTGAACAATCGAGTTCACAAAGAAATTTAAAAAAGAAATTTGAAGGATTTTGGAAACAAACGAAAATCGAAATGCAATATATGAAAACTTATTGGATACAGCAAAAGTAGTGCTAAGAGAGAAGTTTCTAGCAATAAATGCCTACGTTTGAAAAGTACAAAAATTTCCAACAATTTAACAATGCAAACCAAAACTCAAATTAGGGCAGAAAAAGAAATAATAAAGAGGAGAGCATAACTAAACAAAATAGAGATGAAAAAATCAATAGAAACAATCAATAAAACAATGTTGGTTTTTTGAAAAGTTGAACAACTGATAAACTTCTACCTTGACTAAAAAAACAAAAAAGAAGTCTCAAATTAATAAAATGAGAAACAAAAAAAGGACACATTACAATGGATACTATGGAAATACAAAATATTATTAGAAACTTTTATGAACAACTTAATGCCAACAAATTGAAAAACCCAGAGGAAATGGATAAATTTCTGGACAGAACCTATCAAGATTGAACCAAAAAGGAGTTGAAAACAAGAACAAACCAATTATGAGTACTAAGATTGAGTCAATAATAAAATATCACCCACAAAAGAAAAGTCCAAGACTCGCCAGCTTTACTGCTGAAATCTTCCAAACATTAAAACAAATCTAATACCAACTGGTCTCAAATTATTCCAAAAAAATTAAAAAGGAAGGAATAATTTCTAACTTACGCTATGAGGCCAGCATTACCCTAATAACAAAACCCACCAGACAAGGATACAACACAAAAGAACACTACAGGCTAATATCCCTAATGAACATAGATGCAAAAATTTTCAACATAGTACTAGCAAACTGAATCCAGCAACATATCAAAAAGACAATACATCATGCTCAAGTAGACTTTTATCCAAGAATGAAAAGATGATTCAACATACACAAATCAATAAATGTGATATAGTACATCAACACAATGAAGGACAAAAACCATGATACTCTCAGTACACACAGAAAAAGCATTTGATAATAGTCAACATTGCTTCATGATAAAAATTCTCAATATTTTAGGCATGGAAGGAAAAAACCTCAACATAATAAAGACCACATATGACAAACTCATAACAAACATCATATTGAATGTGGAAAATCTGAACATCTTTTCTCTAAGAAATGGAACAAGACAAGGATGATCACTATTATCACTCTGATTCAACAAAGCACTGGAAATTCTAGCTAGACCAATCAGACAAGAGAAATAAATAAAAGGCATACAAATTAGAAAAGAGGAAGTAAAGTTATCCCTCTTTGTACATAACATAATCTTACATGTAGAAAAATCTCAGGACTCCACCAAAGAAAATATTAGAACTGATAAATTCAGTAAAGTTACAGCATAAAAAATTAACTTATATCTGTAGCATTTTTATACACCAATAACTAGTTGAAAAGAAATCAAGAAAGCAATCCCACTTACAATAGCTACAAAAAGAAGCCTAAGAATAAATTTAACTAAAGAGATGAAGCACCTCTACAGCAAAATCTACAAATCACTGATGAAAGAAATTGAAAAGGATACAATTAGAAATACATTTATGCTCATGAATAAAAATAATTAATATTGTCTTAAAATTATCATGCTACCCAAAGCAGTTACGAAATTCAAGGCAATCTGTATCAAAATACCAATGACTTTCTTCACATCAATAGAAAAGCAATTCTAAAATTCATAATGGAACTACAAAAGAACCTGAATAGTCAAAGCAATACTGAGGAAAAATAACAAAACTGATTGCATCACACTACCAGGCTTCAAAATATACTAAAAAACTATGGTAACCAAACACTATGGTATTGATATAAAAAAAGTAGAAAAGTGGAACAGAATATAGAACTCAGAAATCAACTAACATATTCATAGCTACTTGATTTTCCACAAAGGCACCAAGAATGTACAATAAACTCACCAGGAATGCACCAAGAGGGGAAAGAACATCCTCATCAATAAATTAAATTGCGTGGGAAAACAGGATATCCATATGCAAAAGAGGAAACTAGATCCTTATCTCTCACCATATACAAAAATTAATTCAAAGTTGATTAAGGGCTTAAATGTAAGCCCTAAACTATAAAACTAGTAGAAGGAGACAAGGGAAATGCTTCAGGACATTTGTCCAGGCAAAAATCTTTGGCTAAGGCTTTAAAAGTACAAGCAACAAAATAAAAAATACACAAATGGAACTATATTAAACTAAAAATCTTCACAGCAAAAGAAACAATCTATAGAGTGAAGACACAACGTGTAAAATGGGAGGCAATATTTGGAAATGATTCATCTAACAATGAACTAATATCCAGAATACACAAGTAACTCATGCAAATTAACAACAACAACACAAAAATCAAATAATCTCATTGAAAAGTGGTCAAAGATCTGAATAGACTTTTTGAAAAGAAAACGTGCAAATGGCCACCAGATATATTAAAAATGGTTAGCGTTACTAATCAGGAAAATTAAAAAGAAAATTTGATACTGTGAATCAAAGTATCCACAATGAGATATGATCTCAACCAAGTTAGAATGGCTGTTAACACAAAGAGAAGAAAAATAGCTAATGCTGTTGAGAATGTAGAGAAAAAGGAACTCATATACTGTTGGTGAGAATATAAATTAGTACAGCCATTTTGACAAACAGTGTGGAGATTTCTCAACCAATTAAAAATAGAACTTCCATGTGATCCAGCAATTCTATTATTGTGAAGTATATCAAAAAGATACCTGTACCCCCATATTTATTGCAGTACTAGTCACAATACAAAAATATGGAATAAATATGTATCTATCAATGTATGGATAAGATAAAGAAAATGCAATGTGTGTGTATATATATACATATATTTTATATATGTATATATATAAAATATATATATGTACACATAATATATAATATATACATATATAATATCTACATATAATATGCACACAAATCTGTATATATTATATATACATGTTATATATAATATATACATATAATATATATAATGTGTATATTATATATTATATAATGTATATATTATAATGTATATATACAGTATAATGTAATATATAATATATACATTATATACACATACATATTATATATAATATACACATTATATACATATATATAATGTGTATATTATATATAAAATGTATATATAATATGTGTGTGTGTATATATACACAACGGGATACCATTCAGTTATTCAAGAGAATAAAAAAGTGAATGAATTCCTGTCATTTGCAGCAACATGGATGGAACTGAATTATATTCACTTATGTTAAGTGAAATAATCCATTCACTGAAAGACAAATATCACATGTTCTCACTTATGTGGGAACTAAATAAATTTATCTCATGGATGTAGAATGTAATGATGGTTACAAGAGACCAGTAAGCATGCGGTCGGGGGATGAAGGAGGTTGCTTAATGGGTGTAGACCTATAGATAAATAGTACAAATAAGTTCTGGTATTCAATAGCACAGTTGGGTCTCTATAGTTAACAATAATAGATTATATATTTCAAAATAGCTAGAAGAGAAGATTTGAAATATTTTCAATATGACGAAATGACAAATGTTTGAGGTGATGAATATCCTAATTACCCTTACCCTGTTTTGATCATTAAACATTGTATGTATCAAAATATCACATGCATTCCATAAATATGTTTATTATTATGTATGAAAATTTTTAAACTACGTTAAATACTTTACAATCAATAGAATTATAAGCAAGCAAACAAATACAACTGGCAAACTCAAATGGTGAGCATGTAGAAGTTTCCATCAGTGCTAGAGGAAGTAGCAGCTCATAAAAACCCCTTTAAAACACACACGCACACACACATATATGTATGTGCACCCATACACATATATTACACACATACATATGTATATATATATATATGTGTGTGCCTAGCCTTTGACACAGCATTCTCTCTTTGAAGCATTTTCCCAAGAGAAATAAAATCATCTATCAGTTATAAGAGGTATAAAAAAATTATAACCGCTTTAGTCACAATAGCCCCAAACTGAAAATAATGCAAGAGTACATTAACAGATAAATGCAAAAACAAATTGTTGTATATCCTTACAATTAAAAAATGACCAATTTTATGCAAAGTCAACATTGGCAGATGCACTCCATCATGAAAGTCCAACCCACCTCTCTTTACTGCCACTCAATTCATTAGACCATTATCTGCCTTTGTGCCCTGACAAGGTTTCCTTCAACTGGCGGTCAGGATACAACTCAAGCATGATCTATTTAAAATTTAGATTTAATTTTATATTGACATCCATAAGCGAGTCTTGACTAAATAAACTTTTTGTAAAAATGTTAAGTTGAACATATTATTTATTTAGGATGATGAGCCGTTGTTATTGTTGTTTATGCCATATGTGAGGTTGGCAGGCCAGGCCACTTAAACCTCATTTTCATAGAAGAAAAGTTGAGTTTCCACATATAATTGCTGTAGTAAAGTTGTAAAGTTTGTTTTAATTACAATGTATTTTTCTAAATGTTATTTCTTGTTTGCAAAGAGTCACATTCTCTGATGAATGCTGTGTTAAATTAGGCAGGACTTGTGGAATCTGGTTGCTGTGTAAAATTCTAAACACCACTTGTTTTATTGGAAAGAAATTGCATTCATCAGTGAATGAGTCATTAAAGATATGTATATCCACCTCAGCTGTGTTATTTTGAAGTCTTAGGCTGAAAGCTAAAAGCAAAAAACAAACCCCTTTAATATTTCAAAAGTGGACATAACTCTTTTTGTAATCAAAATCTTTCAGGATTTATTATACCTGCTAGATCAATTCTCATTAGCAATTTTTAAAATAAATTAATTCCTTCTATTATTTTTTCCATTATTAAGTTCACAGATTATGGGAAAAATGGCTTGATTTTTTAAAGTTTTTTATTTCATTATGTTATTTTCTTTTGCTTTACACCATATGGGTCCTATTGAGATTTAGAAATCTGTTGCAGCTTCCAATATGTTTTCTACCTGAAGTTAAAGCAAGGAAGTCTTTAAAATTATGTCAGCATAAAATGTTGATGAAATACTATAAAAATAAAAGTTTCAACCCATAAAAAATAAGTTTTGAGTTATATAACAATGTTCAACATGAGATATATAAAAATCTAAGGTATGAAAATATAAATATTGCTTTTCTAAGGTATTAAACAGCTTTGAAGTAACTGATTTTCATCATACTACAGTTAATCTTTTTTAAAAAGAAAAGTGAGAAAGAAATAAGACCCAAAAGCTCACTTCAAAACATAGTGAGGCCAGGTGTGGTAGTTCACACTTGTAATCCCAACCCTTTGGAAAGCTGAGGAAGAAGGATGGCTTGAGATCAGGAGTTCAAGACCAATTTGGACAATATAATGAGACCGTCATCTCTACCAAAAAAAAAAAAAAAAAACCAAAAACAACAGTGAAATATTATGAGAATGTCCCTTGCCTGTGCAACATTTTACTACTTACAAGCTACCTTTAGGTACCCAGCTTCTTGCTATACATTATATTGTACACTGTGCTGTACAACACAGTTCTGAAAGGGTGGGAATCTAACAAATTTACTCAGAGACATTTGTTACATTCTCCACAGGCTCTGTCTACATATAAGAATTATCAAAAATGGCTTATAAAGGCCAAATTACTATAATAAATTATACACAGGCAGCTCTTAACATGCAAATGAGATTCATCCCCAAACACGTGTTTCACACCATCTTAGCTGCACATCTCCCCATCACCCTACTCACTTCAAGCCTTCTCCTAGCCATCACCTGTGCCCTGGGCCATTGTCTCTTCCCGTGGGCCACTTCCACAAGATATATCATCTATGTGTCTTTCCTTTATATTCTCCACATTACAAAAGTTGCAAGGAAGTTATACGGTCCAACATTTTTGCCATGGAAGATTTATAATTGTTCTTTCCTTCTTTTCTTCCTCTCTTTACATCCCTTTCAATATGAGACGACTGCTAGATGAAATTTTTCTCCTTCTCAAACTGTCCTTGTTTTATGCTGCCTTAAACTGCTATCACTGGCCATGTCTTATTCATCTCATTTTTCCTGGGAAAGATTATTTTTCCTGGCATAAAAATATTATTTATTTATTTCTGCTTGCCTCTCTGATTGAATGATGGCAAGTCAAGAAGATGGGTGGTGAACTGGTGCTCTCCACTTCATTCTTTTGCAATGCTAAATTTCTATTTCTCCATTTGCCTTAATTGGGTGGACATTACTTTAAATTTTCTCATAAGGAATCAGTAAAATATACATGGTCTCAGGTTACATTTTTCACAGATCCATTTCTTCTTTGGAATTTTTATATTACTGTTTTTATATCTTCCCTCTTATTTTGTGATACCCAATTAGAGATATAAGAGATTAGGCTACGTATTCTAAGTTATCCTCCTGAAATTTTATTACAATTTACATCTGTGAAATTAGCCCATCAAGGTAAAGATGTCATCTATTTAATATCTTGACTGGATAGTGATATTCTAAAGGACAAAAAAAAATGAACTTTGTTCCATTGCAATTTATTCTATCTATACACTTTACCAGCTATATATATAGATTAAAACAGCATTTCTGGATTTGTCCAGGAATTTAAGCCTGTTAATGATACAATGTTCAATTGTCTTCAGAGTACAAATTGACACAATGGAAATTGTCCTTCCTAGTAGGAGATTTTTAACCAATCAGTAGTTGTCTTATAAACTTTGCATTTTAAAGAAAATAGAAGATCTGAACTTTTTTGCCATAAGAGACTACCTTGCCCTCATTCTCTAAGTATGATTCTATCGACACTAAGAAGCTCATGACAATGTAATGTCAGGGTTTTATCCTTTTATTATATGTCTTGGTTTTCTTTCTATGTACTATCTATTGCGCAGAATTTTCTTAGGAACAGATCCTACAAAACTGTTGCTATGCTGAATAACTCTGTTACTACCTGAAAATAATGTCTGTGAATTACTTATCCCTGAACAGTAAAATCTCGCTTTGCCACATTCTTTTCAAAAAAAAGAATAAAAGCATGAAGATTTTATGAAGTCACTAGACTATTAGGATACCTTTAAAATTTTGTATGATCGGGCTTGTTTTATGACATCTATTTTAATTCTTCATTAAAGGGGATCAAAATTGAACTTTGACCATATTAAAGGAAGGACTCAGAAAAGATTGAGATGATTTGCCTTAGAGCTTTAGCAGAATACTGAGAAGCTCAGAAATGTAATTTAATTATGCATGAGTAAGAAAATGCCAGAATTCACAGGAGACTCCCAGGTCAAGGAAGCAGTGAGTTAGCCCTGGCTGAAACTTTATGTAGTCATATTCTTTCCTTAGACTTTCCTTTCAAGTTTTGTAAGTTTGAGTACTATTCATATTCAATACATATAAACTGCTATTCATATTTAGAGAAGAAGCACTTAAATGTACCTGATAGGAAACTATCTGCTTTATCTTAGGGGAAAAATCTCCTAGAGGAAGAGACCACTGTGTGAGAAGATGGAACAGTGGAGAGCACATTTTGATAGACACATTCAGACACTGTCTCTCCTGGCCCTGGGATTGTCACTGAGAAAACTGTAAGGGAACTTTATCTGTTTCAAGAGAAGGACAGATGGCCTCAGGAAGTTCCAAAGGGATGAACGGTAGAGGGCTTGTGAGGCATATTAGAATTGTATATTTCATGTGACCTAAATTCTTCTCCTTTGTTTCTCTCAAAATTCTTTAGTAAAATCTACATTATTCACTGGTACTTCGCAAAATCAGCTTTCTGTAATTTGATAAAAATATTGTCTCAATGTTGGCACAGAGTAAAAATAGAGGCTGCCTCCAGAACAGCCAAGCATAACTGGGTTAAATGTAGCACAAAATGCAGAGATTGATAAAAAGCAGCAAAAATAAATCTTGAGTCTCAAACTCTGTTTGCTTGGATTTGTAGAAAAGCTGAGAGCTGGAAAAATCTCTTAGCCAGAACAAGGACAGTAGGAGCTTCTCTTTTACCACTGCAGCTGACACAATACGGGGGGATCACCAAAATGCTATAGACACTGCTGAGAAGCATTTACTTACAACCAGAAACATCAGGGTAATGATGACCAACACAGCCTTAAGGATACCCTCAGCTTGACTACACATTAAATAGGTTTCTTCCTGATTGTAAGTCCCTGACTTTCCTTTTCTTAGAGCATTTACCATTTACTTTAGAAAACTTGTAGTTGTAAATTCTTTCTGCCGCTTTGAAAGGAAAGTAAATCTCCCAGCCCACCAGTTTTACAGCCCAGGAAATGTCTTTCTCAAGGACTTGGAAACAATCTCTTTGAAATGTAAATACTGAAGTAGATAACATCCCTATCTGCCAGTCTCTGTGGGAGGGTAGGAGACTAACTTGAATGGGCACCAATTAGCAAACACAGAGGACCTAATCACAAAGAAACACAGTCTCACACTCAGGAATAACTTGGTGTGCTCCACAACTCCCATTCGTCAATAACCCACTAAATGTCCCCTAGTGCTTGTCCACCACAGCACTTAAAAACCCTTCACCTTTTGTGTCCATGGAGTTAAGTATCCAGACTGGGTCTTTGTTCCTTCTCCAGTTGCTGGTAGTAATATCAAAATGAAATAATTCTGTCTACTCATCTCTGGAACTTTTTTTTTTAACAATGTTTAATTAGTTCTACAAGGATAAAAGAAGCATATTTAAGTGTGCCTTCAAAAAAATAATAAAATAAATAAGAAAAAAACGAATTTAGAAAATAACCAACTATGAGCAGCCAAGCTTTATTGTTTTTAAATATTTATTATAATGTAATCTATAGTTTATACCTTTCCTATAAGTTATTATTTAAGAATTGTTCAGTTATTTTAAGAGCTCTAATTTTGCAGAAAGAAGGTGGATTCATTTTGGACTAACAAACTTCAGAAAGTTTAGTTATTATCTTAATATACACCACTTAGCAACACATCTGAATTGTAAATCTGTGCTTAAAAAATAATATTTAACAAAATATGTCCAGGTACATTTGCATAGCTGAAGTCTCAGAATTCATTATTTTCAATAGCAGCTCTAAAGATTAAATTTAATAATGCAGGTAAAGTGTTTAGCACAATCCTTGGTACCTAAAACATGGTGAAATCTTAGGCAAGTCTTTGGTCTCCTATGAGCCTCAGTTGTTCAACTGTCTAAAGGAGATAGTAACAATACCTATTTTATAAGATAATTGTAAGGAATAAAGTAGATGATCTGTTTAAAGTACTTAGCAGATTACTAGGCACATACTAAAGTTTAGTGTGTACTTTCCTTAGGATTTTTATTAATGTGAATTTAGGATTAATATGAATTTAGAACCAAGTTCATCACATCCACTTAGACTTAGAGATTGCTTCTCCAATCATCCCTCAGGTAAGAAGTAATCAGTTGCTGAATTTGCTCTCCTAACCCTATATGTCGGTGCCATCAATACTTTCAGAAATCCAAAGAGTGAGACTCATTGTGATGAGCAATGAGCATTTCAACGGGTGTTGGAAACTCCATATTGTGCAATATGTTTTATGTGATTGCTCAAGAGCTTTCAGGAATCTAATCAGCTTTCAGAAGCCTAAATTCCATATTGTGCAATATGTGTTATGTTTTAGCTTAAGAGTTTTTAGGAGCCTAGGCCTAGTTCAATCCACCCAACAACTTTCTTCGAGACCCTTCCAACATCAGCCTTCCTCCAGTGCCCAGGCTCTTAGATATTCATGCAAATGGCCAAACACAAATCATTAGAATTTCTTCAGACAATTTCCTCTTAAAAGACAGGGATATTCAATCATTTATTAGAGAGTTTTCCAGTTTCCTGAGGCCTCTGCATCATATTAAGAGGAATAACTTCACTTTTCTCAATCATTGGCTTAATATCTTTGACAAAAGATCACCAGCTCCATGGAAATTTTTCTCTGAGTGTTTCTGTGATACTCTGATTCTTCACATATGCTTAGCAATGCATCTATTTGATTCAGCACCATGTTTTTCAGGCAGGGGTGGCACTACAGGGTCTACCAGTGTGCCATCAAATACTTCTGCGGTCCCTACAACTTACAGTTTTCTGAGAGCAGCATGTGATAAAGTGGGAGAATGAGTTATAGATTTGTTTTCAGCTTTATTAATGGAGACTCATGGTAGTGTTGACTCTGCCCCCATAATAATGGTCTTGGGCCAAACAATTCAATATCAAAAATGATGTACTTGTAAAGTGTAGTCTTCTCATTAAATTATATGCAATGATGATGGCTACTTCTTTCTTCCAATTGAATAAATTTCCCTTAGAGATAACTCATTCCTGACGTAGCTGGAACACTGGCAACAAACCAAGTGTTAAAAGAAAACTTCAGCCAAAATAAATTTAAAGGAGTTTAATTGAGCAATGAATGATTCATGAACTGGGCAGCCCACAGAATCACAGCAGATTCAGAGAGACTCCAGTGATGCCTCCTGGTCAGAACAAATTTATGGACACAAAAAAGGAAGTGACATACAGAAATTGGAGGTAAGGTACAGAAACAGATGAATTGATTACAGGTTGGCATTTACCTCATTTCAACACAGTTTGAACACTCAGCAGTGTATGAGTGGTTGAAGTATGGCTGCTGGAATTGGCCAAGACTCAGCCACTGTTACAGGTGCATACTCTTAAGTTAGGGTTGTCTACCCACTAAGTTAGGTTGCAGGTCATCTACAAGGACTCAAATATAGAAGTATGGAGTCCTTCTCAGGACATGTTTAGTTTGCTTTAACGCAAGCTTTTATTCTTTATTTTACTAGACATGCCCAGGCTCATCTGATTCTTACTTGGTCTCAAGATGGAACCCCTGATATTAAAATCACAGTTATGGAATTTTTACTAGCTACATTTTAAATGTAAAACATTGGTAACTTTGTTTTCGAACTTTCATTACATTTCTTTATGTTTTAATTTACATTATGCTAACATAATTGATTTAACTATTTTACCCCTGATTCTTCCCTTGGGGTAAGCTGTGTGCATGTGTAGTGGCCTACCAGCACTTGGGAGGTGAGTATGCACGTTGTGTTTATTGGAGTTCTATGCAGGCTCACTTGAGGCGTTCTTCCCTTACCAGTAAAATATCCATAGACGTTCATATAGAAGGTCATATACCAGTTAAACTCCACCATTTTGCCTCTTAATGAGTATGCTTGAGGACACTTGCCCAACTCCTGAGATCTTAGGAGGCTGCTGATTGCCAGTTTTAGGTGTTTTTATCGATTGGGAGACTGCTTTTCCCTGGCACTGGCTGTGACCAATTATAATTTTAGAGAGGCAGTTTAATAACCACCTGACCATCACCTGATGGTTGCCTGACATTCCTAGTGGTGGGGGGGACTCTCCTACCCTGCTCATGTCTGACTAGCTACCTACTGTAACACACCTGGCATCTCCAGGGCAAGTGTTCTAATTTATTTGGTATATCTAAGCATGTGGCATAATTGTCAAGAGGATACATTCTGTAGAAAGTGGAAAGCCTGCCTTTTCTCTATCGGAAAAGTAATGTTAGCATCCTCCAATATGTTTTTAGAAAAGAAATTGATGCTATACACAATGTTTTCCATTTTCACAGAGAAAAGGTGTTTTAAGAAATAATATTTCATCCTAAATAGAATCTATCACTTTGTTTCTCAGCCAGGCAAAATCAAATTTCTATACTATTATTCCAATTTTTAAAGAAACTCTAAAAAATGATATCTTTTAGCAATTCTAAATCAAATACATTTTACCATCAAAGAGCTATCATGCTTTCAACTTATTTTTCATGCCAGATGTCTTTGTAGGCCCATTTCCAATTTTAACTAAATCTCAGACACATCAATGGATATCAATTAATCTGGTTCCACTCACGAAGGTTAGTATCCATGCAGTATAAAATTTAAAAATTCAACAAATGAAACTGAAGTATAAATACTTAGAATGAATAAAAAAGACTATGGAAATTAAAGAAAGTAATCCTGCAATATTACCTTAAATCCTAAATCAGCAAAGCATGAAATGTTAAGTCCTGGAAAGGCTTTGAAAATGTGCTTAACCCAACAACAGTTCTTGAGCTCCATTCAGATCTACTTTTACTTTATAGTTTATACCGTGCTCATCACACAATTTCATTTAACCTTTACAGTAACCCATGGAGGTAGATACTATAATTATGCAGCAAGTTGGTGCATGGCAAAGCTGGTATATAAATACAACCTCCAGTTTCATAGTCCAAATACCTTCCATTGTGTGATATAGTTTCGGAATTTATCCTGACTTAATTTTGTTCTAATGACCAAATTTCAACTGTCAGAAATTATTATGTGGTTATACACCATCTGTTATAATAAATATGCACAAATTTAGGCACAGAGAAAAGGTTAACTCAGCCTGGGAAACACTTGTCAGAGCTTGACTGCTGAAATTGAAACTGTCCCCTAAAAAACTATAAAATTGATTAAGGGGGGAAAAATCTACCTAGGCTTACAGCACAATGTAAACCAAAATAAAATTGTAAGCCCCCTAACCGACTGATAGACCTCCTCTCTTGGCCAGGGGAGTTCCAAAGTTAACCTGAAAAACTAGTTCAGGCAATGATTGGAAGTGGGGATCAGACATGCCTCATTATAGCTTCCTCCCTTTGGAATTTGGCACAACTGACCAGCATTAACAGTAAAACAGAGATCTTAAAACTGACAAGAAAGTCTCTTGGTAGTAATAAAATACCGGATTCCAACCTGAGTCTAGTATAGCATCACACGACAGATAGTAGGCCCTGAAAGAAATCAAAGTATTTTACCCTAAAATATATTTCTTTGACATATTTTGAAGTGGCCCTGAAAAGCTGTCTCTTTTGAGAAAATTCTACATTCTGTAGAGAATCCCCTTCCCTTTCCAGGTCTTTTCCCTGCTCCAGTAGAGAATTAACTAAGAGTCTGGCACCTTTTTAGATCTGAGAAGAGTTTTGAAACCTGCTACCTGGAGGCTTCATTTGCATCATAAAAAGCTTGGTCTCTGCCAGGCCCAGTGGCTCATGCCTGTAATCCCAGCACTTTGGGAGGCCAAGGCGGGCGGATCACGAGGTCAGGAGATCGAGACCATCCTGGCTAACGCAGTGAAATCCCATCTCTACTAAAAATACAAAAAATTAGCCGGGCATGGTGGCAGGCACCTGTAGTCCCAGCTACTCAGGAGTCTGAGGTAGGAGAATGGTGTTAACCCAGGAGGCAGAGGTTGCAGTGAGCCGAGATCATGCCACTGCACTCTAGCCCGGGCGAGAGTGTGAGACTCCATCTCAAAAAAAAAAAAAAAATCTTGGTCTCCACAACCTCTTATTTTAACACAGATAATCCTTTCTATTGATTCCTGATCTTTAGATAATAACTTTGCTCTTTCAACCAATTGCCAATCCGAAAATCTTTTAACCCGCCTATGACCTGGAAGCCCCTGCTTCTAGTTGACCCAACTTTCAGACCCAACCACTGTGTACCTCATGTGTATTAATTGTTATTTTATGTCTTTCTAAAATGTATAAAACAAAGCTGTAGCCTAAACACCTTGAGCACGTGTTGTCAGGGCCTTCTGGGGCTGTGTCAAGAGTCATGGTCTTCATGTCAGAGGTTTTTAACCAGAGCAACTCCATCTTCAATAGAAGCTGGGTAAAATAAGGCTGAAACTTACTGGGCTGCATTCCCAGAGAGGTAAGGCATTCTAAGTCACAGGATGAGATAGGAGGTCAGCACAAGATACAGGTCATAAAGACCTTGATGAAACAGGCTGCAGTAAGAAGCTGGCTAAAACCCACCAAAACCAAGATGGCCACAAGAGTGACCTCTGATCATCCTCACTGCTACACTCCCACCTGTGCTATGACAGATTACAAATGCCATGGCAATGTCAGGAAGTTACCCTTGATGGTCTGAAAGGGGCAGGTATGAATAATTCATCCCTTCCTTAGCGTATCATCAAGAAATAACCATAAAAATGGGTAACCAGTAGACCTTGGGGCTTCTCTGTCTATGGAGTAGCCATTCTTTTATTCTTTTACTTTCTTAATAAACTTGCTTTTGCTTGGCACTGTGGACTCACCCTGAATTCTCCCTTGCTTGAGATCCAAGAACCCTCTCTTGGGATCTGGATCAGGACTCTTTTCATGTAACATATTTCTGATGACCACAGAAGCCACTGTAGTGCAGAAACCCTGGACCCAAAGGCTAACTGGGTAAGTGGTGGGGTACCTGGGAAAAGAATAGGATTGAATTAGAGGCCCAATTTAGAAGGGTTAGAGTCCCTTCTAAGATTTAAGGGGTTAGAGGCCTCTCTCAGTAAAGTCCCCTTTGACTAAGAATGGGTTTGGCACTATGGGATGTTAACGGCTATTCTCTTTGGATTAATCTCTCTTGCACCCTCTGCTGATGGCTGTGGGTGACAGGATTAGGCATGTACAGGATCATGACACATGGAGAGCTTCTTTCTCCTCAAAAGGGGAAACGTGAGAGCTGATGAGACTGCTGGAAAAGATATTTTTGCTACTGAGAAGCAGCTGCCTGAACTTTTCAGTGTTACTGCCAATGGGTGGGTCTTTCTCTGGCCTTCTTGAGCACCTCACCTTCCCCATCATTCCTCAGGCAATGCTTTCCTCTCTCTCTTTTTCTGTGCAAACTGGTTGAATGAATATTAAAAATCACTGTTTATCTCCTGTAAAGGTTTAATTAATGGGAAAAAGGATTCATGAGGCTAATCTGGAGCTGTAGTAGTGAATTTGGTGTGCTTTGTGTGTCTTTCTGTGCTCTGTAATGGAGAGAGGTAGCTTAGGATAGGACTTGGGCTTAGGACCTGCTGTTCAAGATGGCCAGCAAACTGGTCAGTCATGTCCTTGGGAGCTTGACTTGCAATCATGTGGCCATGCTTTTTCTTTTCACAATGGTGGCCCAGGTTTAGGGTTCAATTCCTGGCTTTAAAAATGAGTCCTTTATCTTCTGTCTGTCTGTGTATTTATATGTGTTGTGTTTGTAATATTTATATACGAATGAGCTTTAATTGGATCAATAAAAATAAATGCTTAAATTGAATATTTTGTCAGAAAAATAAAAAGTGGAATGCTTTTATTTAGTTCATGTGACATTAGTAATTTTTTGGAAACCCAAACAACTTTAAAGATTATTGGTAAAATAAAAATGGAAACATTGGCTCTAAATTATGCAGGTCAAATATTAGGTTTGCCAAATGCTTTAAGGTCATAAACTGCTTCTTTGACTTTTAGAAATTGTTCAGTTTATTTTGGAGCATTAGATTCTAGGTAAGGCCTGGGACACATGAAGGTAGATGCTGAAAACAGTCAGACCTTATCTGCATTTCTCTCTGGGTCGTAGGCTTCACATCTAGAAGATAATTAAAATCCCAGACTTACCAAGTTTTCACCAAAAGTAAAAGTTGCTAAGAGTTAACAGTGTAACATGTGTTTGAAACTACTAATAAAACAGTTCTACACACAAGGCATGTAAGGAAAGTAAAATGTGTTTTTGGTAAAAGATTATAAGAAGGCATGAGAATGTGAATTTTTCTTGACTAGATTAAAGAGTAAAAGGATTGTTTTAACTTAAGTTAAAGCTGATGGTTTAAACAAATTACGGAAGATTTGTGAAAATTAATCTTGTAAAGAAATTCTGTGTGTGAACATATTGGCTAAAGTTAAAGGGGTATAATTCAGTTTTTCCATAAATTAAACATTGGAGTAAAAGCACAGTAGGTTTTTCTTTGAGCAAAAATCTGCTTATGATCTGCTCTTTAACAAAATTTATAAAGGGTTGTAAAAGGTTTATGAGAATCTTATCTTATGGTCAAATATTAAAATTGGGTAGATATGTCTATAAGGTTTTATTAAGAATTGGGTTTGACATCAATAATGCACTAATACAGAGTGACATTTGGCTTATTTGGTATAAAAGTCAGACAGGAAGCACTGTCAAATATGAAATGGTGTTTGGTTTTCTTTGGGCTATATTTGTATAAATGTGTTATTGGTATGTGTTCCAAAATTATGGAAAACTCCTATAATTCTGATATGGCTTAGTGTTTTTTATTAATAATTATAATTGTTTACATCAAATTTAATATGCCACAGAAGTAACCAAATTTATTTGTCAGTTGTGTTTTTGACTGTGGCTGTTATAACACGTTTTGTCATCCACTGACAATTGTTTTTTTGTTTCGGTTCTCTTTAGAAGTTGGTTTATAATCAACTATAGAACTCTAGCAGGTGTTCTTAAGTGTAGGTTTCTGATAACTTTGGAGGCTGTGACGTTAGAATAGAGGAGAAAACTTTCACAGAGAGCTGAAATGTTCATAAATATCAAGCAGAACAGGGGTTAACTGCATAAACTAAAGAAGTCTGAAGTAATCTTTTTAACTTTGCTTAAAACGTTGCTGATTCTTTGTTTCATTTTTCAGAGTCAAGGAAACTTTTGAGCTATTTAAAGCTTTTAGCAATTGAGTAAAGTATACTCCTGTGAACAAAATTTGGAGCATATTTGTTTCTCTCTACCTGATTTATCCAGAATTTGGAAAGTATTTGTGAGCATTCTTAACTTATAGCAATATAGTTGTTTGCATAACTATATTGCAATATAGTTAAGTGCAGTAAGAATCTGTTTTCTTTTGCAACAGGACACAGTTGGAGAAATTGGTTACTTTTACCAAGGCTTTAATTGGAATGGCATGCTTTCCTTTAATGAATCAAATTTGATTGTAAAGCCAATACAAGCCCCTTGGAGAGCTGGCCTCATACCTTGCCTACACAGTCCCTGTACAGTGTTTCTGACCATGGTAAGTATAGAATGTCACTTTCTAACAGGTCCAGGAGCCCCAGGTTATCTTGGGACTACAAAAGAAGAGGAATTTACCCAACTCATAGGTATTTGAGGGTACAAATCCATGGCTGGGCTCGGCTTTAAAAAAGTCTCGTCTGAGATTCCTTCTAATGGAACAAAGTTCCATTAAAGCCAATTTAAAATCCTATGTAAAAAATAATTATTCTTGCTGCACTTTATACAAATAATCAGGCCAAGTATAATAAAGCAAATCAGTTTTATCATGATTTCTCTTTAGTAAAAATGGGAAACTGTAGAGAGAAATATTATGTTTCAAGAACTATGGCACACTTGTTATTAGATTCTTGTCTCATCAATTGTTTTTAAGTTTGTTTCTGCAATTTAGGCTAACCCTGCTTATTCCTGTGAACCAACAAGTGATCTCTGACTGCTGCTCAGAGAAAGGAAACTACTAAGGAAACTACCCACACCAGCTGGTCTGAGGGGCCAGCAGAAAACTGACTCATGGAAGAATGCAGTTTCCATATCCTGAGATTTCATCCCCCTTAACTGACCAATCAACCACCCCAAAATTTTCAGCACCTTGCCCTCCATGATCCCCTCAAAAACCCTTACTGAGAACCCCTTGAGGAAATGAATTTGAGACTTGAGAATTCCTCCTGTTTCCTCATTAGGCACTTTGCAATTATGAAACCCTTTCTCTGCTGTAAACTCCAGCCATCAGTGGATTAGTCTGTTGCCACCCAGCAGGCCTAGGAACCTGGAAGTCCTATTACAAAATAATACCAAAGCTCATTGAAGAATAAGTAAAACATGATCAAAGGTAGAAGACATCTAATGAAATTTGGGACTGATAATGTGGCCCAATTCTATATACCTCTTGTTGTTTCATCCTAGCTTGTTTGCTTATGGTACATTGAGAATTGCTTAGAAAACAAATAGAGAAGTACTTTTGAAAGAAAATTCTTTCAAAATATAAGTATAACCTCATTCCCCCGGTCTCACTCCCTTCCTGCTATAACTGAGATATCAACCTGCTGCCTCATTCTTTTCCATCCTTGACACCTGGCATTGCAGGGCTCTCAATGGAGACAGCTGATGTCGCCCTGCTCCTCCTGAGCCTCCTCCATCATGAAAATATAAACTGTAGCCTGTCAGACAGAAGTTCAGGTGCCATTATGTGATTGTGTGTGTGTGTTTGTGTGTTTGTGTGTCTGTGCAAATAGAGAAAGAGAGAGGGAAAGAAAGAGAAGTCTTCTCTTGCTAGAAAATAAAATCTATATTTTATTTAACTAATTTTTTTTTGTGGCGGAGAATTCTAAGATTTTCTTTCTCTAACTCAGTAATGTCTAACCTGTTACAGTCTACAATAGATTTGAGCTTTTATAATTTATTTTTCACAATGGTAACAGGAATGCAGTCCCTAATTCTTATATATGGCATATTGCTATGAGTTGGGAATTTAAAAAGGTGAAATTCACAGTATTTATGATAAAAGAAGGTTCTGATATTCATACTTCTTTCCTACTGGGCTACCATTAAAATCCAAAGAAATTTGGACTACGTTTATACAGGGAAAATAAAAATTAAAAACAAGAGACTTCATTTTCTCTATTAAAAATAAGGGGAGAGATGCTCTTCCTCCTAACTTAGAGCATTCACTTTAGAAAACATATAATTGTAATTTCTTACTTGGTCTCTTTAAAATATATATAATTTTTTAAATGAAATGAGCCTTTTGCCTGCTTAAGGACCCAGGAATGTCTTTCTCAAAGACTTGGCAACCATCTCATTGAAATGTAAACAAGATAGATGGCATCCCTGTCTCCCAGAGTCTGTGTGTTCCTTGGGGTGGTGTTGGTAAGAGCTTAACTTTTTTCAGCACCTTGCTTCAAGTTGCAAAACCACCTGCTGACATAAAGATATGAGAAGTGTTTCCCTTTGTGTAAAATCAGTTAACTAACACAAATAGTCACCCTAATTACCAGGTGAATTTAAGATAAACTGTGTATAATAAATGGTGCTGTCAAATCCTGTTACTTGAGATAAAGTTATTGTTTATCTTGAGAACACCTATATAATGGGTGATAATGTGATGCATTTTGAGAATATACATGCAATGTAGTGCAAAAGTGTGTTTTTTTCTGTCTTTGCAATCTCAGACAATTTTCTGTGATGCATATCACATTCCGATTTAATACTTTTTCAATAATGAAACTGTTTTCTTTCTTGACTTGTAAACCTTGTGCAGAGGATTTCTGGGTTGAGAGAAGATTTTGTATTCAATTTTATTTCCCCAACATTTACCACAATGCTGATTAAGATGAATAAAAAATATACCATCTTTATTATAATGAGTACAAGCTAGACAGTATCTTTTCTAAATTTTAGGTTTTTTTCCTGAATTATTTTATGGCTTCCAGCAAGTCAATGAGGTTATCTACCTAGTAAAAAATGTATAAATCAGATCTTCCAGTTAAGTTTAGTCTCATGAACATTTAAACATTAATAGTAATGAACATGTGTCAGCCTAAGCCTTTCTCTTTACTGTTATTATTCTCCTATTTAAACTTACATTCTTTAAGGTATATTGATTGGGGCAATAAAACAGGAAGAAAAAGTTAAATAGCAACCAATTCAACTATGCTTTATCTAAATTAATAGGCTTTTCTTTCACACTGATACTCTTTTATTTCTTTAAAACAGAGACAGATTTTGTTCTCAAAGACTTAAGGAAACATGCTTGTAATTCCACTAATTAATTATGAACAATTGGTTGACAGGGGCATTTTTTCCAAGAACAATATAAAAATGACCAGGTGCCATTATGTTTGTGTGTGTGTGTGTGTGTGTGCGTGTGTGTGTGTATTGGGAGGGGAGAGAGAGAGAGAGAACATATCAAAAAGTCTAGTTTATGTTGATATTTTTTATTTGAATAATAATAGAAAAGCAATAGAAGAAAACAAACAGTAAATATGAATAGTTTTGAAACAACTGGATTGCAGTCCACTGCAGGAAAATGCTCTTTAGCCATTGTTACATTTAAATTATAAAGTTATTCTAGGACCTAATGAAATTTTCCTAAGCAAATGCAAGCCTGTTTCAAGAATGATGATGATAACAGAAATAATAATAATAATAGCCAATATTTGCTGAATGTTTACCAAACACCAAGCATGGTATTAAGTTATTTTCATACTGTGACAACCTTATGAGTAGGAACTGTGATGGCCATTTTACAGAGAATAAAACTGGGACAGAGCCGAGTTAAAATAACTTGCTACTAAAATCACTGAGCAGGTAAATGCAAAGCAAGGATTTGAATCCACATACTATAGGGCTAGGGTCTCAGCTCTCAACCTGTTGCTGTTCTGCCTTTCTTGGGGCTTCTCTTAATGAACTCTTCCAGCACTTATCTTTTATTTAATAATAGAAGTGTGTACACATACTGAAGGTGATTTTATTCTGTAATCCAAACAACCATTCCTATAAATAGTCTAAGCCTAATAATACTTTAAATACTATCTTACATATACTGCCTTATTGAACCCACTCAACATTTTAAGGTATACATTTATACATACATCTCCTTAACTCATTAAGAAAATACTGTTAAAGAGGGCAGGTTGTTCACCTACAATTGCAGAACTAGGACTTGAAAATAAGTGTTCCTCATATCTTTGTATTAGATGGGCTATTTACTTTGCTTTAGGAAATCCAGTATTTCTGGAAATATATGACTAACTTAGCAGACTGTACCAAGACAGTGGCATTCATGATGAATCTTTATTTCTAGAATATCAACATTAATATTTTCTGGTCAAAAGATCTGTTGTATTAATTCTTTTTAAAGTGGGTATTCGAGATATTAATACAGAGTTAAATCCATGATGTGAAGTCAAAGGGTAATCAGGAAGGCAGGAAGGCAGTGGATAGTGGCTATAAGCATGGGCTTTGGGGTTAACTAGACCCACAATTAAATCCTAGCTCTGCATTTATTAGCTCTCTGGCATTAAGCAAATTACTTATCCTCCCCATTCTGTGAGATGGGTCAAATGATAACCATTTCATAGGTATGCTATAAATGCCAATGTGGTCAAACAGCAGCTACTAAATGCTTTATAAAAATTATTTCAGTATAAGTGAAATAACAAAAGGCAAAGTTTCCCAGAATGGGGTACAGGTACTTAGACTAGATTTTATGTGATTTAAGTATCTATTTTTTCATAAATATATATTTATTTGATTTTACTTTATAATAACTGTAACCAGTACCTCAAAACTATAATTATGGGCATTTTTCTTTACTTTGCAAGTTCCTTACCTTGAGGCTAAGACAACATAGAACATTGGTTTTACGCTAATTAAAAAATGTAGTTTTTCACTTTGGGAGGCTGAGGCGGGCAGATCACAAGGTCAGGAGATTGAGACCATCCTGGTTAACATGGTGAAACCCCGTCTCTACTAAAAATATTAAAAAATTAGCCAGGCGTGATGGCGGGCGCCTGTAGTCCCAGCTACTCAGGAGGCTGAGGCAGGAGAATGGCGTGAACCCGGGAGGCGGAGCTTGCAGTGAGCTGAGATGGCGCCACTGCAGTCCAGCCTGAATGACAGAGCAAGACTCCACCTCAAATATATATGTGAAACTTGTGATATATAATTACTTGTAAAAACACAAGTGACTATACATAATGTTTCAATGGGACTGAAAGATTTATAAATTGGTAAATGTATGGTCAATAAATTTTATATCAGACTTAGAAGTTCTTTAATGTCCAAATTAACTTCCTTAGGAAGAACAAAAGGAATGTGAAAGATGAAGAAAGTAACTTTGTAATTATCGCACAGAAATCGTAATTTGTAAATTTATGCTAAACTTCCTACATTTTAAATTACTAAACAGAAAATCTAGTTAATTATGTCATGTAAGTGAGATATTTTCATTCTATGTTTAAAAACTCACTAGAATTCATAGAATAAACTGGTGTGATGCACCATGTGGAGGTCTTTTATGGAGCACAAAATGTCTAATAATTTTTACAATTATTTATTATTTATTCATTCATTCATCCATCCATTCTTTCAATCAATAGTTTGAAGTGATTGTTATGAGCCAGACAATGATCTAGTGCTAGAAATATAATGAAAGACCAAACAAACATAGAACCCTGCCCACATTATAGTATGGGAGACATAAAACAACTGAATATCTACTTTGTTACAAAATATTATTTGGTTTTTAAACTATTTATAGATTTTGTGTTTATATTTGTTCTATTCTTTATTCATTGGATTGGTTATGTTTACAAATTTTCTGATAAATATTCTGATTAAAATAATGTAGTTTTGATCAATAAGTTCAAACTGAAAGATTTGAATATGTGGGCACAGACTTATCCTAATATGCATGTAAAAGATAAGTTCTTTTTTTATTATTATACTTTAAGTTCTAGGGTACATGTGCACAATGTGCAGGTTTATTACATATGTATACCTGTGCTATGTTGATGTGCTGCACCCATTAACTCATCATTCACATTAGGTATATCTCCTAATGCTGTTCTTCCCCTCTCGCCCAACCCCATGACAGGCCCCAGTGTGTGATGCTCCCCTTCCTGTGTCCAAGTGTTCTCATTGTTCAATTCCCACCTATGAGTGAGAACATGCGGTGTTTGGTTTTTTGTCCTTGTGATAGTTTGCTGAGAATGAGGGTTTCCAGCTTCATCTATGTCCCTGCAAAGGACATGAACTCATCCTTTTTTATGGCTGCATAGTATTCCATGGTGTATATGTGCCACATTTTCTTAATCCAGTCTATCATTGATGGATATTTGGGCTGGTTCCAAGTCTTTGCTATTGTGAATAGTGCCACAATAAACATACGTGTGCATGTGTCTTTATAGCAGCATGATTTATAATCCTTTGGGTATATACCCAGTAATGGGATGGCTGGGTCAAATGGTATTTCTAGTTCTAGATCCTTGAGGAATTGCCACACTGTCTTCCACAATGGTTGAACTAGTTTACAGTCCCACCAACAGTGTAAAAGTGTTCCTATTTCTCCACATCCTCTCCAGCACCTGTTGTTTCCTAACTTTTTAATGATCACCGTTCTAACTGGTGTGAGATGGTATCTCATTGTGGTTTTGATTTGCATTTCTCTGATGGCCAGTGATGATGAGCATTTTTTCGTGTGTCTGTTGGCTGCATAAATGTCTTCTTTTGAGAAGTGTCTGTTCATATCCTTTGCCCACTTTTTGATGGGGTTGTTTGTTTACATTATCTTTCTGACATCATTTAAAATATTAAACTCTTTAATATATGGCACCTTTAAAATTGAGTCAGAGCCTTTTAGTGAAAGAATCTGTTTTCCTAAAATAGAAATAACTTTAATATTTAATAGCTTCAGGTTTATACACTCCATTTTTTTTCAAAATGTAGAATTTTGAGGGTTTTTTACTTATCAAAGTAACGTCAAAAGTTTTGTTTAAGATGGTAGAGTGAAGTAGAAGTTTTGTTTAAGGTGGTAGAAAATTGACTTAAATGACACTTTTCCTAAGGAAAAAAAAGATAATTAAGTCCACAACACAATTATGCATTGGTGGAGATTTCATTTCCTGGAAGGCCTTTTTTTAACAAAAATAAAAGCAAATCTTAGTCTTTCAAGATTGCTGACATAAACACATAGTTATAGAATACACACAACACTTTAGATGTTAAAATCTAGATAGGTGATAACAAGAAGAGGTTCTGCCATCTAGAAGGATTCATGGAGAAAGTAAGACCTTATGTGGATGAAGAAGGAGCAGGGGAAAGCATCATAAATATCAGAGGGCATAGCAATGCCGACAAAATGTGAAAACACAAGTAACTATGGTCAGAGCATAGTTTCTGCAGAAAAGTGACAGTTACTGATATTTTAAGAGCTGAGTTGGAATTCTGCATAAAATGCTTAGAAATCCAATGTAGTTCACAAGAAGGGAAACTCCCAAATTTTTATTTTCTAGCTATTCAATAAAGTTAGGAGATAAGCATTTGCTATGGTTCATCAAAGTGACACTTCTATAATAATATATGATTAAAACAAATTTTTTTTCTACCCCTCAGTACTCTAGGGCTCTGTGGTAAGTGTGCACTTTGCCTGTTTGTGAAACTGACATTTCATAATGTAACTGCCTGAGTAGGCTAAGTCAAATTCTAGCTTTTGTATTAAACTCATTATGATAGATAGACTATTTTGGGCTTAGCCACAGGCTGAGGACATGGGTATTCTGGGCATACATATATCAACTCTGCTAGGGAATTTGGATGGAGCCAGCATGGTTTTTGAACTACACTAAACAACCCTGAATCCACAGCTTTTTAATTGTCTACTCTAGCTTTCAGAAGGTAAGTATTACATAATTAATACTTTGGATTAAAAAAGTTGTTGGAAATTGATATGATTTAGCTGTGTCCCCACCAAAATCTTATCTTGAATTGTAACTCTCACAATTCACACCTGTCATGGGAACAACATGGTGGGAGGTGATTGAATTATGGGGGTGGGCCTTCCTACACTGTTCTTGTGATAGTGAATGGGTCTCATGAGATCCGATGGCTTTAAAAACAAGAGTTTGCCTGCATGAGCTCTCTTCTCTTGTTTGCTGCCATGTGAGACATGACTTTCACCTATCACCATGATTGTGAGGCCTCCCCAGCCACATAGAACTGTAAATTCATTAAACCTTTCTTTTGTAAATTGCCCAGTCTTGGGTATGTCTTTATCAGCAGTGCAAAAGGGACTAATACAGTAAAGTGGTACCAGGAGTGGGGTGCCAATGGAAAAATACCTGAAACTATGGAACTGACTTTGGAACTGGATAAGGGTGGAACACTTTGGAGGGCTCAGAAGAAGAAAAGAAAATGTCAGAAAGGTTAGAACTCCCTAGAGACTGGTTGAATGGCTTTGACCAAAATGCTGATAATAATATGGACAATGAAATCCAAGCTGAAGTAGCCTCAGATAGAGATGAAGAACTTGTTGGGAACTGGAGTAAATGTGACTATTGTTATGTTTTAGCAAAGAGACTGGCAGCATTTTGCCCCTGCCCTAGAGATCTGTGGAACATTGAACTTGAGAGAGATAATTTAGCATATCTGGCAGAAGAAATTTCTAAGCAGCAAAGAATTCAAGAGATTATTTAAGTTTTGTTAAAGGCATTCAGTTTCTAAGGGAAGCAGAGCATAAAAGTTTGGAAAATTTGCAGCCTGACAATGCAATAGAAAAGAAAATTCCATTTTCTGAGGAGAAATTGAAGCCTGCTGCAGAAATTTGAATAAGTAACGAGGAGCTGAATGTTAATCTTTAAGACAATGTTTAAAATGTCTCCAGGGCATGTCAGAGTTCTTCATGGCAGCCCCTCCCATCACAGCCCCTTTCCTTTTTAAGAGGCCTAAAAAACTAAATGGTTTTGTGAGCTGGGCCCAGGGTCCCTGTGCTGTGTGTAGTCTAGGAACTTAGTGCCCTGAGTCCTAGCCACTGCAGCTGTAACTAAAAGGGACCAAGGTACAGCTTGGCCATGGCTTCAGAAGGTACAAGCCCAAGCCCTGGTAGCTTCCATGTGGTATTGAGCCTGTGGGTGCACAGAAGTCAAGAATTAAGGTTTGGGAACCTCTGCCTAGCTTTCAGAAGATATAAGGAAATGCTTGGGTGGCCAGGAAAAAGTTTGCTGCAGGAACAGGGACCTCATGGAGAACCTCTGCTAGGGCAGTTCAGAAAGGAAATGTGGGTTGGTGCTCCCACATAGAGTCACTACTGAGGCACTGCCTAGTGGAGCTGTGAGAAGAGGGCCACCATCCTCCAGACCCTGGAATGGTAGATCCACCTGCAGCTTGCACTGTGCACCTGGAAAAGCCGCAGACACTCAATGCCAGCCCTTGAGAGCAGTCACGAGGTGTGCCATACCCTGCAAGGCCACAGGGGCGGAGCTGCCCAAGACCATGGGAACCCATCTCTTGCATCAATGTGACCTAGATGTGAGACATAGAGTTAAAGGAGATCATTTTAGAGCTTTAGAATTTGATTACCGCCCCCCTCCCCCAGATTTCAGATTTGCATGGAGCCTGTAGCCCCTTCGTTTTGGCCAATGTCTCCCATTTTGAATGACTGTATTTACCCAATGTCTGTACCCCCATTGTATCTAGGAAGTAACTAACTTGCTTTTGATTTTCCAGGTTCATAGCTGGAAGGGACTTGCCTAGTTTCAGATGAGACTTGACTGTGGACTTTTGAGTTAATGCTGAAATGAATTAAGACTTTAGGGAACTGCTGGGAAGGCATGATTGGTTTTGAAATGTGAGGATATGAGATTTGGGAGGGGCCAGGAGTAGAATGATATGGTTTGGCTGTGTCCCCACCCAAATCTCATCTTGAATTGTAACTCCCACACTTCTACATGTCGTGGGAGGAACTCAGTGGGAGGTCAGTGAATTATGGGGGTGGACCTTTCCTGCACTGTTCTCATGATACTGAATGAGTCTCACAATATCTGATGGCTTTAAAAACAAGAATTTACCTGCACAAGATCTCTTCTTTTGTCTGCCTCCATGTGAGACATAACTTTCTCCTTCCACCAGGATCATGAGGCCTCCCCAGCCACGTGGAACTGTACATCCATTAAACCCCTTTCTTTTGTAAATTGCCCAGTCTTGGGTATGTCTTTATCAGCAGCATGAAAACAGACTAACACAGTAAATAGAGGTAAAATGAGTAAAAATTCTAGAGAGATTAGAGAAGAAAAACAATTGTCCTAAAACAGAAACAGGAATGTTAAGGATTTGAGGAGGTTTCAAAGCACATGTGCAAAGGCAGATAATGGAGACAAAATTCAATGTTTTGTCTTCAATATAACCTTAATGAAGTAAAGGATAAATGAATCTTATTAAATTGGAAAAATCCTCAGATGGAAAGATTTTGCTTGCCAGAACCATAATTCCTCACTGCTCTGATACCCTAAACTGAAGTAAAGAAGTATCTCTGATCTTTATCTCTCCAACAAAATAAAACCAGAAGAAATCTCTCAAAGGTAATGACTCCATCTCAATATAAAGGACATGAAAATGGTGCATTCGCAATTTCACTATTGTTTGTTCATCCACATAGGACATTAGAGTAGCTCCTGCAGAAAGCCTCCAGAGCCTCACTCCATGCCATTCCTGGGAGAAGAATGTGGGCTGTGTGTCACATAAAAGTTTTCTTGACAGACTGTTATCCTGGGGGAATCCAATACCCCAAATGTAAGGTCTTGGATTCAACCACCTGGTCTCATTTTCAAGCCTTCCAAGTTAGTAACTGTGAAAAAGTCAAAGCCTTAGCTATTGAACTGTACAGGCTAAACTTTCTAAAATTTAAAAAAGAAATAAAGAGAGAAAATAATTAATTATTTTAACAAATATTTATTGAGCTTTATTAGCATAGAAATAGTGCTTACCTGAAAACCTCATATGTATTTCATTTTGTAAGATTTCTACTTTGCTCAATTTTTAATATTTGCTATTATAGTATTTCTTCTTACATGCCAGAAATTTCCATTTAGGATAAAATGAAATTTTATGATTTTGTCTTGTGTCCAGAATCAATTTGGAAAGCAGGAAATAATAAATCCATAGAGGCAAAGATTCCATGGGGCCGAAGATTGAAGGTGCATTCTTTCCATTAAGTGGTACACAGAAGTTCTGCTTTCAAGTTGAATGGATTTCCTTAGAGGTCAGTACAAGACCTCCCAGGAAATCTCACAGAGTGAGACAGAACTGAGCATCCCTTCAGTTACTTTGCTGTATGTCTCTGAGGTATTTAGAGAAATATCATATCTGACAGCTATGAAACTAGAGGCTCAGGAACTGCAATGCTACCCTAGAGCATCAAGACTGCAGGAGAGATTTTGAAGAAGCTTCTCCCCCATCTGTCTTCCAGCACATGAGAGAAATGAAGGAGCATGTTTTTCGTTTAATACTTAGAGAGCAGAGAGGATTACTGCAAGTTTAGATCATTGCTATAGGCTTACCGTTCTTGAATTTGTATCACTTTTGTGCTATCAAACTCAGTTAATATTTAAAAATAAAACCTTCAATTTTATTTTTTTATTTTTTATTTTTCTTTCCAGTTATCTCACAAAAGTTATGTTGGGTCAATCCACATCTACATGGTCTTGTTTTATACTTGTTGGTTTGAATCAGGAGCTAAAATAACTTCATACATGGAGATTGACTGTTCTGTCTTTAAAGTATATTTCATCACTAGAGTTCTCATCCATTTTTTTGTCCTTCAACATTTGTGGAAGAAACTAGTTCTTTTATCCTTTGGTGTTCCTACTTTGGGTTTTGCTAATCATGTCCTTATAGGATGATGCTAAATATTTTTTTCTGTCTTTTGTGTTTTTATGTAAATTGGAAGTTGGATCAATAGGCTTCATCAGATTTGGTTTGATTTTCTAAAAAGAAAATTATACATGTGGGGTGTTCTTCCATCAAGAGGCACACAATGTTTGATTGTCTTTTATTTTGTGATTTTAGCAAACCTTGTGTTTCATGCCTAGATTTGTTATTTTAAGAGGGGTTGCAAGATGTTAATATTCTGTTCTGTTGTTTCTTCATCTGTTCAGTGGGATATGATTACAAAGAGAAGCTTCCCCTTACCTACTATTTTGTCATTGTTTGGCAATATTTTAAGATATATATGGAAGCTGAGGGCTCTAAATTGTCAAAGACTTATAGAGCTCCCTAAGTAGTTTCTTCAATACTCACTCATTTTCATGGGCTTGGAGATAGCTCCTAGAGACTTGGCTGTCTAGAAGAAAAAAGTCTACTCCTCATTTTCACTGGAGCTGGTTGTGCCCATGTGACTATGTTCTGCCACTGAGATATAAGTGGAAAGTGTGAGACTGCTTCCATGAGGCCCTCTTAGAGGGCAGCTTTGCTGGCTTCTGACCCCTTCTTCTTTGCCTTTTCCTAATCCTTGAAATGCGTAGGATGCAGAAGAGATGGCTGGACTCTTAGCCCTATTAGACTAGGAAGTCAGGGTCCACATCCTAGAAATGGCAGACATGAACGCCATAAAATCCATGGGTCCCAAAAATTCTGCATGCTATATTAATCCTGAGCTGCCCACCTGCAGATTGCTTTTACATGAGAGGGTAACAGATTTGTATTTTGTTTAAGATACTATATTGGGGGTCCTAGGGATGCTACTTTTGAAATAAACCTTAAACATTTATTTAGATTCAGGGGGTACATGCGCAGGCTTTTTACCTGGGTATGTTGTGTGATGCTGAGATTTGGGGTATAATAAATCCTGTCACCCAGGTAGTGAACATAGTACTCAGTAGTTTTTCAACACTTTCCCCACTCCCTTCCTGCCCCCCAGCAGTCCCCAGAGTCTATGGTTGCTATATTTATGTCCATGAGTACTTAATGTTTAGCTCCCACTTATAAGTGAGAACATGCATATTTGGTTTTCTGTTCCTGCATTAATTCATTTAGAATAAGGCCTCCCACTGCATCTATGTTGCTGCAAAGGACATGACTTCATTCCTTTTTATGCCTGTGTAGTATTCCATGGCATACATGTTCAACATTTTCTTTATCCAATCCACTGTTGATGGGTACCTAGGTTGATTCCACGTCTTTACTATTGGGAATAGGGCTGTGATGAACATACAAGTGCATGTTTCTTTTTAATAGAGAAATTTTTGGGGGGGTATATACTCAGTAATGAAATTGCTGGGTCAAATGGTAGTTTAAGTTCTTTGAGAAATCTCCAGACTGCTTTCCACAGGAGCCAAACTAATTTACATTCCCACCAACAGTGTATAAGCATTCCCTCTTCTCCACAGCCTCAACAGCATCTGTTGTTTTTTGACTTTTAGTAATAGCCATTATGACTGGTGTGAGATGATATCTCCTTGTGGTTTTGATTTGCATTTCTCTGATGATTCCTGATGTTAAGCTTCTCTTCATGTTTATTGGCCACTTGGATGTCTTCTTTTGGGAAGTGTCTGTACATGTCTTTGGCCTACTTTTTAATGTGGCTATTTGGTTTCTGCTTGTTGAATTGTCCAAGTTTCTTATATATTCTGTATAGTAGACCTTTGCTGGATGCATAGCTTGCAAATATATTCTCTCATTTTGTAGGTTGTCTAGTTACTCTGTTAAAACCTTCAATTTTAATGAAGGTATGAGATTAGTCAAGAATTTATGGTGAAGAAAGAGCAATTTATTATTTACTTCAGTTCCATCTCAGACAGAAATAAGTTTAAATTATGTTTGTTTTAATAATTTTTAAAACCTTCTGACTACATTGTAAATATAGGAAAAATATGATGAAAACAACCGGTTATATAATTAATGATGTTATGAATGGAACAAAATTATTAGAATATTTCCAAAATGGTAGAAACATCTTAAATAAGAAGGTATCTTTTACAATCCTATTTGTCTTTCTAAATAAGCCACAGCAGGAGTTTAATGTATGAAATAAACATCTTATTTGATCTGCATCTGTGACAGAGGACGTAGCTGGAGACAATCTACGTCACAATGCAAAGCATTGTTGGGGCTCAATAAGGGGCTTTCTCTTTTCTTAGAAGTCAAGCTACACATAATTCCAGGGCACTTTGAAACATGATGGGGCAAAAATAAACTTGATTCTTAATTATTGACATGCAAGTCTATGCAAAAACATACTAATAATGTTTGTAAGAGTTGAATCAAATTTGGCAAAACAATCAGGGAGTATACTTTTTATTTCTATTGCAGAACTATGATATTTTTCCTTTTTCTTCTACAACATTTTTTTTTTCTGGGAATACTTGGATGGCAAGGTGTTTTAAGAAATCCAAAATTGTGGATTACCCATCTGGTTGGCTCATGACCCAATTCCTGATCCATGGAGCTCAAATAAGTTAAATTGATCTCATCCTCAATCACTATCAGAAAGGCAGTAGAAGCTCAATAAATATTTGTTGAATAAGAGTAAGTACAGACCCTGAAAATAGGCAGACTCAGAGCATCTACATGTCAAAATGGACACAGCAGACTCTTCTACTTTTCAAAGCACCTCAGATTCTATGTCAACAAAATGACAATTTTCAGAGTGCTCTGCTAAATGGCAATTCTCCTATTTTGGGATGAGAAGCATCTATAATAAGCAATGGAAACAGAAACTACATTTTGTACATGACAGAAAATATTTGATTTGGGGAAAGAGTTGAGAGATGACAGCGTGCTGGCAGTCCTCAGAGCCCTCGCTTGCTCTCCCCACCTCCTCTGCCTGGGCTCCCACTTTGGTGGCACTTGAGGAGCCCTTCAGCCCACCACTGCACTGTGGGAGCCCCTTTCTGGGCTGGCCAAGGCTGGTGCCCACTCCCTGAGCTTGCAGGGAGGTGTGGAGGGAGAGGCGCCAGCGGGAACCAGGGCTGCATGCGGTGCTTGCAGGCCAGCTGGAGTTCCGGTTGGGCATGGGCTTGGTAGGCCCCGCACTCAGAGCAGTTGGCCAGACCTGCTGGCCCCGGGTAATGAGGGACTTAGCACCCGGGCCAGCAGCTGTGGAGGGTGTATTGGGTCCCCCAGCAGTGCCAGCCCACCGGCGCTGTGCTCGATTTCTCACCGAGCCTTAGCTGCCTTCCGGTGGGGCAGGGCTCCGGACCTGCAGCCCACCATGCCTGAGCCTCCCACCCACTCTGTGTGTTCCTGTGCAGCCCCAGCCTCCCCGATGAGCGCTGCCCCTTGCTCCACGACACCCAGTCCCATCGACCACCCAAGGGCTGAGGAGTGTGGGCACACAGCACTGGGACTGGCAGGCAGCTCCATCTGCAGCCCCGGTGTGGGATTCACTGGGTGAAGCCAGCTGGGCTCTTGAGTCTGGTGGGGACGTGGAGAGTCTTTATGTCTAGCTCAGGGATTGTAAATACACCAATCAGCACCCTGTGTTTAGCTCAAGGTTTGTGAGTGCACCAATCAACACTCTGTATCTAGCTGCTCTGGTGGGGCCTTGGAGAACCTTTATGTCTAGCTCAGGGATTGTAAATACACCAATCGGCACTCTGTATCTAGCTCAAGGTTTGTAAACACATCAATCAGCACCCTGTGTTTAGCTCAAGGTTTGTGAGTGCACCAATCAACACTCTGTATCTAGCTCCTCTGGTGGGGCCTTGGAGAACCTGTGTGTCCAAACTCTGTATCTATCTAATCTGATGGGGACGTGGAGAACCTTTGTATCTAGCACAGGGATTGTAAACGCACCAATCAGCGCCCTGACAAAACAGGCCACTCAGCTCTACCAATCAGCAGGATGTGGGTGGGGCCAGATAAGTGAATAAAAGCAGGCTGCCAGAGCCAGCATTGGCAACCTGCTCGGGTCCCCTTCCACACTGTGGAAGCTTTGTTCTTTTGCTCTTTGCAATAAATCTTGCTACTGCTCACTCTTTGGGTCCACGCTGCTTTTATGAGCTGTAACACTCACCACAAAGGTCTGCAGCTTCATTCCTGAGCCAGTGAGACCACGAACCCACCAGAAGGAAGAAACTCCGAACACATCTGAACATCAGAAGGGACACACTCCAGACGCGCCAGCTTAAGAGCTGTAACACTTACCGTGAGGGTCCGCGGCTTCATTCTTGAAGTCAGTGAGACCAAGAACCCACCAATTCCAGACACAGAGTGATAACTCATGTTCCTTTTTTATTACCTATAGTTAAAAATAACATGGTTTTTGTTTTTAAATAATTAGTTTCATTTATCCATCCATCCATCTATTAATCCATCTACTTATTCAACCAACATATTAGGCCTTGACCATGTGTTAGGTACTATGTTTGGCACTGGCAATAGAAAGGTAATTGTGATACATTCCTTCCCTCAAGAATTGTATTCCCACTAGGGTAGATACTATCTAAACAAATGATTGAAATAAAGCATTGTACATGCTATGAAAAGTGTGCTGTAAGAGTGGTACCACATAAAGATAGTGATCAAGGTTTCAGAGGGGACAGAAGAAATTTGAGCTGGATATTGAAGGATAAACATGAACTTGCCAGGCTGACATGAAGGATAGAGTATTCCATGCAGTGAAAAACAGCATTTTCAAAACCACGGGACGTGTATCCAAATGACACATTAAAAAAACCCTAAGTGTATCATGTTGACTGGAACAAGAAAAAAACTGCATGAGTGAAGTTGGAGAGATAGGAAGAACATGCATTTTATCAGAAAGTAGTGGAGAGTGACTTAGAAATATAATGCAAGAAAAGGACAAGTTCCTTTCTGACTTTGGAAAGATGATCCTGTAAGCATAACAGCAAGGAATAAATTGTGACTAGTGTACCATGTTGGAGATTATTTAAATAGTCGGTAAAAATATGAGACTCTATAGAAATATAGAAATAGAGATGTGAAAGAAGAGGTTGGTCCCCAGGTTTCTGGCTGGTTTCTTTCACTGAAGTAGGGGGACCAAAGAAACGGAAGAGATTTTGGAAGAATAAGGTAGTTTGGGACATGTGTGGACTTTGGAAAAGTACATGAATTTCTTGTTTGTGGAACATTAGTATGAATGGGTCCAGTAGTATGATATATATGGTTTTGTGGATAAACTAAATACAAATAATGGGCAGGAATATAAGTCATGGCTAAAAGTGAACTTTCCAGACTGGCACCTTAGGGACTGCTTTTCTACCCAAATGTCCTTGATAAGTGCCCTGTGAAAGGCATATCCAAGTCCTGTTGCATCTAATACTCTCTCCAAGCTCTCTCCACCTTCCAAACCTACATTTCTAATCTGTTGGTTTTCTGATGCAGACCATTTGTTTTCATCTATTTCTTGTTTTCCTGCCCTTGCTTGACTCTCAGCCTCCTACACCATCAGAAAAGTGGGAAATATTACTAAGATGGAGATGAAAAAAAAATGGGTAATACCTCTGGTTAGTGGCAAACTAAAAGCTCAGCATTATCAGAATATCCAGAAATATGAAAGATGATGTCATGAAACTTTCTTTTGGGTACAGTTACCCAAGAGGTCACAGTCTCTTGTGCAAAGTGTCCAGTCTTTTCACTTAGCTTTACCATATCCTGTATAGGCCATAAGTCTTAAGAACCAAGACTGAATGAAGGCTCCTGGAAACTGTACCAACTAGACAGCTAATGTTGAACTGTCCATTGATTACCCAGACCATGTGTTTAGAGGAAACTAAGGATAGAATTGAATGTAATATCTAAGTATAATATAATATACAACTAGATGGAGCCTTGAGAAAGAAAAATGTGAGAGGTGGGAAGAAAATCAGAAAACAGAGTGTCATAAAAGTCACGTTGCCTATTAAAATATCTTCCCCATGGGCATGCAAAACCTAAACAAGGCAAAAACTCATGAGCATTTGAGTACATTTGATAATTAGGCTGAATATTATACACCTTAGAGTTATACAGATTATAAAACAGATTTCTTAATTGTAGTGACTCTGAAAAACAGGAGTGCTTTATCTTAGTCTTCATATTCTCAGCAACTTAGATGAACAGGTCTCACTTCTTGTGGGATTAATGATTCCAAGGGGAATAAAATCAATAAAATATTTTGAATATATCTAGACTGAATTTTTCACATAGATGCCATGTGAAAAATCTGGAAGAGGCACACAAATTATCACAAAGAGTAAAAATTTAGAAGACTGATTTCACAATAATTCTCTTCATAGTACTCATGGTTACCTTATTCACATAAAATTAATCAGGGCACTTTTCAGCATGGTCAGAATCAAGGGATAGAGAGGATGAACCAAGCAATCCAGTTCTCGGTCAAAACCCAGTTCTCCTGTGGAAACTGGAGAGCCAAACTTGTCAAAGTCTGAAGAAGACAAAGTGTATGGGAATCAAGTTATCATTGGAACCTGTAGAGTTTGGCTAAAGTTTGTGTCACTTAAAAACTTAAAATTTTAAAAATATATAAAAAGCAAAAAGATAATTTCTATATACATGTATTTTATTTTTGCATAAAATTATTTCAGTGCTTAGCGGTTTAAAAAAATGGTTTTTGACTCACAATTTCTATCGGTCAGGAATCTAGCCGTGGCTTGTCTGGGTCCTGTGGCTCTGGGCCTCTCACAAGGCTGGGACTATAGTTTCATTTTAAGGCTTCACTTGGGATAAATCCACAAAAGGGATTTTGGCAGGATTCAGCGTCTCACAGACTTTTTCCTGGAGGTCTCCTCTATCTAGCGCCTTCCCATGTGGGTCTCTTCATATTGGAGCTTACAGTATGACAGCTGGCTTTCTTCAGAGAAACCACGGAAAAGGACAAGAGAGTATAAATAGAAACAAGTCACTATCTTCTTAAATTTAATCTTGGAAGTGGTGTCCTATAATTTTTGCCATATTCTATTTATAAGAAGTAAGTCAGTAAGTCCAACCAATATACAAGAAGAAGTTATCACAGAAAAGCATGATGACCAGTAGACAGGGATCCTCCGGAGCCATTTTAGAGTCATCCTACCAACTATGAAAAGTAAAATTTGGTTTTACTGAATTTTAGAAATAAAACCATTCCTGCTTTTTCAGAGGGGTTTTCGATTTTTAAAAATGAATTTATACAAATTCTTTAAAGATTATTGATACTACTTCTACCACTTGGTTCCTGGACTTAGGTGGTCTACCACTGTTTATTTATTAATATTTACTGTAAATACTTTCTCCTGAAGGATAGAATTATTTCCTCATGGGGTATTACCTCAAACTAGTACCTCAGTAGCACATTTAAAAGACCATTCGTGGCCAGGCATGGTGTGGCTCACACCTGTAATCCCAGCACTTTGGGAGGCCAAGGCGGGCAGATCACATGAGGTCAGGAGTTCGAGACCAACCTGACCAACATGGTGAAACCCCGTCTCTACTAAAAAATACAAAAATTAGCTATGCATGGTGGCGGGTGCCTGTAATCTCAGCTACTCGGCAGGCTGAGGCTGGAGAATCGCTTGAATCCAGGAGGCAGAGGTTGCAGTGAGCTGAGATGGTGCCACTGCACTCCAGCCTGGGTGACAAGAGTGAAACTCCATCTCAAAAAAAAAAAAAAAAAAAAAAAAAGACCATTCGACTGTTTTTATCAAGCTGGCAGTTTCTGGATGCTGTCATATGTGATACACCAATAGATCCCATAGTCTTCTGTCCATTGTTATACCTTCTCTGCTGTGAAGTAGTTCTTTTAGTTTAATGTGATATTGTGCAGAACTCGGTGTCAGTGGTTCAAATTCTCTGTAGATCATCAAAAGTGTTGCTGGCTGAGGCTCTGTGGGCAGCAAAGGAAAATGTGTCCTTGGAATATGTGTCTATTTCAATCAAGAGGAATTGCTTCCAGAATGGAAGGGATTCAAGAGTCGGTTGCGACCACATTGGCCTCCTCAATGTATGCTGCCATGTCCAGGGTTCACTACTGATGTCTGTTGCTGGCAGGTGGGATATTCAATAGTGGTGAGTGGGAGTCTTCGTGCAGGGAGCCCATACTGTTGTGTCTGTGTATAGCTACCATCCCTGTCACCAAGGCTACCACATTCATTTGTTTAATTTGCCAGTAATGACTGGCCAATAACGGAGTTGGCTGATATCAGTTGGATGTGTAATTCTATCTAATGTGTTGTTAAGTGCTTCTTTAAAGATGGATCTATTTTGGGACATATAAATGAGACACACAAAAATCTTCACACTATATGCCCACTCCCATGTGACCATCCACATGCCTCTTTCACAGGCCTCCTTGTCCTAATCTTCCAAACTTTATCCTCCAGGTCCATGACCAATCTGCCCAGACATTCACTATTGCCCATGAGTTTGTCTACATTTTAGCCCTGGCTGGTAGTGGTCTAGCTAGTTGTCCCAACATCCCTGAGTGTTCTATGTGAGAGATTACAGTAAACTACATTTACAAAAGTGACAAAGTTGTGAGTCTTATTATGTATTCTATTCCCATCGACTCTATTTATGAACTCCACAAATCTTTTGGTGTTTTAAGTGCTATTGGCCCATCAAAATTCTAAGGGACCAAGCTTCCTTGTGCCTATTTTTCCTAGCTTTATTTTTCTGAGAAGGTGTAGTACTGGCCACCTAAATTCTTTCAAACATCTTAACAAAGCACAGGAAACCTACTCCTTGATTTTGTCTATGTCTCTAAGCTACATTTTAAAGACCCTGATTTTATCTTGCCCCAAGGCTGTATTTTAATTTAATGCTATTTTACTGTCTGGCAAGATTAGAGAGCTGACAGATTTTAAAAGGAGTTTTGCAAACAGCACATTTTAGGATCTCTCAATTTTTTTTTTCCATTCTCTTTATTATTGCAACTGGATAGTTCTTTTCTGATCTCTCCCTTCTAGCACCTAATTCAATCCAACTAAATGGAATTAGATCACTCTTTCTGTACTCAGCCTGGAATCCACCTTGCCTAAGTTTACAAATTAATTAAACTTTATGTCAATCTTCCAGATGATCACACCTGACAGCTTTTACGAATATCTTATGACTACAATTTTACAGTCTACCATTTTCTAAGCTTGTTAAATCAGCTTCCTTATTACTCACCATCCAGTCCTAAAATTAATGACACATATTTTAGTCTTTTGATTTCTCAGCACTCCACTTCAAGTACCAATATTTGTAGCAGACAACTTTTGTTGTATAACAACCACAAAAATCAATGGCATACCAAAACAATAATTAATCTCTCAAGCATCTTAGTTATTGTTGGGAGTACCTTGTCTTTTGTCAGTTGGATTCACTCAGGAGTCAGTGGATCTATGGAGTTTTTTGGGGCTCACCTGTGTAGCTCTACTTTAAACAAAGGTCTGTGGATTGGCCAAGTAGCTCTGCTAAATGAGTCTCACAATGTCCTTGGACCCGCAGGCTAGCCAAGGCATGGTATTTTTATGGCAACAGCAAAGGTACAAGACAATGTGTCTAACCAAATGAGCATACTTCAGTCCCTACATGTTGAAAAAGCCTTTGCTTTTAACATCCCATTGGCCAATCCCATTGCACAAAGCAAGTAATCCCATCGTTCAAGCTCAAAATCTAAGGACAGGGATGTACATGCATTGTTTTGTGGGGGAAATTGTAAAATTACATGAAAGAAGGTGTTAATTGAGGAAAAAGTAAAATCTGCTTCACTATAAAAGCACTTCAGTGAAAAGGACAATGAATTTGGTGCATTTTATATTCAAAAATTCCCACAAGCATGCAGGATCTGTCCAAGAGGCAACTGAGGTCAAAGTTTCGTCGATGTTAGAGTTAGGAAAATAGATTTGGGCAGCACTGGTATATAACTATGTACTGATTTTGCAGTGCAAACATTTATGACAAGGGCAAAAGGAATAACATCTTTGATTAAATACAAAAGCATGGAAGTAGATAGCAGAAAATTCATCAGAGGAGGCTAAGTATAAAATCGAGCACAAGTGGCTTGTGTTGTAGAAACAGAAAAAAAAATCTAGAGGAGGAAAGAAGTAATAAAATGTGCAGAAAGGTCAATAAAGCCAAAAGCTGGAAAAGCATCATTGTTTTTGGTAATTAAGGGGTCTTATTCCCATGTTATAGACATATGAAGCAATTGCATAATTTGTACATGCTTCAATGATATCCAAATACAGATCATGTATCATATCTGACTCAAGGGCTGCCTGCCTTCAGACCAATTTAATAAACATAAAACCTTGGCCATCATGTTCCTGGGGGAAAGTTAAATATTAAAATTCTTTGATATCTGCATCTAAGAAATTCTTACAACTAGATTCATATGAAAGGAGAGTAATCCAAATTACATAAGCTGAAAGAAAAATTAGTCTGGAAATGCCTCTTCAGTCTATCTCATCTACAATATAGGTAATAAAAATATAATGATAATAAAGCACATTAGGAAAAACAAATTCCCCAAGTCTCTCCTACCAGCTTTGACTCTGTGTTCCAGGGAAACTTATCTAAATGAGAAAAGGAAAATGCAATACACCAGAAATTTTAAAAATCATAAGAAATTTGAGTAAATGTATTTAGCTATTTGCTTCCCACCGAAGAATGCCCAATGATATAAGTTCAAATTCATATGTAAAAGAGACATGGTGTTAGATTCTGTCCCATTAGGAATAATTTGCTTTCTACTCAAATCCAGTATTTTCAGATAGATTAAGTACTGAAGAGAATGCTGTACATGGAATTTGCCTAGCTTTTAGCAAAGCTTTGTCTCCTTTTTTTTAAATAGACATGGCAACAAACATGACGTGACTTTGGCCACAAAGGTTGATTTTATGTGTACAGTTGTTATGGGTTTAATTATGTGCCCTGAAGAAAGATACGTTGAAGTTCTACTTTCCAGTATTTCAAAATGTAACCTTATTTGGTTCTCAGTACATTTTCTGTTACTTATAACGAAATATCTGAAACTGGCTAATTTACAAATAAAAAGAATTTATTTCTTACAGTTATGAAGGCTGAGAAGTTCAAGGCTAAGGGGCTGGACCTGGTGAGAGCCTTCTTCCTGGTGGGGACTCTCTCCTGAGCCCTAAGGTGCTGTAGAGCATTACATGGTGAGGGGGCTGGGCATGCTAGCTCAGGTCTTTCTTACAAAGCCACCAGTCCCACTCCCATGATAACCAATTAATCCATTAATTCATGAATGGATTAATCAACTCATGAAGGCAGAGCCCTCATGAACCAATCACCTCTTAACGACCCCACCCCTCCACACTGCCACAGTGAGTATTAACTTTCAGTATGAGTTTTGGAGGGGACAAATATTTAAATCAGCACATTTGGAGGTAGGTTTGTTGCAAATGTAATTGGTTAAGATAAGGTGGAATAGGATGAACTCCTAAACCACTATGACTAGTGTCCTTATAAGAAGATGGCCATATGAAGATGGAGACACAGGGAGAAGGCCATGTGAAGATAGTTTTGGAGTGACACGTCTACCACCAAGGAACATCATGGTTTACTACCAAACCACCAGAATCCAGAAGGAGGCAAAGAAGGATTTCCCTACATGTTTCAGAGGGATCATAACCCTGCAAACATCTTGATTTCAGACTCATACTCTCCATAAATGAGAAGAAATTTAATTTCTCTTGTTTTAAGCCACCTAGTTTGTGTTACAGTCACCCTGGGAAACTAATACAGCAGCAGGTCACAACCTGACTGAAGATAAACAATTTAAACATAATCTACATTACATATAAAGAATTTGTTTATAAACTTAAAGATGCCCATTTCACAAAATGATAAGTAGCTGGACATACATTTAAAAATTGAATTATCAAAGTCATTGATGAATATTAAAAGAGTGAGGATGTGGATTAGCAATTGGTTGATATATATTACCAACAAAACACTCTCAATTAATTAGATGGCAATTTTTAACAAGAAAATGTGGTATGTGGTAATGAAGATCAAGGGCTTTGAAGATAGTCATGTCTTAAAGATCCAGCTCCACCATTTACTAGCTGTTTGACCTCAAGCAGTTTATTTGATTCTCTTAAATCTAGTTTTCTCATCTGTAAAATGAAGTCTAATGCTATCTTTCCTATAGAGTTCACATGAAGACTAAAGCATCTGTTTTTTAAAGCATAATGCCAGAGCATAGTAAGAATTGATGTTGTTATGATTCTTACTTGGTAATGTGATACATGTTTGTATCATTTTAGAAATGTTCATGCCCCCGTATTACAAATCAGCCTATTGTCCTTTCACTTTTTTTCTGGTCCTGCCAGTTTCATACTATTCTCTCTTCCACCTAGGCTTCGAAGATGAAGTGTATCCTCTGGCTTGGGACTTGGCAAAGAAGTATGTGATATTGTGGGAAAATGTATGATCTGTAGTCAGACAGATCTAGTCTCCCTCAATCGCTAGCTGAAAGACTTGGGCAATTTATTTAACCTCTCAAAGCATCTTCTATTTTTCTGTAGAATAAAATTAAAATCATATCCACCTTATTGAGACTATTAATTGCAAAACATAGAACAAAAGTATCTTGCATGTAGGACAGGCTCAGAAGTTGGTAGGCAGGCCTCCCCAAACCCCCAATCAATTCAGTCACCAGGTTCACTTTATTGTCATTCTGATGGCTGCTAGTTTGTCAGGGCCTTGCCTCGTGATCGCTCGATTGACTTCCTAAACTGGTTCCCTTGACTTTGATCTTTCCACTGTGAATGGAGTGAACTTTACAGTATTATTGTGCTTTATAAAAGAACACATAATCACCATTTAAAATATTATTTACTTTAAACCCTTCATTCTCACTTGCGAAAGCCTTTGCAGTCTGGTTTCATCTCATTTTGGTGAGCATTGTAATGCCTTGCCCAGATCTCCATCAAAGGACTTGTTGCCCCAGCTGCAAGAAGTGCTGATAGCAGACATCTTTCAATTGCCAGAGTCTTTAGAGATAGCCTCACATGTAGAGCCAATTTTCCCAAGGTTATGCCCCTTCCCAGCGTGTTCCATATTCAATGACTCATCACTACAGGCACAAAAATTGTGACCAACTTGGCCTGTAACTCTAAAAAGGCATTCCAGCTCCAGAGCTCTCCAGAGTGGGCTAAGGCCACGATCAGGGTTGCATTCTCCACTTCTTCTGCCTACACCTGCTTTGTCTTCTCCCTTTCACAGGTGCTGATCCCAAGGGCTGTCCCTAATGAGCACCTTATGGACTCATGAGAACCTAATGGAGTTCTCAATGAGAACCTAATGGAGTTCTCAATAAACTCCATCTCAGTTTGCTTCCCAGAAAACTTAATCTGCAACACCCTCCTATGCCAACTTTGTTTCATTTAAGTCACCACCTTAAATGACATGCCTTTCTTCTCTCTTTAGCAAGCTAAGCACACTTATCCAATCATTTATTTATGTATTCATTCATTTGCTTTTAAACATGCATAAAACATGCTTTCTTCCCTACAGGCTTCTTTTTCTATGGACTAGGAGAGAAAAACAAACATGTAAAAGAAATGTGAATAATACAAGATAGTTTCTCCTCTAGATGTAGGTATGAAGGCCAAATGAACACAAATGAACTAAAAATTACTACCGCAGTGCTGTTTTACAAGTAACTCTGCAGACTCTCTTCTCTTCTCATGGAAATACTATTTGTGTGTTAATAACAAACTCAAGATTCACCTCTTCTAGGGAGCTTCTCCTGGCATGTCTTCTCACTTTACTTATATAGATTTTTACAGCCAATTATAGAGATCTTTGTAGTTAGAATAACATTACTTTTCGTTCTAAATATGTGCCTGTAAGAGACAAAGTATAAAACACAGAGTTTCACCGAATTTATTGAAATGATAATATGCCAAAGTTAACCATTTTCCCAAATTCCTTAGTTAGCAGGCTGCACAACTTTCTAGAATGTATAGAAATGGCAATAAGAGATTTTAAGAAAAACAAGATTTCCTTAGGACAAGGTTTATTATTTGCCAAAGACAAAATAATGTTGACTTCTACATCTCTGCAGAAGTGTTCTCTGTCTCTTTCCAAATCTGCAGGGAAAAACAGGGTATTAAAGCAGTTGAAAAAATAACAAAAGTTAATTTTTACTTTACCTGTAAAATTTTTATTGACTGCTTCATTACCAAATTTTCCACCTATGTCAAAGTGAGATGATATCTTCTTAACCAGAATTCGTGAATAAATAAAAAGTCCAACAAATATTTAAAATAAACAACTTATGAATAAGTTAACAGAAATGACCTGCAGTTTCTTTCCCATTGGAAATCTCATTTTTTGCATATGTATACTGTGAACATGACACATTATAAGGTTTTGCCTCTGAATTTTTTGGATTAAAGGAGTAAAAATTAGAAGTTGCTAAAATAAGAGCAGACAGGTAACTAACAAGCCACGTCTCATGATTCTTTGGAATTGCTACCATACCTCAGCAAAAGCACAACATATACAGAAGTTCCACTTTGGACCTTTTCCCAAAGGTAATTTGTATTTTCAGAAATTATATATTGAAAGTTATTCTCTACTATTATATTTATAGAAGATTTCAGTGGTAATTCTGCCAATAGCCATGTCTAAATCACCATTCCTGTATGAGGTTGCTCTAAAATTAATACTATACTCAATAACTGTTCCTGTGTTTTCTGGCAGCATCTCAACCATCTGAAGAGAAGATATTTAAGAAAATTATAGATATTCTGTTTCTGATGAGCACACTAATCAATTACCCTTCTCAAGACACTTAAATGTAACCTTAAATTAGTATAAATTCTTGTCTTTTTTATTACAGGTGCAGGTAACACTAATAGCTTTGAAATATAAAATTACAGTGAGGTGACAGCTCCACCACTATTAGATCACCATAAACTGTAAGAAAGGGCAGCCCTCTGCCGTGCATGTTTCCACTACAATGAGATTCTTACTGATTGCCCAAGATGTTTAACAAGACATTGATATTGTAACTCTTAGTTTGAGCCTTGCTGGATTCTGGAATGAATGGAGAAGGAAGGCCTGAAGCAGCACAGCAGGATTTGGAATAAAGCAATGATAGGAGTGATAATCTTAAATGTAATTCTAACATTTAAATTCAAATGTGATCTTATACTAATCTCTTTAGCAGCTTACTGCTTGCAGTTAAATTAACCTAGAAATTAGTAATTAAAGGCAACCACAGAAAGGTACATTTCCGTAGAACCTGAACAACTTGGCAGTGATCCAATTCATTGAAGTCTCCTTTTTTATACACTTTGCATCTGTCTTTTTCAGTGCAGTTGTATACACAGAGAAAAAAACAGTATTGTTAAGAGCATCTTCTGATGGCAGGATTGTAAATTGGGTGAAAATATTTAATTTGCTGGTGCTTAATTCCTGGGAACTTGAAAGCAGGCTGATGGACAGAGATAGGAAAAACATAAGAAGATAAAGGAAATGTTATTTCTAAAGAGGCTTTGGTTATCTCCTGTGTTTTTTTAAGGTCTAGAGTCTGGGACACTATGTCTCATTCTTTGGGTGACCTTTCTTTTTCCTTTAGTGACAAAATAAGCAAAATCTGCAGGACATGCTCTACAGAATTGGAATAAAGAATGTGAGAAATAGGAGCTGAAACCTATAAATAATCCCCAAACTATAAATAGCTCCCCAAGATTTGTCATCTTAAAAAATGAATACGAAGTTTATTTAAGTTTATAAATCCTTGATACTTGGCACCTCTTTATAGTGAAAAATTGTACAAAACACTAAGTGTAGCCTGAGTTCTTCCTGTGATTCCTGTAATAAAATATAAGATTCTTTGAGTTAGGATATTATATATGATATAGTTTTGCCTATTTAGAATATATAGGTAGGTATTTATATGTATTTGTCTGTGAAGAGAGGTCAAAAGAGAGGAGAGGCTGGTGCAGTGGCTCATGCCTGTAATCCCAGCTCTTTGGGAGGCTGAGGCGGGTGGGATCACTTGAAGTCAGGAGTTTGAGACCAGCCTGGCCAACATGGTGAAACCCCACTACTACTGAAAACACAAAAAATTATCCAGGCATGGTGGCATGCACCTGTCATCCCAACTACTCAGGAGGCTAAGGCAGGAGAATCCCTTGAACCCAGGAGGCAGAGGCTGCAGTGAGCCGAGATGGTGCCACTGCGCTCAAGTCTGGGCAGCCCAGAGCAAGACTCCGAATTAAACAACAACAAGAAAAAGTTTAAATCCCAGCCCTGCCAGTTAAATTTCTTTAACTGTCAAAAGCTTGTTTTCTTAGCTGGAAAATATAGATAATGGTTCACCTCTCATTGGATTCTTATCAATCAGATAATGTGTATAGAGTGTTTAATGTAGTGTAAAATATAAAATAATCATTCAACACCTAGCTAGTGATTACTATTGCTGTTGTTGCTTTTCGTGTTACTCCAATTTGCTTTACTATAAAGGAATACCTTAGGCTAGGTAATTTATAAAGAAAAGAGGTGTAATTGGCTCATGGTACTGCAGGCTGTGCACAAATCATAGTGCCAGCATCTGCTTCTGGTGAGGGCCTCAGGAAACTTCCAATTATGGTGGAAGGTGAAGGGGAGTCAGAGTGTCACAGGGCAAGAGAAGGAGCTAGAAAGAGATGGAGCAAGAGAGAAAATGAAGAGGTCCCAGGCTCTTTTTAAATAACCAGTTCTCATATGAATTCCAGAGTGAGAACTCCCATTACCATGAAAAGGACACCAAGCCATTCATGAGGGATCCATCCACAGGACCCAAACACCTCCTACTAGGCGAAATTTCAACATTGGAGGTCACATTTCAACATGAGATGTGGAGAGAACAAACATCCAAACTATATCAGTTTATATTTCATCATCCAGTACATATTATTTTCTAATTATTTCACATTTATTTACTAATTTAGCATGTGTGTGCCAGATGCATTCAAAGTATGTTACAAAGTTAAACACATTTAATGCAATAGCTCTATATGGCTGATACTATAAGCCATTTTCATTGTATAACATCACAAACAAATAATACAAAAATATATTGCAAATAGGGAAAATCATTTTGGTATATCAGCAGATTATTGCAAGAAATCTTCCAAGGTGAATGGAAAATGTTAAAATTTAAAAAGGGGGGAGAAAGACAGGTGAGGGTGGGATAAAAATGTACAGGAGATCATTAGGAAGTCACTTTAAAATAGGATCATTAAAATGAATGAGGAATAACGAACTTCATTAGCAATCCAATAAATTCAAATCAAATTAAATGAGATTTTTTTTCAAAAATTAGGTTGGCAAATAAAATACTGATAACAAAAATAACAAAGGATAATAAAAATGATAATACATCAGTGCCAGAGCTAACATTTTGTAGGGCAATTTGGCAATAAGTACCACAATTTTTAATGTGCAGATACATTGACCTACAAATGTCACTTCTGAAAATTTAACTGAAGGAAATAATTAGATATATTGTAAGTGATAAATGTGCAAGGAAATACACAGCTGAATTGTTTATAGTAGCACAAGACAGCATTAGCCTAATGCTTATGAATGGTATTTAGTTACATACTGTAGATCAATACAATTTTAAAAATATTCAGAAGAAAAAAATAATACATGTAGCTTTCTTCTAAATGTGTTAAAATCATATTATGTGGAAAAAAAAAGAAACCCAAAAACCTGTACTCTATGATTGCATCTTTGTTTTAAAAGGTAGAGAGGAAAGGAAGAAGGAGGGAAACGACAGAGGCAGGGAAGGAAGGAGAGGAGTGAGGGAGAGAAAGAGGAAAAAGAGAAACTGGAAAGATATTAAACAAATCTATTAAAATGGTTATTCTTGGATTATAGATATTTATAACTTTCTTCTTTAAAGCCTCTAATAAAGACATTTATATTTTAGAAAATTATTGTCAATAATTTCTGGGGAACAAAAAAAGTTAACAGTGGCCCTGCCAAAACATCCCTGACTTCAAAATAACTGCAACAAAATATAGCACAAAAATGGGCCGGGCGTGGACGCTCACACCTGTAATCCCAGCACTTTTGGAGACCGAGGTGGGTGGATCATTTGAGGCCAGGAGTTTGAAACCAGCCTGCCCCACAGGATAAAACCCCGTCTGTACTAAAAATACAAAAATTAGCTGGACATTGTGGCGGGCTCCTATGATCCCAGCTACTCCGGAGTCTGAAGCAAGAGAATTGCTTGAACCCAGGAGGCAAAGGTTGCACTGAGCCAAGATCCGCACCACTGCACTCCAGTCTGGGTGACAGGGTGAGACTTCTCTGTATTTAAAATAAAAAGATATATATATGGAGAGAGAGAGAGAGAGAGAAATTATATATAGAGATAATCTGTCTCTCTCTCTATATATGTGTATATAATAAAGGGTGCACAAAAATGACTAAAGAACAATGAATATAACAAAATGATGACTCCATTTGTTCCTGCAGCAAATTCAGTTTTTTATGTTCCTTAAAAATTGTTTATGTGTTACAAATACTAGTGGAGTTTGTTTTCTGTTATTATATCTTATAATGTTTTTTGGCTTTATAGCCTTCTTAAAGTGATACTCAACACTCAAAACATAGAAAATATTTATGTTTTATTCTAGCATGCCTATTGTTTATTTTATACATATACCTTTATATAGAATTCTGCTGCAAGTAGCAATACATTTTGAATATAGCTTTTTAAGATCAGTAGTTACATTGTCCATACTATCACTGCCGATTTAAAATGCCACATTTATGATAAATTATGATATAAACATATCATATTATTATATGAACAAGAATTCAAAAAAAGAAAAATAATTAAAATAAATAAAATAAATTTTAAAATTAGTCATCAGATTTATTCAGGGAAAGGAAATACACTGTAAAGCAGCAGTAATGCCCAATCTAAAGTGTCAAAATGACAAGATAAAGCATTTTGTAAAATCCTGTGCTCATGAGACTGTGATGGAATGGATATTGTCAGCCATCGTTGGTGGTATATATTTGTTTTTGAAAAGCGACCTAGAAGTATAGATACAAATTTTTTACAGCAAATTAACACACAAGCAAGTCCACTTCAAGGAAATTTCCAACAGCTGTAAAACTGGAAGTTTCACAGATATAAATATCTGAAAGTTCATTTAAATATTAAAAACAATGTTAATATTAAGAAGTAGGATCATCTAATAAATTATTATACATCTGTATAATGGAGAATTATGTAGGCAGTAAAAGAATGTGGTAAATTGGCATGAGGTGGTACAAAAAGTTGATTGTCATAAGTGATCAATTAACATAAAATAAAATAAAGGTCAAATCACAGAACGGTTTGTTAAAAAAAAAAGAAAAAAAACTGTATAAAGTATACTCGCAGAAGAATAAAAAAAAAAGAATGATTCTATTGCATTAAGTAAGTTATGTATGACTACAGGCATTCCTCATCGTATTGTGCAGCACTTTATTGTGCTTTGCAGACATTATGTATTTTGCAAATTGAGGCTTTGTGACAACCCTGGACTGAGCGTTGATCGGCATCATTTTTCCAACAGCATGTGCTCACTCCATGTCTCTGTATTCCATTTTGGTAATCCTTGCAACATCTCAAACATTTTTATTGTTATAATATCTGTTATGGTGAGTTGTGATCAGTGATCTTTGATGTTACTATTGTAATTGTTTTATTGTAATTTTTTTAATGAACCAAACCCATTTAAGATGGCAAACTTAATGAATAAATGTTGTGTGTATTCTCACTGCTCCAGTGACCAGCCTTTCCCTATCTCTCTTCTTCTCTTGAGACTTCCCTTTTCACTGAAATAAAGTAATATTGAAATTAGGCCAAATTAATAACACTACAGTGGCCCCTAAGTATTTAAGTGAAAATAAGAGTCACATGTCTCTTACTTTAAATCAAAAGTTATAAATGATTAAGCTTAATGAGAAAGGCATGTTGAAAGCTGAGATAGGCTGAAAACTAGGCCTGTTACACCAAGCAGTCAAGTTGTTAATGAAAAGGAAAAGTTCTTAAAGGAAATTAAAAGTGTTACTCCAATGAGCACTTGAATTATCTGAAAGGGAAACAGCTTTACTGCTGTCATGGAGAAAGTTTGAGCAGTCTGCATAGATCAAACCAGACACAACATTCCCTTAAGCCAAAGCCTAATCCAGAGCAAGACCCCAACTCTTCAATTCCATCATGGTTGAAAGAGGAGAAGAAGCTGCAGAAGAGAAGTGTGAAGTTGTTAATAGCAGGGGCTGGTTCATGAGGTTTAAGGAAATAAGCCATCTCCAGAACACATAAAAGTGCAAGGTGAAGAAGCAGGTGCTGATGGAGAAGCTTCAGCAAGTTATCCAGAAGATCCAGCTAAGATCATTGATGATAGTGGTTACACTAACCAACAGATTTTCGGTGTACACAGAACAACCTTCTATTGGAAGAAGATGCCATCTAGGACTTTTATAGCAAGAGAGGAAATGTCAGTGCCTAGCTTCAAAGCTGCAAAGAACAGGCTGAATCTCTTGTCAGGTGCCAATGCAGTTAACGACTTTAACTTGAAGCCAATGCTCATTTGCCATTCCAAAATCCCTGGGGCCCTTAAGAATTATGCTAAATCTATTCTGTCTATGCTCTATAAATGCAACAACAAAGCCTGGATGACAGCACATCTGTTTACAGCATGGTATACTGAATATTTTAAGCCTACTCTTGAGAACTTCCACTCAGAACAAAAGATTCTTTTCCAACTATTAGTGCTCATTGACAATGCACTTAGCCACCCAAGAGCTCTGATGGAGATGTACAAAGAGTTGAATGTTGTTTTCATGCTGCTAACACAATATCTACTCTGCAACCCATGGATCAAGGAGTCATTTTGACTCTCAAGTCTTATTATTTAAGAAATATATTTTGTAGGGCTATAGCTGCCATAGATAGAGATTACTCTGATGGATTGGGACAACATACATTGAAAATCTTCTAGAAAGAATTCACCATTCTAGATGCCATTAAGAACACTCATGATCCATGGGAGAAAATAAAAATATCACTATTCATAGGGGCTTGAAAGAAATTTATTGCAACCTTCATATGCAACTGAGATTTCAAGACTTCAGTGGAGGAAGGAAATGCAGATATGGCAGAAGCAGCAAGAGAATTAGAATTAGAGGTGGAGCCTGAAGATGTGATTGAATTGCTGCAATGTCGTGATAAAACATTAAGGGATGAGCAGTTTCGTGGTTTCTTGAGATTGAACTCCTGTGAAGATGCTAAGAACATTGTTAAAATGACAAAAAGGACTTAGAATACTGCATAAACTTAGTTAACAGTAGTGGCATGGTTTGAGAGGATACACTGCAATTTTGAAGGAAGTTTTATTGTGAGTAAAATGCTATCAAGCAGCTTTGCATGCTATAGAGAAATCTTTTATTAAGGGAGAGTCAACAATGCAGCAAACTTCATTTTGTCTTATTTTAAGACATTTCCATGACCACTCCAATCTTCAGTAACCCTCACTCTGATGAGTCAGCAGCCATCAACATTGAGACAATTCCCTCCACCAGCAAAAAGATTATGATTCACTGAAGGGTCAGATGATCATTAGCATTTTTTAGCAACAAAGTATTTTTTAAATTAAGGCACATATGTTGTGTTTTAGATATAATGCACACTTAATAGACTACAGTATAGTGGAAACATAACTTTTGTATACACTAGGAAGCCAAAAATTTTAGTGACTTGCTTATTGGGACATTTGCTTTATTGCAGCGGTCTGGAACCAAACCTGTAATATCTGTGAGGTATGCCTTATACCTGTTCTAGTATATAAAACTGGCTAACTCTGGGAAGGAAAGAGGTGATCAGAAAGACTGACCTTTTAACCTTTTTTATGCAATATGTCCTCTGTGTCTTTCTATGTGTGCTACTGGTTTGTCATATACTGAAGAAATATTTCATAATAGAACGTTAAGATAGAATATTCAATTATATAATGCCAAGCAATAAGGTAAAAATACAGATCTTCCATGATATGGTCAAATTCCTATTTCTATACTTATTAACATATAAAAGGTATAATCAAATGGCTTTTAAAATTCAAAAGAGAAGTAAGACAATCTAATACATTGATGTTATTATAACTTTAGATATTGATATTCCTAATGCTAAAATGGCACTAAAGTTAAAGATAAAACTATTTTGTGTCACAGTATAGAGTAATTGTTAGTACTTAAGTAATAATAATAGTAGTTATAATATCTAACATTTGTTAAAGTTGCCAAAGGACTGTAATGTGCATTATTATCTCATTGAGCCTCGTAACAGTCCTGTAAATTATGGATGAATATAATACAACTTTAATGGAAATTATCCCCAATTCCCATACTCCAAAAACAAAAACATTAGACACAAATATAATGTTGCATTTAAAAACACATTGTAAATATGAACCGAAACACAGATTTAGAAAATATATTTATCTTAAACTTTACCTCATTGACAGTTTAGAAGGATAAAGTGTACCATATTAACATATCCTATGTACAAGAGCAAATTGTTTATCTATATATAAAACCCTTTCTTGGAATTATTACTATGTACAAATTAAGTCTAATTTGCTCAATGTGTAGTGAATTTATACTAACTAGGGTTAAAAAAAAATCCCTTCTTTGCTGCAGCGGTGGGTAAAGCTGCCACAAGCCATACTTGTCATCTGCATTGCCACACATATAGGACTCATAAGACACAATAATAACACAAATTTATTTTTTTCTTTCATTGTCCCTGTAAACCCCTTCAGTGGAGCTTAATGTTTGTTTTTCCTTCCTGGATAAAATCCCAATCAGAGCCTGTAACTTTTCCTGCCATTATCTGATTTAACTAAGGTCTCCAGCCACATTAGTCTCTCCAATGGATCCAAGATATCCATTCCAGTAACTTTTATGTTCAGACAAACTAATCATCAAAACTCAAAACCTCATTACAATTTGACGTTCTCTTCTTCATCTTCTTTGTCTTACCAAAGGCAGAAAGACTTCAGAGAAAAAGGAGTGAGAGGCTACCTGGCACCTCTCCTTATCCTTCTCCTCCTTCCTTCTCCTCCACGCTTGGAGCAGGGAGAAGAAGCAAAGGGTGGGCAGAGTCTCACTTTTGTGCTCCTTGTGAGAAGATGGTGAACTGTCCACAGGTTATATCTCCCACTTCCCAGGAAAAAAACCTTCAGACTAGTCTTTCCTGTCCTCCCAACATACTTCCTATCACTTCAAAGGACCATTGGAAGGGCTCATTTTTGTCAGCTTTTATTTTAGGTTCAGGGGATACATGTGCAGGTTTGTTACATGGGTATATTGCGTGATGCTGAGGTTTGGGATACAAGTGATCTGGTCACCCAGGTACTGAGCATAATACCCAAAAGTTAGTTTTGCAATTCTCATCCCCTCCTCCCCTCCTCCCTCTATTACTCCCCAGCATCTATTGTTCCCATCTTTACGTCCATGTGTATCCAATGTTTAACTCCCACTTATAAATGAGAACATGTACTATTTGGTTTTCTGTTCATGCATTAATTCACTTAGGATAATGGCCTCTAGCTGTATCCGTGTTTCTCCAAACAACGTGGCCTTGTTCTTTTTTATGGCTGCATAGTATTCCGTGATGTATATGTACCATATTTTCTTTCTCCAGTCCACCCTTGATGGGCACCTAGATTGATTCCGTGTCTTTGCTATTATGAATAGTGCTGCAATGAACATATAAATGTATGTGTCTTTTGGTAGAATGACTTATTTTCCTTTGGGTACATACCCAGTAATGAGATCACTTAGTCAAATGGTAGCTCTATTTCAGGTTTTGAGAAATCTCCAAACTGCTTTCTATAGTGACTGAACTAATTTACTTTCCTACCAACAGTGTATAAGCAATGCTTTTCTCTAAAACCTTGCCAGCATCTGTTGTTTTTAGACTTTTTAAACTGTCAACTTCAACACTAAGCAGGATAAGCAGAAGGTGAGTGTGGTTGAAGGTGGAAAGTGTATGAACAAGGAAGGCAGTTCCCTAAATGCAGAAACCAAATGAGACTAATTTGAGAAAATCATTTTCACACACCACTACACCTAAGCCAGCATCTCTGCTTGAACTCTGAAAGCTTTCTTAAAAATTTAGTATCTAATTTCATTTTAATTGTACTGCTTCTCAGATACCCATTATATTACTTTTACCTTGGTTATCATTACATTTATATGCATATACATTTAGGTATACCTTATGCATATCACATATATGTATTAAAGATATGTGGCATCTTTAAATGAGCTTTTTAAAGGTAATTTTAGTGTTAATGTTATAATTTTTTGAGTAAAAGTAAGTTGACATTGTCACTTTACATTTAAATGTTTGTAAAATTTGTTGTTTCAAATAAAAGAAATTCAACCTTTATAAATGCTGACAAAACTAAATAGGGATGCATAAGGTAACACTTACGTCCTGCATCCCTGGAAACCACCTAACTCTATGTTATCTAATCAGTAAATTCACTATCCACTTGCTACAATCAAAATCTGTTTTTGAATTTCAGACATATCTTTTCCAATTCCTTGAAGGGAAGAATGGAAATGAGGAGCTTATCATTCACCTTACACCTTAGGGGAAAAAATGTACATTTCTATTACCACTTGGGCATCACAGAACAAGAATAAACATCTGAATTTAGGGTTTCTACATTCTAGTAGACAAGATTTTCCAGCTGACATTTGTCTGGCAACCAGTGGGAAATGATTCCCTTATTATTCTCTGTTTATCTCTGTTGGCAAATGGTGTGGCAATATAAGCATCCTAGTTAGTTTATCTGTCACAGAAGCCAAATGGTTTTAAGACCCAGGGTTCATGATTTGGTTATGAATGAGAGATAAGGAATTATTTAATCACAGTTTGGAAAACTCATCATGTGCTTATCTATCTTTGCACTCGTAAAGAAGATTACTTGACAAATTCCTGCATTCTACAAAATATGTACTGTGTCTACTTCATTCAAGCTCAATTTTAGGTACTCAGGATAAAAATATAAGGGGAATATTGGTGCCTGCCTTCAGGACTTTATAGAATGGAGATAGGCATGCTAACCAAATGCTATGTATTGTTGCTTTAATAAAGTTACATTCCAGATGTAGAAAGAACTTAAAGCAGGTTGCTGACAGTTACCTGGGAGAATCCAAGATGTATTTAAGGAGCAGAGGAGCCTGGAGCTAAGACTGACAGGATGAATAGGCACTTGGGTGACAGTCAGCAACAGGCATGACAGATGAAAGGAATATTAGGTGTGAAAACATGAAGAAGTCTGACAGGTTCTGGCAACACTAAGTAATTCAGAAAGAGAAAATGGGATGTAGAATCAGGTAAGGTATAACATTTATGTAAGTTTCTTACTAAGAAGAATCTAGTATATTATGCAAAAAAACTTTAGGTTTTTATTCTGTGATTAAAATAATTAAATTTTCATCTTGTAACTGACCACATATATGTGTTGAATTACACTGAAAAGGACATTGAGGATGGATTAGAGAAAAGTAAGCATAAAGGAAGAAAGATAACTAAAGAAAGTCATAGCAGAATCCAAGAGAAGAATGAGGAAAGAGGATTAGGGCAGGTCAGTGAGGATGGAAAGGAGGGGACCAAGAAGAGAGATGCTTGAGGCAGTGAGAACATGTTGAGTTAATGATGATAGATGGTCACCAAGAGGAGAAATCTAAAACGATGCTCTTGTGTTTCTAGACTGGACTGATGAGAGAATGATGTTAACAAGATAAGGATATAAATGGGGAGTTTGTTTTGTTTGGTTTCATTTGGGGTAAGAGTTTGAGAAAAACAAAGTTCTCTTCAGGTTACATTGAATTCAAAGTTCGTGGATTTCCACGTTGTGGAATAACAATATGTTAAAATCTATCTTTTTCTGTTTTACACGGTTAGAGGATTTCCATGAAATCACTATAAATGATCCAATACAATTGATATCTCATTTTTAACATTTAAATCACTGATATCAGAATAATTAAGCCAAAAAGCTCTGTTGGGATTGCACAGTTTAAAGAAAATATAAAGTAGTGGGTCTCTAGGCCTTGAACAAAACTATTTGTTAATGCCAGATCATCTTTTTTAGTATCATTCGCAAAGGAATTCCCTCACAAATGTTTTTGAATATGGCTTGTGTAATGCACCCATTCACACTTTCCAGTGGAGTGGAGAGCAGGAAGAGTGAGAAGATTCAGTGATAATAAGGGTGTTACCACCATCAGCTGAATTACAGCAGGGTCAACAGGAAGCTGACACAGCCCCTGGAGTGTAGTAAGATAAATAACATTGTACTTACCAAAATGCATCTGGAGCAGAATATTGGATACGGGTGGAAAGAAGATGTTGATAAATCATGCAGGGTCAAGGTAGAGGTTAATGAGAATCTTACAGGCTATTATCGTATAACGTATGGTTGCTAAATCATCTTCCAAAAAAGGTGGGTCCTGCACATTCAAGACCTTTCTGGAAAGGGGCATTTAATTTCTGAGTTGGAGCTAACTTGTTTGTTATAACATAAGAAAGAGCTGACTCTTCCTCCATGGTCCTCTTTCTCTGCCTTACTCTCATTCTCAGTCTCAGTCTCCTCCAAAAACTGTCAAAGATTTTCCTGTTTGGAAAGATGCCAACTTACTTGGCCTGCTTGACACTCAATCATTAGTATTCCCAGAGTGCACAGGCATTTAGTCCAGTGAATCCAAAACTTTAAATTTAAAATGCAGTTATTTTTTAAAAGGGCTTGATAGACTGAAAGTTTTTGTTTTTCTTTGCATATTTTTTTCACTTCTACCATTTGCCATTATCTATGGTGTGCTTGCATGTGATAGAAATACCTCTTTTAGGGTCAGTTTGTTTTATATTGGTGTGTTTACCTCCAATATCCCAACTTGAACAGGTTTATGATTATGAAAAAGGGGCAATATGCTAGAGATATTAGTACATAAATCATTGTCAGGAAACCAATCCTGTGTTTCAAAGCAGCAAAAAGCTTTTAAAGTATTGATATAGGTCTAGCCTAAAGAGAGGGCAGAATTTTTTCTTTTGTCTTAACTGGATATTTTGTAAGATGTGGCCTCTTTTTAAGGATGAAGAGATTCAATTGATTAAATATTTCTATAAATAGATTCATGCAACAGAAACTGATTAAAGAAAAGCTGTCAGAAGTGAAGATTTTTTTCTCTAAATATCTGTCATTTCATACATCATTTTAAAATTTCAGACTTGGAAATGTAAATTGTTCTTTTAGAACTAGGCAGTTAACCAAAACAACAACTAAAGCATATTTCAAAAATAGCACACACAGAACAATCATTCTAACTTATGTTAAGAATTTAGAAGAGGAGTAAAGATCTATTGTTTAGGTTGGTCGAATTTGAATATATACATTATGCTGAGACATTTAAATGGTGTACGTTTTTAAACATTATTCAAAAAGTCTTCACTAAGATGTTTATATTCAGCCTATTTTATTGTCCCTTGGATTATGCAGCAAGTTTGCTGGGTGACACACCAAAAATCATCCAAATGACAATGCTGAGCAAAACTTTTTAGGTCATAATTGTTCACCTCATTGTTAAGACATTTCTACATATTCTTCCTAAGTAGGACAAGCTCAGAAGAACAGAATCGAGTGAACAAAAGAAAAAGTCATTTTAAATGGCTAGTTAAATTAATTTCAATTGTTTAAAATCACTAAAATTTGAGACTTGGTCTGAGACTTGGTTCTGCTATTGGTTGTTTGTGTCGAGTTCAAACAAGTTTTAAACCCTTCTCAGTTTTTCGCAAATATAAACAAATGGAAAACAAAACTATTTCTAAGCACCCTCCGTATTCTATGTTCAACAGCTCTGTGATAAAAATTAATTTAAATAATGAATTATCGTTCTTTTTATTTCCAAATGTCATACATTTTGAGACAACTCCTCAAATTTTCTTAGTATAGGAATATAAATAAAATTAACTTTCCCTCAGAAGACAAAAATTCTCTTTCCTTTAATGAACAGTCAGTCTACATGATGAAGGCAATAAAACAACAATCAAATTAACCTTATCTGATTAGACACTGTGGTAATTTCTGTGGAAAGCAAGCGGAGGAAGGAAACCCGCATCAAAGAAGGCAGCGGAAAAAGTAGAAAGAAACAGAAATATTCATTAAAAATATTTCTTGTCCAGAAGAAATAATGCAACAGAGTGGTTAACAGATTATGAAAATAGACAAGGGTTTGAATTATGGTACCAAAGAGTCCATCCCTTAAACCTCAGTATCCTAATCTATACAATGCAGATAAAAACAGAAACCAACACTGAAATTACTTTAAGGATTAAATGAAGGAATTCATTAAAGGGCTTCGCACAGTGCCTAGCAAGTGCTCAGTATCTGGAATGGGTCTCAAGCATACATTTTAGTCTTGCTAGAAACCTCAGGGATACTTGAGAAATCAACTTTCAGTTTACTAGTCTTACAGAACATGCTGAACGTGAACAATGGTAATTTTATAATATTCCCTTGCTAGTGGTGACCAGAGAGATTTAGCAGCATCTCCAGAGATACCCTAAAGCAAGATGATCACCAGAGGATAGAAGAAAGCAATTTTTTCCATCAGATTCCTCACCCGCATGGGTGATAACATCAAGTAATATAAGTCCTCAAGGAGAATTGTGCAAGAAATATGAAAGTTGTACCTTCATCTGGAATCATGGCACAGCCATATTTGGAAATGCAGGATGTATATACTTTGCCATTAAAATTATTTTATTCTTTAACTTTTCATCACTTGTATTTTCTTTCCATTTTTCCAGCCAGAAGAAAAACCATCAGATTTTGTGTTTCCTCTTAGTAGCCTTTATTTGCTTTGGTCAAAGTTCACCTTCCAACCCCAATTTTCTATAGAAAGTCTCATGAGATATCTTAAGTAGTTAATCTGAAAATGGTTAGGTCAATCTGGGAAAGAGTACAGAGGGCAAATCAGAGGTGGCCTTAACAAAATATCACTTTCAGGAAGCAGGATTTTCCTGTATTTACTTTCCTTTAGGCTCAACTTCTCAGATTCCTCTCATTTCCTCTTCAATGATATGTTTCCTGCAACCCACAAAACACAATTTGTTTATACTCACTCATTTACAAGTGCATGCTCCACTATCTTATTGGCTGGAGACAGGTAACAATCCCTGCTGAATCATGGTACTTTAAATAACTATCCTAAATCTGTATTTAACAGTAGCCTGTCATTTTGTTGTTCATGGTGTCTCTTTTTTTAATAAAGGTAATGCCTGTCTTTTTAGTCAAATATCATCTTTTGCAGGAAATTCAAATGCCCTGAAATATAATTATTTTTGTTACTAACTTAATAGCAAAAGCAACACAATATCCAAAAAAACCTTTAATTTAAATATAATGAACTTTTCAACATTAACCTAATTTTGAGGTACTGAAATTTTAAATATTTTGTTGTTATTTAATTAAGCTTTTCTTAGTGCTAGCAGAGTAAGAATGACAGGCAACTGTCTAAACCTCTAAATGTAACACCTTTGAAAACAACTCTAAGTTGTGCTCACTTTGCTATTGTTTTTAAAAGCAGCACTAGAGTAAATATACTTAATATGTGTTTGTTGAATGATTCTTGCCTAAATCCATACCAAAACCATATAAATCATGGAGTGGAAAGTAGATTTGTCTATACTGTTTTGTTTGGAGTGATTTTCTGTAACGATTTAATTTAAATGATAATTGTTGATTTTCCTCTTCATTTTTCCTCTAGTCTTATTTCCTTGCTCTCCTCCATTGCTGTTTTATCTTTTGGTGAGTGGCAGGAGCTCTTGTTACAAAATTAAAACTTTTTGGACCATTGCATCAGTAGTAAGTATAAGAATTGTATAAAGCTAATTAAATTATTGTGAAATTAAATGAAATAATCAGTGTTGTGGGAAGTCAGGGACCCCAAACGGACGGACCGGCTAAAGCCATGGCAGAAGAATGTGGATTGTGAAGATTTCATGAACATTTATTAGTTCCCCAAATTAATACTTTTATAATTTCTTATGCCTGTCTTTACTGCAATCTCTGAACATATATTGTGAAGATTTCATGGACACTTATCACTTCCCCAATCAATACCCTTGTGATTTCCTATGCCTGTCTTTACTTTAATCTCTTAATCCTGTCATCTCGTAAACTGAGGAGGATGTATGTCGCCTCAGGACCCTGTGATAATTGTGTTAACTGCACAAATTGTAGAGCATGTGTATGTGAACAATATGAAATTTGGGCACCTTGAAAAAAGGACAGGATAACAGCAATATTCACGGAACAAGAGCGATAACCTTAAACTGTGACCGCCGGTGAGCCGGGTGGAACAGAGCCATATTTCTCTTCTTTCAAAAGCAAATGGGAGAAATATCGCTGAATTCTTTTTCTCAGCAAGGAACATCCCTGAGAAAGAGAATGCGTCCCTGAGGGTAGGCCTCTAAAATGGCCGCTTCAGGGGGTGGCCATCTTTTATGGTCGAGCTGTAGGGATGAAATAAGCCCCAGTCTCCCATAGTGCTCCCAGGCTTATTAGGATGAGGAAATTCCCACCTAATAAATTTTTGGTCACACCGGTTGTCTGCTCTCAAACCCTGTCTCCTGATAAGATGTTATCAATGACAATGTGTGCCTGAAACTTCATTAGCAATTTTAAATTTGCCCCGGTCCTGTGGTCCTGTGATCTTGCCCTGCCTCCATTTGCCTTGTGATATTCTATTCCCTTGTGAAGCATGTGATCTCTGTGAACCACACCCTATTCATACATTCCCTCCCCTTTTGAAAATCACTAATAAAAACTTGCTGGTTTTGCAGCTCAGGGGGCATCATGGAACCTGCCGACATGTGATGTTTCCCCCAGACACCCAGCTTTAAAATTTCTGTTTTTTGTACTCTGTCCCTTTATTTCTCAGATCAGCCGACACTTAGGGAAAATAGAAAAGAACCTACGTGAAATATCAGGGGAAAATTTCACTTGATATCTGGCTGAATTTCCCCCGATAAATCAGCTCTGACTAATCACAACAGCAACAAAGATTCATGACAACACGTGTAGGTGTATTGGGATGCTGCTGTTTAGAAAGGCACCTCACTTATAAACCTGAGCAATGAACAAACAGATACTCTCCCAAATTTGTTTCTATCTTTTCAAAGTTACAGAAGATGCAAAAAAATCAACTATGTATGCCATGAAAATATTTAACATTAGTGTATTGAAGTGGAAGAATCCAGGAGACCACAAAGCTAACACTTCCTAATCCAGAGAATCCACAAAGAAACATTTGAACACTGTGATAAATTTGTAAAGAAATAGTAACACTATGCAGTTGTCACACATTAAGAGGGAGGAAGCAACTCTCCCACTGTTCATTGCCTGTCATTTCTGTTACGTGTTCACGGTGGTTTTGCCTTGTGAATTTGTAGTGGCAGCATTCCCCCGATCTGATGTTGGGGAAGAGAAAACGAGAATATGTAGTTAATGAGTCATTAAGAACCAGAGAAATTAAGTAGAATAAGAGATCTCAGAGAGATGTCAGAATGATTAAACCCAGTGTGCCTGTTGACTTCTATCTGCCTTGAGATGTAGCATAGCAAGAAGTAATAGACTTCAAAACAGGAACTAAGAAGGCTGACTCTGGCCATTGAAAGAGGCTTTTTTAATGTGGACAAGGATGATTGATAAGAAGCAATGTTACTCATATTCAAGGTTGTTTCTAGCCAGATGCTAGAGTAGAGGAAAATGCTGAATGTCACTAAACTTTGTGACCAACCTCAGCAATCAAAACGACAGCATGAAGGTAAAGCTATAGAAATTCAGATGTACAAAGATCTCCAATGTGGAAGGGGAACGAAGAAGTAGCTCCAGTATAGTGTTAGGCTACTAGTAGCTCAAAAAATATTTTTGAAGATGTAGAAAAAAACTTTCTTTGTCTACAGGGTTAGGAACAAGAGGGTGACATATCAGTTTAGCATAATTCAATAAGAGAGGGGAATACTAGAAGATCTTCAACTCCTACTAGTTTAAGGAGGCATTCTCAGATCCAGCAGCAGTATCTGCCAAAATTTTTGTTGACTTTTCAAGCCCAAAACCAAGCCACAACATAGATAAACCTTGAAAACACTATACTCACTGGAAGTGGCTGGTCATAAAAGACCTCATATTTCATTCCATTAATAAAAAATATCAGGACTAGGTAAATCCAGTGATTGCCTCAGTCTGTGGGTTAGGGGAAAATGGGGAGTGACTGCTAATGGGTATGGGGTTTTGTTTGGAATTATGAAAATATTCTGAAATTAGGTAGTGATGATGGCTGTGCAACTCTGTGAATATACAAAAAATAAATTGTATACTTTAAATGGGTGAATTATATGATATGGAAATTTCATCTCAATGAAACCGTTATACAAAAACAACAGGAAAAGAATATTACCCTCAATCTTAGAAGCAATCTGAGAATTACACTGATTGGAGTATTGACTGCTAGCATAATCCCTGTCGTAGGAAAATGACATGCATGGATTGGAAAAGCCTAAATAGTGCAACTCGGCTTATAAGACTATATATGGGATCAGTTTCTAAAGTACCACGTGGATCTCCAAGTGTAATTCAGGAGTTTTTGAAAAGAAGTAGTAGAGACAAAGAATGTTCTAGTGGCATATACAAGTGTCCATCAAATATAGCAATCACTTTTTTTTCTGTCATGGAAGAAGACAAGGATTATTTCACTTCTTGGTAAAGAGAAAGAATATCACATGCTTTTTTGAAGCCTCACAAAAACTTAGTCAGATAATGTTTTGTACTTTCCATTTTTTGTTGAAGAAGCTGAGAAAATAAAGAGGCTGAATAATTTGAGCAATCCAGAGCCTATAGAGGACAGAATCTAGATTAGAATCCGGGCCTTTCAGCACTAAACCCTGTGGTTTTTCTGTATATCATGCTGTCTGACTATGGCAGCATTCTGCTAATTTAACATACTTAGAGTTCTAGCTTTCTTAGAAGCCAACATCCCTCTGGAAATGACTGCACAATGGGGAGAAACATTCCACTTTGATGTTCTTATTTAGTTGATTTAGCAAAATGAACATAGCTTGAAAAACACGGCTTTAATTCTTTTTTTTCTCTGCCTGTGTTATACTAGAATCTATATTATGCTTGCATAATGCAAGAGCACTACACTTCTGTTGTAAGTAAGATTTGGCGCAGTCACTCTGAAAATTGGCAGTACTGACTTAAGGAGAACAAAAGAATACTCTACAGCCAAACAGTTCTACTCCTGGTCAAAAAAACAACAGAAATGCATGCACATGTTCACCAGATAACATTTACAAGAATGTCCCTCATAGAACTACTGGTGATAGCAAAAAAAAAAAAAAAGGCTTGGAAATGATCCATAGGAAATATATTTGTTATGCTCAATTAGTGAAATACTATACAGCAATCTCCCCAAAATCTGCATACACTGCAACATCAATAAATCTTTAAAAAAACACTATTGAGACAAAAGAAAAGGTATGAAGGGTCTTCAACAAGTTCATGGAAAATGTGTATTTTGAAAAAAAAATACGAATTTTGAAACTTTTGCAACAAAATTAACTTGTACTAACCTGCTATATAACATTTCTAAACTGGATCCAGTTTGAGGCACTAAGAAGAATAATAGACATCAGTCTGAAAAGAGAAGCATGAATTCTATTAAAGTTGAAACAAAAATAAACATCACATTAATGGTGAAGCTTGGGTTGAAGAATGGTGAAATCCTTTATGCCTTACAAAAAGTGTGTAAGGACAATGCCCCCAAAGAAATTAGCAGTTTACAAAATGGATAACTTCTTTGAATATGGAGCAAGACGATGCAGAAGATAAAGCCTACAGTGGCATGCCAGTCACATCAGTTCGTGAGGAAAAAAATAATTTTGTTTGTGCCCAGATTGAACAGGACTGACGATTAACAATGTAAACAATAACCAATGCCATAGACATCTCTCTTGGCTCAGCGTGCACATTTCTGACTGAAAAATTAAGGTTGAGCAAAATTTTTATTCAATGGGTGCCAAAATCGTTGTGTTCAGATCAGCTGCAGGCAAAAGCGGAGATTTCAATGGAAATTTTAAAGATGTGGGATCAAGATCCTGAAGCTTTTCTTCAAAGACTTGTAACAGGAGATGAAACATGGCTTTTCCCATAAGATTCTGAAGACAAAGCACAATCTAAGCAATGGCTGCCAAGAGGTGGGAGTGGCCCAATTAAAGCAATAGCAGACCCACGAGGAGCAAAGGTGACGGCAGCAGTGTTTTGCGATGCTCGGGCATTTTACTTTGATCTGAAGACCAAAGAATGATAACATCTGCTTATTATGAGAGAGTTTTGAGAAAGTTAGCCAAAGCTGCAGCAGGGACATGTCCAGAAAAAGATTCACCAGAGAGTCCTTGTCCACCTCTACAATGCTCCTCCTCATTTCTCTCAGCAACAAGGGCAATTTTGTGAGTTTCAATGGGAAATCATTAGACATCCACCTTACTGTCCTGATTTGGCTTCTTCTGACTACTTTTTGTTTTCTAATCTGAAAAAAAAATATTTTAAGGGCACTCGTTTTTCTTTAGTTAAGAATGTTAAAAAGACTTCATTAAGATGATTAAATTCCCAAGATCTTTAGGTTTTTTTGTTTGTTTGTTTGTTTTTTCTCGAGGTGGAGTCTTGCTCTGTCACCCAGGCTAGAGTGCAGTGCTACAGTCTCGGTTCACTGCAACCTCCGCCTGCCAGGTTCAAGCAATTCTCCTGCCTCAGCCTCCTGAGTAGCTGGGATTACAGGCATGCGCAACCATGCCCGGCTAATTTTTGCATTTTTAGTAGAGACGGGGTTTCACCGTGTTGGCCAGACTAGTCTCAAACTCCTGACCTTGTAATCCGCCCACCTCGGCCTCCCAAAGTGCTGGGATTACTGGCGTGAGCCACCGCACTGGGCCGATTTTCAGTTTTTTAGTGATGGACTAAATGGCTGGTACCATTACTTCCAAAATTGTCTTGAACTTGATGAAACTTATCTGGGGGTATAAAGTTATATTTTTTATTTTTCTTTTAATTCCATATTTCCATAAACTTCTAAAGTTCCCTTGTATAATTCTGTACTCACAGTATGATACAATATGATTTCGTTTATAAAGTTCAAAACCAGAAAAACTAATATTGTAGAAAAACTAATCTAATTACCAATCTAATATCCTAAACACTAATCTAATATCAGGATATTGGTTACCCTCGGGTGCATAGGGAGTATAGTACTTGAAAGTAAAAATGAGAGTGACTTCTCAGATACCAGCAATGCTGTTTCTTATATGGGTGCTGGCCTATGAATATGTTTGCTCAATAAAAAATTGAACAAGCTATACACTTACCATTTTTTGTCTTTTTATGTATATATAAATATACATATTCAAATATACATATTATGTGAGTTCCTTCAGGAGAGTCATCCTGAATTCCTAGCTTTCTGCCAACAATTTCGTATATAAAATATGCATGTGAGAGAGCTTCTCTCTTACACAGTGAAGCAGGTGCTGGGAGAAATCCTGTACTATAATAATTTATGTGTTTGTTTATTTCAACCTAGCATCTATGCACAATAACACAACATGGCATTGTACGCAAATGACACATTGCCCCAGGATATATACCTAAGGATACCTGACATCATCTGAGAGGTCATTTGTCACTACCAAGATACAATATAGTAAAAGAAACAAATGTGTGCTTGTGATAATATTCCAGAAAGTATTCACGAGCAGGTGGCACTGAGGAGGTAACATTTCACAGCAGCCAACAGTGTGGAGCACTTGGGCCACAGCTTTCTTGGCAAGAAGAAACAGTAAATGCCAAGCCCCTGGGGTGAGAAGGAACATGGAATTTATGAAAAATAGAACAAGGCCTGTTTGTTAGCTACAGTGGTGCCACAGAGAAATGACAGAGATGGTCAGACAGGCAGGCAGTAGTCAGGTAATTCAGGTCAATGCAGGTCAGAAAAATGAATTTTAGTGCAACTCTGAGGTCATTGGAAGGTTAGAGAAGGTCAGTGACATGATCTAACGGACATTTTTAAAAGTTTACTCTGTCTGCCATATGGAAAACAGATTGTAGGGAAGTAAAGTAGAAGCAGAAAACCTCGTACAAAGCTACTGCTGTAGGGCCAAGGAGAGGGGAGGCCAGCTTAGAGTTGACAGGATGCACTGAAGGTATGTAGAGGGGTGACGCACATGGAAGAATCAAATGTTTGAGGGCTTGAGCAAATCAAAGGATGGTAGTGCCACTTACAGAGAAAATTTTGGAAGGTCAAGATCAATTGAAAGGATGCGTATGTAGCATTTAGCACTAAGTGTGGAAATGTTTAGTTAATGTCAGGTTTTGTTATTGTTATCACTATTGTATTGTCTGTATTGATAGACTGTAAAACTGTTAAAATAATATATGATCTGTACACTTGACAATGGTAACTGTAGAAAGCCCCTTGCAAGGTTCCTCAACATCAGCATTTGTACTTGAAGGGAATTCTGAAAGGAGCTTCCATATTAGGGCTGATACTGCTAAAAATTTAGAAACGTAAATGATTTCTCTCAAGGCCAACTTTATTCCAAAGCCAGAGTGTCCTGAAACCCACTCTTATGAATATGAAATCTTTTTAAAACTGCTCTATAGTGAAGTTGAAATATTATTTATAACCAAAATTGGCAGTAGTCATTTGCACCATCTCAGATAAATAGTACAGCTCATATAAGATGGAAATAGCTCTCTATTTCACAAATGCTAAAGCTTCTTCCATTTCTTCTGTGCTGCTAAATGGTTGAAGCTGAAGTGCATAATCTATCTGTAGTTAAGCAGAGTACATTAGTGAGCCGTTTTTTAATGACAGGTAGAATCAGAAAGAGTAAAGAACTAAACTTCTTCGTATGTCAGAGCAAATTGAATTGAGTTTTCAAGAAGCTTCAAATTTTTATAAAGGCTTATGAATGTGAGATCGCAGACAGAATCTCAGGATCATGAGACAGAAAAGGGGTTGAGTGGATCAGCCATGTAAATATCACTTACCACCACCATCATCAGAAACCAATTCTGTAGCGAAGACCACAGACACAAATGCTTTGCATGAAACTTGTTTTAATTTGTGTTTTTGTAGAAAAGAATATAATGAAAAAATTGATTTTGTTAACAGGGAGCAGAGGGAGCTAAGTAAATGAGGAGGTAGCAGATTACTTATAGCATAAGTAATAAAATGTGATTTGAAATACACATGCACACGTATAATTAATTAAAATTCAGCAGTAACTGTATTAATTATTTACTATTTATATCTACAAAAGATTATATTTTTCAGGAAGGATAATTTTATCATTAGCATTATTTAGAATTGCTAACAAATGGTGATTATTAAAAATATCAATTTTGAGTTAGTTTTATTATTGTTTTCAAGTGATGTAATGACAATGCCTGCACTGGGAGTGGACCATATGCACCTTCTAACCATGGGTATGCCACTGTGAGAAAAAAATTTGTAGACAAATGGGTTAGTAAAAATATTACACACACACACACACATACATACATATATATCACGGAGCAGGTGACCTCAGCAAACATCTGTGTCACACATTGAGAATGTATTAGATGTAAAATACTGAAATGTATCATAAGATCAATAATTCCTAAGAGCTGAAAAAACACAAGCCAGCAAATATAAACATTTTCTTTATAAGGGTAAATTTTACCATTTGTACAGAATAATTTGACTTTCAAAATGCAAAGTAATACTGCATACAGTATTCAGAAGTAAAAGGCTTAACTTCTATACCCAATATCAGACTTCATATTAAGATAGTCATTTCCCATGATGTTTATATGAAATGAGTGTAATAAAATTTTTCGTTGTGCATTATGGAAATTCATGTGAAAATAGACAGAAGACACCTTACAGATACAAAAACTCAAGTTCTCATAAAGCTGTAAATCTCATTTTTTAATAAAGAATAATGATGTATCTAAGTACAAACTTCTTAAACTTCAAATGGTTCTCTTACATTTATTTTGTAATCACGTAAAAGACATACACAAAAATGTCATGAGTTAAAATGCAGAATTTGCTTAAGTTTTAGCTTTAATGTCATTTGTCTCTGTAAAGTGACTCTTTTCTTTATGTGACCAAAAATTTCAGTCAATTTATTACATATGCAGAAAACCTTCAGAAAGTTTCTGTTCTCATGTGGACAAGAAGTTTCCCCATAAGGGCTTTCAATAGTTATTCTGCACAGTTCTTTACATTCTCTTCATAATTTGAGGGAGGTGAAAAACAGAACCTAGAAATCTTAATTTATACAATTGAGAAAAAAATAATTGAGAGTGGTTGAGACATCTTTATGCCATTGCACAGGTGAGAAATATTTGATTTAAACCCCAGTTTGGCCCATGACAAATAAGTGTCAAACTGGATTCATATTGTGAATTTATTACGTTTCTCTGATGTAAAAGAAATCATTTAGTTTCTAAATGATTTGGTGTAGCCCTTTTAGATTTTAGACATTCTAAACCTACCACTCTGTTGGATTTGGTTTCCTACTAGCCTGCTTACAGTGAATACAGTTCACTTCACCACCATGTACCCAGTGAAAGAGTAGGAACCTTGCCTCCCTTCAGCTTCCAGTTCCAGCTAACCAGTAGATGGATTCATTACATGAATCCTAATGAATTGGCTTTGTTCTATGATCTTGGTAATATTAACTTGTCATCCAATGTTAAAGTTTCTTCAATAATTGTGTACGCTTGAACATATTATTTCAAGTTCTTGGGTCTCAAAGTACTCTTTGGTAAATGGGGGAGGTCAAGAAGTAGACATATTCATGTGCTATTCTATGTGTGAGCAATGAAATACATCATTGCCATATTTGATAAATCAGTCATTCGGAAGGGACAAGAAAGCAATATATTGATTATTCATATACTAATTCATTTATTCATTAGAATATGATTCAAAGCTCCATGCAAACAGGAGACTAGTTTTTCTTCCTTTCCATCTCCAATACAAGAAACAGTGTCTGGCAAGTATGCTTATATCTGAAAGACACAAAGATACATTAAAAAAATACAATAAAATAAGGCAACATCTTACCTTTAAGAATGTCACTACTTCATAAGCACTCTAGCTGCATTACAGTGAAAGAAGCTTTGGGGAAAAAAAAAATCTCAGAAAGTCAGAGTTTCTCCTTCCATTTTGAAACCTACTTAATATATGATCTTTGGCATCATTTAGCCTCTAGGGGTCTAAGTTTATTCATCTGAAAATGGAATAATGTGAATTACATGAGAATAATATATTCACTTAAGCCATGTATAACAGAAAGCTTAAGTAAGTAATCAAGGCTTAAATAAGATGTGTATTTTTCCCTTCAAGTAATGAGAATTCTATGGTTAGCAATTTAAGGCAGGCCTAACAGTTCCATGATACCATCAGGGGCCCAGGTTCTTCCTGTTTCTCTGCTCAACTATCCTTAGCATGTTCTTCTTACTGTATGGTTGCAGGTAACAGTTGGAGCTCCAGTATCCAAACCATACTCCAGGAAGAAAGATGGGAAGAAGAAAATGTCAAAGGATTATTCTGGTTGAGTTGGCTTCCTTGTAACGAGTTAGGCACATTGTATACTTTCTCTTAGATCTCAATGGATAGAACTATATCACATGTTTACAAGGGACGCTGGGAAATGTATTTTTTTCAAGGTGGTCACTTTTATATATTCAACAAAATCAGAGCTCTGTTTGTAAAGAGATATGGAGAAATAAACATTGAATAAGAAACTAGATGTTTTAGTCACAAGTGCAATCCACTTATATAATTAAAAATTTGTTGCATGGGCATTTAACGTAAAGTATTTTACAGTGGTTGAGATGGACAGAAATGGGAATTCATCAAGGAATAAATTCCTGCTCCGAATGCCTTGATAAAAAGATAATAAAATAATACTTATAAACTTTGTTCCATCAGCATGGCCTATATTAGAAGCCTAATAAAAAACTTGGTGCAGAAATCATACGGCTAGCCTGTATTCCAGGGATGGAAATGATGACTTTACCTTGTAATTGGTGGAGCAGGGCAGAAATCACTACAGCCATCTTTGAAAACAATTTTGTGCATTTCTTAAGGCCATTGGTGCTATTGTAATAGGCTAAGCAGTAAAATAACTGCCTGATATGCTTATCTTCCTTACCACAGTTAAAATTCTTTAAAGTAGCAGCTCACTGCAAGACAGCACCCTGATATTTTACTAATTTTAAACTTTTCACATACATTTTTTCAGGGGTAGTTGCCCCATGAAAAGCACTAAATGTTCTATCATTTGCTACATTGCTATAATGTACCATGTGACCCAATTCTGTATATTTCAAATGGGGCATCTTGTTTATAACAGGTAATTTTTTCTAAGTTACCTCCTGTTTAAAATTAGGATAATACTGTCTACCTTATTAATAACAAAGTTTCTGTATTAGATGAAATAACAGATGTTAAAGGTCTTCACAAGCTGCAAATTATTATACAAATAAGAGTTGTTGCTATTGTTATACTTTGCTTTGTCTCATTTTGGACCTGCTCTATCAACATTACTCTTTCTCAGAAGAAAATTCTTTGCTAAAACTTTGTGGCACTTCATAACAACATACCATCTTTTTATGGCATGGCAAGTCTTTGTAACTCAAATAAGAGTAAAAAAGATTAAATAAAGAAATAACTTTATTTCCTCCTGAAAATTCTCCCCTAATGTGCCTTTTTACTTATTACCCTCACATCTCACTGCACTAACCAATCTGAATTTCAAAGTATATTTGACATTATTTATTCATTTCTATAATTTATGTTCTTTGTTTTTTATATATAGCCTTACTCAAATAATTTATTTACAGGAAATTCAGTTATTAGTTGTAATGAAGGGAAACAGTACATTGATAATCTAAAAGTGTGTTAAGGGCAGTTTATATTTGGTTTTTGAATGAAATTTTTCAGAGGATTTGCTTTCCTAATTATATTTTTTTCTTGCTAGACTTAAGCTTTATTTGCATTCCTTGGACAGAGGAGGAGGAGATACTTAGGAGCATTCTGAGTACAGAGAGAAGATTGTCTGGATATAAACAAAACTCTATCATGGAGAAGTCACACAATTAAAAAATACACTGATCATCAAGAGTTGATTGCATAATACACTTGCTTTTGTTCATTCCATTTCTCTTTAATATTATAAAGTCTTTTCATAGAGGGACTAGTTGCATACAAATTCTATAAATACTAAATTGAAATGTACTATACAGAGCCCTTAGGGTGAATATCATCAATAACTCTTAGTGGCAAGAATATAGTTACCAAATTCTGATGCTGACTTAAAAGCTAACAAAATGATGTGATTTTATTGTGCCTTTTATCCTGTCTTTCCGATACAAATGTGTGTCTGTATGTGTCTCTGCAGAAAGGGAGAGAGGAAGAGAAGATGGAGGAAATAGCAGTAAAGGAATGAATGGAAATTGAAAGAAAATCATGTGCCGACTGATTTTATTTTATGCCAAAATTCACAGTAGCATAAACAAAGGTTTTATGGGAGAAAAACAATAAGATAAATATATAAACTTATATTTCATAAACATTAAGTGATTTTGGAGTTTACCTCAATAAATATAATTGGACACTTATTGCTTTTATTTAATTTAAAGCAGGATATACACTAGCTGTCTCTTAGCCAGGCTCATTTATAAACTATTAATGATTTAATTTGCATTTTCATCAAGAAAGGAAAAAAATAGTTATTGCACAGGTCTCTTTTTCTCCAGACACTGAGTCATTATTTAATTAAGTACTATTTATAGTTTTACATACCACATTTGCATTTTTATCTAGGCCCTGCATTTGAGAAAACATATATTTAATTTATATCTCATATATTTTTTAATCTAGTTATATGCAGATCATTAGCTTTTTTTGTTTGTTTGTTTTAGAGATGGAGTCTCACTCTTTCTCCCAGGCCGGACTGCAGTGGCGTTATCTCGGTTCACTGCAAGCTCCGCCTCCCGGGTTCACGCCATTCTCCTGCCGCAGCCTCCCGAGTAGCTGGGATTACAGGCGCCCACCACCGCGCCCGGCTAATTTTTCGTATTTTTAGTGGAGACGGGGTTTCACCATGTTAGCCAGGGTGGTCTCGATCTCCTGACCTCGTGATCCACCCGCCTCGGCCTCCCAAAGTGCTGGGATTACAGTAGTGAGCCACTGCGCCCGGCCATCATTAGCTTTTTTATACTGCTATGTTTTCTGTAAATTCTTTAACTCACAGATAATGGCTTTACTTCCTTTTCTTTGAAAATAATGTGGTTAATAAGTTAGAGACCAAGAGACAAACAAAATGTTCTGTACAGCATTGTAGTCACTTAGTTCACAGATTCCATATTTTAAAGTAATTGCGATTTTACTATATACCGTGTGTCATTTCCAATTTTTTTTTTACATGGGCTTGATTTTCCCACTGCATGTCTCCTTTTAAGAGCTATGTAAGTAGTTTACCATGTTTTGAAAAACTCCACAAACTCCTCATTAAAGCTTCAGCTAACATAAAAGAACATTATTAAAATGGAAGAAATTGATATAATATTTAAACTCAGGAGAATGTGATCATTATCTACAATTATATGAATAATTGTTTTCAGAAAACATAGGCAGAAACAGAAGTATAAAATTTCAACAATGAAAATTGATTTTGAGTATTAGGGAAACCGTATGAAAGTCTTTAAACTCTGTGATACCATTCTGAGCTAGGTAAAGTAACTCCTTTGTGTAGAGTAGTTTATTCACGTCTTTTAAAGAACATGAAAGCAAGGTGCCAGGGGAAAAAATCTATGTCTATCTGTTTATATATCTATATAATCTATGTAGAATATCTATAGTGCATATACTTTTTAAAAAGTTGGAAAACTTACCAACACTTCACCAGACTGGTCATGTCTCCCCAACATATACTTTTTATTCCATTTCTGTCCTCAAGTAATGGTAGAAGAAATCTCCAAGCTCACCTTCCCCCAAACAAACAAAAACAAAAAGCGAAAGAAACAAAAACCCGAGCAGGCTCAGGGAACCAGGAATTAGAGCTTCATTATTGTTGCAGCATTGGCCCCCTGGACCTGGAGACAAGGCTGAGAAGCTGGGAGGTAGACAGCCAAATACAAAGCTACAAAGAGTCACAGCAGACAAGCTGGAGGTCTGGCCTGAGTCTGGAAGCCCATAGTCATATAATCGTAGGAGGTGTAGTAAGGTGATGCAGTGATCCTGAGACACTTCCTCTGAGTCAGAATCTTTGAAGGGTGCTGCTGCCAGAATTAGAAACAAACAACGTCTGGAGGAAACTTTGCACAGGATACCTGCAGGATTAAGATCATAAAGATTACTAAACAAACTATAACCTTATCCTCTGTGATGATAAACAGCAGAAAAAAGTTGCAAAGATTTTGAAACAAGGGCTGGAGATTTTGGAAATGTCTGATACAGAGTGTAGGGTAGCTAGAGAGAAAGGGTAGGTCACCTACCAAGGGATCCCTATCAAACTAACAGTGGACCTCTCAGCTGAAACCCTACAAACCAGAAGAGATTGTGGACCTATATTCAACATTCTTGATAAAAATCTTCAACCAAGAATTTCATGCTATCCAGCTAAACTAAGCTTCATAAGTGAAAGAGAGATAAGATCCTTTTCAGATAAGCAAATGTTAAGGGACTTCATTACCACCAGACCTGTCTCACAGGAGAACTTGAAAGGAGCATTAAATATAGAAAGACCACTACCAGCTAATACAAAAACATTGAAACACACAGAGCAGTATCACTGTAAAGTAACCACACCCACAAGCCAACATAATAACCAGCTAATAGCATAATGACAGGATCAAATCTACACATTTAAATACTAACCTTGAGTGTAAATGGACTAAATTCCCCACTTGAAAGGCACACAGAGTGCTAGCTGGATAAAAAAGGAAGACCCAATGGCACGCTGTCTTTAAGAGACCCATCTCCCATGTAATGACATCCATAGGCTCAAAATAAAGGGATGGAGACAAATCTACCAAGCAAATGGAAAACAGAAAAAAGCAGGGATAGCAGTCTCAATTTCGGACAAAACAGATTTCAAACCATCAAAGACCAAAGAAAGACAAGGAAGGGCATTACGCAATGGTAAAAGGTTCAGTTCAACAAGAAGAGCTAACTATCCTAAATATATATGCACCTAACAGAGGATCATTCAGATTCATAAATCAAGTTCTTAGCAACCTACAAAGAGACATCACAGACTCCCACACAATAATAGCAGGAGACTTCAACACTTTACTGACAGTATTTGGCAGATGGCTGAGGCAGAAAATCAACAAACATATTCAGGACCTAAACTCAGCATTGGACCAAGCGGATCTGACAAACTTGTTTAGAAATCTTCACCCCAAAACAATAGAATATACATTCTTCTGATTGCCACATGGTACATCCTCTAAAATTGACCAATAATTGAACATAAAACAATCCTCAACAAATGTAAAAGTACTGAAATCATACCAAACACACTCTCGGAACACAGCACAATAAAAATAGAAGTAAACACAATGAAAATCTCTCAAAACCATACCATTATATGGAAATTAAACAACATGCTCCTGAATGAATTTTAGGTAAATAATGAAAAAAAAAAGCAGAAATCAAGGTTTTTTGAAAATAATGAGAAGGATACAATATATCAGAATCTCTTAAACACAGCTAAGGCAGTGTTAAGAGGGAAATTCAGCCAGGTGGGTTGGGGGCAGTGGTTCACACCTGTAATCCCAGCACTTTGGAAGGCCAAGGTGGGCGGATCACAAGGTTAGGAGATCGAGACCATCCTGGCTAACACGGTGAAACCTCATCTCTACTAAAAATACAAAAAATTAGCCAGGCATGGTGGCACATGCCTGTAGTCCCAGCTACTTGGGAGGCTGAGGCAGGAGAGTTGCTTGAACCCAGGAGGGCGGAGCTTGCAGTGAGCTGAGATCACACCACTGCTCTCCAGCCTGGGCGACAGAGCAAGACTCTGTCTCAAAGAAAAAAAAAGCCTGGGGGGGGCGGTGGTGGGTGATGGGGGGAAAATTCATAGCACTAAATGCCCACATCAAAAAGTTAGAGATTTAAAATTAACAACCTAACTTCACAACTGAGTTAGAGAAGCAAGAACAAATCAACCCCAAGCTAGCAGAAGACAGGAAATAACAAAAATCAGAGCTAAACTGAAGGAAATCAAGACATGAAAAACCATTCAAAAGAACAATGAATCCATGAGTTGGTTATTGAAAACATTAATGAAATAGATAGGCCACCAGCTAGACTAATTAAGAAGAAAAGAGAGAAGATCCAAATAAACACAATTAAAAATGATGAAGGGAATGTTACTACTGACTGCACAGAAATAAAAACAGCCATCAGAAACTAGTATGGGCACCTCTATGCACACAAAATAGAAAACCTAGAAGAGATGGATAAATTCCTGGACACATACACCTTCCCAAAACTCAGCCAGGAAGAAACTGATTCCCTGAACATACCAATAACGAGTTCAAAAAAAAGCCCCAGGACCTGATGGATTCGTAGCTGAATTCTACCAGATGTACAAAGAAGAGATGTTACCATTCCTACAGAAACTATTCCAAAAAGTTGAGGAGGAGGGACTTCCCCCAACTCATTCTATGAGGCCAGCATCATCCTGATATTAAAACCTGGCAGAGGCACAACAAAAAAAGAAAACTTCGGGCCAATATTCTTGATGAACACTGATGCCAAAATGGTCAACAAAATACTCGCAAACCAAATCGAGCTGCACATCAAAAAGCTAATCCAGCATGATCAAGTAGACTTCATTCTGGGATGCAAGATCAGATCAACATATAAAAATCAATAAATGTGATGTATCACATAAAAAGAAATAAAGACAAAACCCACATGATTTATTTCAATAGATGCAGAAAAGGCTTTTGATAAAATTCTAGGTCCCTTCATGTTAAAAAAAAAACTCTCAATAAATTAGGAATTGAAGAAACATACCTTATAATAATAAGAGCTGTCTATGACAAACCCACAGCTAACATTATACTAAATGGGCAAAAGTTGTAAGTATTCCCCTTGAAAACCAGCACAAGACAAAGATGCTCTCTCTCACCACCTCTATTCAACATATTATTGGAAGTCATAGCCAGAGCAATCAGTCAAGAGAAAGAAATAAAGGGCTTCCAAATAGGAAGAGAGGAAGTCAAACTATTCTGTTTGCAGAAAAAAAAAATTACTCTATATCTAGAAAACCGCAGTCTTGGCCCATAACCTCCTCCAGCTGATAAACTTCAGCAAAGTTGCAGAATGCAAAAATCGATGTACAAAAATCACTATCATTCCTATAGACCAACAACAACCAAACTGAGAGCCAAATCAGAAAGGCAGTCCCATTCACAACTGCCACAAAAAGATTAAAATACCTAGGAATACAACTAACCAGGGAGATGAAAGATCTCTACAATAAAAATTACAAAACACTACTCTACTCAACAAAATCAGAAGACACAAACAAATGGTAAAACATCCCATACTCATGGAAAGGAAGACTCAATATCATTAAAATGGCTGTACTGCTCAAAGCAATTTACAGATTCAATGCTATTCCTATCAAACTACCAACTTTTAAATTTTTAAATTCATATAGAGCCAAAAAAAGAGCCTGAATAGCCAAGGCAGTCCTAAGCAGAAAGAACACAACTTATATCTGGTTGGAATTCTTGGTAAAAAGACTAGGAAGAATGTTGAAGAGGCAATATTTAAAATACTAATGGCAGCACATTTTCCAAGTGTACAAACATAGATCTGCAAACCAAATGCATAACAATCAGGATAAATCATAAAAAGATAAGACAAATCATAACAAAACTGAAAAAAATCAAAGACAAGGATCTTAAATAGAGGGAAAAAGAAAATTGATTGTCTACAATAGCATGACTGTTGGAGGAATCACAGAATGCTCAGCAGCCAGTATAGGAGCCAGAAGACATGAAATGTTATTGTTAAAGGATTGAGAAATAACTGTAAATAGGAATTTGTACTTAGAATGTAATATGGTATACTGTTATGATATCCTTTTTATGTATTTTCAGATTAATCACATATAAGCACTATATTATGTAGGATTGCACACATATACTAATAAAACCATATGTATGTGTGATAATATGTATACATATATGCATGTATATGTATATGTACATGGAAGGGAATGGTTAACACACTATAGTCCAAATTATGATTATATAAAAAGAGAGGAAGTAGGAAAAGGGTATAGGAGAGGAGGACATTCACAAATTTAAGTTATAGGCAGTGTTGCATCTTTGTTATATCTATTAGGTCATGGGTTTACCCTGTATTGTACATAATACAAAAGCAAAAGCAAGCAAACATGAACCAAGATGAAAGTGCATCATGAGCCCAGGACAGGTTGGAATAAAATGCCAAACAAGAAATAATCTCCACCCATTAAATAATTAAATAAAAGAAATAGCAAGAGACAAAAATTGTCACTTGGACTTATCATTTAACTGCTAATCATAGTCTTTGAAAAGTTACAAAAGAAAAATAGCTATTGAATTTATGGAGGTGCCATGTGAATAGTTCTTCTTATCAACATCAATTGCTTTTTTTCCCTCAGTATTGAAATGAAAAAAAGCAGCCACGGAATAATTTTCTAGGGCCTGAGACTCTGAATCTCTTTTCTATTACACATGGCAAAACACTTATCATCAGAATGTATAGTTACTAATCTGCTTCTAATGGCTCAGGAGAAATAGGGCACTGTTTCTGGTCCAGGATGTAAGGGGCTTAGAAGTTACCACTCTATTCGAATGATAACGAAAAAGCTGAACAAACTGAAAAATCAACAATTCTTGGATCCATAGGAGAAGCGAGGCCACAGGGCAAACCTTTGCCCTCAAAATTGGAGAGATCACAGGTGAATACGAAGAACGACAACTCACCGGAGCAGAAATCTCAGTGCCTAGGTAGGAAAACCTGAGCTGTAATTGACAAATTGCTGGACAAATTGTTCAGTGTGGACAGATCTGAGAGATTAAAAACTCCAGGGGAATCCAGTTTTTGGAGGCATAGGGAGAGGGGCACACTTTTGAGAGTTTTGCCTCCAGGAGCTATCTAGACTTGTAAATATCAGAAAAATCTCCTGCTCTGACAGCAGGGGCCAGGGGAGGAACCCTCTTGAAATCTATCAGCGAATTCTATTCTTAACAAGATCTGCCCTCAGGAGAAATTATTTAACCAGAGTGTATCCTACCTGGGTTTTACCAACTGACCTGTGGTAAAGAAAATATCCAACTGCAGTTCCCTCTAGCCTTCCATGAGAAAGGAGGGAAAAATCCAACTTCAGCCCACTCTAGCCATTCTGTCCCATCTAAGGAGATGGGAGGGAAAGACTGAGGAGCAAGTGTGAAATTCACAGTCCAGGGGCACAGGCCTATTAAAAATTTGAGACCTAATCCATAGAACTATAGAATTCTTCTTCTCTCCTCACATCTTACCAGAAAATTACTAAAGGCCTATTTATACTAGGCCTATTTATTACTTTTACCCAGTAAATCATGTCTGGCTATGAAGAAAAGTTAAAACATATACTAAAGTAAAATTTGAATAGACAGAACAAACATCAAAACAAGACTCAGACATTGCAGGGGTATTAGAATTATCAGATAGGATTTTAAAACAACAATGATTAATATGCTAACAGCTCTAATGGAGAACAATAATGAAAAGACAGTTCATCCTCATGGAAGACTCAGTATTGTCAAGATACTAATTCTTTTCAACATCATGGATTCAATGTTATCTCAATCAAAATCCCAGCAAGTTATTTTGTGAGTATCGACACACTGGTTCTCAAGTTTATGTGGAGAGGCAAAAGAGCTGGAATAACCAGCACAAAATTGAAGGCGAAGAACAAAGATGGAGACTAACACTACCCAACTTCAAGACTTAACACAAAGTTACACTAATCGAGGTGGAGTTCTTGGTGAAAGGATAGACAAGAATAAATAAATAGATCAGTGGAGCAAAATAGACATCTCAGAAAAAGGCCTACTTAAAATATAGTCAACTGGTCTTTGACAAAGGAGAAAAAGCAATACAATGGAAAAAGGTAATATTTTCATCAAATGGTATCAGAAAAACTGAACATCCACATGAAAAAAAATAATAAATCTACCTCTTCAGAATGTAGCCAACAAAGTTGAAAACTTGAATCCACGCAAAAACCTACACATGGATGTTTGTAGCAGCTTTATTCAAAATTGACAAAACTTGAAAGCAACTAAGATGTCCTTCAGTAGGTGAATGGTTAAACTGTCATATATCCAGACAATGGAATATTATTCAGTGCTAAAAAGAAATGATCTATCGAAAGAAAAGACATGAAGGAAACTTAAATGCACACTTTAAAGTGAAAAAAGCCAATCTGAAAAGTCTGTATACTCTATGAGTCCAATTGCACGCCATTTTGGAAAAGGTAAAAATATGGAAACAGTAAAAAGTCAGTGGTTGCTAAGGTTTGAGGAGAGAGGGATGAATAGTTGGAGGATATAGGATTTTAAAGGCAATGAAACTACTCTGTAAGCCACTACATGGTAGATAAATGTAATTATACATTATCAAACTTATAGAAAGTACAGCACCAAGAGTTAATCCTAATGTAAGCTATGGACTTTGAGGGATAATGAAGTGTCAATGTGGGTTCACCAATTGTGAAAAATGTACCACTGTGGTGGGGGTAGAGAATGTTGATAATGGGGAAGGCTATGCATATGTGCTTGCAGAGTATATATGGAAACTCTGTGCTTTCACTTAATTTTGCTATGAACCTAAAACTGTTCTAAAAAAAAAAAACCCCAAAGTCTATTAAAAATAAAACAAAACAAAAAGAAGTAGGGTGGTCGAAATGCTGCAATAAGTGTAGGAGTGATAAGATAAGGAAAATAGCTTAATGGAAATATTAACTATAAAGTACCAGGAGATAAATAATTCAGGGTGACACTGTTTATGAAAGTTCTTTTATTTTATTTTGCAAATTATCAAGTGACATTACTTCACGAACAGGATGTATGTTGAACTATTGTCTCTATTAGTTCTACATCAGCTAATGTTGTTCCTATCATCAGTGTCCCTTTTGTGTCACATTGGCCTTCTGGAATAAATAACATAGAGAAGAAAGACTGCTTTGTATTGCAGACTCTTGCCAGGATTTGTTGATTCTATGATGTCGGCTATAATATTATAAGAAGAATGCTATAGATTAACTCAGCCAATCTTGAAGGGTATATTTTCAACTAAAATTTACATTAGCTAAACATACATCCATTTCCAATTGGTTTTTTATTACAACAATCATGTCCTTGAGGAATTTTGTATACTCTGTGTTTACAATTACTTTTTTATCTTTTTTTTTTTTTTTACATTTTGGTAAGAACGCAACATTATATACCATTTTAACAGATTTTTAAGTGTCTACTACAGTAATGTTATCTATAGGTACAATGTCACCCATCAGATCTCCTGAACTAATTCATCTTGCATAATTGAAATTCTACACACTTTGATTAACAACTGCCCATTTCCCCTCCTCACAGTCCCAGGCAACCATCATTCTGTTGTTCACTTCTATGAGTTTTACTTTTCCAGATACATACATATGTATGATAATTAGTTCTGCTGCTTTCTCTCTCTCCATTTTTTTGTTTGTTTGTTTGTTTGTTTTTTTTGAGAGGGAATCTTGCTCTGTCACCCAGGCTGCAGTGCAGTGATGCGATCTGGACTCACTACAACCTCCGCCTGCCAGATTCAAGTGATTCTCCTACCTCAGCCTCCCTGAGTAGCTGGGATTACAGGCCACCAAGCCTGGCTAGTTTTTGTATTTTTAATAGAGACAGGGTTTCACCATGTTGGCTACGCTGGTCTCCAACTTCTGACCTCAAGTGATCCACCTGCTTCGACCTCCCAAAGTGCTGGGATTATAGGCATGAGCCACAGTGTCCAGCCAATGCTCATATATAAGTAGAATCATGCAGTATTTATCCTTCTTGACTAGCTTCTTTATTTTTTAGCATAATGGCCTCTAGGTTTATTTGTGATGTTGCAGGGTGGAGGATTTCCTTCTTTTTTAAGGCTGAATGATATGTCATTGTATGTGTATACTACATTTTCTTTATTCACTTATCTATCTATGGGCATTTAGATTGTTTCATACATTAGCTATTGTGAATAATGCTGCAATGAACACAGAAGTGGTGATTCAGAATCTCAATTTTAATTATCTTGGATAAACACTCTAAAGTGGAATTGCTGCATCAGATGGTACTACTATTTTTAATTTTTTGAGAACCTCCATACTGTTTTCCATAGGCTGTACCAATTTACATCCCTACCAACAGTATACATGTGGTTTCTTTTATCCACATTCTCTCCAAAACTTATTGTCTCATTGTTTTGGTAATAGCCATTTGACAGGTGGAAAGTGATATATCACTGTGATTTTGATTTGCATTTCCCTGATGATTAGTGATGTTGAGCATCTTTTCGTATACCTGTTGGCTAAGTGTCTATCTATTTTGGGGAAATATTTATTCAACTCTTTAGTTCATTTTGTAATCAGGTTAGTGGCAGTTTTTGCTATTGAGTTTTAGGAGCTTCTTATGTATTTTTTATATTAACCAATGATCAGATATGTAGATTGCAAATATTTTCTCCAATTCCATCAGTTGCTTTTTGGCTCTATTAATTGTTTTCTTTTTATGCAAAAACTTTTAGTTTAATAAAGTCCTACTTATTTATTTTGTCTTTATTTCCTGTGCTTCAGTTGTCAGACCTGTGAAAAATTGCCAAGACCGATGTTTTGGATCATTTTCTTTATGTTTTCTTCTATGAGTTTTACAGTTTCAGGTCTTATGTTTCCATCTTTCATCCATTTAGAGTTGACTTTTTTGTACATGTAGGATCACAATATCATTTCTTTGTATGTGAATATTCAGTTTTCCCAACACCTTTGTTAAAGAGGCTATCCTTTCCCCATTGTATATTCTTGGCACCCCTATTAAAAATAATTTGAACATATATGTGTGAATTTATTTTTGAGCTCTCTATTCTCTTCTATTGGTCAATATATGTGTCTTTATGCCAGTCCTATACAGTTTTAATTACTGTCAGTTTGTGAAAACATTTTAAATCAAAAACTGTGATGCCTCCAGCTTTGTTCTTTTTCAAGATTGTTGTGACTATTAAGGTTTTTTTGTGGTTCCATATGAATTTTAGAATTGTTTTTCCTATTTCTGTAAGAAATGCTATTACAATTTGTATAGGAATTGCATTGCAACTGTAGATCACTTTGGATACTATGGACATTTTAACAATATTGAGTCTATCAGTCCACGTGGAAAAAATACAGGATGTTTTTCCACTTGTTTGTTTCTTGTCTAATGTCTTTCGTCATTGTTTTCTACTTTTCAGTGAGCAAATCTTTACCTTCCTTAGTGAAGTCTATGCCTAAGTATTTTATTCTTTTTCACATTATTGTAAATGGGATTTTTTTTCTAATTTCCTTTTCTAGTAGTTCACTATTATTGTATAGAAACACAGCTGGTTTTTATATTATATGTAGGTACTATTGTGTCCGGAATTGGTGAGTTCTTGGTCTCACTGACTTCAACAACGAAGCCGCGGACCCTCGAGGTGAGTGTTACAGCTCTTAAGGTGGTGCGTCTGGAGTCTGTCCCTTCTAATGTTCAGATGTGTTTGGAGTTTCTTCCTTCTGGTGGGTTCGTGGTCTCGCTGGCTCAGGAGTGAAGCTGCAGACCTTCGCGGTGAGTGTTACAGCTCTTAAGGCAGCGCGTCTGGAGTTGTTCGTTCCTCCTGGTGGCCTCGTGGTCTCGCTGGGCTCAGGAGTGAAGCTGTAGATCTTCGCGGTAAGTATTACAGCACATAAAAGCAGCGTGGACCCAAAGAGTGAGCAGTAGCAAGATTTATTGCAAAGAGCCAAAGAACAAATCTTCCACAATGTGGAAGGGGACCCGAGCGGGTTGCCAATGCTGGCTCGGGCAGCCTGCTTTTATTCTTTTATCTGGCCCCACCCACATCCTGCTGATTGGTAGAGCCGACTGGCCTGTTTTGTCAGGGCACTGACTGGTGCCTTTACAATCCCTGAGCTAGATACAAAGGTTCTCCACGTCCCCATCAGATTAGTTAGATACAGAGTTTCGACACACAGGTTCTCCAAGGCCCCACCAGAGCAGCTAGATACAGAGTGTCAATTGGTGCATTCACAAACCTTGAGCTAGACACAGGGTGCTGATTGGTGTGTTTACAATCCCTGAGCTAGATATAAAGACTCTCCACGTCCCCACCAGACTCAGGAGCCCAGATGGCTCCACCTAGTGGATCCCTCACCAGGGCTGCAGGTGGAGCTGCCTGCCAGTCCTGCGCCCTGCGCTCGCATTCCTCAGCCCTTGGGTGGTCGATGGGACTGGGCGCCGTGGAGCAGGGGGTGGTGCTCGTCTGGGAGGCCCGGCCGCACAGGAGCCCATGGAGTGGGTGGGAGGCTCAGGCATGGCGGGCTGCAGGTCCCAAGCCCTGCCCTGCGGGAAGGCAGCTAAGGCTTGGTGAGAAATAGAGCGCAGTGCCGGTGGGCTGGCACTGCTGGGGAACCCAGTACACCCTCCGCAGCCACTGGCCCGGGTGCTAAGTCCCTCATTACCTAGGGCCAGCAGGGCTGGCTGGCTGCTCTGAGTGCGGGCCCGCCAAGCCCACGCCCACTCGGAACTCCAGCTGGCCCGCAAGCGCTGCACGCAGCCCCGGTTCCCGCTCACGCCTCTCCCTCCACACCTCCCTGCAAGCTGAGAGAGTGGGCTTCAGCCTTGGCCAGCCCAGAAAGGGGCTCCCACAGTGCAGTGGTGGGCTGAAGGGCTCCTCAAGTGCCACCAAAGTGGGAGCCCAGGCAGAGGAGGTGGGGAGAGCAAGCGAGGGCTCTGAGGACTGCCAGCATGCTGTCACCTCTCACTATATCCTGCGACTGTCCTGAATTCCCCCAAATTTCCTGAATGGTTTATTAGTCTTAGTATTTTATGAAGTCTTTAGTTTTCTGTACATAAAGTAATGTCATCTGCAATCAGGGACAATTTTACTTCTTCTTTGATTTGGATGCCTTTTTTTTTTTCCTTTCCTGATTGCTTTGGCTAGGACTTCCAGTACTATGTTGAATCAAATTGTAGAGTGGGTTGCTGCCTTTTTCCTAATTTAGTAGAAAGCTTTCACCATTGAGTATGATGTTAGCTATGGGCTTTTAATATATGGCCTTTACTATGTTAAGGTAATTTCCTTCTATTACTACTTTATTGAATATATTTATCATGAGAGGATGCTGAATCTCATCAAGATTTTTTGCATCTAATAAGATGATCACGTGTATTTATTTCTTTTTGTGGTTAATGTGGTATATCACATTAATTGATTTTTACATGTTGAACCACTCTTGCATCTCAGGGATAAATCTCACTTGGTCATAGTGTATGATCCTTTTGAAATGCTGTTGAATTCAGTTTGCTAATATTTTGTTGAGAATGTTTTTATCTATGTTTTAGAAGGATCTTAGTCTGTATATATATATTTTATGGTATCTATGTCTAGCTTTGGTGTCAGGATAATCCTGGCTTCATAAAATGAGTTACAAGTGTTTCCTCCTCTTCAATTTTTGGAAGAGTTTGAGAAGAATTGGGATTTTTTTTCTTTTTATATTTGATAAAATATACCAGTAAAGCCATCTAGTCCTGGACTTTTCTTGGTTGGGAGTTTGTTGATTACTGATTCAATCTCCATACTAGCGATAGCTATTATCTGACCTTCTGTTTCTTATTGACTCAGTCTTGGTAAGTTGTGTGTTTCTACGAATTTATTCATTTCCCTAAGTTATTCATTTTGCTCATATGTAATTGCTTATAGTGATCTCTTATGAGCCTTTATATTTCTATGACATAAGTTTGAATGTCTCCTGTTTTATTTCTTACTTCATTTGAGTCTTCACTCTTTTTTCCTTAGTTTAGCTAAAGGTTTGTCAATTTTATCTTTTCAAAAAGCAAACTCATTTCAATGATTTTTTTCTATTGTTTTCTATCATCTATTTCATTTATTTCTGCTCTAATCTTTATTATATTCTTCTTTCTGTTAATTTTTGGGCTCGGTTTTTTCTTCACTTTCTTATTCCTTGAAGTGTAAAGTTAGTTTGTTTATTTGAAATTTCTCATTTATTAATGTAAGCATTTAGCTCTATTAACTTCCCTCACAGAACTGCTTTTGCTGCATCTCATAAGTTTTAGTATATTTCATTTTTGTTTTTGCTTTTCTCAAGATATTTTGAAATTTCCCTTTTGATTTCTTTTATGACCCATTGGTAATTCAAAAATGTATTGTTATATTATCCCCTAGTTTTGAATTTTCCAGTTTTTCTTCTGATATGAATTTTTAGTTTTGTTCCATTATAATTAGAAAAGATACTTGACATGATTTCAAACTTTTAAAATTTAAGACTTTTTTTGTCTCCTAACATGTGATCTGGAGAATGTGCTGTGAACACTTGAATAATGTATATTCTGTTATTGAGTTTGCCCGTATATGTCTTTTAGATCCATTTGGTCTATTGTTCTATTCTAGTCCACTGTTCTTTTTGTTCATTTTCTGTCTGGTTTATATTTCCATCATTAAAAGTGGACTATTGAAGTCTCCTACTATTATTATATTGTTTATTTTCCTCTTCAGCTTTGACAATATTTGCTTTATATATTTAGTGCTCTAATATTAGGTTAGGTATATATATTTATAATTGTTATTTGTTCCTGATTGATCCTTTTATCACTATATAATGTCCTTCTTTGTCTCTTATGACAGTTATTACTTAAAACCTATTTTGTCTAATATAAATATAGCCACCCCATCTCTTTTTACCATTTGTTTGGGATATCTTTTTTTGAAATTTTTGTATTTACAGCCTATGTGTCCTTAAATATAAAGTAAGTCTCCTGTAGGCAGCATTTAGTTGCATCTTGGCTGTTTTTGTTTTTTTGTTGGTTTGTTTGTTTGTTTTTCAAGCCACTCATGTCTTCTGATTGGAGATTTAATTCATTTGAATTTAATGTAATTATTGATAGAGAAGGATTTACTATTGCCATTTTGTTAACTGTTTTTGTATCATACTTCTTTTGTTCTTGTTCTGTTGAATCTCTTTGTGTCTCATATTTCGTATTAATACACCTTGATTTTTTTCTATTTTTCCTTTGCGTAAACTTTCATTGGTATTTTCTTTGTGGGTAGTGGCTCTCATAAAATATCTTATGATTATAACAGTCTATTTACAGCTGATAACAACTTAGCTTCACTCTCATACAAAACAACTTAGCTTCACTCTCATACAAAAAGCTCTACACTTTTATGTTCTTCTCCCGCATTATATATTATCAATGACTCACAATTTGCATCTATTTGTAATGTGTACCTGTTAACAGGATTTTAAATATTAGTATTTAAAATAACTTCTTTTAATATTTATACAGTAATTAAAGTGATATTCCCAACACTATTACAGTAATACAGTATTCTGTATTCTTCTATATGCTTATCTTTGCCAGCCAAGTTTCATATTTCTTTATGCTATTGTGTTGCTATGTAATATCTTTCCACTTTGACTAGGAAGAACTCCCATTAGAATTTCTTGTAAGGCAAGCCTAGTGGTGATGAATTTCTTCAGCTATTATTTGTTGGGAAAATCTTTATCTCTTCTTCATTTGCTGGGCAAATTATTTTTGGTTGGTGCTTCTTTTTCTCTCAACACTTTGCATGTATGTTCCCATGCAATGTTTCTGCTGAAAAATCTGGCTTGCAATGTTTCTGCTGAAAAATCTGCAGATTATATTATGAGGTTTCCTTTTGTGTAACAAGTTGCTTTTATCTTTCTATTTTTTAAATTTCTGACTTTTGACAATTAGATTATACTGTGTCTCAATATGAATTTCTTTGGGCTTGTTTGGCATTCCATAGGCTTCTTGGAACCGAATGTTTGTTTACTTGCCAGATTTGAGACGTTTTCAGCCATTATATCTTTAAATAAGCTTTCTTCCCCTTACTCTCTCTCTTCTCTTTCTCGGACTTTCATAATATGCATATTTGATATGTTTTGGCTCTGTGTCCCTACCCAAATCTCATCTCAAATTATAATCCCCATGTGTCGATAAAGGGAACTGTAATCCCCACCTGTCCAGGGAGGGAGGTGATTGGATCACGGGGGTGGTTTTCCCCATACTGTTCTCATGATATGAATGAGTTATCGTGAGATCTGATAGTTCTATAAGTGTTTGACAGTTCCTCCCTCACTGACTCTCCTCTCTTACCTGTTGTCATGTAAGACATGCCTGCTTCCCGTTCTGCCATGATTGTAAGTTTCCTGAAACCTCCCCAGCCATGCAGAACAGTGAATCAATTAAACCTCTTTCCTTTATAAATTACCCACTCTCAGGTACTTCTTTATAGCAGTGTGAAAACAGACTAATACAATATTGGTCAGCTTGATGGTGTCTTATAAGTTCCTCAAGCTATCTTCAGCCCTTTCTGTTCTTTTCTTTTTGTTCCTGTGACTGGACAATTTCTAATAACCTGTCTTCAATGTCACTGATATTTTCTTCTGCTTGATGTAGTCTGCTGTCAAACATCTCTAGTGAATTTTTTAGTTATTATACTATTCAACTCTATAATTTGTTAGCATTTTAAAAAATATTTTCTTTAAATTGAAATGCTCACTTCTTTGATGTATTGCTCTTCTGACCTCAGTGAGCATCTTTTTGAAAATTACTTTTGTTTTTCCATCTAATAAATTACGTATTTCCATTTCATTGGGGTTGGTTTTTATAGATTTATCTTGTTCCTTTATTTAAAATATATATCCCAATTTCTTCTTTTTCTTTGACTCTCTGTGTTGGTGTCTATGCATTAAATTAAGCAGCTACCTCTCCCAATCTTCAACAACTGGCCTTATGTAGAAATTTGTATAGACTTTTACCAGTTAGCCTGGCCAGTAATTCTGGGTGTCTCTCAAACTTTGTGTTCTTCTAGGCTACATCTTTGTTCTTACATCTTTGTTCTTAGCAGTTCCCAGAAGTCTAGAGTATACCATGCACCATCATTGCCTAAAGACATGTGAGAAGAAAACCAGTTTCTCAAGTGACAGCTGGAAAAGTTGGGGCACTAGATGTGTGGACCAATTCCTTTTATCCTCATGGAGAGGCTGAAAGATGGAGTTTATCAACTACTCGTTCTACACTAAGCCAGAGAGATGTATAGAGAGCTGTAGCAAATGCCCACACACTCATAAAAAATGTATTATCTATTGAACCATTTCTTTGCTCTCTGTAGACCACAGGGAACCAGAAAATGTTGGGCCCTGTCAATAATCAGAAACCGAAGAGTTATTATCCAGTCCTTCAAGTTGCGGCCACAAAAATTAAGGGTTGGGGAGCTTACTGTGTAGTCCAACTCTTTCCAGGGAGAAGCTGAAAGCTTGGTTTTATCACTGGAGTGAGCCAGGGAAGGAGCTGTGGGAAGCACTACAGGTCCATTTTATTTATTTGTATTTATTTATTTATTATTATACTTTAAATTCTGGGATACATGTGCAGAACATACAGGTTTGTTACATAGGTATACACGTGCCATGGTGGTTTGCAGCACCCATCAACCTGTCATCTACATTAGGTATTTTTCCTAATGCTAGCCCTCCCCTGGCCCCCAGCCCCCAACAGGCTCTGGTGTGTGATGTTCCCCTCCCTGTGTCCATGAGTTCTCTTTGTTCGACTCCCATTTATGAGTGAGAACATGCAGTGTTTGGTTTCCTGTTCCTCTGTGAGTTTGCTGAGAATGACGGTTTCCAGCTTCTTCCATGTCTCTGCAAAGAACATGAAATCATCCTTTTTTATGGCTGCATAGTATTCCATGGTGTATATGTGACACTTTTTCTTTATCCAGTCTATCACTGATGGGCATTTGGGTTGGTTCCAAGTCTTTGCTATTGTGAACAGTCCTGCAATAAACATACATGTGCATGGTTCTTTATGTTAGAATGATTTATAATCCTTTGGGGATATACCTGGTAATGAGATTGCTGGGTCAAATGATATTTCTGCTTCTAGATCTTTGAGGAATTGCCACACTGCCTTCCACAATGGTTGAACTAATGTACACTCCCATCACTCTCCAACATCTGTTGTTTCCTGACTTCTTAATGATCGCCATTCTAACTGGCATGAGTTGGTATCTCATTGTGGTTTTGATTTGCATTTCTCTAATGACCGGTGATGGTGAACTTTTTTTCATGTTTGTTGGCCGCATGAATGTCTTCTTTTGAGAAGTGTCTGTTCATATCCTTCAACCCCTTTTTGATGGGGTTATTTGATGTTTTTCTTGTAAATTTGTTTAAGTTCCTTGTACATTCTGGATGTTAGCCCTTTGTCAGATGGATAGATAGCAAAAATTTTCTCCCATTCTGTAGGTTGCCTGTTCACTCTGATGATAGTTTATTTTGCTATGCAGAAGCTCTTTAGCTCAATTAGATCCCATTTGTCAATATTGGCTTTTGTTGCCATTGCTTTTGGTGTTTTAGTCATGAAGTCTTTGCCTATGCCTATGTCCCGAATGGTATTGCCTAGGTTTTCTTCTAGGGTTTTTATGATTTTAGGATTTTAGGTCTTACATTTAAGTCTTTATTCCATCTTGAGTTAATTTTTGTATAAAGAGTAAGGAAGGGGTCCAGTTTCAGTTTTCTGCATATGGCTAGCCAGTTTTTCCAGCACCATTTATTAAATAGGGAATCCTTTCCCCCTTGCTTGATTTGTCAGGTTTGTCAAAGATCAGATGGTTGTAGATGTATTATTTCTGAGGCCTCTGTTCTGTTCCATTGGTCTATATATCTGTTTTGGTACCAGTACCATGCTGTTATGGTTACTGTAGCATTGTAGTATAGCTTGAAGTCAGGTAGCATGATGCCTCCAGCTTTGTTCTTTTTGCTTAGGATTGTCTGGGCTATACGGGCTCTTTTTTGGTTCCATATGAAATGTAAAGTAGTTTTTTCTAATTCTGTGAAGAATGTCAGTGGTTGTTTGATGGGGATAGCATTGAATCTGTAAGTTCTTTTGGACAGTATGGCCATTTTCACAATATTGATTCTTCCTATCCATGAACATGGGATTTTTTCCATTAGTTCGTGTCCTCTCTTATTTCCTTGAGCAGTGGTTTGTAGTTCTCTTTGAAGAGGTTCTTCACATCCCTTGTAAGTTGTATTCGTAGATATTTTATTCTCTTTATAGCGATTGTGAATGGATATTCACTCATGATTTGGCTCTCTGTCTATTATTGGTATATAGGAACTCTTCTGATTTTTGCACATTGAATTTATATCCTGAGATATTGCTGAAGTTGCTTATCAGCTTAAGGAGATTTTGGGCTGAGACAATGGGGTTTTCTAAATATACAATCATGTCATCTACAAACAGAGACTATTTGACCTCCTCTCTTCCTATTTGAACACCCTTTATTTCTTTCTCTTTCCTGATTGCCCTGGCCTGAACTTCCAATACTGTGTTGAATAGGAGTGGTGAGAGAGGGCATCCTTGTCTTGTGCCAGTTTTCAAAGGGAATGCTTCCATCTTTTGCCCATTCAGTATGATATTGGCTGTGGGTTTGTCATAAATACCTATTATTATTTTCAGATACATTCCATTGATACCTAGTTTATTGAGAGTTTTTAGCATGAAGTGCTGTTGAGTTTTAGCAAAGGCCTTTTCTCCATCTATTGAAATAATCATGTGTTTTTTGTCATTGGATTGGTTTATGTGATGGATTATGCTTATTGATTTGCAGACACTAAACCAGCCTTGCACCCCAGGGATGAAGCTGATTTGATCGTGATGGATAACCTTTCTGATGTGCTGCTGGATTCGGTTTGCCAGTATTTTATTAAAGATTTTTGCATCGATATTCTTCAGGGATATTGGCCTGAAATTTTCTATTTTTGTTGTGTTTCTGCCAGGTTTTGGTATCAGGATGATATTGGCCTCATAAAATGAGTTAGGGAGGATTTCCTCTTTTTCTATTGTTTAGAATAGTTTCAGAAGAAATGGTACCAGATCTTCGTTGTACCTCTGGTAAAATTCGGCTGTGAATCCATCTGGTCCTTGGCTTTTTGGGGTTGGTAGGCTATTAATTACTGCCTCAATTTCAGAACTTGTTATTGGTCTATTCAAGGATTAGACTTCTTCCTGGTTTAGTCATGAGAGGGTGTGTCCAGGAATTTATCCCTTTCTTCTAGATTTTCTAGTTTATTTGCATAGAGGTTTTTATGGTATTCTCTGATGGTAGGTTGTATTTCTGTGGGATCAGTGGAGATACCCCCTTTATCATTTTTATTGTGTCATTTTGATTGTTCTCTCTTTTCTTCTTTATTAGTCTGGCTAGCAGTCTATCTATTTTGTTAGTGTTTTCAAAAAACTGCCTCTTGGATTCACTGATTTTTTTGAAGGGTTTTCGTGTCTCTATCTCCTTCAGTTCTGCTCTGATCTTAGTTATTTCTTGTCTCCTGCTAGCTTTTGGATTTGTTTGCTCTTGTTTCTCTAGTTCTTTTAATTGTAATGTTAGGGTATCGATTTTAGATCTTTCCTGCTTTTTCCCGTGGGCATTTATTGCTCTGAATTTCCCCGTAAACACTGCTTTAGCTGTGTCCCAGAGATTCTGGTACGTTTTTGTCTTTGTTCTCATTGTTTTCAAAGAACTTATTTATTTCTGCCTGAATTTTGTTATTTACCTAGTAGTCATTCAGGAGCAGATTGTTCAGTTTCCATGTAGCTGTGTGGTTTTGAGTGAGTTTCTTAATCCTGTGTTCTAAGTTGATTGCACCGTGGTCTGAGAGACTGTTTGTTATGATTTCCATTCTTTTGCTGAAGAGTGTTTTACTTCCAATTATGTAGTTTATTTTAGAATAAATGTGATGTGGTACTGAGAAGAATGTATATTCTATTGATTTGGGGTGGAGAGTTCTGTAGATGTCTATTAGGTCTGCCTGGTCCAGAGCTGAAATCAAGTCCTGAATATCCTTGTTAATTTTCTGTCTCATTGATCTAATATTGACAGTGGGATGTTAAAATCTCCCACTATCATTGTGTGGGAGTCTAAGTCTCTTTGTAGGTCTCTAAGAACTTACATTATGAATATGGGTGCTCCTGTATTGGGTGCATATATATATTTAGGATAGTTAGCTCTTCTTGTTGTATTGATCCCTTTACCACTATGTAATACCCTTCTTTGTCTTTTCTGATCTTTGTTGGTTTAAAGTCTGTTTTATCAGAGGCTAGGAGTATTGCAACCCTGCTTTTTTTTTTTTTTTTTTTTTTTTTTTTGCTTTCCATTTGCTTGGTAAATATTCCTCCATCCCTTTATTTTGAGCCTATGTGTATTTTTGTGCATGAGATGGGTCTCCTGAATACAGCACACCGATGGGTCTTGACTCTTTATCCAAATTGCCAATTTGTGTCTTTTAATTGGGGCATTTAGCTCATTTACATTTAAGGTTAATATTGTTATGTGTGAATTTGATCCTGTCGTTATGATGCTAGCTGGTTATTTTGCCCATTAGTTGATGTGGTTTCTTCATAATGTTGACGGTCTTTACAATTTGGCATGTTTCTGCAGTGGCTGGTACCAGTTGTTCCTTTCCATGTTTAGTGCTTCCTTCATGCACTAAACTCTTGTAAGGCAGGCCTGGTGGTGACAAAATCTCTCAGCATTTGCTTGTCTGTAAAGGATTTTATTTCTCCTTCACTTATGAAGCTTAGTTTGGCTGGATATGAAATTCTGGGTTGAAAATTCTTTTCTTTAAGAATGTTGAATATTGGCCCCCACTGTCTTCTGGCCTGTAGGGTTTCTGCAGAGAGATCCACTATTAGTCTGATAGGCTTCCCTTTGTGGGTAACCTGACCTTTCTCTCTAGCTGCCCTTAACATTTTTTCCTTCATTTCAACCTTGGCGAATCTGATGATTATGTGTCTTGTGGTTGCTCTTGAGAAGTATCTTTGTGGTGTTCTCTTTATTTTCTGAATTTGAAGGTTGGCCTGTATTTCTAGGGGGAAGTTCTCCTGGATAATATCCTGAAGAGTGTTTTCCAACTTGGTTCCATTCTCCCCGTCACTTCAGGTACACCAATCCGATGTAGGTTTCATCTTTTCACATAGTCCCATATTTTGGGGGGTTTTGTTCATTCCTTTTCACTCTTTTTTTCTCTAATCTTGTCTTCATGCTTTATACCATTAAATTGATCTTCAATCTCTGATATCTTTTCTTCTGCTTCAGTGATTCAGCTATTGATACTTGTGTATGCTTCACGAAGTTCTCGTGCTATGTTTTTCAGCTTCATCAGGTCATTTATTTTCTTCTCTAAACTGGTTATTCTAGATAGCAATTCCTCTAACCTTTTTTCAAGGTTCTTAGCTTCCTTGCATTGGGTTAGAGCATGTTCGTTTAATTTGGAGGAGTTTGTTATTACCCACCTTCTGACGCTTACTTCTGTCAGTTCATCAAACTCATTCTCCATTCAGTTTTGTTCCCTTACTGGCGAAGAGTTGTGATCCTTTGCAGAAGTGGCATTCTGGTTTTTGGAATTTTCATCCTTTTTGCACTGTTTTTTTCCTCATCTTGGTGGATTTATTTACCTTTGGTCTTTGATCTTGGTGACCTTTAGATGGGGTTTCTGAGTGGATGTCCTTTTTGTTGATGTTGATGCTATTCCTTTCTGTATGTTACTTTTCCTTTTAACAGTCAGGCCTCTCTGCTGCAGGTCTGCTGGAGTTTGCTAGAGGTCCACTCAGACCCTGTTTGCCTGGGTATCACCAGTGGAGGCTGCAGAACAGCAAAGGTTGCTGCCTGTTCCTTCCTCTGGAAGCTTCATCCCAGAGAGGCACCCACCAGACGCCAGCCAGAGCTCTCCTGTATGAGGTGTCTGTTGACCCCTGCTGGGAAGTGTCTCCCAGTCAGGAGGCATGGGGGTCAGGGACCCACTTGAGGAGGCCGTCTGTCCCTTACCCGAGCTCCAGTGCTGCGCTGGGAGATCTGCTGTTCTCTTCAGAGCCAGCAGCCAGGAACTTTTAAGTCTGCTGAATCTGCACCTGCAGCTGCCCCTTCCCAAAGGTGCTTGGTACCAGGAAGATGGGAGTTTTATCTATAAGTCCCCAACTGGGGCTGCTACCTTCTTTTCAGAGATGCCCTGCCCAGAGATGAGGAATCTAGAGAGGCAGTCTGGCTTCAGTAGCTTTGCGGTGTTGTGGTGGGCTCCACCCAGTTCGAACTTTCCAGTGGTTTTGTTTACACTGTGAGGGGAAAATCGCCTACTCAAGCCTCAGTAATGGCGGACGCCCCTTCCCCCACCAAGCTTGAGAGTCCCAGGTTGACTTCAGACTGCTCTGCTGGCAGTGAGAATTTAAAGCCAGTGGATCTTAGCTTGCTGGGCTCTGTGGGGGTGGGATCCATTGAGATAGACCACTTGGCTCCCTGGCTTCAGCCCCCTTTCCAGGGGAGTGAATGGTTGTGTCTTGCTGGCATTCCAGGTGCCACTGGGGTATGAAAAATAAACTCTTGCAGCTAGCTTGGTGTCTGCCCAAATGGCTGCCCAGTTTTGTGCTTGAAACCCAGGGCCCTGGTGGCATAGGCACCTGAGGGAATCTCCTGGTCTGTGTGTTGCAGAGACCATGGGAAAAGTGTATTATCTGGGCTGGAGTGCACCATCCCTAAGAGTGCAGTCCCTCAGGGCTTCTCTTGGCTAGGGGAGGGAATTCCCCAATCCCTTGCATTTCCTGGGTGAGGCAATGCCCCATCCTGCTTCTGCTTGCCCTCTGTGGGCTGCACCCACTGTCCAACTAGTACAAATGAGTTGAACCAGGTACCTCAGATGGAAATGCACAAATCACCCACCTTCTGTGTTGATCTTTCTGGGAGCTGCAGACTGGAGCTGTTCCTATTCAGCCATCTTGCCAGCCACCCTTACATGTCCATTTTAAAGTGCCACTTTTTTCTTTGTAGCTTCCAGGACACAATTGATTGTCAGCCTCATCAACTCCCAGAGACAAGTTAGTTAGAAGCCAGAACTTCGGGGAAAAGCCAGAAATGTAAGGATGCTAAATGTGAGGTACAAACTCTTTACTTCTCAGAGAGAAGCTGGGAGCTGGAGATTCTCTCCCAGTTGTATAGAACTCTGCAAGGGGAGGGTTTATGGGGAGTATGTGTGTCAGCTTTACCTACTAGTTTTGATGTGGATAGTTTTTCGCTCAGCCAGGATGCAAGAGCCTCTCCACCAGTCTCTGAATTTCTCAAAAAGGGCAATGATCCATGTGTTGCTGTTGAATTGTTGCATCTAATGAGGGAAGGAAAGTGTGCATCCTTCTATTCTGCCATCTTGTTGATGTCACTCCTACTTTTTAATAAACATTATCTAGTCCTTTATTGAATTATTACATTTTCTGTATGGCATATGCATTAAATTGATGTGTTTTTATGATTTAAAAATATATATTAAATGTTTACATTAGCTTGTTATTTGTATTGGAAAAATCTTTGCAGAGATTTTTTTTTTTTTTTTGAGACAGAGTATCAGTGTTGTTGCCCAGGCTGGAGTACAATGGTGTGATCTTGGCTCACTGCAACCTCTGCCTCCCGGGTTCAAGTGATTCTCCCGCCTCAGCCTCCTGAGCTGGGATCACAGGCATGCACCACCATGCCAGCTAATTTTTTGTATTTTTAGTATAGATGGGGTTTCACCATGTTGGTCAGGCTGGTCTTGAACTCCTGACCTCAGGTGATCCACCAGCCTCAGCCTCCCAAAGTGCTGGGGTTACAGGCACGAGCCACTTCTATTTTAATAGAAGTAAATGTGTTCTTGGAAAACGAAGTTATAGAATCTTTCAGAAAGCAGTACTATTTTATACAAAAAGACTTCCAATACATCTGGTGCATATATCATAATTTTTAATAATAGCTGCTCACACAATAAGAACAAGGTGATAGTTAATTTCAGCCCAGCTAAACACTTCAAAGAGAACACTATTTATAATATAGTTTCCAGAGTTTCTTTATGTTATTAGTGTTTTCAGAGCAAGAACCAATCAATTTTTACACCATTACATGCATTTACATAGCTCTACAGAAATATAATATTCATATGAAATATAAATAGGATATACAGGTATAAATAACTATAATACAAATGGCATAATTTTTAGTATAAGAGGCTAGCCTATATTCAAATCTACTTTTGTTCTGAATGGTTTCATGTATATATACAAAAATGTCAAATATCACTCATTAAATTATGATCACTGTATTTACCGGGATAAATTAAACGCGTGGAGAGGACTTGAAAGATGATGCAGTATCTTTGTACATATGCAATATATAAGTGTTTACACATATAAACCTTTAAGAAAAATATCATAATGTCTGTAAGCACAGACATCTGAGATAGAAATGGATTTGAACCTTGGCTCAACTATTTCCCCCTTGGTGACTTTGGGCAAGTTCTTATCAGAAAATAGAGATGGCAGGTTTTTAACATGATGAGAAATGCATATAACAATTTGGCAGAATATCTGTTATTTAATCAGTGCTCAGTAAATGATCATTATGTCCACTTGCTTATTTTGAAGCTTAGTGTAGAAATAGAAAATAAATGCTAATCCAAGTGCTGATAACCTTAATAATCAGTGGGCTTAATCGAATTCAGGCTTTAGTCTGAGAAAATTTAATTAAATATAGTCATCCACTCATTTCCTTTCCCATATAACTCAATTTTGAAAGAAACTGATATTTTTGAGGAGATGGATTCTACTTTTCTTGAAAGCACTTGCTTTAGCCTCATAATGTGACTCAGAAAAGCAGAAATGATGTTAGGAAATATGAGTTGGGAAAGTGCAAATTTGGTGGGCCAAATGGAATTTCTGTGGGTGTAATGATTTTTAGAAACTGACAGCAAGCTGTCTAATACCATATTTCCATATTCATCCTCAAGTAGCATGAGCCACAAAATTCCTAGCAGCGAGCCTTCCTGGTTGGCTGGGTTATATCTTTGGGAAGCTTTATAGCTGAACTTTATAATAAATCCACACAGTTTGGGGCTTTAAATTCCATTTTTGGAATATTAATCTAAGAGAACAACAGACATTTATTCTGTCCAAATGTGCTATTGGCCCTCTTAAAACCATGCTGCACAATTCTTCTGTGCATGATTGAGAACCTTATATTGCCTTCTTGTCATCATAAGTTCCATGAAAGGCAGTAACTCCTTAATGGATATTTGTTCACCTGTCTCATCTATTCCAATAAAAAGCTGCAATAAATACACACTTGAATTGCTCTAAGGATTTATTCACACATAAATTATCTGCCAGGAAGTTAGTTATATCCATGAGACATTCATCTCTTCTCTGTGTGTAGTAGGCCACCAGATGGTAGCTCTCCACAGCTCTTGTGGGCTGTGAATTGGCACTAATTGAAACATCAAAACTCACTTCAAGTCTCCTATGGAAGAACTACATCCTCAGATCTCCAAACACTCTAAACCATGAATTTAGAGTGCACTGCATTATATGTTATTGTTTTTATTTTGGAAAAATCAATAATATATTCACAGAAAATGTTACACGTGGGCTAGAAAAAAAGAATCCTTTAAATTTTATAATTTGCATTTTAAATACTTCTATCCTGATTCTAAATGGCATCAAATAGCATGTTTTTTCAAGATTATATAAAACATTGCTGGTGACAAATTTTCACTCTAAGAAGGATATTATTTTCAATTGATTTTATTTCATTAAAGATGTACATAGACTTTTTTAATGACGGGAAGCTAAATTACTATTTGATTAGCTCTTGTATCATGTTCATGGCCATGAGCTAGATAGACAAAAGCATACTTACACTGATAATAGCACTCAAACAACTAGTGCCCACTTTTATTCTTTTTCCAGTAAATATTTTATTTTGGTCAACTTACTAATAATAGGCAAAATACTGTAATAAAACCATGATTCAATTAGCAAATATTTGTTGGAAATGTACATGTACTATCTATTGTGATAGTCTCACTGGAAAAACAAAAATGGCTGTAAAATAATTTCTGACAATTTGAAGCTTTCTTTTCAGTGGCAAAAATCAGCATCAATGAAGACACAAAAAGAATTATTTCAGAAAAAAATATGCTGTTATAATAGATTCACAAAAAATAACTTTTCTTAGGAGGAATCAGGGAAACACTGGAACATAATGAAAAATAAATACGGTTAGAACAGATGATATTGAGGCAAAGGCATTTCAGACAGACAGAGCAAGGTGATCAAAGAATAACATAGGCGGGCGGATCACAACGTCAGGAGATTGAGACCATCCTGGCCAACACGGTGAAAACCCGCCTCTACTAAAAATATAAAAAATTAGCCGGGCGTGGTGGCAGGCTCCTGTAGTCCCAGCTACTCGGGAGGCTGAGGCAGGAGAATGGCGTGAGCCCGGGAGGGGGAGGTTGCAGGGAGCCGAGATGCGCCACTGCACTCCAGCCTGGGCGACAGTGCGAGACTCTGTCTCAAAAAAAATAAAAATAAAAATAAAAATAAATAAAAGTAGTCAGTGTGGGTATATCCCAGAAAAGAGGTTGAGTAAAATGAGAAACACTTCACACCTGAAAGTTAGTTGGTGACTTTACACTGATACAGTTTTCATTGGCATGGAATGTTAATATTGACACCTTAATATTATAAAGAAATACACAGAACAATCATTTTATCTTAAAATGAATTATTCTTTCTCAAAGCAAGTTCATTTTTACAGTGCACAGTGTTTTCTCAGTTTAAAAAGATGGAGTTGAAAGTCAGATTACAAAGGGACCAAGGACTGAATGCTGAATGGCAACCAAGTAGGTCAGCAGAGGATGTGTTGACAACACATGTGGAAAAACATCAGCAGGAAGAGATTAGATACTGTATAGCAAAAAAAAAAAAAAAAAATACTGGTTAAGGGAACTCTGCTTTAGATTAATTGATTGGACTTCTCAAAAACTTGATTTAAGAAAAAGATTAATTTTAACAGGAAAAATCACAGCATGGAAATTTCTGGGAGGCTAATGAGAATACTATAGTGAAAGTAGTTAAGAATATAAATTTTCAAACCTATCAAATTGCATTAAATATATGTGTAGGTTTTGGGGGTTTTTTGTATGTCCATTATACCTCAATAAAGCCATTAAAAAGAGAATATAAACTGTGAAGTCCAACAGATCTGTGTTAAAATCCAAACTTCGGTTGTATAATCCCTGAAGAACAATTTAAATTATCTACTTGTCTGTTTTCTCATCTATATATTGAGGTTAATAATACCTACTTTAAAGTATTGCTTGTGAGTTAATTAAATAATGCATATTATACCTGTAATCCCAGTGCCAAGGCAGGAAAAATCACTTAAGGCTAGGCGTTTGATACCAGCCTGGGCAACATAGAGAGACCCTGATTCTACAAATAAATAAATAAAAGTAGATTAGCCTGGCCTGGTGTTGTGCACCTGTAGTCCTAGCTACTCCAGATGCCTAGGCGGGAGGATCACTTCAGCCCAGGAGTTTGAAGCTGCAGTGAACTATGTTCACGCCATTGCACTCAAGCCCAGTTGACAGAGAGACACCCTGTCTTAATTAAAAAAAAAATTTTTTAAGCATATTAAGTGCTTGGAATGGTGCTGGGACATATAAGCAGTCAGAAAATTATAGTTATAAAAAATGATCATGGTTTACAAACTGGATAAGTGAAGAACTCATTAGTAAGAACAAATTATCTGCTAAATATATCTGTAACTGGCTCCTCTCACACATCCAAAAGGATTGAAATGTTTTTTGGTAAAGTGTGCTTTCAAAATTTAATTCTCACTATTTATTCAGTCTTTCCTCAGAAGGAACAGCCACGGCAGTAACTTACTCATACTGTATTTTGAGTGGTATTAGTTGTTTCAAATATGTTTTTAACAAATTAGTATGTATTTAGTGTCTACTGAGGTCCTAAAGGGAAATGAGTTGAACTACAAAACACATCACAAAGAGTCCAACAACTGATATCGAGGAATGTTTTTGGCTGGATTTCCTTGGAGCTTTCATGGGATCTGAATCTTTCTCTCACTTACCATCATTCTCCAGTAGCCTGCACACTACAGTGGTTGTCAACAGTTATTGCATCATATTGAAGATATAGCCATCTCATAGCAGTCCCGCCATTCTGACAATAGTTAGAATGTTATATTCAAAAGATGTGTGAAAATGGAGATGCTTTAGGAAGTGCCAATTTTAAAAAGTTGAGTGATTTGTGACAGCAAAGAATCAAAATGTTTGCGTTCCACATCTTTAAACTGAAAAAAAAAAATCATGCCGATGAGCAGAAGTGAAAAGAACAACACATTAATTTGAACAAGTTTATTTAATAGAAATGTAGAATATTGTTAGACTTCAGAGAAAAAATCAAAAGTGTACTCCATAACACATCGAACAATTTTACATCCTATACAAAACTTTTCCCTTCATTTTGACTTGCATATATGGCACAGTCAGAGTATTTCTCATAATAAAACTGGTACACAAAATTAGTACTTCAAAAAAACCAAAGAACATTTCAAAGGCAGTGTGGGTAGAGGGCAAGAAAGTCTGATTGTCTTGTCTGTAATCCCAATACTACCCTTTCCATTGACTACTACAGTCTTTCAAATCATAACAAGAACTGGAAGATTATGGTAAATACCAATCTAAGGAAGAGTTGCCAGAGTGTTAAACATGTTCAGAGAGAGCATGCATTTATAGAGAATCCAAGCAGAATTCATAAGTTGATATGAGATACTGGAAACGAACTTTAAAGAGTAAGTGTAATTTTTCAGTTACTTTATTTTATTTTTTTACTGTAAAATACATCTAATATATAAAAGTGTGTGTGTTTACACTGACATAGTGTATCTCTGTAATTTGAAGAGTAAGAATTAGCATTCATGAGCCCACCATCTTTCTTAGGAAATTAAACACTATCATTACCTTCAAATGCCTCTGTATTTCCTTTTTCAGTCCCATCTCCCTCAGAAGTAACCACTGCTCCTAAATTAGGGGCTAGATCATTCTCTTGCATTTCTTTGTACTTTTACCAAATATATATGTGTCACCAAGTGATATATAACCTTTGTTTTGTTTAGCTTTGTATCTGTAAGTAAATAAAATACAATAATACTATCTGTATTTTTCTAAGACTTGCTTTTTTTGCTCAATATTGAAGTTTGTGATTTAAGCATGTTGATTCATGTTACTGTAATTAATTTGTTTTCACTGGCATGTAACATGCCATTATATAAATATGCCTCAATATTTATTTATATACTCTTTAGCCAGTAGACTTTGTAGTTATTTTCTAGTGATTTTCTATTACAGTCAGTGTTATGATAAACATTTCTAGGCCATCTCTTGGTACACTCATACAAGAAGGTTTTCTTTTAAGGCAATGTATGGGAATTGGAATTACTCAGTCCAAGAATATATAAACCTTCAGTTTGAATAGATAATACCAATTTATTTTCCAAGTTGGTTGTACTAATTTACATACGTACAAGTAATGGACAACAGATCTTGTTGACCCAAACCCCTTACAAAATTTGGAATTTGTTTTAATTTTTGCCACATGGATCTATCCTCTCAAACAGATTCACATATCTATCAAGCAAAAGAACTAAAATTTACATGATCATAAAATTCTAGTCCTGGCGAATGAACTTTTTTTGTTTATGACTATAACTTTTGTTTAGAAGGAACTTGTAATGACATGCACTCAAATGTACTCTGTAATTTTAACTAGCAATTAGAATTTTAAGTAGTCATTCCTCTGCTACTTTTTCTAATTAAGGAGAAAAAAATAGCAGATGATAGTAGAAGAACACAGAGAAGTCCAAAAATCATTTATATTTGCTCACACACATGTGCAATCTTACCATATCATAACAAACGCATATTTACACACCTCTTCTATGCCTGGCTTTTCTTATGCTTTACAGCTTGTATTCTGTCCCTGGGGAAGCTCAACACACTTTTAATTCCTCTGATAACTAGATGTGACACACTAATGGACTTAATAATTTGATAAGAACAATAAGATTGTGTGACAAATTAATAGTGTTTATAGACTTGCATATGAGAGACATGTCAGAGTATTAGATTGACTTTTCAATTCTATTTACAATCAGGGAGCAATAAATGGAATTGTCAAAATCACAGAGATTTTATAAATTTTATGTTTCTATCAGCCCAATTTACTCTTGAGGAAATCAGATATAAGATGTTCATTGATTACAGTGAACCACTGAATATCTTAAGGAATTATGGGGTTTGCATATTAAGAAGTTAAGGAAATAGTTATTAATTTAAAATAGATTGAATTTATCTTCCATGGCGATGTCTGCTTTATAGGCTTTTGTTTAGATGTAATGTAAAGAGAGAACAACTATTTAAGCTTTTTAATCCTTTTTCTCTCTTTGTACAATGATTTTTTTAATGATGTTCAATATTCTTTAAGCACTTCAATGGAACAATTTGCATAAATGCCTGTATTATTCACATTACTTCAATGTGTCTTTCTTGGTTCTCATTGACAAAAATCTACAGACAGAATCTATATAAATCTATAATATTCTTTCATCATTAACACCATTTCCTCTAGATTAAGCTCCATGAAAATACTAATATACCTTAATATTGTCCATGAAAAGGGCTAGCAGTGATGATCCTGAATATGTGACCAGTGCGTGTGCCAAGCTGATTGAACCATTTTTTTTAACAATCGCTTTTTAGTTCAGTGTAAGGAAGGAAAGAGCCTGCTTTTTCACACAATGCCAAACCTTGAATAGTTCCAATTTCAGCCTAATCACACTGTCCTTAAAATTTCACTCTGTCTGAATAATGAAAAAGAGTGATATGAAAATTGTATGAAACTAGGATGCCCCAGGACAGGTAGGGTGGGATGTAATTACATATGCTTCAACAGCTGGAGCAATGTGCTGTAAGAAAGGCTTTTAAGGTGACAGAAGTTAATTGCACAGGTTTTTGGGCAGAAGAAAATGTATGTGAAGAAGCAAAGGGGAAGGACACAAACCCAGAGAGGGTTTCAGATTTAGAAATCTGAGAGAAAAAGGATATTTTTGAATTAGAAATGGACATAAAAAGGTAAATGGTGAGCTACTTTTTCCTACAGAAGAAATAAAAAGGCAAATCTTGGCTGGGTGGAAAGCGCTGTATTTCTAGCTAGGCTCCCAAGCATAAAGCTTTTTATGATGTACCTGCATATAAAATAGGACAGCCTCCCATAAACCAGGCTGTGATATTCCCCAGTGACAGTGGTCCACAAGGCAGCTCAGTAAAAAACTAGCACATTTTCCTGCAATATCTGTAATGACAGTGGCGTCTATCTTGGGCTACAGATGGTGGGGCCATAGAAACCATGATGCATTCAGTCTTGTCTCCAGCTGAAAAACACAAAGCTTTTGAAAGAGACCCTTTGGGTGGCATTTCTCTAATGAAGCCTGAATCACTTTTTGCAAGCTGTGTGAGTTTATCACAAAGAAGAGAAAGGGACTGTGTATGATGGTAGGAGTCACAATGAAAATAAAAGTTTCAAGAGGAAAAATGCAGTAAGTTGTGTTATCAATTTCAGTCTTATCCATCTTCCCCAGAGAGCTACCTTTTTGTAGAGTTAGCTGGACATGAGCTACTCTGCTCACTCCCGCTGGGTGTACAATAAACACAATACCTTACATACATATTCCTCAATTTTTGAATGTTTTCAGGAAGAATGCATGCTAAATCACCTGAAAAAGAATCCTCCTGGATTTTGTATAATGGTGGTCTCCTCTACAAATGAGGAGAGGTATAGAAGTATTTTTAATATGCCTGATATTGTGAATTCTAACATTTGCTAAAGGATATTACCACTACTTCCTTAATTGATACTAATAAATTAATTGCATGGCACTAAAATACTAAAGACTGAGGCTTGCTCAGATAGTAAATGTTTATTTTACATTTTAATGCATAATTCAAATATATAAATTTAATTGCTCATTCTCTCATTCTTTGGACACTTCACTTGGATTAGCTAAATGTGTTTTGAAGACATGTCTTCAGTTTTCTGAAAATGTCAAAATCTTTTCTAAGCTAGAATGTAAACACAAATACTAAATCATTTACTAAATATCTGTCAGCAATTTACAATCCCATAACCTCATTTCGAGTTAAAATCTCTTAATGCTCTATCATTCTCCCCAGGGGAGATCAGCTTGAAATTCTCAAGGCAAATACAAATTTCTTCCCCAGATTTAACTTAATCCTGATTTCTCATTAGAAGGGTTATTTAGAGTAAAATGATGTAATCTTTCTCATTACAGACAGCTGTGTTTATCAGTCTCCAGACATATTAAAGGTATAGATATATTCATTTACAATTTTTAGAAAATCATAAATCAATTTCAGTCATTATGTTTTTCTATGTCTTTTGTATACCTTTGCATAATAAACTTCACCTAATTTTGGATTTGGGCAATTTCACCTTCATCTTACCAGTCTTTTGTTACTTTAAAGAAACAGGATGTTTAGGAAGAAAAGCATAATGCGGATTTTACATGTCCTTAAAGTGTTTTTAATGCATGAATCTACACATATATGTACAAAATGAAAAGTATCATACTGCATTTATGCATAATACACTCAACCATTTGAGAGATTCACAGAAGTGCATGGTTAAAGGGAAATAAATATCATCATGAAACTACCCCCAGTCTCCAGGCAAAATTTTCCTTTAGTCACACCAGTAGAAAATTTTGAAAAAGTTTTTAAGGCCTCCAAAGAAATTTACTCGTTGATCTATCTCCAAAGACTCTTCCTTATATGTATATTAAATCTAGAATATTGTAAAAGATATTTTCTGTATTTTTTTGTTACTGATAAGGAGTAATGAACTACACTTTTAGATTAGTAATCTTTCTTAGGCCAAATACCTTGCAAATTGGACCTGAGACCAGTTACATCCTTGTATCTATCAGTGTTGATTGCCAGCTCAGTTCCAGAACGTACATGAGCAGAGAACCAATTAGAAAACAAACTCACATCTCCTGTGCCTTCAGGGAAGCAGGTAATATTCTCTCTTCATCCCTACCCTGCTTTGACAGCAAGAGAGAGTTTATAGCAGATAGCTTCCCATCACATACAGACAAGAATAAGCTAAGTGTTGCTTTGTTATGTCGATCTTATTTTTAACCCCTATATCATCTCTATGATTCTAGAATAAATTCTCTAATATTTCATCAGTTGCTAATATTTAAATATATGTAGAACTAATTCAGAGTACAGAGATAGATAGTTCTTACTTTTTATTTGATATTATTCAAGATTATTAAAAAACACACAAAGAATAACAATAAAAACTCTGTACCTTACTTTTTTATGGTAGGCAAAGTTGAATACATTTTTTTAAACAAGCAAAGTGGTTATTTACTAAACAACTCTTTCTTGAACATATATTGAGACATGGCCACATGACCATGATTGTTGGAAACATTTGGGGTTTACCAAGGAAAGAGAAAAAGATAATGCCATTGCTGTTCTCTAGAAACATACATTCTATGAAATGATACAAAATTAAGTACAGGAAACTGTCATAATTATATGTACATACATCATACATACATGTGTATGTGGTGTGTGTATGTGTACACACACACCAAAGGATATGGCATTCAAAAGTGACCTAATATTTAGGCTAGACATTTATTTGGATAAGAGTCATGAATGGAATAGAGAAAACTTTTAACAAAGGAATAACAAAAATTAATTAGAAAACAAAAGGTAGAAAAGAATTGAGTTATCTAAATTACTTATCCAAACTCTCTTCTTACTCCAAGCTCCAAGGCCATTTTGTTAGTAATGAGCAGTTTAAAGTTTTAGATGGTATCTTCCACCAGAGATATATATGTTTGATAAAAGTAGAGCCAAAATAAGAATGAAAAGGAAACTGCTCCTATATTGACACATTAACAACAAAAACTGTAGTAAGTCCAACCCACTCCTCTCTTTGCACCAATTGTAAAAAAAATTAAAAATTTTAAATGACTTTAAAACAATTTTAAAAACAATGTCCATTTTTATTTGTGAATGATTGTAAATCAGCTTATTTTCCAACTACAGAAGGTTTTCCTTGATATATGATAAGCCATTTATTTATCCTACTAAAACCCAAAAATATTCAGCTGAATGTTTGCAAGACATTTAAATAACACATGAGTAAATATTGTGAATTCATTTCTAAATTTAGAAAATCTCTAGCAAACTTTCTGGTTAAAGCATGAGAGGCCTTTCATGCTAGACAATGTAATCATTGCTGAACTAGCTCATGAGGGTGAACACACAAGCAAGCCACAGGGTTACTTCGTCATAGGACTAAGAGTTGAAAAGACAGTCATACACATCTTAAAGTATAAATAGAAAGCATGCTGCAGCCTTGCATTCGTGTGCACCGGTTAACGATGCTGGTACTCATAGAATCTGCAGTCTTGCAGAGCCATATAGAACAGCCTAGAGCTGTATTCCCTACTCCTTACCTGATTTTTCTGGACTTAATAACGTGCTTTCCTAGAATCACACTATTTTATGGCCTTTCCCTGGCCAATCAGACTGATCATTACTCTCGTTGGTCAGTCCTGTCCTATTGACCCCTAGGCCTTCAGCATAATAAAAAGACTTTTCACCTTCACCCAGAGCTTTCCACAAGTCCTTCGTTCCTCCAAACCCTTTCAGTTATGAATAAACAAGGCAGTGATGGGCTCATCCAAAAGGTAATGAGCACAGTAGAATTCAATGGTCACCAAAGAGCAAACAGAAAGTTAGTCCCTGGGCTAAAAAGGGGGTAGTTGGAAAGACATAAGTTTAAATTTTGAAATAATGTTTTCCTTGGATCTTCAGCAAAATCAATGTTTTAGTGAGTAACTGGTGGAAATATATGTGGGGAGGGAGGAGAGAGAATATTTGTATATATTTATATTTGTTTATATGTGTTTATGATGTTTAGGGTTTATGGAATAATTAGGGTTGTAGTCACAGTGAACATTTATCTTGGTTTGCCAGGGACAATTGTGAATTTTGCCTTTTCCTGGTATAACTATTAATAGCACTTTTATTACTCTTAAAAGTGTCCCAGTTTGGATGATAAGTCTCCTGATCACCCTATCTGTAGTCAGAGAAATCATCACGGTGAGCATGAGTTATAAATAAAGTTCTGAGAGCAGAGTGTTATGATTTGCGGAGAGCAACGAGCCAGCTATTCAGCTGTGAAATGATGGGAGAGTAAGATCCGAGGTGGAGGCTGCTGAGTTTTGTGTGGGTGAGAGTGAATATATTTGCTTTTAGGGAGCACAGTGTTTGACTTTAAATGTTACAAAAAAATGAGATCAACTAAGCAGAGAAAATCCCCGTGATTAAGAATTCTGAAGCCTGTAATTTAGAATTCTAATTAGACTTTAGCCAGTAGTCATTCCCCTTCTCAGAAGAGGAGCTTTGCTGTCCAATTTATATTGAAGGATTCTTGTTGCTTCAGAAAGTCTCAATTGAAGGCGAGAGATACCGAAATCAGCAGAAGTGGCTGTTGTACTGCTCTAGACATAGTGTGGATAATGTATGGACCACATTTGTGCCTATGCAAATTAAGAAAAAGCAAAAAGCAAGCAATCAACATCTTAGCTATAGACACTGTGAGAGTGAGATAAAAACAGTAATCCCTCTCAAAAAAGATACATACATACACACACACACTCGCACACACACTCATTCCATTTACTCCTAGAGTATGAAGAGAAAAGCAGCCCAAATGCCAATTAATATTACACACCAAGATTTTAAATTTAAATGAATTCCATCTTTATATTGACTTTTCTCCTACTTATGTCTCATTAAATGAAATAAAAGCAATATTTTAAGCAGATGGCATTTATTTATTCAGATTATTCATTTATTTGTTATACACTTAAGTCTAACAAGTTTTAATGAGCAAAATAAAATAAAATAAACCTGAGTTGTTCTTTCCTGTGCCCTTGACTGGAGATGTTACATCTGTCAGAGCCATTCAGATCAATGCTTGTTGCCCACATGCTAAGTTCCCAAGGAGCTGTATGATTGCTAATAAATGCGTGTAACTCACATAAACAATCACACTGCCCATGAGCACTCACATGATGGCTTCATAGCACTTTTTCTGTTTGTTTTTCCCAGTCCTCTTCCAGGCACTGCCTAGAGAAGACCATTCTTGACCTGGGTCCATATGGGGCATGTAAAAAGTTCTCAGGTGCATGAGAGAAAGTCCAGGCCTGAGCACCCAGTGTGTAGTGGAAATGAAGGTCAGAAGTTGTGAGGAAAGGCCTCTTATTCCTTTAGTCTGAGTCACTGCCCTTGTCTCAACTCCCAAGAAGGATGAGGAGAAGGACGGGATTCAAGGCCTCTTTGTTAGGCTTGCTAGCTATATTCTCCTTAATGAAAAAAAAATATGCTACATATATGTCTAAATGTATAACGTTAAATATATGTATAAAATTACATATATATGTAAATTATCACATCTATAATGCATATATATGTAAATTTTACATATACATATGTATGTAATTTTTAATTATGTGTGTGTATGTGTGTGTCTACCTTCAAATAATACCTCTTCCAACCATTTTTCCAGGAAGGTATTGAGCAGGCAGACTTCTATCATGAGTATCAGAATTCCTAGTTTCCAGGATAGGAATTTGTTTTCGCAATCAACACAATGATTTCACGGGACCTACTGGACCCTCCAAGGGCTGTATATGTAAGTCTGTAAACAGTGAGAATTGCTCCTCCACTTTTTATTGGCTGTAACTACTCATTTTTTCAAGTTCTTTCTAGTGGTGAAAGTTCTCTCTGCTTCTTAGAGGATGTTATTTAAGTTTTCTGGTTTTTCTACTTTCTCCAGGTCCTCCCTGTATATAGAAGCAACTCAGAGTGGTATTTACCATACAATCTGGCAGTCGCACTTTATGGTATATATAGTCAAAAGAGGACTATATATATCATAAAGAGTATTTTTGTATAAATATGTTTACACAAAAACCTACACACAGATGTTTATAGCAGCTTTATTTCAAATTGACAAAACTTTAAAGTAACCAAGATATCCTTTAGCAGGTGAATGGATACAAAAACTGTGATATATCCAGAAAACAGAATATTATTCAACACTAAAAGGAAATTAGCTATCAAGAATGAGCTATCAAATTATGAAAAGACACAAAGGAAATGTAAATGTATATTTATAAGTAAAAGAAGCCAATCTGAAAAGACTACATACTGTATGATTCCAACTATATGACATTCTGGAAAAGGCAGAACTATGGAGACCATGAAAAGATCAGTGGTTGCCACGGGTTGCAGTGGGGAAAACAGAGGAAGGATGAAAAGGTGGAGCACAGAGGATTTTTAGGGCAGTGAAACTGCGCTGTATGCTACTCTAGCAATGGATACATGTCATTATACATTTGTCCAAACCCACAGGATGTACCCCACCAAGAGTAACCTTAATGTTAGCTATGGACTTTGGATGATAATGATGTGTCAATGTCAATGTATCTTCATCAATTGTAAAATGTACCACTTTGGTGGGGAATGTTGGTAACCAGAGAGAGGTTGTAGGGGTAGGGGGTATAGAAAAAAATCTCTGTTGTAAACCTAAAATTGCTGTAAAAATAGTTGGCAAACCATTTTAAAAATTCAAGCTCCATTAAAAAGTAAACTATTAAAAATAACTAACGAAAAGAATTCAAATTCTTTTCAACTCAGGGAAAGAAACAATTTACTAACCTTAGAAGGGATAGAAAGAAATCCCAAAGGTTATGTTCTGCAAATTTGCCTACATAGCTATCACAACATATGTACATTAATTCTATAAAATTAGAAGGCAAGCAAAAGATCAAAAATATATTTAAAACAAATATAAAATCAAATGGTTAAATACTTTATTTGAATCCATATTGATAACTAAAAATACTAAAACAAATAAATGGATAATTAACAAAAGTAACTTAAAAAGTCAATTTATAAAATAGAAAATACAGTTTTTTAACAAATATATGAAAGCAGTTCAATTTCGTTTGCACTCAAAGAAACAAAAATTAAGACAATAATTATGAGTAGTGTAAACAAAATAATAACTTTTGATAGTGAAAGAAAAATATAACTATATATGGTTGGTGACATTTTTAAATTGGTAAAAATTTGGAAAAATATACAAATGCAAAGTACTCATATCCTTTTATATATAGCAATCCTATTTCTAGGAGAGTAGCTCAAGGAAATGACTCTAAATGTGGAAAAATCCTCTGTGCTCCACCCATTCAGCCTTCCTCTGTTTCCCCCACTGCAACCCATGGAAACCACTGATCTTTTCACTGTCTCCATAGTTTTGCCTTTTCTAGAGTGTTACATAGTTGGAATCATACAGTATGTAGTATTTTCAGATTGGCCTCTTATACTTGTCATAGCACTGCTTTCCAAACTACATTCAAATGTCATTGTGTCCCACATGGGGAGTTTGCTTAAACATATTTACTTGATAAAATATCCCTTCATTTAAAACAGGTTTGGGGAATGGAATGGTACATAACTTCACTCTACCTAAGCTTCAGTAATGTTTAGTGAACTTTACGATGAGTGTAGATAAATGAGTGGAAATTTGCAAAACAAAAACCAAAATGTTGAGATGGCTCAAAAACATGAGGGGCACATGAAAGAACTTAAAAAGTGGGCTACATAACCTTTAAGGATACTTCTACCTTTAAAATTTTCTTACTCAATTTTTAATAGTTTATACTTTCAGAAAGATGGGACCATATTCCAATATGTGTTACATTCAGAAAGCAACAGATCATGAACAAATTTTGAAAGTCAATCAGAAAATTGCAGAAAACCCTAGAGAGCAAAGAACTCTCTTTCTTCAACAAATGATAATGGTAGAACAGAGGGGGGAGAGGAAGGCACTGGGGAAGGGGAATGGTAGAGGAAGAAGTTGACTTTCTAGTTTAAAAGACATAAAGACATATCATAGTAACCAAAACAGCATAATACTGGGCATAAAAACAGACATATGACCAATGAACAGGAATAAATCCACATACATTTGTAGCCAATTCATTAAAAAATGGCAACAAGGACATGCATTGGGGAAAAGACAGTGTCTCCAATAAATAATAGTGCTCGGAAAATGGAATATCCATAAGTAGAAGAATGAAACTAGACCCCTATCTTTTTTTTTTTTTTTTTTTTACTTTAAGTTCTGGGATACATGTGCAGAATATGCAGGTTTGTTACATAGGTATACATGTGCCATGGTGTTTTGCTGCACCTGTCAACCCATCATCTAGGTTTTAAGCCTTGCATGCATTAGATATTTGTCCTAATGTTCTCCCTCCCCTTTCCCTTTACCCCACAACAGGTCCCAGTGTGTGATGTTCCCCTCCCTGTGTACATGTGCTCTCACTGTTCAGCTCCCACTTATAGTGAGAACATGTCGTATCTGGTTTTCTGATTCTGCATTAGTTTGCTGAGAATGATGGCTTCCAGCTTCATCCATGTCCCTGCAAAGGACATGAACTCATTCTTTGTTATGGCTGCGTAGTATTCCATGGTGTATATGTGCCACATTTTCTTAATCCAGTCTATCATTGATGGGCATTTGGGTTGGTTCCAAGTCTTTGCTAATGTAAATAGTGCTGCAATAAACATATGTGTACATGTATCTTTATAGTAGAATGATTTATAATTCTTTGAGTATATACCCAGTATATACTTGGTTCTAAGTCTTTGCTATTGTGAACAGTGCTGCAATACACATATGTGTGCATGTGTCTTTGTAATAGAATGATTTGTAATTCTTTGAGTATATACCCAGTAATGGGTTTGCCGGGTCAAATGATATTTCTAGTTCTAGATCCTTGAGGAATTGCCACACTGTCTTCCACAATGGTTGAACTAATTTACACTCCCACCAACAGTGTAAAAGCATTCCTATTTCTCCACAGCCTCACCAGCATCTGTTGTTTCCTGACTTTTTAATAATCACCATTTTAACTGGCATGAGAGGGTATCTCATTGTGGTTTTGATTTGCATTTCTCTAATGACCAGTGATGATGCGCTTCTTTTCATATATTTCTTGGCCACATAAATGGCTTCTTTTGAGAAGTGTAGACTCCTATCTTTCACCATATACAAAAATGATATCAAAATGGATTACACATTTAATTGTAAGACCTAAGCTATGAAACTACCGGAAGAAAACATTGGAGAAGTGCTCCAGGACATTAGGTGAGCAAAGATTTCTTGAGTAAGACCTCATAAACTCAGATAACCAAAGCAAAAATTGAAAGTGGAATTATATCAAGCTAAAAAGCTTCTGCACAGCAAATGAAAAAATCAACAACATGAAGAGACAACCTACAGAATGTGAGGAAATATTTGCATACTATTCATTTAACAGGGGATTAATAACATCAATATATAACGGACTCAAACAACTCAATAGCAAAAAAAAAATCCAATTTTAAAATGAGCAAAAGATACACATTTCTCAAAAGAAGATTTAAATGGCCAAAAATATATATATAAAAAAGAACCTCAACATCACTAATCATTAGGGAAATGCAAATCAAAACTACAATGAGATATCATACTACCTCAGTTAAACTGGCTATTACTGGCAGGGCACTGTGGCTCATGCCTGTAATCCCAGCACTTTGGGAGGCCGAGGCGGGTGGATCACCTGAGGTCAGGAGTTCAAGACTAACCTGGCCAACATGGCGAAACCCCGTCTCTACTAAAAACTCAAAAATTCCAAATATTTTAAATTTAGAAGCAATGAAATAAGTCACAATAGGAAATATAATCAGACTTAGCTGCCTAATATTTTTACCTCGGTTAAAAATGAAGTATAACAAAGAGGAGAAAAGATGCAAATGGTACTGGAAATATGAAATGGTGTCTTCATTATGTAAAATGGTTATAACTGTTGAAAATGAAAAGCATTGATAGGTAAATGGACAAAGAGAGTTGCAGAATTTATTTTTAAAAAGGAAAATGAAACTAACCACCAAATATATAGAAATTACACATTATAATCTGGTTCAACAATATGCAATTTAAAACAATGAGATAACATACTTCAGCCTATTAAACCACAAATATTTTTAAATGTTAATATCCAAATCAATAAAAAAAAATAGATGGGAACAGAAACTAGTAGCTTTATATTTATTTATCCACTCAGCAAATCATTTTTAGGTGTTTATTCTGTGCCAGCCCCGGACTAGGTGATGGAGAAACAATGATGAGTTAAAAAGGAAAAAGTTGACCTGTTTTCAATGTAATTCTCTTGTTAATAGCATGGATAATTTGTACCATGGCTTTTGGGGGAAGTAACGTAAAAATGTATATCAAGGGCATATATACCCAAATCTTTTAGCGTATTAATGATCCCCTAAAATTAATGTGGGTGAAATAAAAATAGCTATAGATAGATAGATAAAGTTCAATATACAAGGTTTTGCTTGCAATGGTGTTTGCAATACTCCAATTTGGGCATCTTATAAAATATCAAGTAAACACACACAGCACACATATATAATTGCATGCTTACTATTATTGCAACTACATTAAAACTAGAATGTAAAAATATAAAATTAACAGCAATTGTGTTTTGGTGCTGTGATATTGTATAGATTTTTTTCATTTATTTTCAAAAGATTCTGTAATTCTATTTTCTTAACTTAAGGCCATTTAAAAAATAAAAAAGTGTGAATCCACATTGGTCTAACTGGTAATTACGAATGTAAGACATTAAATTTTGAAGTCGCTTTCTACAAAATGAAAAATTAAGCACTTCTGAAATGAATATTTGCCTGCTTCTTTTTATACATAATAATGAGACGAGACCACGGTGTGACAAAAGACCATTTAAGCAACAAAAGGCCAAATAAAAGACTGGAAGTCATAGGCTGAGGTTTTTCTTGCTTTTCTGCTGATAGCTGTTTGGCTAAAATTCCTTGGACTCTGGTTATTTATCTGTAAACTGATGAATTTAAACTAAATTAATGATCTCAAAAGTTAGTCACTTCTAAAGGTATATGAAAACCTAAAAAAAGAATTATAAATTCAAAAAATTTATTAAAAGCTGTTATTGCTAAAAGCTACACCTTGCTACATTTCCATTGTAAAGTTAACTTCATTTCAAATGTGGTTTATTTATATTTGTAAGTTTTTAGTCATCATTTTATGTTTAAAATGTATTTTCTAGGTCACTGGTAAATCCAGAAATACACACTTATAATATAAATGCTATAAAAATAGTAGGCAGTATCATCCTCAGCTTAGAAAAAAATAGAAGTCTTTCTGATGTTACAGTATAGGTATGTCAAGGAGCAGTTAAAAAAAAAAAAAGCAAAACCGAAACAAAACCCCATGTGCCTTATGACAGTATCACTCTTTCCTAAATGGAACGCAAAGATAACGAGGGCTCTCTGGGTAGAATGTTCCTATGGGAAAGAGTTGGCATTAAAAAGTGATAGGATGACAAAATAGTCTGAAGAGCTCAAACAGTCTTATTGCATCATATGAATAGTCAAGAGATGAGTGATAGATAAATTACCATCTTAATTTATCATTATCATTTTGATATACAGGTCTAACTGATGCAACTTTGATTTTGTCAAAGATCATTTTTAAAAACTGAGTTCATAAAAAGGCATTCATGTGGAAACTACATAATAGGTTACATGAAGGCAGGGCCTATGCTGTACACATAGTTCTATGTACACATGGTATGTCCTCAGCACATATTTGCTGTGATATTGCATAGGTTTCTTTCATTTATTTTCAAACATTCTGTAATTCTATTTTCTTAACTTAAGGCCATTTAAAAAATAAAAAAGCATAAATCCACACTGGTCTAACTGAAATATAAGTTCCGTGGGAACAAGGATTTTGTCTCTTTTGTTGCCTGATGTATCCCAAGTTCCTAGAAGAATGAGTAGCACTTAGTAGGTGTCTGTAAACATTTGTTGAATGAAATAATAGATCATACATAGGAAAAACTCCAAATTTTCCATTTAATCTCATTGAGTAATACGATTATTAAAATGTCTTTTTCAATACTGTAGTATTTAGAAAGCATAGCAATTTCATCGACAGAAAAAACAAAGAGGTTTTGATGAAGGTAAGGGAAATGAACACAGGTCTATGGACCACAGTATTTTAAGTTTTCAAGATGAATTGTTAGACCACTGGGTATGTAACTATTTTAAATAATTTCTCATAAAGTGGAATAATAAAAATATTAGGATGGAATATAACTAAGTGTGTTTTCTGATTGTTGCTAAATATCCAAAGCTTAGTGGCTTAACCAATATTAAACTTTATGCTTTTAGAGTTTCTGCATGTTAGATAGTCAGGCACAGTTTTGCTGGGCAGTTCCAGCTCAGTGTCTTTCATAAGGTTGCAGCCAAGGTGTCAGCCAGGGCTGGAGTCTTCTGAAGATTTGTCTAAGGCTTAGGGATCCAGTTTAAAGGTGGTCATTTGCCTAATTGACTAGCTGGTGCCAGCTGTTAGCAAGAGATCCCACCTCTCTGCTGGACCTGAACAGTACACTGGCCGGCCAGAGCCATCTGGTCAACCTTAGACATGGCAAGCTGGCGGCTAAGTCCATCACTTGTGGCCAACATCTGTCTCAAAATAAATAAACAAAAAACCAACAGTAAATATTTAGCAATAACAAAGAAATAATAATAAACAATGTTAAAGACCAATAAATAAGTAAGTGGGAATGAACAAAGGTAAAAAGTAATTAATATCACAAGATCTTCTCTCTCTCTCTCTCTCTCTCTCCCCCCCTCCCTCTGTCTCTTCTCTCTCTCTCCAGCAGCCCACATTCATGAGAAGGGAGGTATTAGGCTACCTCTTTTGAAGGGAGAGATATCAAAGAATTTATGAGTTATATTTTAAAAACCTCCAAATGTGAACAACTATTTGACTGATTTGGTGAGCTCCTAATTCATTACTATGGCCACATAGGGGGAAAAAAATGAGGCTGTGAGAGTTGCAATTTTGTAACAAAATGAGTTGCAGGATCCTCTAAGAAGATATGCCTATTTACTAAAGATTTTCATCAAAAAATAGTCAAATTATTACCTCATTTTTCCACTTGATTTTGTCTATGAGTACACATTATATGTATGGGGAAACTTTATTTCCAATGTGTCTCATATTTACTGCAGGTATCCAGAAGAAACTCCTGAAGATGCTTGTTAAAAAATGGAAAGCCTGCGTTCCATCTCAGCCCTACTAAATTAGAATCTTGTGTGTGAGATGCCAGGATCTTCATTTTTAACAAAGATCTAAGGGTGATTCCAATTCAGGTGGTCCATGAACTCTAACAGGCTCAGGAGAAAGAACCAGTAAAACAGCGTATTGCCTTTAGTGTAGCCTCACTAGGAAAGATGTCTGGATATAATTCCCCAATGTCAAAAACGGGTTTATGGAAATAGGGTTACAAATGATTTTTTCCAATGATATGAACTACATCATCAAATAGAACTCCTGCAGGAAATTATAATGTTTTCCACAGCTCTGCCTTAGGCTAGAAACTAAGCAGGAAATATTGTTAGACTTAAATCATTAGAGAAACGTGAAAAAGTTTTAAAGTGAAAAATTGCATAATTTAAAATTGGGCTTCTGAGTTACAAAGCAGGAAAAGAAAAGAAAAGAAATCAAGTGTCGCTCATCACCAGTTAAAAACAACCTTATGGAAAATGTTGCTTCATAACGACAAAAGGAAGGAGAAAGCCCTAATAGTGACTCTTTCCAGACAACCATAATGTTAGCAATTATCTTCTTCTGAAAATAAAGAAATAAACTATCATTTAACATTTATAAAACATCATAAAATAAATAAGTGCTCTAACATTATTAAACTTTAATTGCATTGAAGCAACTTTCAATGCAAATTTTACATTACTTTTTAAGTAAATTTGCAGCTTCGTAAAAGATGGCTAACATGTCTATTTTTTTTCTCCATTCACAGCACGGGAGGAATACAGGGAACAATACATGGCATGGATATAAAGGAGTAACATATTTGTTTGTTGCTTTTGTTTGTTTAATGGACACCTTCTGTGTGTACATACAAAAGGTATATAGCCTTTCGAGGTGCCTATTTTGTCAGGTCATAGACTTTCTGCAGAGATACCATTCATGTTCACAGGGATTATTTTCAAATCAGTTAATAAATTATGTACAAAAAAATGTTATATGTGGCTGTAACTTGTATGTGGAAGGTATAAATATATCTTCCAAATACAAAACCTATTGAGTGCAGGGGCCAGAATTTGAAGTCATAACTTCTGAGCCACAATGCCTATGCTATATTCATTATAGCACTCTGCTTCTACAATGAAACACTGAAAAATCAGTTTTGACCACAAGAGTCTTATTCATTTGAATTCTCATCTTTTTACCAAACTTTATGTGAATGATTTATTTTCTATTTGCAATTAGCCTTTCCTTAGCTATAATTCTAAATCTTCCTTCCAATATAAATGTTATTTTACATTGAATATGTATTTCTTTCCACAGAAGAAAATATAAGTGGTTGTGGTCATGGTGGAAATCAGTTTTTAATCACTGATATATTTATGATGTACACTTTGCACATAGAAATGGAATCATAATGACACCTTGAGCTTTGTAAAGACATTTATAATTTATGACATAATTTATGTCATATATATGTCATACATTGTAAATGTCTTTACAAACTTTAAACTTTATAAATGTCTTCATATGGCCGAGGCTGGCGGATCACTTGAGGTCAGGAGTTCAAGCCCAGCCTGGCCAACATGGTGAAACTCTGTCTCCAATAAAAATACAATTAGCCGGGCGTGGTGACAGTCATCTGTAATCACAGCTACTTGTGAGGCTGAGGCAAGAGGATCACTTGAACCTGGGAGGTGGAGGTTGCAGCGAGCCGAGATTGTGCCATTGCACTCCAGCCTGGGTGACAGAGTGATACTATGTCTCAAAAAAATAAAATAAAGTAAAATAAAATATATATTATATATAAAACTTGAAACATATTTCACCTGTGTCATAGGCAGGGTATGTCTTATTAACCCTAAAGAACCAGAACCAAACAAGTTAGCAAATTGGATTAAAATTGCAATGCCGAGAAAACACTGTCAGAGGGAGTTCACGTCTAAGAAATCGAAAGCCCTATTTTCACCTCTTAAATGAGAAATGTCTCAGTTCATTTATCACTGTCTCCTTGAAAGGGAAATCTTTTCTTATGTTTCCATATCTACCAGCTATATATAGTACTTTTTAAAGAAATTAGTGAATGATTAAATAACTGCTTACATTTTAATAGGTAATTTTCAATCTGCTTTCAGGTATTGCTTCATCAGAAATGATCCCAGAACCTAGTGGTTTAAAATAATAACTATTTTAGTGATACCTAACAAGTTTATGAGTCAAGAATTTAGTCAGGGCTCAGCTGATGATTCTTCAGCTACATGTAGTGTCCACTAAAGGTCACATAGAGGTATTTGGTCATTTATTTTCTCTAATTGAGTGGGAGTCAAGTGGACAAACTGAGGTAGGTTAGATACAGTGGTCATAGCCTCCCTTAAAGGAGAACAGACTTGCTAAGTAGAGAGAACAAACCACCTGACAGTAAACAAACCAGATCCTGGGCTCATGGTTAGAACATCCTGCAGCAAGGAGGCAAAAGAGCTAAAGGGAAAATCCCCAAATTCACACAAACACAGAAACCCATGATTAGTGTCCTTGGGATAACCTCTGCTTATTATAATAGTAAAAAACATGCCCCTGGATGAAGAATTAAGATGCTAGTGGGACATGCGATGTAGGTACTAGCATTCACAGCTACAGCACATGATGTAGTTCTGGACTAGAAATTGGGGATTATCACTTCTACTTCTGTCTTTGTGACCAGATCTCTGTATAATTGCTACCTATAATGGAGTCGCATATAGATTAAATGGCCTATTTGAAAAGGAAAAGAGAGAAAGAAAATGTTATTTATAAGTTGTTGTTAAGCTGTTTTGTAAGTTATAGGATATTAGTAAAAAATACTTGGTCAATAGTATTTTACTGTTTCGATAGAAATATCTAGTTAATTTATCAAGTGACTATTAGCTCCTTCTCAAATCTCAAGAACAAAATATATTACTTTCAATTTTTTTCATTTTTGAATTAGAAGTCATGCAGTATACTGTCTATTCTAGAAAGTACAAAAAACGTGAGGTCCCGTCCTGCAAGAAACTATTCTTTTGTACCTGATTTTAAAATTAAATTGAATTTTCATGTACATTGAAATGATAAAAATTATTTTCCTTATTGTCAGAGTTGAAAGCAGTACTTAGACACAAAAGTAATGCCTCAGTTTGAAGAAAGTATTGACAAAATCTATTCCCAAGAGTACGGAATCAAAAACTTTGTTGAAAATAATGATTAATTTTTTAAATTGAAACTTGTTTCAGTGAAACTGCTCTGAGAGGCAAGATAATAATTCTTAGTTGCATTAAATATATATTTTTTCTTATTCCACATCAACCTAGCCAAATAAGGGAAAAGTAATGAAGTAAAAATTTCTCTCTGGTGTGTCTACATTAAAGAACACAAAAAATGAGCAAAGATAAAATTGGTGGAGTGGAGAGGATTTATACAACATAAATTCCAAAGAAAGAATTTGCAGCTTTATTCAGTAGGCAATATTGAATCATTGAAGAACACTAAGATGGGGAATGTCAAAATTATAGTCCTCTTAAAAGAAGATCGATCTTGACTATATGGAATGGATCAGAACAAAGAAAGACTAGAGAGAAGAAAGATCCCTTAGGGAGCAAAGGAACTAGTGTATTCCAGATGGGAAAAAGGGCCTAGAATGTGCAAGTAGCAGTAAAAAAGAAAGGACAAAATTGATGTTAATGACTTACATCAGGGAAAATCCTTAAAGGCTTAGAGATTAATTGGATGTGGTAGGTAAAATAGGTAATTCAAAGATGGCTGTCAAATAACAGGTCTGGACAACAAAGAATGAAATTACCATTAAGAATTCAGCAAGTCAAATGCTGGATCTGATTTGGAAAAGTAGAGCAACTTCTTTGTTATAAACAGGCTGAGTTGAAGTGATCAGTGAGTAGGAAGCCCGGATGAAATAAGTCCAGTGACAGGAGGAAATGTGTGAGACAGAAAGGAACAAACGTTAGTGTAGACTCTGCAAGCATAGATGAATTTATTTAGCACCGAGTGCTGGATAGGTTGCAGGCATGGATCTAAGCACAGAGATGCTTGTTGGAACAAAACAGATGTAGTGTTCCTTTTCTGGTCCTAACATTTTAATGGGAGAGGAAAAAGAGGAAATGTGCATAAAGGAGAGAGTTTCAAATGGTGGTATGGACTGAGAAAAAGAAATTAAAGATTGATTTAAAAATATTACTGGCAGGGGATACTAATTTAGAGTAGATGGTCCATCTAGGCCTCATTGAAAAATTGTATTTCACATAAGACCTGAATAAAATAAGAGACAAGAGAAGACCAGAAGGAAAAGTGACCTGGCAAAGGCATCTTCAAGGGCAAATGTCTTCAGGGAAGAAAATAAAGGCTGATGTACCTGAAGCACAGAGAATAAAGCAAAGTTTGTAGGTGATGAGGTCAGGACAGATAGGCGTGGGTCATACTAGCCTTGTTGATTCTGGTAAAGAGCATGGACTTTATTCTAAGTGCAACAAAAGATACTGGATTGTTTAAGCAATACGTGCCATGTTAGTTAGGTTTTTGAAAGCCTCTCTGCCTATCAAGTGTAGAATGGATTTAATGGGGCAAGAGTTGAAGCAGGTAGACCAGTTGCAAAATTGTTGTAGTAACACAAGTGAGAGATGATGATCAGAACTAGCATAATAGCAGCAAAGATAGGACAAGGGGAGAGATGGGGGAAAAATGGAAATATATGTTGGATATAGAATTGTTTTTATATAATTGAATATGTGTGATTAAGAAGAGTGAAGTTTTAAATGCAGTTCCCAAGTTTGTTTCAGGGCAAGATGATAGGGAAAAAACAAAATATCTGTCATGGCTCTGTTAAGTTGGTAATAAGAGATCACTATTTAGGGAGAGAGTGGATGGAGCCAAGTAAAGAGAGCAGTTACTCTCTCTCTCTCTATATATATATATATATATGCATATATAATGGATAAAATTGAATTTTCATGTACATATTAATTAATTTCATGTACATATATTAATCCTGACCAGAGATATAAAATTGGGAGTCATCAGCAAATAGAATATGTTTAAGTTGTTGGGACTGTATGTGATCACGTAGGTGGCAAGCGTACCTAGAGATGAAGAGTCTGGCACCAAGCCCTGCATCATCTTAATATTTGGAAGCTGAACAAAGTGGAGGAGGAACAAGTAAATAAATTTTAAGGAGGGCTCACTGAGGTGGGAGAAAAACCAGAAAAGAATATGATTACTGAATGAAAAAGAATGTCCCAAGAGGAATAAAGATGTGCAATTTGTGAGCTGTGCCTGAAAGATGGAATAAAATGAAGACAGAACTAATTTTTGAGTTGGGTGATATAGAAGTCACAATGAGTTAATAAAAGTAGTTTCATCAGAGTGGTAGGAACAGAAGCATAAGTAGATTAGGGCAATGATCCACAGACCAGATATGTTTTGGGGTCCAGGAAACATTTGGCAGTATCTGGAGACATTTTTAGTTGTCACATTTGGGAGCTGGGGGGAGAGGTGCTACTAGCATCTACTGAGTAGAGGCCAGAGATTCTGAAAGGATTCTACAGTACACAGTACAGGCCCCATGACAAAAAATTACCCAGCCCAAAAGTGTGCCAAGGTGGAGAAACCCTGAATTAAGATAAGGACAAAGGGAGATGCAAAGCAATGTGAAGAAACGTAGACAGTGTTACTGAAAATCTCTTGACAAGTTTTGCTAAAATAAGAAGCAGAGGAATGTGGTGACAGTTGAAGGAAGGCATGGGATCAGGGAATTTTTTTGGTAGGAGGTTGTTTGTTTTGTACTTTTGAATCTTTTTTTTATGGGACATACCAATGGCAGTGATCCTTTAGAGATGTTAATCATGTAATAGAAAGAAGTCATAATTGGAGGAGAAAAGTCATTTAAATGTCAGCAGGTTTCAACCACCTCTAAAGTCTGACCTTTGTCAGGAGCAAGGGCACTTTTTTCTTCATAGCAAGAGGAGGAACTGATACAGAAAGATGTGAGAGGGTGGTGTGTTGGTGATGGGATAATAAGAGATAGAAGTGCCTCAAATTTGACATGAATAAAAATGAACTATTACCTTTCTACCACACACACACATGCTCTTCTCCATTTGTCTGGATAAATTGTGTTACTTAGTTGCTCAAGTAAAAAAAATATGGGATTTATCTTTCACTCATCCTCCACTTTCCACATTCAGTCACTGATCCCTTCATCTTCTGCATTAGAAATAACCTCATATCTATTTCCATGTCTCCTTTCTCACTGTTATCTTAGTTCAAATCTTCATCTGTTCCTTTTCTGTAAACTTGCTACAATTCTGACCTGATAACTCTCTAGTGTCATCTATATTAATATACTGGTCAGAGGGCTGTATCATTTCTATACTACAAACCTAATCCTACCACCATTTGTTTAAAATCCCTTCATGCATCCCCATTTTCTTAAGATGAAGTTCAAAATATTAACCAGAAACGCAAAGCTTTTCACAATTTGATGTCTATGCCACTTTCCAGCAACAATTCCCTTGCTCTCTGCCATGGTCAAGCTGAACCAATGATCTGATTTTCCTAGAAAGCTCTATGTTGCCTGTGTACCTACTTAGATGAGGTCCCTGTTGCATTGTGAAAGTGGAACTCAATAGAACACTGCAGAAAAAGGTCAAATCTTAGGATGCAGAAGAATGATATTGAAGTGAGAACATGTAGACATAGAGCAATTATTTCAGGAAATGTGTTCAGGAAAGGAAAATGAGCAACAGAATAGCATTGTGAGAGAAGGGGCAATGGTCAAGTTCTAGGTCTACAGTTGTTTTTCTAATGCTCTGTTGTGTTTTGCCTTGGTTTGGCTTGGAGAAATGAATCTGAGCATTTTCACAGGCATAGAAAAAAATATCTGATGTCTGGGGATAGGTGAGGATTGATTATGAAGATGAGAATATAATTGATTAACCAGTCCTGGGAAGATAAAACAGAATGAGATCAAGACTACAGGTGGAAAGGTTAATTCATCTTAGAAAGAAAAATGATTTAGTTTTCCTTAGAGGCAAAATAAAAGAAATAATCATGAAAGGAGAAGATTAGAAATGTTGGTGTAGAAGTGAAGATGCTTTTATATAAAAGTTTTGCAGAGGAGTAAAACTGAGGAATTTCATGTTTACTTTCTTCAATTTTCTCAGTAAAGTGTTAGCCAGGGAATACTCCTAAAGGTGAGAGGAGCAGGAGTGAAATTATTGTTCAAAGAAAGTGTAAGTTTTGGAAAAGAAAGAGGAGTAAATAAAATGTGGACTCCAGAGGAGATGACTCAAAATATTGCTAAATGGCAGTGAAGCAGGGAAGAGCACAAGCTTTGATCCAGCCAGTAGTGATGAATGGGCACATGGAATGTGCCAGGCTTCAGACAGCACACCTGTGTTCTTGCTGTTGTTGTTTGATATTTGATGCTGACTCTATTTATATTAATTTTGTAATCCTTTGTCAATTTCCATTGTCTGCAAAATGGGGATAACCATGCCTTACCCAAAGAAAGGTTGTGACACTTTGTGAAAGGTGTAATGATTTCTAATAATTGAGTGGCTTCAGTAAAGGCAAGCTCTTATACCTGAGTTCAGAGCCTGAGATGACTTCTCTCTGTCGGCACAGTTTTCTGATTTTCCTTGACAGCTACGAGTCTCCTAGAAGCAGGAGCAGAAGCAATGGTAGAGAAAGTGAACAACGGTGATGACACAAAGCTTGGAATGTACTTTCTGGGTAACGAGGGAGCACATTTGCTCTTTTGTGCACAAAAGAGCAAATTCTCCATTATGGAGAAGTGAATGGAGACGTTTGAATGTAACATAGTCCCTGGCTCCACATATCATATACCTCAGAGTTTCATTCCAGAAAGGTATGGCTAATTAGCCTTGGCTATACACCAGCATCTAAGAGACGAAGGTCTGAAAGAGACCCTCATTCTGATCCTGACCTTGAAGTGAACAATCATTCAACACTTAAAAGTGTCATATGGCTGTCAGCACTTCTCATTTTGTGACCTAGGTACACCTGACTTGAATTTTTGTTTTCAATTCCAGGTTCTATTAAAATTCAAAAAGTCTACAAAGGTCTTAGGCACACATTTTCATAGCCCACTTTGTCTACCAGATTTCTGCTTCTGTGCAAGTTATCTCAGAGATCACCATTGTCTCTCCGGATGTGAAACCCAGAAGAATCTTTGGAATGACCCCAAGATTCACTCCCGGGATGTATTTATAATCAAAGTAAATTTCACCATGGAGGAGGGAGGAGTGCTTTATACTGCAGAAAGGCAGACCCTTCAACACACCTTGATCAGCATCATTCTGCATTGCCCTTTAGCCAACCCATAACCTCAAAGCTTACCAATCTTCCATCACTTGAGCTTCACTTCATTTATGATCGCCTCTCTTTCCTCTCCCTTGTCTTATCACTTCTTGTTCCTCTCTTCTTCCTCTTTGGAGCAAAAACTACAAATTCCCAATCTCTCACTTTATCATTTGTGGAGCTGTTTTTCCTGCCTATGGCATGTTGGTATCTGAAAACGTTCACGCCTCCTTGCCCATCTACCCTAAGAGTTCATACAAAGGTGTTTTCCAAATAAAGGCCCATCTCTTCCCAAATGGTGTCTAGTGCTAGCGCAGTGGCTCACGCCTGTAATCCCAGCACGTTGGGAGGCCAAGGCCGGCAGATCACAAGGTCAGGAGATCGAGATCATCCTGGCTAACAGAGTGAAACCTCGTCTCTAATAAAAATACAAAAAAAAAAAATTAGCTGGGCGTGGTGGCACACACCTGTAGTCCCAGCTACTTTGGAGGCTGAGGCAGGAGAATCACATGAACCCAGGAGGTGGAGCTTGCATTGAGCCAAGATGGCGCCACTGCACTCCAATCCTGGGTAGCAGAGTGAGACTCCATCTCAAAAAAAAAAAAAAAAAAAGAAAGAAAGAAAAAGAAAGAAAGGTTCCCCTAATTATTGAATGGTTGAGATTCCACTTTCTCTGGGGAAGTCAGTATTTCATTTAAGAATGAATGCATCTGGAGTCCATGAGACCTAGTTCAGTGCCACTCCTAGCTACGAACAAGTTGTTTATCCTCTGCGAACTCAAATGTAAAAATGTCCACTCTCAAATGTTCTGGCAATCAAACAAGAGATGCCTTTACAGTGTTTAGTACTGTATGTAGTTCATAAAATCTGCATTATAAACAGTGGGTGCTGTTTCATTAATTTATCTGGACTGAGAGGGATGAATTTGGAGACAACTCCAAACTGCAACCATATATCCCTTTTTGGTATATTCTTACAGTTTATGAATGTGTTTTATTAGTTACATCAAAGGAAAAGTTACATCAAAAATGTGTTTTATTAGTTACATTCTGAAAAGAATTAGCACAGATCCGAGATTTAACCCCAAGTTCTGGCCTTTGCATCCCTCTGATGGTAGTTTCTAAATAGAATGAACTTTCCAAGTGACTATATTCTGACATGACTTATTATACAAGGCTCATAACCAGTATATAAATGAAAAACACAGAATTCCTATTTCTTTCTCAGCTATGCCACAGTGCTCAAGCATGAGACTACTGAGCTCCAGTTACGCTGTAGGAAAAGGATGCAAATGTACGTCCAGAGTCCATTAAACTTATAAGAAAAAAAATTCTTTTGAGAAAATACTGTTGAGAATTTCCAAGTAATTTCTTGTAATTGTAAGTAATATATGTTTTATAGGTAAAAAGAATCTGTTCATTTTTCCAAGAAGGAGTGTTTTTCTAAGATAAGCCAGTAGAATATTGAAATTTCATTAGATGCTGGCACTGTAGCATGGCTCATGGGGCTACATACCATGGTTAACAAAAAGGATGATGAATATATCTGAAAGTAAATATTTCAGAAAATTCACTTTAATTCCATCACAAAATATGAATAATATGTTTTGAGATGGAGAAAGAGAAAGATACACTTACAGGGGAAGTGTAGTTCTTCCATTAATACCAGCACTATCATAGTTAAAATTTTTTAGCAATTTTCATAAATCAGACATTTTACTTAAAGATATTTATGATTATTTCAATTAATTGTTGCAGAAATCCCATTTTAAAAACAAAAAAATGAGCTTCAGGATTTTTAAATTAATAACTTCACACTACTGTCTTAGTTTGGATAGGATGTTATAACAAAGTACCATAAACTAGGTAGCTTATAAACAACAGAAATTTTTTGCACAGTTCTGGAGGCTGGGAAGTTCAAGATCAAGGTGCCAGCAGATTTGGTGTCTGGTAAGAGTCTGCTTTCTGCTTCATAGATGGCATCTTCTACCTGTGTCCTCAGTGATGGAGGGGAGAACTCTGACCTCTTCAGCCCTATATAAGGTACTAATCTCATGCATGAAAGCTCTACCTTCATGACCTAATCACTTCCCAAATGACCTACTTCCCGATACCCTAAAACTGGGGATTCGATTTTAACATATGAATTCTGGGGGGACACAAGCATTTTGTCTATAGCAGTCACATCTCCAGCAAATGGCAGGGTCACACAGATCTTGGACAAGATACCATCCTGCCTTCCAGAACAAATATCCAAACGTTTTTCCTGAGGCACGACCACATTGGAACATCAATGAAAACTTTGGATGAGCCAAGTCACATTAACTACTTCTCCTCTATAGAAAACACATTTCTCTATTAGATTTAACTTGAAGAGAGATAACAGTTGCAATGTTAAGTTGAAATTTTGATCCAGGGATCTCAGATTCCTATAATTTAAACTAATGAACTATCTAGGTGCCTTAGCAATAGAGCAGAAGAAAGCAAGAAGTAGAAATGAATAAGACAAAACAATATATTTGCAAGTGATTGGCTTTGTTAGACTTTGATTGTGACTGATAATTTGAATTTCATTTTTAATGTTGATGTATAGCCTGTTTATTACAAATCATTGTAGATAGTTACATACAATGAAATTTTTTTTTCATTTGGGTAAAATCTATCTTGTTGCTATGGTGATAGCTAATATAAAATGAGTAAGATAAAATTAAGACCACTACATTCCCAGAGTAAAATCAATCAGGTGATACTGGAAAAGTCAGCATTTGTCATTTTGTATATTATTAGCTCTGAAATAAAATTGTGTTTTCTCTAAAAAGCAGATATTTCCAGTTTTACATTAATGTCTCCGAAAGCAGTGAAAAGAAGTGCTAACATGGAATGGTTGCATGAGCAAAACCTGAATTATATAAGAAGTTTTATATTTGGGTTAAGAGTATATACAAAACATATTGTTTTTGGTTCAGAGGTTAAAATTAAATATTTTGAAAAGGCAAGCCCTGAGTCATGCATGTTAGACTAATGTGCAGTTTTCTTCTTTTTGTTCATCTGCACTCAGCAAAAGAAATTAGGTAATGCTTTCTTCTTTTTTTTAACCGACTTAATTGCTACTTCGTATTTGGCAGATAATGGAGAATAGATAAGTCTCCATGACAATTTTGTTTGTTTGTTGGTATTTACAAATTCATCCTTCCCAAGTTCCAAAATAAGTGTTTTCAGATGGATGACAACATATTGAATATGATTTTTGAGAATTTGAGAAAATATCCTAGGACTCATGTGCTTTCACTACCTTTTATTTACATCAAACAAGGCTAGGCATCCTTCTATCTGGAATAGAGCAGCTTGAAGAACAGAGTCCATAAAGTTTAATCTGCTCTCTTACATTGTAAGAAGTTTGTAAGTTGATTCCTTACTAGATGTCGGATTGAAGATAAATTATTTAATTTTGAAGAATGTAATACAAAGAAGGCAATTCGCCTTGATAATTCATAGGCAAAATAAAGCACACTATTCATTTGCTGTTCTTATAAAACAGTATCCGATTTTAAAAATAAAAAGAGCACTTTAGGAGGCAGAGCTGGGTGGATCACTTGAGGTCAGAAGTTGGAGACCAGCCTAGCCAACATGGCACAACCCCGTCTCTATTAAAAATACAAAAAGTAGCTGGGTGTAGTGACACACAACTGAAATCCCTGCCACTCGGGAGGCTGAGGCAAGAGAATCGCTTGAATTTGGGAGGCAGAGGTTGCAGTGAGCTGAGATCGCGCCACTGCATTCCAGCCTGGGTGATGGGAGTGAAACGCTGTCTCAAAAAAAAATTATGCTCACATATTACATAAATTTAGAAAAAATAATTGGTTTATTTATGAACAACAAGAGTGCAAATTTCATGAAACAATGTAAAATAAAATGGAGCGAGAAAAGGGGGGAATGTAATACAGAATTTAGCAAAAGCCTTTTGTTTTGTTTGTTTTGTTTTTGTTTTTAATCACCTTTCTCAGACAACCTCTTTCTCAATTGCAAATATGAAGACTCTGAGAAATATTAGCTAATTGGAGATGATGTCTTATGTTAAGATTTTCATTCAAAAACACCTTGTAAGTTTCCCTTCCACATGATGCAGAAAAAAAATTAATTAAAAAATTAAAAAGCCTACGATCTGAGAGAGAGAGAGAGATACCTTATTTTATTATTAAGCACACATCTCCAGCCTCTGTGAATTTATCATTCCCTCGATCACTGCCTGTCTCACCCTAGAAATTAACATACATTTTATTTTTTCTCTAGCATTAAAAATGCATTGCAATGAATAATATAGCAGGACTGTGTATAAAACTAAACCTTCCACATCCTCTTTTAAATGTTTGTTCTTCAGCAGTGATCCTCTGAGGAAAACGTATTGAAAGGATGAACAGTAATTTAATTTTTTATCATAAGCAATAGTGGCAAATAAAGGACAAAAGTACTTTGCAGTGCTAAAGAAAAAAGATGAGATATTCATCAAGGGAAAATACTGCTTTTGGATTGACTGCCAGGTCATGCATATTCTTTTTCTTTTCAAACAGAGAAAATCACAAGATTAATATGAAAACCTTGGAAACACTTCCTGTGTATGTCACAAGTTGAAGACATTTGCTCTACATTATTGGGGCTTTTAGAGAAATATCTAAAAGCTTTTATGACAAAAGAGGATACCAAACAACATTCTTTATTAAAATATGAATCTAAAATTCAGAATTACCTTGTTTTTCAAAGTTTCTTGAATTATGATATTTTCTAAAACTGCGATGAGGAAAAAAATCTATTGTCAAGTTAGATTGTTAATTAGTTGTGTAAAGTAAGAAAAAAAAGTTCAGTTTTGACCAGTGCCCAAAGTCCTAATAACAAATGATACATTTACTTTTTTTTTTTTTTTTTTTTTTTTACTAATAGAAAGCTTAAAATGGCTAATATTGACTACAGGTAAAATTCAATGAAACCATACTGTCGATTTGCTTTAGAATTTCTCAGCAGCATTAAAACGAAGTCTAAAAATAAAGCATAAGCCAGGCGCAGTGGCTCATGCCTGTTATCCCAGCACTTTGGGAGGCCGAGGCAGCCGGATCACCTGAGGTCGGGAGTTCGACACCAGCATGACAAATATAGAGAAACCCCGTCTCTACTAAAAATACAAAATTAGCCAGGCATGGTGGCACGTGCCTGTAATCCCAGCTACTCAGGAGGCTGAGGCAGGAGAATCGCTTGAACCTGGGAGGCAGAAGTTGCAGTGAGCCGAGATCGTACTATTGCATTCCAGCCTGGGCAATAAGAGCGAAACTCCATTTAAAAAAAATAAATAAATAAAAATAAAAACAAAAAAGCATTATCTTTTATTTCCAAAAGAACGTTTAGAAATTATTTTGTATTTCACTGTCATGTTATTAGATTTTGTAATACCTGATTCACGAGTAATAAAAAATATTTAATTGGGAAGATTTTACAATGTGTGAGGAAATAAAACTAAGACTCATATAGCAGTAACTCTATTAAACAATAATATAACTAAATTTTTCGCCTAAAATTGAAGGTCTCTGTTTAATTATCTATTCTAACCTTCAGTTGAAGATCCATGTTGAGGAACAAAACTGTAGTACTGGCAGCATCTCACCTTCAAATAACCAAAATCCTCTCATCCGAGGCCTTGTTTCTAGTTTTCCAATTTTACCCTTAGACAGAGATCCCCAAATTTTCAGTTCACAGTGCCCTTACTATCTCAGTAATTCTGTTTTTTGTTTGTTTGTTTGTTTTGTTTTTGTTTTTGCTTTTTTGAGACGGACTCTTGCTCTGTTGCCCAGGCTGGAGTGCAGTGGCGCGATCTCCGCTCACTGCAAGCTCCGCCCCCGGGTTCACGCCATTCTCCTGCCTCAGCCTCCCTAGTAGCTGGGACTGTAGGCGCCTGCTACCACGCCCGGCTAATTTTTTTGGTATTTTTAGTAGAGACGCAGTTTCATTGTGTTAGCCAGGATGGTCTTAATCTCCTGACCTCGAGATCCTCCCACCTCGGCCTCCCAAAGTGCTCGGATTACAGGCGTGAGCCACTGCTCCCGGCCCTATCTCAGTAATTAAGTGTTCCTAGGACAAAAGAAATGCCTAACGGTTCCATTTATTAAGTTGTGAGATGCACACAACTTAAGAAGTACTTATGTCTTAACAACTTAGTAGATATCTGAAAAGAGAACACACATACATTGAAAGGAAAATTAGTGTTATTTCATTCTTAAGTAACGGTAACCTATTACTAATGGGATGTGTATTGCTGCTGCGTACTGCACAACTTTTCAAATCAGATTAGACACCCCAATCTGAAATCAGATTAGACACCCCAATTTTCATTTGGTACTTGCTTTTTATTGCAACAAGTGCCAAAAGTAAAGAACAACTTCTCAAAAACATGATGTAAGTGAAGAGAATATAGTGTGATTTAATGTTAAGTCTGTGAACTACCCTGAGCTAGCAGTTCTCCCAATATTCAACAGATGTCATAACTGGAGTTTCTGTTAGAAAAAAGTTTAAATTTCCCACAGAGCCTCTAAATTTACTGAAGCACCAGCAAACCTTGGCGCAGACTTTGGAATCTACATTCCTTAAGGAAATTCTAGAGAAAAATTAAACAAGCTAATTGTATGTCTATTCTTGTCTTAAAAGCTCTGATGACAATCTCATGCCTCCAGTTCCAACATCATTCTCTCTCTCTCTCATTGTCACACACATGTGCACGCGCACACACGCACACACACACATTTGATCACCTTCTACCTCTCATTTATTTCATTTATTCAAGAAATATTTATTGAGTGCCTACTATAGACATCTTGCTAAATTATAAGGGCACAGCAATGAACAAGATTCAGCCTTTGTTCATATACAGAGCTACTGGGAAAGCTAGAGAGGCAATTAGCCAATTATAATGCTATTCTACTAAAAATAGAAAAGAGAAGAAAGTACTGTGAAAAACACATAGGCAAGATAACTAGCCCAATCTAGGGAATTTGACAGGAGTCATAGAAATCAAAAGTCTAAGATTATCAATAGACATCATAGATAAGTATTATTCCCTATAGAGCTCAGCGTTCACTTAAATGATATACTCTAATAGATACATTTTTTTCTGTTTCATAAAAATGAAGTTTCTGATATTGGGAAACATTTGAAGGAATTGTACCTTCTAAATTATTTAAGGGAAAAAAAATAAAGCCAGCGTCAAACACTAATACACCAAAAACTGCTATCATAAAATGGTATCATAATAGACCAAGGCAAAATGTGTAAACCTAAAGGGATCCCCCTTTGGAGACAGTATTTTGAGGCTTTTGGAAAGAGAACATCTGATCTACGGAAATTCTGATAGAAGGATATCAACTTCACCAATTCACTGAAACAGATCTTTAGTATCCAGAGTATCTCCAAATACATGTTTTTGGTTTCATTTTTCTTCTTAATGGTTAAAATCACATATGCATGTACAGTTAGATGTGCGATGATCTCAGAACAATGATACCAAATATCTTTTTTATTTTCCTTTCTAAAATATTTCTGCTTGTAAAGTCATCTAGGGACTTAGTTAACTATACAGTTTATAAGCTGATTGTCTCCTCCTGTCATGGCAAGTCATCACCATCATTGACATACTTGTTCCTTCTGCTTATTCACGTGCACTGGGAAGCAGAAAGTACCTATGATGTCAGAAGTCTCAGGAAGTATTGCAAAAAAGGGTCAAGACCTGGCATAGAGAATTTGTATCATCAGAAGGAAAGTGTGCTCATTGGTTTAACTCCTGCCTCTAGATGCTTTCATAGCCTTCTCTAAGCGAGCAGAAATAATGGTAACAAGCCCTTATGCCACACTTATTATGAACCAGGTAACTTTCATCACGATTTACCTGTGATAAACTCTCTGACTCCATGTAAACCCGTGAGTTAGGTACTTTCATTACCCCAATGAGAAATTGAAGCACACAGAAGAAATTGTTAGATAGTGGAAATTGATTTAAAATACAGTCTAGTTTCAGCATCTTTTTCAAACCAGTGCCTCCTTCCACAGATCTTTATGCTGGTTATTCCCACCTGAATGAGTTACAGATTTATCAACAAACCATGGAGAATAGATACCTAAGAAGAAATGTAGGGATTTTTGAACAAGGAGAACCTACATATTCTCAAGTTCAGTGGAAATATTCAAACTTATAATTATTACTAATTAAGATTCTCTTATTGTCTGAGACTTCCTCCAAAGGATGTCACCATGCATCACCAGACATAAACAAATCTTTCAAGCTAACCACAATTCTCCCAAATTGGTGTTAACCAATATATGAATAGGAAGCATCCAGCCCCTTGGCAGTAACTGCAAGGGCAGTACTGTTTTCCCTTGGCAATTCCTGCCTAGATTTTTAGTCAGCCTATGATTCTCTAGATTTGACTGATAGCTCTAACTCTCATGTTTAAACTTTAATACTGCTGTGCAATATTGACCTATTTCCATCATATTTCAAATGATGTTAGGTGGCCTGACCTCTGCTTTAGGGATCTGAAAGTTTTCCTGCCCTTTTCTGGATCTTTCTTGAGGACATGAGCCCATGCCTGCATGTCGCATTCATTGTCCTTTCCAAGAACTACAGCCAGGGGATCCAGATGTGGCCATGGTATGGTTTAGCATGTGCAGGAGAAAGAAGGCTCCTTATCTGGCATCTGAGCTTGCTTGAGTACCATGCCATGGGAGTATTTATCCAGTGAACAACCCACAGTCAGAAAATGTTTTTTCAATATTCAGAGTTCATGAAACAGTAATATTCTTATGCATTGGTTTTAAATGTCTGGCTTTTTCCTGTAACCAGTGAGTCATCCAGGCTGGGATGTTTTGCAGTTATTTCAGATAATGTAAAACCTCACTGCATGAAGGGAAATAACATGTACTATATATTAGAACTCAGTTTTTCTCCACAGTTTCCAAGATTTACATCAAATAGGAAAAATAACATGGTGAAAGCATTCTTCGGGTCATTTTTAAAAAGTAAAGTAACTGAGGTCAGATGCCAGAATGCATTTCAGTTGACTGTGACTTTTTTTCCTGTTTGGTAAAGAATGATTGTGATAACAGCCTGATCATGAGCTTAATAGAAAAATGCAGGACCACGTATTGTTCCTAACCAACAGCACCATCTTCTGTCTGCAGGATGTCAGATCTGGGAAAAGGATAGCTCACTTTGCCATGAGGCATTCAAATTTGAGGGCTTAGACAAACAATGTAAATCCCCTTTCTTCTTACCTTGACATCAGTGAGGTCAAATTCATTTTAAAACAGTGAAAACTGCATTTTAGGAAAAATAAGCTTAAAATTCAACCAAGAATTGCACATGGAAAGCAACATCACAACATCAATATAGTTTTGCTTCTAGCAGCACTGTACTCACCCAGGTATCCTTTTATCTATACTTTCCACTTAGAAATTCTGCAAAAAAGGCTGAAATTTCATGGATTTTACAGAAAGGGGAGTGTGACCTCTAGTTTGTTACAATTAGAATGATTTAGAAAACTATCTCAAATATTGGAGTCACCTCCATCTGAATATTACAAGGGGGAAAATAGAAAGATCTAGAGGCTTGAATAATATCACACAACCCCTTTAAATATGTATACCTTCCAAACAAAAAGCTATGTGAAACATGTATAGCCACTCCTTTTTGCTGTCTATTTTAGATAAATCAACTAACTGAAGCCTTAAGCAATTAAATAATTTATAAAGGAAAAGCTAATTTGCTACTAAATTTGTCAAATGCATTAAGTAATGTAATGAATAGTAATGCAGGTGAGTGTGCAGGAGGTCACAGCACAGGTCTAAGTGGTGCTTAGGTACATCTGGGCAAGTCTAGTGGGGACATGGTTTCTCCAAGATTCTGTGTTCAAGGGGGCTGAGAAGAGGTCATCCTGAGGTGAAATGAATCCAGGTACCAACCAGCCATGCATCCTAAACCATAAACAGTAGGAAAAGTCTGGAAGCATGACTTTTGTCCTCATATCTGCCTCCCAAATGAGTCTTTTGAAGAGCAAGGAAACTATATAAAATCTGAGGAAGTTTCGGCGCTAACATTTTGTAACACATTGGAACGCAAGTAGACCTATCTCTACAGGAACATCACCCAGAGACGGGCTTTCACTCCAAACTTGTCACACACCACTGTGCGATATTGCGATTATATGATAGTGACGTTGGGCCAAGCATCTCTGGTGTCTGAGAAGAGAACATTTCAAAAGATGTTTTTGGTGAATCTATTTGAAAAACATCCTAGCAGGACTTCTGAAATTAGGTGGTAGCCAAAATGGACAGGGGTTATTCGTAAGAAGGAAGGATTTGCAGGGGATAGAGAAAAGATAGAAAGAGGCCAGGCGCGGTATCTCGCGCCTGTAATCCCAGCACTTTTGGAGGCCAAGGCGGGCAATTTATCTGAGGTCAGGAATTTGAGACCAGCCTGGCCAACATGGCAAAACCTCGTCTCTACTAAAAATACAAAAATTAGCCAGGCATGGTGGTGCACACCTGTAGTCCCAGCTACTCAGTAGGCTGAGGCAGGAGACTCACCTGAACCCTGGAAGTGAAGGCTGCAGTGAGCCAAGATCATGCCACTGCACTCCAGCCTGGGAGACAAAGCGAGACTCTGTCTGGAAAAAAAGAAAAAGAAAAAGAAAAAAAGGCAAAGTCAGTTATCACAGTTATTACATGTCCATTCATTCCTTTTAGTGAAATTATAGAATTCAAGTGTGAACACGAGGGCTCAATTCTCAGGAAAAAAATATAAATAAAAGATTCACATCATTAATATGTAATATTTCTCAAAGGACCTTACATCACTTAACCAACCTTTGAATTACCTCTACATAGTCAAAGAATTGTGCTATTATAAGAAAATATTATGAATTAATTTAAGATGGATCCTTTGGGCAGAAACGGATTTTTTTTCCTAAAAAATACCAACATTGGTTGTGAAGTCAGCTAAAATTTAATGGAGAATTACACAACTATCCATTTTGTTTTCGCTAGACAGGTAGTATTTGACATTTTTTTTTTTTTTTTTTTTGCCTACTTGAAGACATGGAAGCATGTAAATGATCCCTTGCTATTTGTGATTCTATTTGTTACATTTATTCAAATTTTCTACAGAAAGATGTTTGAATTAGAACCAATAAGTTTCCTGATAAATAAGTGACACAACCTTGCACAAGTCCTGAAGTCATTGATTCCAAAGGACTAAGCTGCTGTGCCAGTTTACCTGTGGAGACTATAGAAACCAAAACTATGCCAAATAGAGAAATGTAAATGTCCTTACTGGAATTTGAATGGTAAACACATGACTTTTTTCTCCAGAATAGAAATCCTTACAGATGTTTAAATCATTGCAACTCAAAACTATTTAAAAACAATTGGCTACAGAAACCCACTAATCAATGCAGAAATTACAGTAGAATAATAGGTTGCTATAAAAATTGTATAAATTAATTTTCAGGTAGAAATATTAGTGGGTTTTTCCTAATTTATATCTTTTTAATCTTTCACAGTCTTCATTTAAACTTCATTAGAAAGTTTTCAGAACACTCATGATGCTATATTTTCTTAGTTTCCCTCTTATATTAACCACATCTCCCAGTCGAATTACTTTCATTGCAAATATCATTTTAAGATCTCTGCTTTTCAAAGATGCAACTAACAAGAAATTGAGGATGCTGTTTTAAGGAGCCATGTCCTAAGTTTCCCCAAAACCAGACCATTTTCAAGCCATCAGTTAAGAGCATAAAATGTGATTTAGAGGATTTTATGTATTTAATTTCTACAGCAGATATCTGAACAAGTACCTTTTAGCACAGTTGCCTATGTTGTAGACTTAAAGTAACTTTTTGAGAAGCACAGAATGTCTTTTCTGAGGCAACACAGCTATATGGTTTATAAAAGAACCATCTGCTCTCTTTAAGTGCATACTTTGTTAACCAGACACTAGGCAGCTATCTCTAGTCTCTCTGCTTGCCCTTTGCCCCCTGCCAAGATCATTCCAGGGAAAACAGAACACTTCGCATTGAGAATCAGCTTTTCATTCAAAGCTTCCCCCATTCTCCTATGGATTTTAATCATATCCTTAATGTGAAATGGCATCAAGGACAAATTATCCAAGACAGAAGACAAAATGCTTAGTTTCTAAGAGCTTTACTTAACTATACCACTGCCTTATATGCCTGGTACAGAAATGGGAAAAAAAATCAGTATGTGAACACTTTCTGCCCAGAGCCAGGACCCTAAAGATTGAGAATACTAGTATCAGTTCTGAATAAACACTTATATAAAGCAACAGGTGTTGTAAAACCAGCCTTTCATCATCTGCCTCCTAAAACTCAAAAGATAATAAAGATGCTGATGAGAAACCACTAGGGTAAGTGAACAACTTTAAGTAATCCATTAAAGGGCAAGATTCTGGTTCAAAAGGACCAAGAAATTGATCTTCCTTTTTCCTCTCATATCAGGGCACATTGATAGTTATTGACTCTTCTTATACAATAATGAATGTGTTGCTGGGTAAATTCCTAGATGGGAAGAAGGTGAAAAAAAATCAAGAGTAGAAGCCTATTAAAATAAACCCCTTAATGTGAGTGTTCCAGAAGTATGGTGGCTTTTGCAACCAAAGAGCCGTAAATCAGAGAGCTTGCTACTATCATTTTAATAAATACAAAGAATGCCACTGATGACCTTGAAATAAATTCTTACCAAATTTGATAATTATTTAAGTAATTTCTTTAAAACCTACACTATTAATAATAGTTCTTTTATATTTTTGACAAAAATACAACTTTAAACCAACATGATAATAAATCTAATATCACTCCATTTTTCCCTGTTTGCATTCATTTCAACTGCAGCAAAATAGTACAATCATTCCTTGAATTGACACCAGTTTACCCAAGTATTGGCTTTGAATGAGTAAACATTCATTAGGAAATGAGCTTTAAATGTAAACTGGTAGGCAAAGTTTCAATTTAACAAGAAATCTTCAGACTGTCATGATGGTGAAGAAATTAAAATTCAACTCCTCCTTTGTAAGTTCTTAAAAGGGTGCATGCCAAATTTTTATATATTGCTTGCATTCCCTCCTACATCACTAACCTTCTGCCTAAGTAAGTAAATAAATATTGGAAGTATTTATCATATTTCTTCTTTGGAACTTTGCTCAAATACACGAGCTGCCACTTTGAAATATCCTCCTGGAATCATAAATTCCAAAGAATTCACTGTCTTTGTTTGGAACATCTGCTGAGACATTTTTCCTTCCCTGTCATAAAGAAGGGCCTTAACCAAACACAGACATTAATAATTTGAGGAGATAAAGAAAGGATTATTCATTTACAATTAGATTATAAGAGAGTCAACTCATTTGAAGTAAATGGAAGCTATTTTTTGTAGAAATGCCGGGGAGCTAAGAGCCTGAAAAATCATTATAGCATATTTTACATTGGAGAATTGGGAGGTCAAGCCATTAACTTTGTGAATTTGCAGAGGTTTCCCAGAAGCTTGCTCAAATCCACTCCTAGGCCAGTGTTAAACTTATTCAACTTATTAGCATAATAACATAAATGACCATTTGCAAAATGAAGAATGACAAGAGTTTCTAAACACTGTTAGCAAAATCTCAGGGTCACATTGAAAAATAAAATGATAAACAAAAGTCTATACAGTATCAAACCATGCAAGAAAAAAGCAGGTTTTTAAATTTGCCTACAAAAGATGACTAGCCTTACTTCTCTGAATAAATTTGTGTTTATAATAATTATCAAAATTAAAAACTAGTAGAATCCTTATGTAATAAAATGAGTGAGATTTGAAAAGAAAATTAAAAACATGTATATTTTTATGAAATATTTCTAAAGCCCTTACTAAGTAGGTTTTAAATTGCTTTTATGTTGCTTGGCAATTAATAGAAAAAAATAACAGGTGGTGAAAAATAGATTTTAAACAAAGTAGTCCTTTACTTTTGCCCAGCTAATCACAATTGTTTCAATTCAAGGAACTAAAAAGAGATAAAAACATTTAGCTATGAAAATTCTTGGCATTCGTAATAATTTTAAGTCAAAACTTATAGTGTTTAATATATGTTTCATCTATAATTTTTCCTTTCACCAAACATCCAACATATAAGAAAATATATTACTTCACCAATGCCTAAGAAATGCCTAGGGAGAATAATATATGCACACACACACACACACACACACACATATATATAATTTATATATAGCCCTGGACATGACTTCGTCAAAGCACAGATTACAAAAGAACTGTATTGCCATGTAAAAGCAAAGCACTTATTCAAGACTTCAGGTCAGAAATGCTGATACATAAGTATTTAAATTTTATGGATTATGCAGAGATATATTCAGATGGCTTAGATTCTGATTTCAATTATATTACATATGTCCTATGTTTGTAGCCAGTATTGAATTAGGTAATATAAGCAAAGTACCTAGAGCTTTTTTCAAATAATAACAAGGTTCTCTCATATCTTCTTCAACTATTCAATGATCAATAGATACTTAGAGCATCTTTCATGTACAACACTAGACTAGGCTCTAGAGAAGATGCCACAAAAGTACATGACATAATCCTTGCCATTAAGAAGCTTATAGTAAAGATGGGTAGTTAAGAAACACCAGCTAAATTATATTTAGGGGAAATAAAACCTGTAGGCATTCAAAAGTAATAGTGATTTAAAAAAAAAAACAGAAAATAATCCAGGAAATTTTCAAAAAAAATGTTCTAATTGGAAGAACTCTTAGAATTATTATTTGGAACACCCACCAATGTAGAATTCTTCTTAGGACAACTTTTATTTCCTAATTGATAAATTGCTTTTGTAAATCAAAATTTCCCCTTCTAGTACTCCAACACTAGATCCAGTTTCCCTTTCTGAGAAGACTTTAAAATTAAATACTTCAATGTTCAGATATTTCATGAAGGATATAGTTGAAAATAAAAGTGTTAATAAAAATAATTAATAAAATCAAGAATACTATTTTGTTCTACAAATCGATATGATTCAACATTTCTTTTCAATATTATTAAATTCACCATGTATATGCCCGTCCTCTAAGTCAGCAGTGAAGTTAATTCTTCAATAATTACTTAGTTTGATGGTATGCTGAAAAGCATTAGTAGCTATGTATGACTAATAGAGATTAATTCACTTATTCATTTATTCAGCAAATATTTATGAAATGCTTCTATGTGCCAAGCAATGTTACAAACCCTGGGGATGGAGCAGTGAATACAATAGGTAAAAATCCTAACCTCGGAAATTTATATTAAGAAATGAAGGCTTAAAGACGAAACAAAAGGTAGTTAGCACAATTCTTTGTCTTGCATTAGACTCCTCTTTGTTGTCAATTTATTCCTCAGAAATCATATCGACGAACGTGAGAGTGATTTTATTCACCTTCTATTTGTTCTCTTTTTCCAATAGAGGAAGAAGAAAAAAAAATTCATATGTGCCTAAGCTAGACTTCACAGAGTGCATATACAGACTGCCTTGCTAGTAGGGAACTCCTGAAGCCTATGGGGGAATAAAGTAATTTGTATTCCAATTTCAAATTCATGAAGATTTTTATAGAATGTCAAAGAATGTTATACTCTTTGAAGATGATCTAAGTAAAGATATCAGTTCAGTCAAATACACTCAGATTACTATCAACTCTTTTCTCTTTCCAATTCCTGAAAATGAGGATGTCCTTTGCTTTGACACTTACTTGATATTGTAGTAATATATCTTCAAGAATTGGTCTTGAGCCATTAAGAGAAATGCTAAAATCTTTTTGGCTTTTTGGGTTTTGTTGTTGTTGTTGTTTTTGCCTATATATATATCACAGAAAGTATCTTTTCTGTGGTAATTAAAATTGCTGAGCTAATAGTAAAAACTGAGTAGCTTGACTATTTCTATCAAATCCATGTAAATAACTGAAGGTGCTGACTGCTTAGCCACTTTTCCATATCACACAAGAAACTTTACAACTAATACACATCAAAAAAAATGGAATCTTTATTTATTGGATATAATGTACACTCTTTGGGTAATGGGTGCACTAAAAGCCCTGACTTAGTCACTTCACAGTATATCCAATGTAAGAAAACTGCACTTGAACCCCTTAAATCTATAAAAATAATTTAAGAATTCAATCTGGAACTTTTAGCCAATAAAACCAAGCTGTTGACATTTCTGCAATTTATTTTATTTTTCCATTAGCATAAATGAAAATAACTCCTGGTGACACAATCTTGGCTCATATGAGTCACAAAAAGAGTTAAAATAAGTGTCTTATGAACTAGTTTCTGCACGAAAACCAGGGTGAAATGACAGGAGTATGCGCCCTGCTTGTTTTCTTGTGCTCATGCTATTCTCTGAGTTTGGTGGAAAAAAGAAAGACCAATTGTCTACTGTGTTAACAGCACAGCACTGACACTTCAGTTCTTTTCTATCTATTTCTTGATAATTGGGTCACCAACCATATCTTTAGGCCAACCATTTAGCATACAAAAATACTATGTCACCATAGTGTCAGGAAGCTGCGTGTAAACTATACATGGAAAAGCCCAGAGTTCCTCTCCACAGAATACAGTAGAGGAGAATAGATTAACCTTTACCTTTCAGATTATTTCCATTCAAATCCCCAAAGACTCTCCTTCCTAGTCTAGTTCTCTCTCTGCCTCATTTCTCATGTTATATTCCATACATAGGTTTAATCTACTCCTATCACCAGTACCAAACAGTTACTTTCTCCTCTTTCCTCCAAGAATCTATGTGAATTTTTTTTCAGTTGATGTTGCAAGTTGTCCCTTGGTTTCTCATTTATTAAAGTTTCCCTGTGATATTTCACATGTTCCTTCCCAGCCAAGCAAATTATTCAGAAGTTGTGTCTTCATCTCTAAAACAGGGATAAATCCCTAAGCCATAGAGTTGTTGGGAGAATTGCATTAAATAAAATATGTTCACCAGTAGCACTCTTCTGTCCCAGGCTGGCACAAAGTAGCTCCTGTAAGTATTCTGTTTCTCATCTTCTCCTATTCACCTGCTGTCCAAAATCCACACCACCCTTTCCCACCTGCCACTTAGAGGCTCAGGTGTTGTTCTGTTATCAGTAAATCCCTTTTGAATCATTATTCTGCTGATCATGGATTACACATGGATTTGTGGTTCTATCTGCCCATTGTAACTAATATTTGTATGAGGTTTTTCTAAACAATAGCAGAAACACAGAGATTCAAAATACAAATTTAATTCTCTTATCAGAAACTACTTTTTCCTTCCTCTGTGCTACCATAGTCTGCTTTTTGTTAATATTGTACTAGTCAACATTTGCTTTATGTGGTTGTTTGCTTATATATGTACATAATGTACACACACACATATGTGTTTATGTGTATATAGAGAGAGAAGGAGAGAAGATACTAATTTTTGAAGATAAAGATATAAACTTTTGTTCACCACTGTGGCATCAGTGAGACACAACTACATATTATATGTAGCAGCATATGCTTAACAAATATCTTATATATTTTACTTAATAGGGACAGGACACACAAATTACAATCAGTTAAGATGCCACAAAAGTGATGAGCCACAGTGCTTCTTAGTAATATAAAAATCTTCCTGTAAGGACAAAAAACCAAACACCGCATGTTCTCACTCATAGGTGGGAATTGAACAATGAGAACACATGGACACAGGAAGGGGAACATCACGCACCGGGGACTGTCGTGGGGTGGGCAGAGAGGGGAGGGATAGCATTACGAGATATACCTAATGCTAAATAACGAGTTAGTGGGTGCAGCACACCAACATGGCACATGTATACATATGTAACAAACCTGCACATTGTGCACATGTACCCTAAAACTTAAAGTATAATAAAAAAAATCTTGCTGTATTTTTTCATCAATGACAACCCCATTCTGGTTCCTTGAATCTTGATGTATTGTTTGTGCATCTTAAACTGGTGCCTTGTCTAACTCCTGCCCTTTCTGCAGGGCCCAATATATGACCTCTCTTTGCCATGACTAGAAACTCCTAAGAGACAGAAAGAGATTATTTGTTTCCTTCTGTTTCTTTATGATCATCCATAGTGTCTTGGCCTCTGAACGAAGTGGGCACTCAATATAAGAAGTTATTAATTGTTCCATTTGCTTAACTGGAATTGTTCATATTCTCATTCTCAGACACTACCTGAACAGTCCTACCTATGAAATCTCACTGTACAAATACTACTGGGAATGTGGCAGTGGGTGAGAGGGAGACACAGTTAAGCTATGCAGGTGGCCAAGTGCTGCTAGGCTTGGTGTACGTCAAATCTTCTGGGAGGAAAACATTTTGGCTGCATTAATAAAATCATATTAATTATGTTTATTTACTTAGAGATGCCTGTCCAAGTCAATTTTATTACTAACAAAGAAAATTGCTTATGAAGTCATATGACAAATGTTTCCCTAAAATGAATTGAGAATATAAAATTGTATTCTTTCTTTAGCCCCATAACATACATTCATGTTGTGAAGTGTCAGACTGTGTAACAACCCATTTGAAATAATTCTGCCCATGCATAACTTAGTGTTATATTTAACAACTCTCAGTGGTTTGAAGTGCCTACTTTCCAATCACATTCATCATTCCTTGGCATCTCTAACCATATTTGGCATCATATGAACACAACAGAGGTTTACCAGTCATCAATAATAAACTAAGGACAAAGCAAAGAGCTTCTATACTATAGGGACTAAGGGATAGATCTCCCAAAGCATGGAATAAATGAAAAAATCTACAATAGACTCCAACTTAACTTGGGCTTCAGTGCTGTTTGAACTTTGGCTTGTTTCTGGAAAGAAAAAACAATGATAAAAATAAATTATGAATGACATGCAAGTTTATTAAAAATGTAATTATTGATTTAAAATATAACTCAGTTCTATCTTAGGCCAGTTAATGGATAGATACAAAGAGATGAAATAAGAAATAGTAAAACGATACATAGGTTTTTCAAAAGCATAGAGAAAAAGAAGAAATTCCAAGAAGTATAGATTTAAACAAAATGTTTCATAGAATAGTTTTATTTTGGAGCCTATAGGAAAATTCTTTCCAATGCATGTAGAACTTTTTGTATTCTTGAGATCACAGAAAAAAAGAAGCAAATTCAAATCCTTGGCACACGATCCATTGGAATAAGAAACAATTAGCCTTATTCAGGAATTGAATGATGAAAAAGCAAAGTATTTTAGCATTTTTAATAGGGCTAATTGTATTATTGAGTGATAATGGCAAACGTTAACACTTGATTAGGGCAGCAATAAGTTAATTATTAAGTTTACAGAAATATATCAATCAGGACAAGGACTAGAATGTAATTAGAGAAAGAGGATAAAATTGACTAAGAGTGAGTGAGTCAAGAGTTTCTAAAAAAAATAAAAGCAATGAAAATGCAATTACACACATAAATAATAGTAGAAGCAAGCTTAATCAGCATTTACCTGCAAAGTTCTACAATGAAGAAAATGTTAAAAACAAACAAACAAAACAAGGATGCTTAATGGGGCAGAAATGATTCTTAAGTAGTTTTCAAAGAGTTTGTATCCTGAAGATAAGAAGCAAGAATTATCGAGAAGGCCATGCTAAAGCAATGAAAATTAGATACATTTACTGCCTTTTGTATAAAAGGTCCATTTCACTGAAACGACCACTGAATGTGTGTCCCACTTCTCCATGACTCCAGCTGGCCAATAGATGCTACCCTGGAAAGATTCTTCAAAACGGAAACTTGTATTAGGCCCTTCTTGCATGCTTTAAAGGCATACCTGAGACTGGGTAATTTATAAAGAAAAGAGGTTTAATTGGCTGATGGTTTTGGGGGCTGTACAGAAAGCATAGCACCAACATCTGCTTCTGGGGAGGCCTCAGGAAGCTTACAATGATGGTGGAAAGTGAAGGGGGAACAGGCATTTCACACAGAAGGAGTGGAAGCAAGAGAGAGAGTGTTGGGGTATGTTAGCTGGCTGAACATTCCAGAAGTGCTGAAAATAGTACGAAATAATAAGATGTCTTGAGTTCTTTACTAAATATTTCCCAAACACATTTAAACAACCAGATCTTGTGAGAACTCACTATCACGAAGACTGCACCAAGCCATGAGGGATCCTCTTCCACAGCCCAAACACTTCCCGGCAGACGCCAACTCCAGCACTGGAGATTACAATTCAACATGCGATGTGGTGGGAACATATATTCAAATGATGTCAATACTACATCAACAAAATTTCAAAGGTAGTATACTGACGTGATGGCTAGGACAGAGATGAAATGACATTAGAGGAAGTGGTAAGAAAACAGGTCCATGAGAATCAGAGAGATTACAGACACAAGACATAAATTCAAGCAACGCACACATTCTTATCTCACAGCTGCTGTTTACCTCCACTCACTTTTCTTTCTCCGCACTGAGCAACTTGGTTGACGAGAAAACTAAAAATGTAGAAGACATTTAAGTGGCAATTTGGGGTGAACTGACTTAAAGAATTTTGCGTACCCTGTGACCTCTTTATTAATTTATAAGTGCATGCATTCTATTGTGCTGTCTAGAGAGAATCTTTGACTTAAAAGTACGATTTTATTTTTTTTAAATTTATATATTTGGATAGTACTATTGAAGACTTCTTGATGCATATATTGTGTAGTGGTGAGGTCTGGGCTTTTAGTGTGCCCATTACCCAAATGGTGAATATTGTTTCCAATAGGTAATTTTTCAACCCTCACCCCACTCCCACCCTCCCACCTCTTAGAGTCTCCAATATCTATTATTCTATTCAGCATGTCCATGTGTATCCACCGTTTAGATCCCACTTAGGAGTGAGAAGATGTGGTATTTGACTTTCTATTTCTCAGTTATTTCACTTAGGAGAATAGCATCCAGTTCTATCCATGTTGCTGCAAAATACATGATTTCATTATTTTTTATGGCTGAAGAGTATTCCATGGTGTGTGTATATATCTCTATATCTAAGTGTCCATCACTAAAGGATTGGATAAAGATATGTATACACCACATTTTCTTTATCCAATCCTCCACTGATGGACACTTAGGTTGATTCCTTATCTTTGTTACTGACACTTAGGTTGATCCCATATCTTTGCTATTGCGAATAATGCTGTGAGAAATATATAAATGGAGGTATTTTTTTGATAGTAATTTATTTCCCTTTCAGTATATGCCCAGTAGTGAAATTGCTGGATCAAATTTTAAACATCAATAAGGTTGATCGTCAAATAATATTATGCTTATACACAGTCTTAGAGTCTAGTCCAACAGTTAACAATCAAACATATTTAATCCAATTATTTTGAAATGTAACTATAATCATTAATTGTAATAAAAAATGTAAAGATTAAAATGAGCAAAAAAAGAAAATGTGTTTCTATCAATGTTGGGATTGTATAAAAAACCAGAAAAGAAAACTGTGCTAATGTCATTTTAAGCTTTTCGTTCAAAATCAGTCATCTCTGTATGTAAATCCAACCATTACATCTCTCTGTTAGCCGGCTGAACACTCCAAAAGTGCTGAAAATATTAAGAAATGATAAGACATGTCTTTTTTTTCTAAATATTTTCCAAAGTTCTCTATTATACTTCATTATGTGCATCTATGGTGATAATGATGACTTTGTTACCATTGATGCATATTTTATAATTTTACTTATAAAAGTGTAATAATTTTCTACAATATGCTCATTTAAAATATGCTAGCATATGACACTGACAATACACACAATCAGTTTAAATATCACCACATAGTTTCATTTGCCCAAGATGGGTTTAATATTCTCCTCAAATTGACTAAACTTTAGACAGGCTTCTTCCTGGCTCTCAACTCCTGGCTTCCTGTATCTTACAGCATTTACTTAAGAAAATTTGCAATTATAAGTTTGTCTCTGTTCCTTTGAGCAGTAAATCTTCTATTAGTTTTACAACTCAGGAAATATCTTTCTCAAGGACGTGGGCACATTTCCTTTGAAATGTAATCATCAAGAAAGACAGTGCCCCTATCTCTCAGTCTGTATGGGATAAATGACAATTAGCTATTCCATAACTGACAATTAGCAAACACAGACGTCACAATCACATTGACCAACCTTCTCCCTAATGTCCACCAGTACTTTTCCACTAGCTCACCCCAGTGCCTAAAAAACATCCCACTTTGTGTTTCAGTGAACATTAGTTCAATCCCTCTCTTCCATTGCAAGAGTCTTCAGTAAAGAGTTTCTTGCTTCTACCTTGTATTTGTACAACTTTTCTTTGACATATTACACTTAGTATCATTTCAATAGTGAGAAACAGCACATTCTCTAAAGAAGTTTTTTTTTTTTATTTTTGTGTGTGTTTTTTTGTTTTTGTTTGTTTGTTTGAGATGGAGTCTCACTCTGTCGCCCAGGCTGGAGTGCAGTGGCACAATCTCGGCTCACTGCAACCTCTGCCTCCTGGGTTCGAGCGATTCTCCTGCCTCAGCCTCCCTGGTAGCTGGGATTACAGGCATGAGCCACCACGCATGGCGAAGAAGTGATGTTTTAACAGAATTTTTTAAGAGTTACATATTATGTGCCAATTTTTATGATTATGATGAAAGATGACAGAAAAAAAATGTGGAAGCAAGACTGTATGATTCATAGAGAAGGCTCTTGATGCGCTCATTCTCACACCTAGACCTGGCCTGCACTGTATAGCCAGCTCATATGCTTGTCCCTGATGTCAGCATCTGACTATGCCTCTGTGTACACCAAAGCTCACATGTTACCTGCTGGCAGAATCCAACTATGAGTCATTTTGGTTTAGACTGCATGTGAATCTGAATGCCACAGAGTTCATTACTCACATTTCTTACACATACTCAGCTTCATTTGTTTACATTATCTTTCTGACTTCATTTAAAATCTTAAACTCTTTAATATATGGCACTTTTAAAATTGAGCTGGAGCCTTTTAGTGAAAGCATCAGTTTTCCTAAAATAGAAATAACTTTAATATTCAATAGCTTCAGGTTTATACGCTCCATTTTTTTTTCAAAATGCAGAATTTTGAGGGATTTTTACTTATCAAAGTAACTTCAGAAGTTTTGTTTAAGGTGGTAGAGTGAGCACATGTGTTATTACCAATCATACCAAAACTTTATTGACATGGAACTTAGAAATTACATAAAAGGATAAATAAAACAGCACTGAAAACCACAAGGGGAATGGGAAGAGGGATTCACAGATTACAGATTTTGGAAAGTTTTTAGAAAAATAGGTAAATTGTATTAAAAAGCAAAATGGAGAGGAAGAGCCGAAATTTAGAACATTTCCTGTAGATGGCTACAAAATATACAGGATAACTTCTTGCTGGCTGCGTCATGGAAAATATCTAAGCTTATAGTTACCAAAAAACAAAATAGTTGCAGTAATTACTTTCTATCACCTTTCAAATACTCAATGTAGTAGGTACCAGAAGTATCTCTCTTAAGATATGTCTATATCTCAAGAAATTGAACAATACACATAAGGCTTCTGGTGAAAGATGGTTAACGTTGGTAAATTGAGCACACATATTTCATTCCAGAACCCCCAAAACAAAAACAATACCTCTAACACTGACTGCCATACTTTCTTTAGCTAGTGTCTTTTTAATGAATATTCAGACTGTTTTGAACTATTTCATATTTGATACAATTTTTTAGAGAATATCATTGTATATACTTATGACTGTTCTTTGAGATTAAATTAACAAATTCAAAATATTACATTAAAAATTTTATTGAAAACATTTTCATACTTAGATTAATTTGGAAAGTGCTTATATATTTATAAATAGGGGGTTTTGAAGTGGGGATTATCATTTATATACTGATATATATAAATGATATATATATCCCTAAAATTAAAATGTGTTGATGTTGGTGGAGAAAGGAAGGCCTTTGCTCTCTGTATGTGTTATACACCAATTGTTTGAGTGGGAAACAGAACAAAGCTATATAGATAGGGGAAAATAACAGCACAGTAGACCATAATTAACTACTGAATGCCTGCAATAAAATTAAAATTATGAGATTCATATATCTGCTGCCCAATAATATATCTGAGTATATAATCTTCCCATTCCTAAGGTAGAGAGAAGACAAAAGTGTGGGAAAGCGAAACCAGCCTCTTATTTAACAAATACTGAATCAGAAGTGAACTTTACCTTAAACAAAAGTAAATGGAGAAAAAGAAACACAAAACCAATAAGATGTGTTTTTAAATTCTCCATTTATAAAAATGGAAAACAATCTAGAAAAATCAAGAAAAGAATTTCCATTTGAATTGTATTTATTCCAGGATCCAAAGACAATGGCAGAAAACTGGTAACCATAAATTGTAAATTATAGCTTCTCTGAGAAGGCAACAAGAAGAAAAGGAATATTGACAGAAAGAGAAGAAAATGAGGCAAATGAAATAAGAAAGGAATACAAGTAAAAGAATTAAAAGTACTTTAGAGGTTGAAAAGTTCAGAGGATGTGAAGTCCCATGTTCGGAACTCAATAAATATGTGTTAAATAAATCAATCAATAAAAAATATATCTGTGAGTGGTACCTGTGTGCCTTATTGAAATACAAAAATGAGCAGATGAAGATAATGGGAGAGAAGGTGATAGGCAGGTAGACTAAAGAATGGAAATTCTATTTACTTGCTGGTAAATTTCCTTAAGAAGAGACTAAAACAAATGACACGGAAGAAATATTCAAAGCCATTTTTTAAAAAAGACATTACCTAAAGAAAAGAGACCTGCATGTGATTATTTTAAAAATTCAGCAAGTTCAAAGCAAAAAAAGTATGCAAGGAAACTTAGTTTTACACATCGTTAAAATGTAACAATAGCAACAGTAAGTTCTTTCCATCAGCCAGACAGATGAGGGGAAAAAATGCAACAAACAAGTTATTCACACACAAAAAAATAGAAAGTGGCATTGAAAAAGAATGTTGATAAAAATCAATCTTCATAAATAACATAAAACTGAAACCTCAGATATATACACTGTCAGGAGAAGAGCCAATAAATCGAAAAAATAAATGTTTTACAAATTAATGTGGTTGAAACTTAAAAACTGATATTAAGTAATATAAGGGGGAGATCATTTTTACATAGCTCAGAAAAGCACAATGAATATTATTTTGTTTAATCAAATATGCATTTGATAAATATATTTTTAAATATAAAAATTAATAGACATAAAATGAGGATAATTGTTAACACTGAAGAGAGGATAGTGTGAAGAGTGGGATACATCATAAGAGAACTATACATAGGCATTGTAAGTCAGCGGTCCCCAGCCTTTTTGGCACCAGGGACTGATTTCCTGGAAGACAATTTTTCCACGGACTGGGGTAGAGTGGGGATGGTTTCGGGATGAAGCTGTCCCACCTCAGATCATCAGGCATTAGTTAGATTCTCATAAGGAGCTGCAACCTAGATCCCTCACTTGCAGTTCACAATAGGGTTCACACTCCTATGAGAATCGACTGCTTCTGCTGATCTGACAGGAGGTGGAGCTTTATAATTCACATATAAATTACATATATCTGTATGTCCCAAATATAATATTTTTAAAAATAAAAAGAAGAAACTTCCACTTCAAACAAGATGAGTAAATAAGGACTGGCTTTACCCTTCCATCTAATCTAAACTACTGAAAAACCAAATAAAATGCAAATAGCAATGATTTTAAGGATACTGGAATTAGACAAAAATGAAAGGTAGTTTCAAAGATATGGAAAATAAATGAGGTAATTCTTATGATCGCTCTAGCTTACAACCTTAAGAAAGTTTTCTGGCTGTGGTACAGAAAGGAGAACACAGATCCACAATGAAAAAGGATGGTTAGAGCTTTCAGGGCAGAATACTGGAGGAGAGAAAATTGCACAGAATATGATACGCAGAGAGTTTACCCTGGGATTCTGCAGAGTAATAATGATCAGTGCATCTGTGTGAGGAAATGAACCATGGCCAGGAAGAGAACTACCTAAAAGGATTAGGGGAAACAGTACTCAGGAACTATACAGGGCAAGCAAGTGTGTCCTATTACCAAAAGCCAGACGGGGAAACTTCCTAAATCATGGGAAACTGGGTATAATGTTCAGACAAGTCTTGCCTTAGTGGTGGAGAATAATTAGCTCTAGACTAATGGCTGCTCTGGTCCTACATAACCAACCTTAAAAGCAACACCTGATGAAACTGTTTCCAAGTAACATAGCCGTATCCCAGAATAAAGCTCAAAAATGTTTATAGGAATACAAAAAGATCAAGCACCCAACAAGGTAAAACTCACAATGTCTGGCATCCAATACAACACTAGCAGACATGCAAAGAAGCTTTAAAAGATGATGCATAACAAGGAAAAAGACCAGTCAAAACCTACACAGGTGTTAAAATGATCAAACAGGGATATTGAAACAATTGTTATGAGTGAATTCAGTATGCACAGAAAAGCTAGAGAAAGATTAAACATGTTGCATAGAGACATGGACAGTATAAAATGACACCAAAATCAAAAGTCTAGTGGTAAAAAGTATACTGTCTAAGATTTTTTAAATAAACACTAAATGAAATTAATGACAGACAAAACACTGCAAAAGAAAAGACTAGCAAACCTGAAGGCATAGCCATAAAGATGATCCAAAATGACATGCAGAGGGAAAAATGTCTGAAAAAAAATAAAGCATCAGTGAACTACAGAAAAACTTCAAGCTGTCTAATAGGCAGGTGATTGAAGTCCTCAGTGGAGAGCAGTAGGGAATATTATATATATATATATATGTTATGTTATATATGTGTGTGAATGTGTGTTATATATGTATATGTGTATATATGAGACACATATATAACATAACATATATATATATATGGAAAAGTCCAGACCCCTATTGTTTTATTCGTAGCCTCTACCAAACCTTTAAGGAAAAAATGACAATATGCTACGCAAACTCAGTGGCAATATTGCAAAGGGAAGACTCAACTCATTCTATAAGGCCAGTGTTACCTTGATACCAAAATTGGACAAAGACATTCCCAAAACAAACAAACAAAAACTACAACCTAATTTCTCTTATGAACATATATGGAAAAATTCTAAATCAAATACAATATATAAAAGTAGTAGCACATTATGATCAAGCTCAATTTACTTCAGGAATGTAAGATTGGCTTAACATTAAGAAATCAAGCCATGTAATTCGCCATGTTAACAAGCTAAAAAAAATACATATGATCATCTCAGCAGTCACAGGATAAGCATTTGACAAAATTCAACATCAATTCCTAATTTTAAAAAACTCTTTCAGCACACTGGAAATAGAAGGGAGAAATTTCAACTTAAAAAGGGGCATCTACAGCTATCAGACATAATTGTGAAAGACTGAATGTTCTCGTGCTATGGCAAGGAATAAGGTAAGAATATATTTTCTCACTAACTCTGTTTAACATGCTGGAGATTCTAGCTAGTGGTCTCAGGGAATAAAAAGAAGTAAACATCACCCAGATTAGAAGGGCAGAAATAATCTTTGAAATTCCCAGATGACATAGTTATCTGGTAAAATATATGATGTAATCTACTAAAAATCTGCTATGACTAATAGTGAGTTTAGTAAGATGAAAGAAGAGTAAAAGAAGATGTAAAATGAATTGTATAGTTCAATACTAGTAATAAACAACTGGAAGTTGAAATTAAAAAGTCATACCACTTACAAAACCATGAAATATATGTAATACTTTAGTACAGATCTGACAAAATATGTGCAAGAACTGTAGGCTAAAAACACAAAATATTAAGAAAAATTAAAAATGCAAATAAATCAAGGCATATATGTGTATCAATGTGAAGACTATATTGTTAGATTATCGATTCTTCCCAAATTGATATATAAATTCAACAAACTCTCAGTTAAAATCTCAGCACAGCTACAACCATCTGATCTTCATCAAAGTTGACAAAAAAAGCAATGGGGAAAGAACTCCTTATTCAATAAATGGTGCTGGGATAACTAGTTAGCCATATGCAAAAGACTAAACCTGGACCTCTTACTTATACCATATACAAAAATCAACTCAAAATGGATTAAAGACTTAAAGATAAAACCCCAAACTATGGTGGGACTGTAAACTAGTTCAACCATTGTGGAAGTCAGTGTGGCGATTCCTCAGGGATCTAGAACTAGAAATACCATTTGACCCAGCCATCCCATTACTGGGTATATACCCAAAGGATTATAAATCATGCTGCTATAAAGACACATGCACACATATGTTTATTGCGGCACTATTCACAATAGCAAAGACTTGGAACCAACCCAAATGTCCAACAATGGTAGACTGGATTAAGAAAATGTGGCACATATACACCATGGAATACTATGCAGCCATAAAAAATGATGAGTTCATGTCCTTTGTAGGGACAGGGATGAAGCTGGAAACCATCATTCTCAGCAAACTATCGCAAGGACAAAAAACCAAACACCGCATGTTCTCACTCATAGGTGGGAACTGAACAATGAGAACACATGAACACAGGAAGGGGAACATCACACACCGGGGACTGTTGTGGGGGAGGGGAGAGGGATAGCATTAGGAGATATACCTAATGCTAAATGACGAGTTAATAGGTGCAGCACACCAACATGGCACATGTATGCATATGTAACAAAACCTGCACGTTGTGCACATGTACCCTAAAACTTAAAGTATAATAATAATAATAATAATAATAATAATAAAATCCTGGAAGACAACGTAGGCAATATTGTTCTGGACATAGGAACTGGCCAAGATTTTGTAATGATGCCAAAAGCAATCGCAACAAAAGCAAAAATTGACAAATTAGAGCTAATTAAACTTGAGTGCTTCTGCACAGCAAAGGAAACTGTCAACAGAGTAAACAGACAACCTACAGAAAGGGAGACGGTATTTACAAACTGTTCATCTGGCAAAGGTCTAATATCCAGCATCTATAAGGAACTTACACAAATTTACAAGAAAAAAAAATCCCATTAATAAGTGGGCAAATGATATGAACAGACAGTTTTCAAAAGAAGACATATATGCAGCCAACAAGCATATGAAAAAAAGCTTAACATCACTGATCATTAGATAAATGCAAATCAAAACCACAATGAGATACCATCTCACAGCAGATGAATCGCTATTATTAAAAAGTCAAAAAATAACAAATGCTGGCAAGGTTGTGGAGAAAAGGGAGTGCTTATACACTGTTGGTGTGGGAGTGTAAATTAGTTCAACCATTGTAGAAGGCAGTGAGGCAATTCCTCAAAGAGCTAAAAATAGAACTAGCATTTCACCCAGCAATCCTATTACTAAGTATACACCCTAAGGAATAGAAATACTTCTTTCATAAAGACTCATGTATGCGTATGTTTATTGCAGCACTATTTACAATACCAAAGACATGGAATCAACTTAAATGCCCATCAATGATAGACTGGATAATGAAAATGTGGTACATATACACATTATCATATCACGGAATAGTATGCAGACATAAAAAGAAATGAGAGCATATCCTTTGCAAAAACTTGGTTGGAGAAACTAACACGGGAACAGAAAACCAAATACCACTTGTTCTTACTTATAAGTAGGAGCTAAATGATGAGAGCACATAGACACATAGAGGGGAACAGCAGACACTGGGACCTCTTTGAGGGTGGAAAGCGGGAGAAGAAAGAGGATCAGAAAAAATAATGATTGTGTACTAGGCTTAGTACCTGGGTGATGAAACAATATGTACAATAAACCTCCGTGACACGAGTTTGCCTATATAACAAACCTGCACATATACTCCTGAACCTAAAATAAAAGTTTTTTTTAAGCATAAAATCTCAGCATTTTTTTTTGAGATGGGGTCCCACTCTGTCACCCAGGTGGGAGTGCAGTGGCACGATCTTGGCTCACTGCAACCTCCGCCTCTTGGGTTCAAGCGATTCTCCTGCCTCAGCCTCCCAAGCAGGTGGGATTACAGGCACGTGTCACCACGCCCGGCTATTTTTTGTATTTTTAGTAGAGACGGAGTTTCACCATGTTGGCCAGGCTGGTCTCAAACTCCTGACCTCAAGTGATCCGCCCGCCCCTGCCTCCCAAAGTGCTGGGATTACAGGCATGAGCCACCATGCCCGGCCAGCATAATTAGTTTATAGGAATGGAGAAGCTGATTCTAAAGTTCATATAGGAAAGCAAATAACCTAGAATGACTAAAATAACTTTGAAATAGAATGAAAAGTCGGAGGGCTAACACTACCTAACAGAAATGACTACATTATTTGTGAACCCTGTGCAAAATGAAAATGCAGAGCCCTTGTTCACCTTGTGGTTCTACCAGAATTCTAATGTTCACAGGCCATTGTGAATGCAATATGCAAATTGGGTAGCAAGGATCACCAGACACACGTATTGCATGTACCTCCTCTGCTTACATGCTTCCTCCATTGTCCCATCAGACTTCACCTACAATACACAAAGCTCAAAGATAATATTGTTAAGAATTTAAGATAGCAACAGGAGAGCATTAATCCAAGCATGGGACCCTGTGGGGCCCTGTGTGACTGCACAGGTTGCATGTCCACAATTTTGTCCCTGTTACCTAATTTTGACATATTATAAACCTACCCTAATCAAGTTGGATGTTAATGGCATAAATATAGAGAAACTCATCAATTGAACAGGATATAGAGACCAGAATTAGATCCATGCATCTATGCACAATTGATTTTTGACAAAGGTATAGAGTCAATTGAAAGGAAAAGCATATTCTTTTTAACAGTGTTGCTGGAAAATTGGATCTCTTATGTAAAAATAAAAACAATTAACTTGATTTATAACACATCATATACACAAATGAAGTAAAAATGGGTCATAGATCTAAATGCAAAACCTAACACTGTAAAATCTCTAGAAAAAAAAAAAAGCACCAAAAAAAAGCTTTGTGATCTAGGGTAAGACTAAGATGTCTTAGATACAACACCAAAAGTGTAGACCATAAAAGAAAAATAATAAATCAGATTGTAAAGTACTATGAAGGGTCTGAATTTCTATCTCCCTTGAAAACTAGCAAATTAGCCTGCTACAGATTTGTAGTTGCTGACAGAAGACACAAGACTCAAATGACTCAAATGACTTACTGAAGACACAAATGACAACATGAGCTTTATGTTTGCATCAATTCTCTTTGCCACCCAAGTCCCATGGAAGTTACCCAGCACGGTCCAGGTAGCATATTCTGTGGGTTTGCAATACAACTGCAGAACAGTGCGCTTTGGAAACCGCAGCCTTTTAAAAGGGGCTGAAAGTAAACTTGCCCAACTTTTGGTCTGGAGGAGGACATTATCTCGGTGTTCTAAGGCTGTTTGTTTTACAAACATCTTTGAAATTATAATCTAGATAAAAAGTCATCAGTGCGTCTGCTGAGATGTGCAGAAATGCAAAAGAATAATGGAAACATTTTTATCAACATAGATTTTATCAAAAGTTTGAACATTTCTGCTCATTGAAGACACTGTTAGGAAAGTAAAATGACTAGCCACAGACTAGAGAAATATATTTACTATATATATATATATATAATAAAGTATTGTATTCAGAATATAAAAATCATTCAAAACTAAGTAATGAAATAACACAATTTTTTTGTTTTTGTTTTTGAGATGGAGTCTCACTCTGTCACCCAGGCTGGAGTGCAGTGGCGCGACCTCAGCTCACTGCAAGCTCTGCCTCCCAGGTTCATGCCATTCTCCTGCCTTAGCCTCCTGAGTAGCTGGGACTACAGGTGCCTGCCACCACGCCCGGCTAATTTTTTGTATTTTTAGTAGAGATGGGGTTTCACCATGTTAGCCAGGATGGTCTTGATCTCCTGACCTCAAAATAACACAATTTTTAAATGAGCAAAAGATTTAAACAGACACTTCGCCAAATAAGTATATTAAAAGAACCCCCAAGTCATGTTATTAGAGAAACACACATTAAAACCACTATAAGATACCACTACATTATCTACTAAAATTGCTAAAATTAAAAAGATTGACCATAGTAAGTGTTGGTGAGAATGTGGAAGAACTAAAACCCTCATATACTGCTGGTAGCAACAAAAAATGCTAAAGACACTTGGGAAAACAGTTTGGTAGCCTGTTAAAAGAGTTAAACGTGTACCTACATATTATTCAGCCACTCCACTCCTGGGAATTTACCCAAGACATATTAAAGCATTTGTCTCATACAAAGACTTATACACAAATATTCATGGAAGATTTATTTGTAAAGCCCATAAATCAGAACAACTCAAATGTCAATTAACAAGTTAAATGAATAGACAAATTATAGGATATCCACACAATGAAATACTATTCAGCAGTAAAAAAATAAATAAATTATTGATACATATGGATGAATCTCAAAAATCATGATGACTTGGTGAACTTCAAAAAGATGAGTTGAGGAAGACAAACCAAGTAGAAAGAGTGCAGAGTATATGATTCTTTTAATATATAATTCTAGAAAAAGCAAACAAATATGTAGTGAGAAAAAGACAGCCAGCAATTGTGTGGAGGCAGAAGAGGGTAGAAAGTGTGAAAGGGCAAAATAAAGGGATCAAAGAAGCAGACAGAAACCTAGAAGGTGATGGCTCTGTTTATTATCTTGAGTGTGATGAGGGTTTCTCACACAGACACATATTATATAAATATATATATATAAAGTTAAGAAAGTATATGCTTTATACATATGCAGTTTATTGTATGTCAATTTACCTCAATTAAACTGTAAAAAATAAAGCAAAATAAAAGAACATCCATTAATGATAAAAGCTCCCAGTTAACCATGAATTGAAAAATGCCTCAATTTGTTAAAGATCATATACAAAAAAACCTGCAGCTAACAACATATTTAATAATATAAGGCAGAATTCTTTCCCACTAAAATCTGAGAAAAGACAAGGATGTCCACCGTTAACACTTTTATCAATATAGGACTGAAATGTCTACCTACTGAATAGGCAAGAAAAAGAATAACAAGCATAAATAAGGGAAAAGAAAAAAAACTGTCTCTTTGCAGATCATGATTGCCTATGTTGAAAATTCCAAGGAGTGTGTAAAAAAGACTCCTAGATCTGATAGGTGAGTTAGCAAGATTGCAGAATACAAGAATCAACACACAAAAATCAATAACATTTCTACATACTAGAAATGAATATATAGAGACCAAAACTTAAAACATGATGCCATTTTGAGGGATGTCCCCAGTGACAGTGAAATACTTAGGAATAAACTTGATAAGACAGTTAGGAATCTGTATGCTGATAATTTTAAAATACTGATGAAAAAAAATCAAAGAAGACCTAAATAAGTGGAGGGACGTACATAAATTGGAAGACAACATAGTCAAGATGTCAATTTTCCCAAATCAATCTTCATTGTAATTCTTACTAAACTACGTGGAATGATTTTTGTCAACATTGACAAAATAAAGTGAGAGGAGTCACTGTACATGATACTGTGTCTTCCTATGTATCTACAGTAATCAAGGCATGTGGTATTGTTGGAGAAATAGATCAAAGGATCTGAATAGAGTACCAAGAAATAGGCCCACACAAACATGCCCGATTATTGAAATGTGCAAAACCAACACAATAGAGTAAGGATAGCTTTTTAAATAAATGATGCTGGGTTAATCTATAGGCAGTTAATGAACCTTGACCTAAACTCAAAAGGAATGATGGGTGGGCGTCAGCGTGAATTTTAAAATTATAAAACTTTTTTCATATATAAGAAAAATCTTTAAAATCTAGGGCTAGACAAGGAAGTTTTATACTTGACAGCAAAAGCACAATAAAAGGAAAAATTAAGAAAAATGTTTATCATCAAAATGATAATTTTTTCTGTGAAAGTTCATGTGAATTGTATAAAAATACAAGTTATAGACTTGGAGAAAATATTTGCAGACCATATATCTGACAAATAGCTGATATCTAGAATACATAAAGAAATATCAAAACTCAATAGTAATAAGATACACAATCCAGTTTGAAAATGGGCAAAGACATGAACAGATAGTTCAACAAAGAAGTTATACTGATGGCAAATAAGCAGTGGGGGACGGGGGGGAAAGGCTCCATGTCAGTCTTTAGGGAAATGCACATTAAAACTGCAATGAGATATCAGTATTCACCTATCAGTATGGCTAAGAAGAAAAATAGTAACAACACCAAATGCTGGTGAGGATGCAGAGAAACTGGATCTCACATATATTGCTGATGGGAATGTAAAATGGTACAACCTCTCTGTAAAATAGTCTGGCAGTTTCTTATAAAACTAAATATGAAATTACCATATGACCCAGCGGTTGCACTTTTGAGCATTCATACCAGACATACAAACTTATGTTCAGACAAAAACCTATACAGGAATATTTAAAGAAGCTTTATTCATAACAGCCCCAAACTGAAAACAATCCAAATGTCCTTCAACAGGTTAATGATTAAACTGTGGTGTATTATACTATGAAAAATGTCTCAGCAATAAAAAGAAAAATCCACTGATACACCCAATATTGCTGATGAATCTCCAGAGAATTATGCTATAATTATGTTTACATTATAACATAATAATTGCATCTATTAGAAGGATAAGTACTATATGATTCCGTTTCTATAACCTTCTTGAAATGACAAAATGATAGAAATGGAGAACATATTAGTGGTTAGCAGAGTTAAGGAGAGTTGGTGTGGCTGTAAAAGGGCAGCATGAGGGATCCTTGTGGTGATGGAAATATTGTTTACCATGTCTGTATCAATATCAGTATCCTTGCTGTAATTACAATCTATAGTTTTAGGAGATGTTACCATTGGAGGAAACAGGATAAATTGTACAGGGGATCATTCTGTAGCGTTTTTTACAAGTGTTGTGAATCTACAATAAACTCAAAACTTAAAGTTTAAAAATAAAGGAACAAAGTTTATGATCTGCATATTTCAGACTATTTGAAGTTATATCAAGTGTAAAACAATAACAAGAACAAAACTGTAAAAAATATTTTTAAAATACTTGAAGATATATTAACTTAAGGCAAAAAATATAAAGTAAAATTAAACTCTCAAGGATAGAAAATTCAGGATATTTTTAAAAAGTGATAAACTCTGAAATCAGTGAAACAAATACACCAGTCTAAATAAATGCTACACATCTGGTTACAAAATTGATATGTAAATATTATGTTACCTTTACAAAGAAGGAATATAAACAAAAATAATTTTAATAAAAGTAATTTTTATTTAAAAAAACAAATGTTCTTTTAAAAGTCAAAATACTAAAGAAGGGACACTTCAATAGCTCCTGCTCCACATTTAATTCTAAAAATAAGAGAAATATGTGTTTTACAAATTGTGATGTTATCATAACAACTTTTAAGCCTAGGTTATTTTTCTTTATTAGCCTTCTCACAATTTCTCAAATAAAAAGCAAGCTCAGATAAAAACCAGATTACTTATTAAACTGTATATAAAGTTACATGTATCTATGTTTATTTCATTAAGTATCTACTTAAAGTTAAAATGAATGTTTGCAACATTTAGTTTAACTTCTGCATCCAAATATTAATCACAAGTTCATCTAGGTGACTAAGTTCAAGAAAGCATCACTTTCAATACACAACATTTATTTATGGTTCTGCACTGTGTGCTATTGTTTGGTTCTCTTACGTGTTTATGGTTTTGCATTAGGTGCTTTATAAAAAGTGATACATAGCCCAAGTGGCATGATGCCATGATGAACACATAAAAGCAGAGTAGTTAATTTCTCAGTTCTTCATTGTAATGCTTATTTAAATTAAAGTGCCTATATATTATATAATAATATATACAAGTATTGTGACTTTGGCACTTGAAGTATTACAAGCACATATTTAAAAAACTGTTTTTAAATCATTTGAAGATTTTTATCAAACAATTTTTTTAAATCCCACTATTGAAAAATAAATATCCACAATAAAAAAATGCTTAGGTTTCAGGCCCTAGGTGTCTGCATACCACACCGAAGTCATAGCTATAAAAAATGTCTTTAATTTAAAGAGAAAGAGAAGGAGACAAAATGGAAAAATTCAATGCATATGTACTGTATTTGGATATTGAGGGAAACATTAAAATGAAACTCTGAGACAAAGCCTAAATCCCACAATGCCATTACTAGCATTAATGGTCTCTACTATTCATGCTTTGGTTGAGGTCTCTTAGTTTATACATAACCTTTCTTTGGATTCTTAACATTCACAGTCAGAATAACCTTTTTCTTACAGCAAAGTTTCCATAATTAATTTTCAGAGCTGAAAATAAGCCTATGAATTGACCCAAAGAAAATCTTGATTTTGTCCATTTTCTACTATGCATTTTCTATGCTATCTTTATTTTTTAGAAGCTGCTCTTAGGAATGTTATACTATATCCCACAGTGTTTCCTTAGCAACTTCTATAGTGCCCTTGGGCTACAGATCTTAATTCCACCACATGCTCTAAGTACTTTTTAAAAGTATAACATGTTTAAAGCTTAAGCTTTCATATATACAAAATTCAGCACATTTTCGGGTTTTCCTATGGGTACTTATAATAGCATCTGTTAGTGGCTGTAGACAGAAGTAAGCCAAGCTCCAAAAAAGACAATGAATAGCATGATTTCGTAAAAATAACTGAATTATGGTTCTTCGGAATTTAACATCTGAAATCCTCTTAAAAAGATCCACTATGTTGGATCCACATTTAAATCTTGTTTCTGTGCTTGGTCCAAATGAAGAATTACTGTTATCTGAATAGCTTTGAGTACACCACCCATAGATAACCCAAGGATATTGCTTTCTGAGCCCCTTAATCCCAAACCATATGAACGTTTTTGTATTTAAAGTGAGTCCAAATGTTTTCAAGTTTTAATGTGTACAGTTATGTAACAGTGATTTTGCACCGTTTTTGTTTAATTCAATTTATATTCATTGCATTTTAAAAAGAAAATGGAAAAATGCACAGAACTTTCCACTATATTATTAATATATCATTTTGTTTATATTAATGTTATCACTTATTTTCTCCATAAAAACAAAAGGTGTTTTATCATATTATGTATTCAGTAGGAGTAACTGTGATAACAATAATACATTTATGTTGGCCATCTAGTTCTTATATTAAATATTTTTATTCTGTATAAACAGAATCATTTTTAATTCTGTATAGGAGACGCTAGATGATGAAATAGAAAAATCATAGGCTGGACAGTCTAAAAAAAGTGAATTCAAATTCCAATGTCAGGCTTTACCAGCCTTCTTTTTTTTGGTAAATTACTTAATCTCTCTTCATCTAATGCTTCAATAGTATAACTGAGTAGTGTAAATATGTAAATATTGAGTATGTAAAATATATCTACTTCAGAAGACTATGGAGGGTTTTTTTAAAGACTTTTTTTTACATGTTATCTACAAAGATCAAGCATTGTTATTATTGGAGTAGATGTCTAGGATAATCTATTCAAGGAATACCAATTAGTCCAAATTGATGAAGCCTGTATCTTCTGCAAAGGAAGCACTAATTCCACAACTATGCAATAATCGGCAGTAATTATTGAGGCTGTATTTCCAGATCAGAACATTCCATGTAAGCAGATGTAAAAAGAACATTTGCCACATTGTGGATGAACCTAGAGGGCATTTATGCTAAGTCTGGCCAGGTACAGAAAAAAATAAACTATATGATTTCACTTATATGTGGAATCTGAAAACATTGACATAGAGGCAGACAGTAGAATGGTGTTTGCCAGGGGCTGTGGTAGCCAGAGAGATGGAGAGTGGAGGGATATTGGACAAAGGGTACAAAATTTCAGTAGACAGTCTTGGAGATCTATTGTACAACATGATGACTATAGATAATAGTGATATCTTCTTGAAACAATCTCGGCATGGTATGGTGCCAATAAAAAAAAGAAAATATATATATTCTTGAAAATTTCTGAGAGTAGATTTTAAGTGTTTTCATCACACACACAAAAACATGTGGGGTGATGGACATGTTAATTTAATCATTCCACAATGTACACCTATATCAAAAAAAATCACATTGTACACCATGTATATGTATACACATGTACAATTTTTCAAAAAGTCACATTGTACACCATATATGTGTATATATACAATTATATATAAGTTTTGTGCATATATATATATATATATATATATGAACCCAGGCTGAATTTTTATGGAGGTGATGGTGACCAGAGGAGCAAATTGTGACCCATCTTGATATCAGGGACATAAAAAGGGAAGGGATAAAGCACTGTTTTGAGAGTTAAATAAAAGAATATAATTTTTATAAGTAGAGCTATCTATAACATAGAATAGATACTTAGAATGTTATTTATCCTTTGCTTTGTCCCTTGAATTTTCAAATAACATCTTCTGAAAAAAATAATATTGCAAATGGAAATATTTTCTAAATTGTACCAAACATTACACATTTAAATAGATAGAAATAGAGATAATAAGTAGGTAATCAGAGAGCTAATAGTAGATGTTTATTCAGCACCCACCCCTGTGAAGAAATCTTTACTTTAATCCTCAAAATAACCTTATTAGTGGGTACTATTACCCTACTTTACAGATGGGTAAACTAATTTTTTTTTTTTTTTGTATGTGGCTGCAAAAGGTGATATCAGGACTACATACCAGCTGTTTCCAGATCCCATTGCCTAACAAATATCAGTAACAAACCACAGAACTATAACAACAAATTGTTTGTTTGTTTTTTGAGACAGAGTCTCAGTCTGTCGCCCAGGCTGTAGTACAGTGGTGCGATCTTGGCTCACTGCAACCTCGACCTCCCAGGTTCAAGCAATTCTCCTGCTTCAGCCTCTGGAGTAGCTGGGATTACAGGCACCCGCCACCACATCCAGCTAATTTTTGTATTTTTAGTAGAGACAGGGTTTCACCATGTTGGCCAGGCTGGTCTCGAACTCCTGACCTCAGGTGATCCACCCGCCTCCGCCTCCCAAAGTGCTGGGATTACAAAATAGTTGTTTTTAAATATATAAAGATTAAACACATGTGACTCTACAACATCTAATTTTAAATTTATTTCACAATCCTGATGCGGATTACATAGTTGTCATAAAATTCAGGTCATACTTTTAATGAAACAGAAAATATTCTGATTCAAATCCCATTTCTTTTCCTCACAGATTTTTAGTTGGAATTTACAGATTTTTGTCAGGCAATAAATTGATAGGATCATAGACTACAAATATGAAAAAATCTGCTTAAAAAACTTCCAGAATTATCAAATGCCTACTATTAATCCCACCCCCAGATATAAACACTGTCTTTTTAAAAAGCTGTACACTGGATTCTCAGAAAGATTAGGTCTCTTTTGGGAAAGACAGCCTGTCTTAGAAGTCAACCCCAAACTATCTAACTCTACAGGAGATAAATGGAGATTTGCCTGGAGAGGGAAGCAAAATATTGCCATGAATCACCTTCCTCACAGCAGTTCTGAAGCTTTTAATTTTCAGCATTGCTGGTCTCCAGGTATGTGCAGTTGATTAACAGTCAACAGAAATGGAACCAACTCCATGCGGAATCCTGGATATTAGTGCGTAGCACTCTTTTAAACTTCTTTCTTTCTCCTCTTTTCTCTTCTTAAATCCATGCTTATTTTTCTGTTTTATTTTCTTTAAAAGAAAATACATGCGCTATTTATCTGTCACATGGGCATCACAAATGTATTCCAGACAAATTAAGAAATTAATGTATGTCTGAGTTTTTGTTTAATCCCTCTTTTTCTTCTCCTTCCACTGTCACGGTCCTCTTTCCTAGACCTTATAAGGAAACTGATCAGATCTCTGAGAAATGACTTATGATAACACATGCATGCCACTGATGAGAATATTCTCCATTTTCCCTTCCTCTCCTATGTTTCTTTTTCAATTTTTACTCATCATTCTAGTTCCTCTTATATCAATTATCCTATCCTGTATCTGCTTCTGGTATTTGGCTTTGATAGCATTCAGCAAATACTGAATGCTCAGATTTTCCAGGATTTACACTTACAGGATTTCCCCCCAAAATTGTCTTGTTTGTGTTTGTAGACAGCATAATATGTATTAATTTTCTCTCTCTTTCTATTTTATTTTAATTCAACTATACAGATTTTGTGAAATGCTTCTCATATATGTGGAGATCATTGAGTAATTATGTTTAATTAATTCATCAGCAACTAAAAAGTAGTAGTAACAAGGATTATCTCTTAGGGTGTCCGTCTCATCTCAATCCAGAAATTTCTTAGATAATTTAAGATAATTAATTAGATAATAAGTCTTCTGGGCAGTCTAATACCTATTATGCTATTAACATTTATACAGTGAGAGAGAAAACTGTCATTCAGAAGACAGCATCAGCATCAAATTAGGAAAATGGCTACTGGAAGTAAAAGTATTATGTAATAATCATTTCTCAATTGGCCAGGTGCGGTGACTCATGCCTGTAATCTCAGCACTTTGGGAGGCCAAGGTGGGTGGATCACCTGAGGTCAGGAGTTTGAGACCAGCCTGGCCAACATGGCAAAACCCCATCTCTACTAAAAATACAAAAATTAGCTGGGCGTGTGGTGGGCATCTGTAATCCCAGCTACTCTGAAGGCTGAGGCATGATAATTGCTTGAACCCAGGAGGTGGATGTTGCAGTGAGCTGAGATAGTGCCACTGCACTCCATCCTGGCTGACAGAGTGAGACTCTATCTCAAATAATAATAATAATAATTATTATTATTATTATTATTATAATTTCTCAGTATCAATGATAAGCTATACGGAGAATAAAACACCATGTACATAGAATGAGTACCTGTTCTTTGTCTTCTGAATGCCATACTAAACACAGGCACCGAATCTCTATTCTCAGCCCAGAATTCCACTGTAAACCTGTTTCTGTGCCCTGCTGTCTCTGTAATTCAGCTACCTCATTGGTGGCTGCATTGGTGATTTCTAAAGCACTATCACCTGCTCCCATGTCTCCTTTACAGGTTGTCAATTTTTGTGTCCTTTCCTCTTTTTCATCTCCAAGGGCTTGTCATGGCCATTCAACAGAAACCAATGCTGTCTCCATTTCTCCTTGGTGGAAAGTTAAAAACTGGTCCATCCACCTTCTGCGATAAGTTTAGCTCTTACACCAAATAGCCAAAACCTAGCAAGAAGATGGGAAAATATCCAGGAGCTATTCTGTTTCTATACATACCCTCTCTTTGGTACATACCCCATTGACCTAATCTTTCCCAAGCCACGGTTACTCCTCTCACAGCATTTCCTTACTTACTCTTGAAGTGGGCAAAACTTGACCAGCATGATGAGTCCCTTTTAACTCCCTACAGCACAACTAGAGTTGACACTCAAATGTTTGGTACAACTAGAGTTGACGCTCAAATGTTTATATAGCTGGAAGATAAATTCCCTTCCTCCAATATCTCAAACTATTTTATTTTTGCAGCCCAATATACAAATTCTTAAGTTAATGCATGTTAAAACCAGTGAGCAAAAGGCTAAATTGTATATACATTGGCAAAGTTTTAAAACCCAGTATTATTCATTACTAAGGCTTTTTTTTGTTAAATTTCAATTATGTGCTTTTATATGCCTAAACATTCTCTCTAATATTAATTTCTTAAGAAGGTGATTTGGAGTTAATTGCATGGCAAATGAATTTTGGTGTTGCATAATTGAGAAACCTCAAGCCGTTTTCTTCCGGGGATCAATAGATATTTGACATATAATAGCGACATTTTGTAATCTAATTAAAGGATTATTTGACATACGATAGCTTTGGCACATGGAGTCAAGTCTTTCTGACAGAGAGCCCTGATGTTGATTGTTTATTTTGTCAGGAAATCTTTACTTATTACACTGAGGACTTGCTTCATAATAAAAGACCTCATGTAAAACATTAACAATAATTTGTATCATGAAGGGTATTAAATAATTTCTAGATTGCTCAATAATATGAATGTGGTAGAGATTGTATCATATGAAAAAGGAGAATCAATAATTCCACTTAAATCTGAAGATTTAAAAACCTTTTGAGGAAAAAAGGAAGTAATAGAAAAAGTTGCTTTAAGATTGCAATTTAAGTCACTTCCAGTTCTTCCAGTTGGTGTTTGATTTTGTATAACCAAATTTTATGTCCTATTTCTCATTAACCATAATCTTTTTGATACAATTGACTCAAGTTAGAATAATAGTTATGTTATTTTCAGGCTAGTTATTATGATAGTGTATTTTATTTGCATGTTGTTTTATAGAATACAAAGTTTAATAGTATACTTACTACTTATGATGTATATTGGATGAATCTACTTTTACAAATAGTGAAATCAAGGTTCAGATAGCTTCTCTTAGGTTATATAGCAAATAAGTGTTAGAGTTGGGAAAAGAATAAAATCTTCTATCTTCAATGCAAATATTTATGACATCTCATATCTTCCTATTGTACTCTCAAGAGAAGCTTAACAGCACTAAGAGGATGAAAGACCAGTTAGAAAATATCATGAAGAGTTATCAACTCTTCCAGTGCTCCATTTCTTGGACATCCTTTGCAAATTGTTTGGGAGTGTTCTGAACTAAATCATTAGGGCACTCCTAGAGATCACAAATAGATGAACACAATTTTGAAAATACTAAATTTTTTGACTTTGAGAATTTTTTTACTTGCCAGTCATATAGCTCAATCACCAAATTCCTTCATTTATAATTATTAATAAGCACAGTGAGAGTATCTACCATTTACTGTCCATTCATTCATTTATTCATTCAGCAAATATGATATTCAGAGGGAACCTACAATGTGCCAAATACTTCTCCAAGAAGGTAATGCACAGCAGTGATAAAAACAGGGCACTATTGTCATTTACGTTGAATCATCTCAATCTATCAGAGATGAGATTGAGATAATTGAGAAAACCAAAGCTTAGAGTTGTTACTCACTGAAAGTCACATATGCTTCTGTAAGGAGAGAATGTAAATCCAAATAATATGCCTCACCTAAAACAAAACTCTCTCCTTTCCTTCATTAATGACTGTCACATCTTTGATCTCATCTTTTGTCCACTGATACCAGCCATATTTAGTTCTTGCTATGTCACAAATTGATTATGCATCAATTTTCTATCTGACCGGTTGGCTTCCATCTTCCTTCTATATAAATCTATTTTACCCACCATAGTCAGATCAATCTTCTTAGGACAGCGGTTTCAGCATCTTACTCATCCAGTCAATACCCAACATTCTCTTCCGCAAGTGAAATCCAAATGGCTTATTCAAGTATTCCAGATTCTATGCATTCAGTTACAGCATACCTATCTAAACTATTTTCTTTTGCTACTTCTCATTACAAACCATAGCTTCTACCCTCTCTCTATACTACTCCTAACCTTCAACCATATGACACTCATTGTTGGCTTCTAGAATTTACCATGTTGTTTCTCCCACATAGTTTCCTTCCCCACACTTTCAGTTTTCCATAATTTACTTCAAAGGTCATCAGAAATCCCAGTTTATTTGCTTTGTTTTTTTCACCATTTTTAGTGCATAGTGGTGTCCGTCTTCTAAACTCTTAATGCACTTGTCTTTATCAATCTTTTTGATTGTATTCTGCCTACATATTTACTTACTTGCTTTATGTCTCTATTGAGTATGTTAGTAACTAAATTGTAACTCCTGGAAATCAGAAACCCTGTCTTAACATTATATTTTAACTGCTCCTCAGTACTATATACTGAATATACATTATTAACTTAATCTATTAATACGTTAGCTATTGTTCATATGCTATTGACTAGTATATTTCTCATTAAACTAAGAATTAAAAACACACTCTATAATTTGGACAGGAGATTTTCTCTGTTATTATGCATGACATCATGCTAGTATTGAATTTGATTGAAAAGAAAATGATACCATCATTTTACCCATATCTTTGCTTTCTATTTCATTAGGTTACTGGATATTTCCTTTAAGTTACCACATTTTTAATATTTTCATTTGCAATATATTTTGTATTGATCTTTCCATTCACATAATTATCACTCTAGTCTGATCCCTCTTCATTTTATTTCTGAGCTATATTTACAAATATCTGTGAGATAATGGTCTACCTTACTAACAAAAGAAACAATTGATAAAAGCAATATAAAACTCCAAAATTCAAGCAATTAAGGGACGTGAAGTATTCCAAGAGCTTATTACAATTATTAAAAATACTCAAATAAAATAAGCATATAATTACAATACAGGTATAATAACATATCTATAGAAGAAACATCAAAGTCAAAGTGGGTAGTGGGTAAAGAGAGTTAGAAAATGAGATAGAAGGTTCAGAAAAGTGTAAGAGCAGAATTACTGGAGGAAGAGATGCTCAGGCTGAGTCTGGAAGGACTACTAGGCTAATACTGGGATTGTGAAAAGATGTAGGAGAAGCATTCTGGGAGGAAACAATAGTGCAAATATTCTTCCATTGTATTTATGTTGCTTTCAGAGCCTATCTAAGGTTACACCAGGTCATTACTGAGCCATTCAGTGTCCTGGCAGAACACAGCATGCTCAAAGAGGATAACTGACTATTTACAAAGCCATGGTCAGGATTAAAAGAAACCAACAAGGAATAGTGCATTCCAGGACCAACAACAGTGGAAGCTGTCACAATCCTAAGCCTGAAGGAACAAGAGAAGGGAACAGCTACAGAAATTTAGCTCTGCAGAGAGGGTCATCTGAAAGGAACTCTGGCCTTCTGCCGGGAGATGCAGACAGCCTATTGCACCCAAGCACAGAAGCAGCCAGAGTTATATAAATCTTGGTATTAATTTATTCTCAATTTTTTATATTCTCATGATGCCCACCATGGCTGTATCCAAATGGAAGTCAACAAGCAAGAATTGCTGCCGTTCACGGGTCTGCTTCCTGGAGCAGACAACAGAGAGGAATAATGGCAGAGTAGATCTGGAGGGGCAAAAAGGAAATACCCAATGCAGTTCTTTAACTTCTCACATCACAGAAAAAAACAAGCTATAACATTTTATATATTTTACAAAGCACTTGAGGATCTCAGCAACAACAATAAAAATCCTCAGAATTTTTTACAACTGTGTCATAGAAACATTGTACCTGGAGCTAAAAGATATTGATCATCTTCAAGGACTGCTTAGACAGCTGTCTTTCTAACTTAGAAAGTGTTCTTTCCCTACATTGTTCCCAACTTGTTTTCCTGTAAGAGAGGAACGCTGTATTTCCCTAGCACCCAGGATGGCTCCAGCACATCCAGACTCTCCAGAGTCCAGCCCTAAAAGAAGAACTGTGTCCCTAAGGCTTATTTACTCTCATGAGACCTCTCTTTCCACCATGACTGAAGTTAAAAATATGCACTTACTTTAGCAGATGTTTCCCCTTCTGTCTGTGACTTTAGCCTATGGTCCTTGCAGAATAATAATATATCAATGAAATCGCCCAATTACAGTGCAAAAGGTAAAGTAGCCAACGGGTAATTTTATCACAATTAACATTTTTGAATTATCAGAAGAAAGTGTAACTTTTTCTGCTTTTATATTCCTCAGTGTTTGAGTTATTCAACTTCAATTAACTTTGGATGTGGCCTCATTAATACCACTATCTTGAGTTTCACAAAGCAAAACAGTTGGTGGTTCCACCCTCAAAATAAGATAAATAACATAAAGAACATGACTAATTCCTTCCTCCAGTTAGTAGGTCTCACTGTCAGGCTCTTCCAAGCTGCCTCTTAACCAAAATTATGTATCTCCAAAAACAAGCAACAATTTGCAATCACACTCTAATTAAAATCTATTTTTAAGATAGTTTTCACAGAGAAAACATAATATAGAGATGCAATTCTGCTTACCGCGCAAAAATGTTTTACATTGTTATTCAGGGTAATTTAACTTACAGATACAGCTTCCTACACATCTCCATTTCTGCTTGTGATGGGGGTCCCCAAGATCACCCTCAGATTTGATGATACACTCAGATTCACAGAACTCAGAAAAGTTATTATGTTGAAGGTTACAGTTTATTACAAAGAGATAATACAATTTAAAATTAGCAAAGAAAAAAAGGTTTGTAGCATGAAGTAAAGGAGAAACCAGGCACAAATTTCCATTTGTCCTTTCTCAGTGGAACTGTACAGACAGAGCTTAATTCTCCCAGCATGACGTATGACACAACATTAAAAGTGTTGTCAACTAGAGAGGCTCACTAAGGCTTGGTGTCCAAGGTTTTTATTGAGGCTCAACCATCTCCGCATGGAGCACCCACATGACTGACCTTGCTACTCTCAGTTTCTAATGCCCCCAGAGGTCAAACTGTAATGGCACTCACCAGGGCCCTAAGCAAACAAAAACACACATTCGCCATATCACACTGTTAGCATAAACTATGTGGTCCAAGGTGCCACACAGTTTACAAAGACACTTTTATTAGGCTGACTATTCCAAGAGCTCTGAGGTTGTCTTTCAAGACCCAGCCAATGCCCAATCCTGAAGGCTTTTGGAATGTGTAGGGTTTGGACAACTTAGGCCTGCTGAGTTCACTCTTTAATGCACGCTGCTGATAGATTTTTTAAAATATATTTGCTTAAGGAAACAGTCCATTGCTTTGTTCTCTCCATTACAAAAACTGTCAGCATGAAAAGTGTCTTCAGAGCTCTTTTTCTAAGACAGAAAACTGCTGTAGCTTTAAAAAAAGACTTTTCAGGTATCTATCACCCCCACTCCACAGGATTTCAAAATTCTCAAGGCCATATTTTAGCCACTTTACACTTTCTTTTCCCCCAGTAGTTATTAAAAGAAGAAAACATCTACCAAATATATGCCTAGAAATATGTGTTCAGATCTGGGAAAATGGCAAAGAAAAGTTGAGCCCTTTTTTGCATGCTGTTTGCAGATCTCTGCCTTTTCAACTTTTAGAAGTTGAACTCTGTCTAGTCTCCATTTAGATCCAGGAAGTCAAGTGCATTCTCTTATAGAAAGCAAACAACAATATCACACCAAAGTAATAGTAGGAAATCCATGTAAGCCAAAAGAGGGAGCAACTGGAAAAATAAAAATAAAATTAAACACTTTTAATATTAAAAATAAATTATCATATGTTAGTAGTAAACTATTGTCAATTCTTTATTATTCTGTGTTTTATAAGTATTCTTTTTGGTAAATGCTATTTTCTTTCCTACATTTATTACACTGAACACACATTGACTTTTATTGAAACTCATTTCTGAAATATTCATCTTGTAGACAAATTATTATTGAACTAAATGGCTATATAAAAAAGATGTAGCATATTAATAATTCAGCCTTTGAGTTATGTTCCACTGACCCTAATAAGCCATCTGTTTTTATAAACAAAACAACAACAACAAAAAGTAATTCAATGATTTAATGGAATGTCTCTAATAATTGAAAAAAATTTAAAGAAAAAAGTAAAATAGAATATAATTAAAGGTAAGTGAAAGAGTCTTCAAAGAATGCCCATTCTTACATCTTTTATTTGGTGGCGCTATAACAAAACATAATAGCATCGTATACTTTAAAAAACAAAACTTAAGGATCACATGTAAGCACTTGGACAAAAATGACTTATGTATGAATCTCACAAGTGCTTCAACTATCAGGTTTAGACAGACACGGCTAGAACTGGAAATTGGCCAATAAAAGTATAAATTCAATTACATCACTTTGAAGCAATTAAACTTGCCTGATCACTTTGACTGTGACAGAGAAAGCATTTACTGTAGTAATATTAGATCAGTGAGAGGCAAGACAGTGCAGCATGAGGTAAAAGACCGATTTAAATTTTGCCTCAAGGTCTAGAGGGACTTGCTTTCATTTGCTAGAAATAAGCAAAACACAAGAAGGTTTAGTGTCACATATAAACAGTTATCAATCAAGATCTCTAGCTAATGCCAATAGACCTTAGGGGAAAGTTAAATGACTTGTATGCAACACAATGCTTACTGAACATCAGAAGAAAACCACAGCATGATAGAAAAAATAATATTTCATTTTTATTAAACCATTTATTGTAAATGATAAAATAATAGCAAAGATTTAATAGGAAAAATGTCTGTTCTTTGAATTAAAGCATTTATCTTTCTTCTTTCAGGAAAACATAAGAAGTATACATTTATCCTGACATTTTGAGCTCCAAAAAAGCATTTGGTCAAGTGTTTTTGGTTGAATGCCTTGGCCTGAGCTATTAGGAAATTAATTTGATAATTTATTTTTAATGATGCATCACTAACCTGAATGCCTTTGTGCTTGGATGAACCAACACATTTCTACAAATTGAACACAGCACGATTTCCTTTTCAGATTTCCCTATATAATAACTATTTGAAAAAAGTTTTTAACTCTCAATGCTTTAGCCAATGTAAGTTTAATTAAATTATTTGACTAATTTTTCATTTTAGCATTATTATAGGTTCCTCCTCTTCTGTGAAACAGTTTTATTCTCCCAGTTCACTAATATCTTCACAACTGCAGCACTGACACTAAGCAAAACTGATCCCCTTAAAACCACATCCTTCCTTGTCTGGGCTTTCACAGGAGTGTTTTTTTCAAGCATTCTCCTCTTACTTAACGTATCCCTTTTTACCTCTTATCCTACTTCTCTTTCTCTTGACACCTTATAAAACAGTATTCTCCACGTTCTAAGCCCATTCTTCTACTCTTTATTTCTCTTAGTGATGTCATACTTTTCATTTTGTGAGAATGAAAGTCAATGCCTCTATCCCACCTCCCTCCCTCATGCTTCCACGTTCCCTCTCCCAATGCCTGATAGACATTTGTCAGGAGATGGTTCTCTGGAACCTCAAACTAACTATATCATAAACAAATTCCATTTCTAGTCCATAGCTTTTCCCTTCATTACTTCATTCCACAAAACAATCTTTGAATACCTAACATGTACTGGCTTTCGTCAAGACCAGAGAACATCAAATGTTTCTTATAAAATCCAGATAGCAAATGTTTTAGACATTGTAGGCCATATGTCTCTGTTGCAACTATTCAATTCTGCCATTTTAGTATAAAAACAACAATGTGGACATGGCCATGTTAAATAAACCCACCTATGAATGCAGAAATTTAAATTTCATATCATTTTCCTGTATCATGAATTCTTGATCATCTTTTGATTTTTGTCAACCATTGTTATCTCAGGATACTGAACCCTATTGCAGACTGGAATTGACACATGGACACAGTTTGCTGACTACTGTGGTAGATACTGGAGATTCAGCAATAAATAAGAAAGCTTATTTAGAAAGAAAGCTCAATAATCTTAATTTTGAAAAGAATCTCCCATTTGTATGCCAATATTGACTTCTGGTCACACAGCAACCTATGTCAGGTTTATTACTTATTACTTACTATAACCCATTCCATCATCAAGTAAGTAAAAAAAATCTTCTAAATATTAACCTCTGCTTTGTAACACTTTGCATACTCTCAATATCCATATTCAAATGTTTTTATTTATAAATAGTTGAAAATATTTTGTATTTCAAGATTTCATTTTTATTTTTTCCACTTTGCAATTTTTATATTGGCATTATCTTCCTCAATATTTTTAAAGGAGCTTTATTTAAGTATAATGGACATACAATGAATTATACATGTTTAAAATATACATATTGATCTTTTTTAATTCATATATCAATTTAAACAACAATTTTGAGACATAGTTCGCATATCATCCAAGTCACCCTTTTAAAACATACACCTCAGTTGTTTTTAGTACTATATTCTCAGAGTTGTACAACCAGTACTACCATCAAATTCACAATTAGATAACCCCCCAAAACAAGCCCAAAACCTATTACCTATTACTCTCTGTTCCCTGATGCCCTCATCCCTTGCAAACACTAATTTACTTTTTGTGTCTATAGATTTCCCTCTTCTGAATATGTCATATAAATCACACAATATGTTGCCTTGTTTTTTCTGGCTTCTGTTGCTTAGGGCAATGTTTTCAAGGATCATCTACATCGCAGCTGGTATCTGTACTGGTTCAGTATTCCATATTTGAAATGCTTGGAACTAGAAGTGTTTTAGATTTCAGATTTTTTTTTCAGATTTGGGAATATTTGCATATACCTGGTGAGATATTTTGGGGATATGATCCAAGTCTAAATGCAAAATTTATTTATGTTTCATATACTCCTCGTATCATGGCCTAAAGGTAACTTTACACAATATTTTAAATAATTTTGTGCATGAAACAGTGTGTGTATGTTGATCCATCAGAAAGCAAAAGTATCACTATCTCAGCCACCCATGTGGACAATCGGTGTGGTATTTTTGGCATCACCATCATTCCTGACTCTGATTTTATATGGTACCTAGAAGCAAATTATTTTCTCACCCTTATCTAAACATAAGTACTTAACAATAAAAAATATGGGCCGGGCACTGTGGCTCATGCCTGTAATCCCAGCACTCTGGGAGGCCGACGCGGGTGGGTCTCCTGAGGTCAGCAGTTCGAGACCAGCCTGACCAACATGGAGAAAGCTCATCTCTTCTAAAAATACAAAATTAGCCAAGCGTGGTGGCGGGAGCCTGTAATCCCAGCTACTCTGGAGGCTGAGGCAGGAGAATCACTTGAACCTGGGAGGTGGAGGTTGCAGTGAGCCGAGATCATGCCATTGCACTCCAGCCTGGGCAACAAGAGAGAGATTCCTCAAAAAAAAAAAAAAAATGACATGTCATCTACACAGGAAAAAAAAAAAAACATGTTCAGGGTAAATAAGCAGCAGAGTAGCATCATCAGAATACCTGCATCAGCTGTTAAACAATAACAACAATAAACAATGGCGGACTTTCAGTCTCCACCTACAATGCCGTGTTTTCATTGCAAGGTTACCGTACACTGCATTTTGTTTTTAGGTGAGAAGAAACGTCAGAAACAGTTGTGGGACCAGGAAGTGGACCCTCTAGGGATGAGGAGGCATTCTGATCAATGGCTTCTTAAAATGCTTCATCCAAAGTTGTTTGCCTCATTAACAATCGTTGTTGTCTTAGAAGTTTCTCTTTGATTACATAAACTTACATGATTTCTGGTCCTGTTATGAATACACACTGCTCTAGTCTTTCCATAAGGCCATCACATATTTTCACCATGTCGTCTATAGACCCTTTTTCTGCAATGTTAACAACATCATCTTCATTGTCACAATTATCACTATCACTGTAATCCAAAACCATTTTGGCTATTTCACCATCTATGAGTGACAACTAGAGCTTCATTAACAATGTTAAAAGTTTTTCCTCCAGGTGCAGTGGCCCATGACTGCAGCCCCAGTATTTAGGGAGGCCAAGGTAGACTTGAGCCCAGGTGTTTGAGACCAGCCTGAGTATCATGGAGAAACCCATCACTACAAAAAATAGAAAAACTAGAAAAATTAGCTGGGTGTGGTCGTGCATGCCTGTAGTCCCAGCTACTTGAGAGGCTGAGGAGGGAAAATCACTTGAACTCAGGAGGTGGAGGTTGCCAGGAGCCAAGATCATGCCACTGCATTCCAGCCCCTGGGTGACAAAGTGAGAGTCTGTCTTAAAAAAAAAAAAAAAAAAAAAGTTTTTCAATTATCCTCTTCAGCTTACTGATGGACTCTGAAAGTATATATTTTTGCATATGTAAGGAAATCAGACATCATTTTTTTCCGCTTGACCTCCAGAATTCTTCAAAGTCACCACCTTATTTGTCATCACTGAACATACAGGCCAAAGGTTTTGCCAGGCATGCACAATTGTCTTTAGTCACTGCATTCTAAGCCCTGGCAACAGCTTATACAGCATTCTTTATGCCAAATTTCTTTTGGAAACCTCCCACATCCACACCTCAGTTCAATGCTGCTGGCGTGCTTTTCAAGATAGTGTTCTCATATTTACTCTTCATTGATCTAAGAATACCCTGATCCACATGACTGAATTAGTAAAGCCACATTTGGGAGAAAGTACACAGCATAAACGTTCTTTTTAATGAGAATTTCAGCTGGAGGGTGAGCAGAGCAGTTATCAAGGAATAATAAAATCTAGCAGTCATCATCTAGTCCAGCTTCCCTGCAGTGACCACAAGCTGCTGACACAAAATGTTTGTAGAACCAATCAGAAAAGATGTTTCTGGTGATTTATGAGTTTTGTTAACATAATAATGAACGAATAAGAAAACAGAGGACCTAAGCTTTTGCCTATAACAGTAAATTTAAACTTATGTGTGTCTACTGCATTAGCACATCCCAGCACAGTTATATCGTTCTTGGCATCCTTAATTCCTGTAGGAACTGTCTCATCAACTGTATTCAATGTCTTTCTGTGGCAATAACGCCAAAACAACAATGCTTCATCAGCATTATGGATTTATTTTGGCATCAGATTTTTATTAGCGATAACCTTGGCTAACTCATCAATAAATTTCTCCACTGCTCCATGATCAACAGATGCTTTATTACCACAAACCTTTAAAAATTGAATGCCATTTTTATAAGTTTCTATCACAAATCTATTGAACATTCAGTTTCCAGTTTATTGTAATAGACCTTTGCTTGTTTCATTTATTGTAATAAACCTTTGCTTGTTTCATTTATTGTAATAGACCTTTGCTTGTATCATTAAGTGGAATGTGTTCACTGTGATACTGACAAATTCACTCTTGCAATACACAATTGAAATCTTCATTTTTAACTTTGTGCAATTTTTTAAAGAATCAACTTCTATTAACTTTCAGCATAGAATTTCAACAATTTATCCTTCTGTTTCTTCAGGTTATATATAGTGGTCATTCCAACATCATACTCTTCTGTAAGATATTTCACACTTTTACCACTGTCTAGCTTCTCCAACAACTGGACTTCCTGTGCTATCCATAAACAAAGGCATTCTCTTTTTCTTATTACTGTTACCCACAGAGGTATCTCCGGGCCTTGCTGATATTTTCAACAATACCCTTATGCCACAGAACAAAGTATAAGCAAAACAAAACACTGTAAATAAGGCACATAGGTCTTGGCTCCACATGGGTCATTGTGAGAAATATGCTGTTGGCGTGTCCGAACTGCACACATGACATTTTCTTACATTTTATGAGTGTGCTTCTGTGGGACAATTTGGGCATGTGCAGAAAAGATACTCTCACAGCCAAAAGGGGCTGAAAGGATCTTTTTTCCACTGGGAACACTAAATAAACTGTGTGTTGTGCATCTGCATTTTGACGAAGACCCACCATGTTAGGTCAGGTGTGAAACTTTCCACTTGCGATGCCATGTCAGCTCGCAAAAGGTTTTGGATCTTGGAGCATTTTAGGTTTTGAATTTTTGGACTAGAGATGCTCACCTTGTACTTCCTTCATTTTATGCTGAATAATATTCCATTCTATGGAGATACCACATTTTGTTGTCATTCAACAGTTGACAGACATTGGGACTGTGTCAACTTTCTGACTATTATAAATAGTGTGTTTATACACATTCATGTACAAGATTTTGTATGAATGTATATTTTCATTTCTGTTGGACACATACCTTGGAGTGGAATTGTTTGGTCATGTGGTAACTCAGTGCTTAACATTTGTAGGTGTGCAGTTATGCCACTATGCATTCACCACAACAATATATGAGGGTCCCCATTTCACCACATACTATAACTTTTGTGTTCACATATAGGACACTTGTTCAGATCTTTATTACCTTTTCCCTAGACAATTGCTATATCCTTCTGCTTTCATTATTTGCCTTCAGTCTTTCATTTATTGCAATTTATCCCATAATACCACTAATAACAGTTTCTTTTTTTCCTAAGCAATACTTTCTGTCACTACCCTATCTCACCAAACTCAAAAATTATCTACAACCTAAGAGGAAAACTGTAAATAGCTTATTCTAAAGAAAAGAAAAAAAAAGATTCAGAGGCCAGTAAAATTTGATACCTGTTTCCCAACAGCTTATATTATTTCACAACTAAAACTCTCCAGTTCAAACAAAACTACTTATGCATAGTCTTAGAGTTACATCTTGAGTGAGCAAGACTAGCTTTAACTGCCTGTGGCCCATGCCAGCATGGAGGGCCCCATACTTAGATGAGCCTTGAACCCACTTAAATGCTCAACTGTCATCTTAAAATTCTTTTTTTCAAGTGTACAAAATACTTATTTTTACTAAAGTGAACGTATTGTCTGTACCAGCAACTTTGGACTTCCTATGAAATAAACCAATGAGATGTATTACCACAACATAACTTATACCTTATGGCTCAAGGAGGACTATGGCTCTTTTCTGTGGCACTGACCTAAAATTAGGGCACATTTCTGTCATTTCTTCACCCTCCACCCCTCATTCAGGATTGGCCTAGGGTAGCAAGGCATAGCCCCTGCTCTGTAACTGACTCTCATCTCCTCAGGACAGAAGGTTCTTACTGCTACCCAGACCTCTGATCCTGAGTTCCTTTTTTCCACTTTTTTTCTCAGATTTATTGAAGTGTAATTGACAATAAAATTTGATTGTATATATTTATGTGTACAATGTGATTATTTGATATATCTATATATTGTGAAATGATTACCATAATCAATCACCTCCCATAGCTACTATTTGTGTGTGTGTGTGTGTGTGTGTCTGTGTGTGTGGTGAGAACACTTAAGACTTACCCTTCTAGTAAATTTCAAGTGCATAATACAGTAATATTAATTATAGTCACCATGATGTACATTAGATATATAGAAATTATTCCTCCTAAAAAAAACTTGGAAACTTTTGACTAATACATCTCTATTTCCCTACCCCCAGCCCTAAACACCATTGTACTCCCCACTTCTATGGGTTTGATTTTTCTAGATTCCATATGTAAGTGAGATCATGCATTATTTTTCTTTGTCTAACTTATTTTATTTATCATAAAGTCCTCCATGTTCATTCATATTATGGCAAATGACAGGATTTCCTTTTGTTTAGCACTGAATAATTGTCCATTGTGCGATATATGTCACATTTTCTTTGTCTGTTGATCTGGTGATAGACATGTTGGTTGATTCCGTATCTTGACTATTGTGAATAAAGTTGCAACAAATATGGGAGTGCAAATATCTCAGTGACATACTAATTTCATTTCCTTTAGATACATACCCAGAAGTAGAATTGCTGGATCATATGGTAGTTTTATTTTTAATTCTATGAGGAAACTCCATACTGTTTTTCATAAGCTGTACCAATTTATATCCCCATCAAAACTATACAGCGGTTCTTTTCTCTATATCCTCTCCAAAACTAATTATCTCCTATTGTTTTGATAATTGCCATTTTTACAGGTGCAAGGTGATATATTATTGTGATTTTGATTTGGAGTACCAAAATGATTAATGATGTTGAATTTTTTTCATATACCTGCTGGCCATTTGTATTTCTTCTTTTGAGAAATGACTTTTCTGATACTTAGACAATTTTTTAATAGAGTTTTTTTGTTTTCTTGTTTATGAGTTGTTTGAGTTCCTTATATATGTTGGATGTTACCGCTTATCAAATGTATGGTTTGCAAATATTTTTTCTCATTCCTTCAGTTATCTCTTCATCTGTTATTTCCTTTGCTATGCAGAAGCTTTTAGTTTGATGCAATTCTGTTTACCTGTTTTTGCTTTTGTTGCCTGTACTTTTGGGGTCATATCAAAGAAATCATTGCCCAGACCAATGTGTCAAAAAGCTTTTCCTCTACGTTTCCTTCTAGTAGTTTCATGGTTTCAGGTGTTACATTTAAGTATGTAGCCCTTTTTGAGTTAATTTATGTATGTGGTGTGAGATAAGGGTCCAATTTCCCTCTTCTGCATACAGATATCCAGTTTTTCCAACATAGCTTATTAACGAGATTGTCTTTTGCCCATTGTGTGTTCTTTGTTAAAGACCAACTGACCATAAGTGTGTGGACTTATTTCTGGGCTCTCTATTCTGTTCCATTGGTGTATACATCTATTTTTATGCCAGTACCATGCTGTTTTGATTGCTGTAGGTTTGCATTATAATTTGAGGTCGGGTAGTATGATACCTCCAGCTTCATTCATTTTGCTCAAGATAGCTCTGGCCTTTCAAGGTCTTTTGTAGTTTCATATAAAATTTGAGGTTGTTTTTTCTATTTCTATAAAAATAAGTCTTTAGAATTTTGATAAGAATTATGCTGAACTTGTAGATTGCTTCAGATAATATATACATTTTAGCATTATTAATTCTTTCATTTATTTTGACTTTTTCAACTTCTTTTTTCAATGTTTTGTAGTTTTGAGCATACATATCTTTTACCTTCCTGATTAAGTTTGTGTCTACATAGTTTATTCTTTTTGATGCTATTGTAAATGTAATTTTTTCTCACTTCTTTTTCTGATATTTAAAAAACTCAACTTGATTATTGTATGTTAATATTTTATCCTGCAACTTTCCCGAGTTTGTTTATTCGTTCTAGCAGTTGGTGTTGTGCTTGTTTTGTTGCTGTTGAGGCTTCAGGGTTTCCTATGTGTAATATTATATTGCCTGAGAACAGAAAATGTTACTTCTTTCTTTAACAAGTTAGATGGCTTTATTTCTTTTTCTTACTGAATTCTTCTGGCTAGAATTTCCAGTACTATCTTGAGTAGAAGTGGGTAAAGTGGTCATTTTGGTCTTGGTCCTGACGTTAGAGAAAAAGTTTCAACATTTTACTGTTATGATGTTAGCTGTAGTCTTGTCATATATGGCCATTACTATGTTGAGGTATATTCTTTTTGCATTTAATTTTTTGGGAGTTTTCATCATGAAATGACATTAAATTTTATCACTTTTTTTTGCATCTGTTAAGATGGTCATACAGTATCGATCCTTCGTTCTGGTATCATGGAGTCTTACATTTATTGATTTGTATATATCAAACCAACCTTACACCCCAGCAATGTATCTCATTTGAAAATGGCATACGATACTTTTAATTTGCTGTCGAATTCAATTTGCTAGTATTTCATGGAGGATTTTTGTCTCTATGTTCATCAGAGATATTGACCTGTAATTTTCTTTTCTTTTTAGTGTCCCTGTCTAGCTTTGACGTCAAGATAATTCTGGTGTTGTAAAATGAGTTTAGAAGTGTTCTCCACTCTTCAATTTTTTATAAGAGTTTCAGAAAAAGACGGCATTAATTCTTTTTTAAATGTTTCATGAAATTAACCAGCAAAGCCGTCTGGTCTTGAGCTTTTTTGTTGTTGTTGTTGGGTTTTTAATTACTGACTCAACCTTCTTACTTGTTATTGGCCTGTTCATATTTTCTATTTTTCATAATTCAATTTTGGCAGATAATATGTTTCTAGAAATTTATTTTTTTCTGGTTAAGCAATGTGTTGTTATATAATTGTTTCAGAAGTCTAAGATCCTTTGTATTTGGGGAGTATCAGTTGTAAAAAATCTCCTTTTTTAATAATTTTATCTATTTGAATCTTTTCTGTTTTTCATAGTTAGACTTACTAATGATTTGTCAATTTGTTTATCTTTTAAAAAAGCAACTCTTGGCCGGGCACGGTGGCTCACGCCTGTAATCCCAGCAATTTGGGAGACCAAGGCAGGCGGATCACGAGGTCAAGAGATCAAGACCATCCAGACTAACACGGTGAAATCCCATCTCTGTTAAAAATACAAAACATTAGCAGGGCCTTGTGGCGGGCGCCTGTAGTCCCATCTACTCAGGAGGCTGAGGCAGGAGAATGGCATGAACCCGGGAGGCAGAACTTGAAATTGAGCCGAGATCACACCACTGCACTCCAGCCTGGGAGACAGAGCAAGACTCCATCTCAAAAAAAAAAAAAAAAAAAAAACAAGTCTTAGTTTTGTTACTCTTTTCTACTGTTTTTCTAGTCTCTTTCCTTTGGTTTTTCTCTGCTGTTTATTATTATTTTCCTTCTGTTAATATTGGAATTTGAATGTTCCTTTTCTAGTTCCTTGGGGTCAAATAATAGGTTATTTCAGTTCTTTCTTTTTTCTTAATGTAGTCATTTATTGCTACAAAATTCCTTCTTAGAACTGATTTTACTGCATTCCCTAAGTTTTGATATGTTGTGTTTTTGTTTCCATTTGTCTCCAGATTTTTTTAAAATTTCTTTTTTATTTCTACTTTGATTCATTTGTTCTTTAGGAGTGCATTCTTTAATTTTCACATATTTGTGAATTTTCTATTTTTCTCCTGTTATTTATTTCTAGTTTCATAGCATTGTAATTATAAGCGATACTTGATATGATTTCAATCTTCTTAAATTGTTAAAACTTGCTCTGTGGCCTAACAGGTGATATATCCTGGAGAACGCTCTGTGTACACTTAAAAAGAATGTATATTCTGCACTTGTTGGATAAAATGCTTCATCTATATCTACTGGGTCTATTTGGTCTATAGTGTTGTTCAAGTCTTCCATTTCCATACTTATTTTCCATCTAAATGATCTGTTCATTATTGAAAGTGGGGTATTAATGATCCCTACTATCATATTGCTGTCTGTTTCTCCTTTCAGTTGCATTAATATTTGTTTTATATATCTAGTGCTCCAATGTTCGGAGCATGTTTATGATTTTTATATCTTCTTGATAAATTGGCCCCTTTATCTTTATATAATGACTTAACTTGTTTCCTGTATCAGTTTTTGACTTAAAGTATATTTAGTCTGATGTAAATGAGGCTATCCCCACTTTCTTTTGGTTACCATTTGCAGGAAATATCTTTTTCCATTCCTTTTCTTTCAGCCTATACATGTCCTTAAAACTAAAGTGAGTCTCTTCAGGCAACATACAGTTGTATCTTTTTTTAATCAATTCAGTCACTCTATATCTTTTCATTAGGTAATTTAATCCATTTACATTTATGTTTAAAGTAATTATTGATAGGTAAGAACTTTACTACTGCCATTGTGTTCATTATTTTCTGACTGTTTTGTAGTCCCTTTGTTTATTTCTTCTTCTCTTACTGTCTTCTTTTGTGATTTTATGGGGCTTTTTTTTTGTATACTGGTATGTTTTGATTTCTGTATCTTTATATTTTGTGTATCTACTACAGGATTTTTTGTGTGTTTCCCATGAGGTTTCCATAAAACACTTTTTAGTTGTAACAGCCTATGTTAAGCTGATAACAACTTACCTTCAATTGCATACAAAAACTCTCTTCTTTAACTTCTTCTTCTCTGACAGTATATGTTATTTTATGTCACCATTTGCTATTAACATATATTATATATTTAGTATCCATTAATTTTGGTATAGTTTTTGTTGGTGTGTGTGTTTGTTTTTTATTTGTTTGTTTTTGGGGATGGGATCTCACTCTGTCACCCAGGATGAAGTCCAGTGGCACAACCATAGCTCACTGCAGCCTTGAACTCCTGGGGTCAAACAATCCTCCTGTCTCAGCCTCCCTAGTGGCTGGGACTACAGGTGCATGCCACCATGCCTGGCTATAGTTATTTTAATACTTTTTGCTTTTTAACTTTTATACTGAGTTAAAGGTAACTTACACGTGACTATTACAATATTAGAGTATTCTGAATTTATCTATATTCTTAGCTTTTCAGTGAGTTTGATACTTACACGTATTTCATGTTTTTAGTCTTTTCATTTCAACTTGAAGAACTACCTAGGATTTCTTGCAAGGCAGGTCTAGTGGAGATGAATTCCCATAGCTATTGTTTGTCTAGAAAAGTCTTTTTCTCTTCTTCATTTCTGAAGAATACCCCTGATGGGTATAGTATTCTTGGTTGGCAGTTTTGTTTTGTTTTGTTTTTTCATTCAGCACTCAAATATATCATCCCATGCTTTCTGGGCCTGCAAGATTTCTGCTGGGAAGTCCTTTGATAGTCTTATGGAGTTCCCCTTGTATGTGACAAGTTGCTTTTCTCTTGCTGTTTTCAAAGTTTTCTCTTTGTCTTTGACTTTTGATAATTTCATTATAATATGTCTTGGTAAAGATCTCCTTATATTTAATCTATTTTGGATTATTTGTGCTTCATGAATCTGAGTACTCATTTTCCTCTCCAGATTTGGGAAGTTTTCTGTCATTATTTCTTTAAATTACTTTTCATCTTCTTTCTCTTTCTCTACTCCTTCTGGGAATTCCATAATGCACATATCATTTTACTTTGTCTAATAAGTCCCATAGACTTCTTCACTTCTTTAATTCTTTTTCTGATTCTTTGACTTGATAATTTCAAATGACCTGTCATCAAGCTTGCTGATTCTTCTCCTTGACCAAGTCTGCCATTTAAGCTCTCCATAGAATTTTTCAATTCAGTCATTGAGTTCTTCACCTCCCAAATGACTGTTTTTTATAGTTTCTATCTCTTTGTTTAACTTTTATTTTGTTTGTATGTTGTTTTTCAGACTTCCGTTATTTGCCTATCTATGTTTTTTGTAGCTCACTGAGATTTTTTATGTTTCTTTATTTTGAGATATTTGTCTGATAGTTCATAGATCTCCATTTCTTCAGAGTCAATTATTGATGGTGTCATGTTTCCCTGGTTATTCATTATCTTAGTTGACTTTTACTGGTGTCTTCACATTTGAAAAAGTAGATATCTTTTCCAGTCTTTACAGACTGCCTTTGGCAGGGAAAGCCCTTTACCATTCAACCTGTTCACAGATTCTAGCAAGCCATTTGGTGGTGTCTACTGGTGGGCTTCCTACTACCATCCTTAGGTAGTCTGGTCTGGTATCTGGGTCCATATGCTGGCCTGGTGCCAGGTTCCACTTGGGTGGGCCTAGTGACTGGGTGCCCAGAGATAGGCATTGAATCTGGGTCCACAAAGGGGGTTCTAGAGCCTGTATCTGCAGAAGCCAGCATGAAGCCTTGATTTACAGGAGCTGATATGGGACTAGAAAGAGCCTCGCCTCTGGGTTCATAGGAATAGGCCTGAAGCCTAGGTCTGCAAGGGCCAGCCAGATACTGGAGTTATCCAGGAGCTTTACTCTACAGATGCAAGCCCAGCTTCTGGGTTTACAGGGGCTGGTCTGGAGCCTGGATCCACAGTAGCCAGACAAGCACCAGAGTCTACTGGAACAGGCCTGGATCCTGGATTCACTAGAGTGGGCCTGGAGCTTGGGCCTTCTGGAGTGTAGGGCTGCAGGGGCTACCCTACTCTTGTGGTGGGCCTGGAGTCTGAGTCTGTGGTGGCTGGCCTGGACCGTGGGGCTATGGGAGCTGGCTAGACACCAAGGTTCATTTGGGGTGAGCCTGTTGCTGGAATACACAGTGAAGTCAAATGTTAACTTCACATGACTTTTCCCCTGCTTTGAGTATCTCTCTCTATGCTATTCTGCCCAGGCTTGGGGAAGCAGTGACATAGTTAATATGAAACTATCCTTCCTGCTCACTCAATGCATTTTGTCTTATTTTTATGCTCCACCTAAGTGCTATGATCTCTCACCTGGCTTCCTTAGCTTTTGTGAAAGTTTTTTCATGCGTAGATGGTTATTCAAATTGATGGTTCTGTTAGGGAATGAGCACTGGAGAGTTTTATTCTGCCATCTTGCTGTCACTCCAAAAGCTCCTCAATTTCTTAACAGTGTTTTAACAAAAGGCTCAATGTTTTTATTTTGTGATGAAACATGCAAATTATACAGCCAGTCCTGTCTGTGAAAGTCCTGGAGTTCTAGTATATAGCCCCACTATTCAGCATACACTATTTGCATCGCAATTTCTTTTATTAACATTGCAAAACACTTGCCTTCTATGTTTCATATTAGTCGATTCTTTATGTTCCTCCTATGACATTAATGTTCACCAAGTTTTCACTCTGCTGTCAGTTTTTATCTTTATTCTTTTGGAGAAGTCATGATACCTATCATTATTTTATTTTTAGTTCACAGACCAAGCTGATATATAACCTGAAATAGTTTGGCAACTTTATTTTTGACTTTGAGATCCAGACTCTTTGGACATCTTTTAAAAGTACTCTAGCTTAGAACAAAGGCTCTCATAGTAGTTTTGATCAAATATACCTTGATATTGCAAAAGTCCCTCAGGCAAAAAAAAAAAAGTATGTAATTTCCAAGTGGAAAAGATTTCTAGCTTATAAATGTCTTTTCTATCCTAAAAAGCATCTAGTACCTTTTAGCTTTAGCAAGCACACCATTTTGGCCACAATGTATAGACATACCTCACTTTCAGAGAAGGTGCCTGCTTCAGAGTAAGTGTAGGATAATTGAAAGTTTACAAATTAGCACATTCCTTCATTGCTTTAAAGTGTCAACTCAGAGACAGGAGGTAGAATTCCACAAGAAATAATGTAAACTTAATTATTTAAAAGAAGGCATAATTCTACAAGTTTTTAAAAAGGTTTAGACCCATATCTCAAGGTTTCATCTTCTATTGATCTGCCACCAACAATGCCATAGTAGACAGTGAAATAAGCCAATTTTTAAAACTAGTGAAACTGTTCACATTAGGGGAGATTTTAGACACATTAAAATCAGATTCACCTTTTCTGGTCTAAAAACAAAATAAAATCCAACCGAATACTTGAAGAATTGTGAGGAAATAGTAGCCATATTGTCTATTTCATAATTAGATTAAAGTTTGCTTTAAAATTTTCTTTAAGGTGTGGTTTTTCTTTCTTCATAACATTCATTGACTGTATTTAACCAATGTTTAATTCAATTATTTCAGTGAATCAGACAATAAACTTCGGTGAAGTTTCTTTGAATTTGAAATAAGTGAGTAAAAAATGGAGCACTGAGTATGTATTCTTTGTCATCAAGACTTAGAAAAACATGGAATTCTTTACTATTGGTTTTCAAATTATACCTTTGCTAAGTAGCTTCTATCGGCTTGTTTTAAAACAGTGTATAGACCTGTAAAAATTCCAAATCAAACACTTCGCTGAAAAAAAAATGAATGGAGTTACTGTTTGGGCAAACTGACCTCTTTGGTTAAATAATTAAATCCAACTTCTAGGAGTCTCTCGAGCCATTATAATTTTTTAAAATATTAAGTCCATAAAATTTCACTTTAAAGTGCTTAAATTCTGCAGCCCTGAATTAGGATCTGAAGATTAATGAGATAGTTTATCATCACTAACTAGTCCACAAGAGAACGAATACTAATTAATTCATCATCAACAAAACTACCCCAAATGAGAACATCCATACAGAAAACACATAGCTGTACTATTACCTAAAATATTAAGACAGTATAATTGAGTGTTTTCAATATTGACTGCACATCAGAGTAACCTACATATGTGTGCAGAGGTTGCGGGTGTGAAGATCAGGGGTGAAAAATTACCAGGGCATGAGGAGTCCTACCCTCAGAATTTCTGATTTATTCGGTTCTGGTGGAGCTGGGAACTGGATATATTGTAAAGCATCCCAAGTATTTTTAATGTGCGCTTTGGTGGATACAATTTTTTTTTCAATTTGTCACCAAGAATTTTAATACAGCCTCAGACAAATGAGTAATGGATTCATTGTAGCTGCACCTATAGATTTGCATGAAAAAGTCTCAATATCATTTTTCCATGTGAAAGAAGTTTTGTTTTATACTAAAATAAATGCGGGGCACTTTCCTTAAAACAGAGCCCTGAATTGTGGTGGTGAAGGTTCTGTTTGCTTTGTTTCACTTTGTGTTTTATCTGTGGGCATGATAATTACAGCTGAGTCCCAGCAGCATATGGCAGTGGGCTGGGGAGAAGAAAACCAAATGAGGACAAAAGCACAAATACAAAAATAAACATAAGTCAAGTTTGTGCTGCTGGGTAGTTTTCTTTCATCTTTCTGTGAGGTTAATTAACTGCACAATATGTCTTTGCCACTCTGATGCATCCAAAGTATCCCAGAAGGCTCCTCCTCCACAATCTAAATTATAACGATGCCTGACGGTTGCAGAATTTTTAGTTTAACTAGAGTGTACTGAATCATTCTGGACAATGCAAAAGTGAACCTTAACCATTGTCCATATTATAAACTGAACTTCCACTGCAGGATCTTACTGAGGCCAAGAGCTGGTGCTGACAGATTCCACAACACACATTCTGCACTCTGGCTGTGAGACGTCCTACCCCACACTATATCAAACCTACCAAATGCCCCCATCAACCACATTAATATTGCTTCAAAAGTTTTTACAAGGAGTATTGTAAATTTGCTTTTAAAATTATCTGCCTATGAGCCCTTCATTTCATTATAATTGGCGATTATTTATCTGCAGTTTTGAAGAATTGAGAAAAAATTATCCCACAGATTGTTTTCAATATATGAAGATGACAAGTTACCTTTTGTGAACACTTAACTAAACGTTATTTGGTTCTTTAGAGTTTTGTCCTTAAGTTTTACATCAAACATTTCTTTTCTAGTCCAAGATGTTATGATAGTCCTCTAACATCTCTTAAGCCCTGGACTTGTGCCTAAGTATCTAATGAATAAACAAGACCTTGGTGCCCCGACTCTAAGATTCCGATGAGAGACTGAATCCATAAAGGGATAGTGGACAGAATATATGTGACAATAGAACTCTGAGCTACAATTCCTGCAACAGACAGCCCAGAGCAGACAGGACTAGTCATGGCCTGCCAGCTACTCTATTCCTCCTTTCTCTCCAATCAGAACTTGCCTCAAGCCTTCCCTTTTTCCACTATAAAGCTTATTTCCCTAATTGCCTTTGAGTCTCTGCCAACCGCCGGTGATTGTGGCTGATTCCCTTGCTATAGTAAGTACCAAGTGAATAGCTTCGCTTGTTTTCATTCAACTAGTCTTCCTTTATTTCCAAGCTAGCAAGGAAATATCAGACAGGAGCTGGTGACTGACTCCACATCTGACTTCTAATGATGTCTTTCTTTCCAGCTTGCATTTAGAGGTCTACATGACATTATATGCCTAATGAAGAGAGAGGGAATCAGCAGTTTACATTGAAGAGACTAAAGAATTTGGTAATTCAATACCATAGCAGTATAGTCCATTCTGATTGATAAAATATTGGTGCATTTTAAAATAATAAAGTTTTTACTAATCACTTTTTGAAGCAGATTAATCTGCAAAATAGTGGCCTTTATGCAAAAGACCACATAATCCCTGGCCAAAGGTAAGAATCATTTAGGATCATTCAAATCCAACTAGGAGTAACAATACAAAGAGAAATGGCTATTAGTCACATGGGTGTCAAAATTATTTCTCTTTCTTGAGAATATAAAAAAAAACCTTAGAGCTACAATGTTATATTAGTGAACATAATGAAATAAAACTGTGCAATATTGACTCCCAATAGCCTTACCTTCATTCACTACCTTTAGCTGTAGAGGTTTTCTCATTCCTCCACAGACTTCAACAGCATAATGTAGGAAATCAGCAATTTAAACATAGTCCATTTTATTATTGATGCAAAGACAAACCAGTGAGGAGAGAAACATAGATCTGAATTTCAAGTATCCAAAGCTGTATAATTAAAATTCAAGATTATACTTAATCATCCAGATTTCCCAATTGTATAAGCAGTGCTCTAGAATTAGGGCAGTCTTGACTCACTATAGCATCTTTTACTGTTCTCATTTGCTGACTGAAATACTATGGCCAGAAACAAACAGAAGAAAATGAGTGTATGTGTATGTGTATGGATGTATGTTTGTGTGTGTTCCAAAGAACCGTATTCCTATTGTTTCTACATGCCCTTGATCTTAAGTGTTCTCATCTCTCTCTCTCTCTCACATACACATGCACATACACACACATGCACGCGCACAAACACACAACTGTAGGAGGTGATGATGATGTGAATTAGCTTGATTGTGGTAATTATTTCACAATGTAGATATATACCAAAACATCATGTTGAATATCTTAAATTATTTATAATTTCAGTTTGTCAGTTGTACCTCAATAAAGCTCAGAAAAAATGAAATAAATTTATTAATAATATAAATATATGGCAGTAAAATATATAGACAATTTATTTTCATGTATGATGAATATATATTTTAACATTTAATCATTGATAAAACATTAATAATGAATAAAGTTATGGATGAGACTGAAATAGCTACAGTCTATAAAATACAGTATTCAGTGTTACCTTGTAGCTTGTAGGCAAAGTTTCTATCAATTATGCTCAGGTGTGTTAGCCAACTGCCAAGATGGCCCTCCAAGAGTCACATATTCTGGAATTTACTTCCAGTTGTATGCTTTTACACATTTTACCAGGGTGGGCCTGTGTGATCAATAGAATAAGGCAGAAGAAATAATGATGTGTCACACCCGAGATGAAGTATAAAAGTCACTGTGATTCTCTCTCATCACGGGATGTGGGGAAAGCTAGCTGCCATGTCCTGAGCACTACTATGGAGAGGTCCATTTAGCAAGAAACTGAGGCCATGATTGAGCAGTGTTGGAGGCAGACTGCCAGCCCCAGCCAACTGTAGTCCCAGTTGACATTTGACTGCAACCTCATGAAAGACCCTGAGCTAAACCACAAGGTAACCCACTCACTCTCAGAATCTTAATGCTCAAAAATTGTATGAGATAACAATGTTTGTTGCCTTATGTTGTTTCTTTAGGGCTTCTTTAATTTTTAATTTAATTTTTTAAATTAATGTAAATGTTAGTTCAATTCTTTAATTACTAATCTATAATAATTTAATTTGATTAATTTAATTTAATTTTTCATTTTAATTATTATGGGTAAATAGTAGGTTTATATATTTATGGAGTACATGAAATGTTTTGTGACAGGCATGCAATGTGTAACAATCACATCGTGTAAAATGGAGTATCCAACCCCTCAAGCATTTATCCTTTGTGTTACAAACAATTCAATTATGCTCTTTTAGTCATTTTTAAATGCACAATTAAATTATTATTGACTACAGTCTCCTGTTGTGCTATCAAATACTAATTTTGTAGTAATTTGTTATGCAGCAATAGATAACAAATGCAGGTGGAGATAAAAATATACAATAACTAAAAGGATAATAATTAAACTGTTGCAACTTAGCCTGTATGTGGAAATTTACTTATCTGCAAAAGAAAATATATTTTTATGTAAGTACAATATCATTTTAGATAACTACTAAATCAATGAATATATGCAAAGCATTTACAACAATGGCTGACACATAGCAAATTCCATATAAATAGCATATATGAAAATGATAACCAATTAAGGCAAAATAAAAAAAAAATAGGGCTGGGCACGGTGGCTCATGCCTGTAATCCCAGCACTTTGGGAGGCTGAGGTGAGTGGATCACCTGAGCTGAGGAGTTCAAGACTAGCCTGGCCAACATGGTGAAACCCCATCTCTCCAAAAAATACAAAAATTAGCTGGGCGCTTGCCTGTAATGCCAGCTACTTGGGAGGCTAAGGCAGGAGAATCGCTTGAACTCAGTAGGTGGAGGTTGCCGTGAGCCGAGATCGCACAACTGCACTCCAGCCTAAGTGACAGAGTGAGACTGTGTCTCAAAAAATAAAGAAAAAGAAAAAAAAAAACTAAATAAAAAACTTATCAGAGGCATGAAGTTAAAATTCTCACAACTTGAAAACAAGCACTTTTTAAATATTATTTTTGTAGCTGGATAAGTTAATTCCAGTCACTTCCTATTAGATGAGAGATTTGGAATCAGAAAGATTGTAACCGGCTCCTGACGCCTCATTATTCACTGTTAATTGAATGAATTTTGTGACTTAACCCAGGGTTAGGAGGGAATCAAGAGCTCTTAACCTGACAGTAGTGGGGTTGATGCAGAAACTGCAGAGCTGACTTCATGTTAACAACCAAGATGTGCTTTTCTTATATGAGACTAGAATATGTTTTCAGATGTAACAGCCTCTTTGGGGAGGTATTTGAACCTAAATTATCTTCTTCAGGCCAGAGGCTATGCTCCATTAGCATTTAGCAGGAGACCAAGTAATTTTTCTACCTTTAAAACTAATTTTTCTCCTTGTTGGTGGTGATAGTAGCTTTTCTTTAATTCTTAAGACAAAATTTCAGAAAAGCTAGAATTTTAAACATGACAGCTTCAAAAATGGTCATCTCAGAAAGAGCAGCTGCAGAAAGAAGCTGTTTCAAGCTACAGCCGCTTCAAAGTATTAGCCTTTGGAGATAGTAGGTGTTCGATTCGGCAGGGTTCTAATACCAGGACTGTGTTTACATTCAAGTTAAACCAAATGTAATTAAAATGTATTTCTTCAAAGTAGGGACCGCTTTGTGTAAGAAAATAATTGAAATATCTATTTATGCAAAATTTAAGTTTCTACACTTAAAACTCCCATCTTGACCATGCTAATAAGGATGCTGAATATTGGATCAACATTTTTCCCTTTTGAGTAGCACTATGTATTTATCCTTTGGTTAACTTTCCCATCATTTATGTTTAATTCTAATGTGAAAATTAAAAGTATATATCTGTATGCAAAACAAGGGCTATAAATCTAATTTTCATTATGATTACCAAAGTTATCTGAAACTTTTTAAAAGGAGGAGACATAAATTTGTATAGGCAAAGAAAAACCCCTTCTCCGAATATACCTCTCTTGCAGCAGCCACTGTTGATACCTCCACTGAAACATGTAAATCTTCCTTAATGTCAAGTGTGATGGTGATTTGTCAGCTTTGATCTGACCTGATCCCTTTACAACACTGACACCCTGACTACTCCTTAGAAAATGTTTGCTCTTTCAGCTACATTGCCTGTGCTTTCTGCAGTTTCTCCACTTATACTTTTATCTCATAGATCAGTCCTCTTAGCTGGTTTATTTTTTCTTTATCAGTCACGAATTGAGTTGCTCCCAGAGTTCTGTCCTCATCTGACATTTCTTTCCAACCTTTACTGTATAACCTCATTCCATAATTTTGACTCATTTTTGCTGGTCACCTCCACGTTTCTATCTTCCAGGATACACTAATTATCTCCTGTGCCCCATCTTCCTCTTCTCATTTAGCAGATTTCTAGGGTTATTATCTTTAAAGGGATATCTGCTGCACATTTATAACTCCACAACCCACAAGAACTTAAATTCAGCATATCAAGCACGATCTCATTTTCATACCATACCTATAGCATCTCCTCATCAGGAGTCTCCTGTTTCAATAAATCATGATGCCTCTTACCTAGTTACTAAATATTGAGATTTTCTATGTTTCTCCTCTCCCTGCACTCTCCTCATAAGAGTCAATTCTAGCATTCTACTTGCTAGCATTTCTTCAAGTTATTCTCATTTTTTGCCATTATACTTTCCTTAGTTTGGAATTTATTATTTCTTGCCAAGATTCCTATATTAACTTCCCAATTAGAGTCCCTACCTCCAACTGTGTGTCATGGTAGGCAGAATAATGGCCCTCCAAAGATGCCCATGACCTATTTCTTGAAACTTGTGGATATGTTACCTTACATGACAAAAAGACTTTGCCAGTGTGATTAAGGTTAAGGACTTTAGAATGAGGAGATCATCCTGGATTTTCTGGATAGGCTCAATCAAATCCCATGAGCCCTGAGTTTAAGCAGGAACATTTCCTGAATGCAATCACGAAGAGGTGTGAGAACATAAGAAGGGTCAGGGAAATGAAATTTTGCTGTCATTGAAGATGGAGGAAGGGACCAGAAGCCAAGGATTACAGCTGTATCTAGGAGCTGGAAAAGTCAAGGAAGCAGATTTTTCCATAGAGCTTCCAGAAAGAAACACAGTCTGTTGACACCTTGATTTTAGCCCAGTGAGTCCTGTGTCCATATTCTGACCTATAGAATTAAATAATAAACATAAATAGATAAAATATTTTCATATATAACGTATATGAAAATATATATACCATATTTTTAGTATAAAATAATAAATATGTGTATTTTTAAGCAAATGAGTTTGTGGTAATTTGTTAGGGAAACAGAGAAAACTAATATATCCCTATGAATAATTTTTAACTTCACTAACAGAGGATCTTTCTAAAATGCCAATATGTTCATGAAAATATGTTTCTTAATTTTTATGCTGTATAACAAATTGCCACAAACTTAGCTGCTAAAAAAAATACACACATTTATTATCTCACAGTTTCCATGGATCAGGCACACCTTAGCTAAATTTTCTGCTCAAGATGTCAGCTGGAGTGGTGATCTCATTTAAAGCTCATGTTCCTCTCCCAAACTCACTGGTTGTTGACAGAAATCTGTTCCTTTTTCCTGTGGGACAGAAGCCTTTAGTACCTAGAAGACACTGGCAGTTCTCTTCCAGGTTCCCTTTCCACACATGGCAGATCATTTCTTCAGGGCCAACAGGAAAGCAACTGCTATTGCTTCTCCTTTCTGTGATCTCAAGACCTTCTTGTGAAGGGCTCAACTGATTAGTTTGCATCGACCCAGGATAATCACTTTTGATAAACAAAGTCTATTTATAAAGGAGCTTAATTACATTTGTAATCCTTCATTTTGCCATATAACATAATTACAGGACTAACCTCCCATTGCATTTGTTATAAGCATGTTACAGGTTCTACCTACGCTCAACAGGAGGCTCTTACAAGTGTGTGGGTCCCTTGATCATCATAGAATTTGGCCTACTATATATGCTACTTAAAAATTCTGGCCCCTGTATTTCTTCTCTCACCTCCATGCTTTTTTACTTGTCCTTCTAGAATGTCCTCCTGGAATGTATTCAACACCCCCACCAACCTTCGAGATGCTACTTCCAATCCTGTGTTTACCTCTGGCACAGCATCATTCAAACTGAACCAACATAGTAAATTATCACACTCGGAAATCTTTTCTCTAAAAATAGATTTAATACATTATAATACCGTGTGTGTGTGTGCGTCTGTGTGTGTATAAATCCATTGGGTTTCTTTGGCTAATATCTCAAGAAAGCTGAGTATAGCTAACTGTACCCTTCCTTTCTGTCAATGTTACAAATGTTTTCAATCAACAAATCTTCTATGGTTCTGCCTGAGGTGACTGCGTTCTTCCCTGTGTGTTGTGGCCATTAATTTTATACTTTGGGAAATGGTTTTGATCCATAATTGCTGACAAAAGTTGTACAAATAATAGTGTTAGACCTGTCACAAAGTATCAGAGAAAGAGAATCATGATGAATATTAAAATGCAAATTTTCTGTAGGAAATTGTAGTGTAGGATAAAGAATAAAAATCATCAGGCAATTAGGTAGTGACAGAAGCCATTTGATATTGTGGCAGTCATTGCGCATATCATTGTGTGAATTGGATGGAACATATCTGGAGGACCTTGATCTTAGGAGCTGAAGCCTGTCTTAACTGCAGGGGTGATTTGGACACATTGAAGAAGCAGGATAAACCTGTACCCCAAATTTAGTTTGAATGTTAAGAATGATGTCACATACACCAAGAGGGTGCAAAAACATTTATTATTCGGCCGGGTGCGGTGGCTCACGTCTGTAATCCCACCACTTTGGGAGGCCGAGGCGGGCGATCACGAGGTCAGGAAATCGAGACCATCCTGGCTAACATAGTGAAACCCCGTCTCTACTAAAAATACAAAACATTAGCTGGGCGCGTGGCGGGCGCCTGTAGTGCCAGCTACTCGGGAGGCTGAGGCAGGAGAATGGCGTGAACCCGGGAGGCGGAGCTTGCAGTGAGCCGAGATCCCGCCTCTGCACTCCAGCCTGGGCGACAGAGCAAGACTCCGTCTCAAAAAAAACAAACAAAAAAACACACTTATTATTCATATAATGAGGCTTTCAGGGAGAGAGCATAGTAGGCCTCCCTCACTAGTCTGAAATGTCTTGAGAGAGTAAGGGAAGCAGACTGGCTTGGGTTTTTATCGTAGTTAGGAGGCAGGGCCAGGGTGCGGGGTCCCACATGCAGATAAGGACATGTGTGGTTTAGACTTCCTACTACTACCAAAAGAGGGAGAATCTGGGCTTTTCTTCCCCTGGTGTAGAAAGGACAATGGAGGCATAAAACCTTAAAAACTATTAGATCAAACAAAAAAAAATAGAGTTAGATTATTTATTACAAAGAAATTTGGGAGATTTGAGAAAGATTGCCAATATATGATGTTGGAAATGCATTTGCATAGGAATATTATAATGAGTTCATAGCTGAATTATTTTATGCTCTATATCCAGGTCTGTTGTGCCCACCCAACTCCCAAAGGCACGCAGGAACACAAGTAATTGACTGTTGAACATCCAGATATCTCAGCAATAGATTTTGAACAACCTGAGGACAAGAAGCACATTTTACATGTCTTCATATTCTCAGACTTGAACATGGTACTCTAACATGGAACTAGCATACAGTAAATGTTCAATAAATGTTTATTGAATAAATGAATCTATTCACTCTAATATACTTTTAAAACTTATTTTAAAATATTTGAGCATACATAGTGTGGTAGCAGGTATGATAATTCACCCTTTGGGCAATTAAAGTGTGTACTACTTTAATCAGGATTACACACTCCAAGATGGTTGCTTATCATTTTAAATACTCTTACCAGGAATCCTCATTCCAGATGCAGCTTCCTCAAAAGCTTACATTATATGTATTTATCATGAACATAATAGGGTATGAATTGACATAGGGACTCCATTGATAAAATAAGTAGTGTCCCAGTTATGTGGATTGACTAGAAATACTGTGTAGCCCCTTGGCCCTGGCATGAGCATGCTCTAAGAATCTAATAAGCCAAGTAGTCCATCTCCTTGGGAGTGATGCTTATAGCTTAGGGCTCCATTCAGGCTTCCGCTCAGAAATATATAGAGGAGCCTGAATCGCAGGGCTCTTGAATACAACCCAAAATGGCCAAAGCACGTGAGCCAGGCCTCTCTTGTCTTGGGGTAACCTCATTCTTTCACCACAGTTGTATCAGTTGCCAAGGGTGTCACACGATTTTTTTAAAAGTTGGGAGATAATACTCTAGAATTTGTTTGTAACAGCCTCTTATAAGAGTTGTTAAAAGTGGTGAGAGCTAAGACCTCAGAGAGCTTACAAGAACAACATACATGATTTTTTTTTTTGCCTGTTCTCTAATATATGTTTTTACATATTCAGAATTGTGTATGCAGAATTGGGTCTGTCTTTATCTGGCCATCTTCTTAGAAGGACATGAGTCACATTAGATTAGGGGCCATATTATTCCGGTATGACATCATCTTAATTATATCCACAGTGTAATTAAAAATAAAGTCACATTCTAAGGTACTGGGAGAGAGAACTTCAACATATGCGTTTGAATATACAATCGGGCAGTGAGATTGTGTAGGAAGTCTACAGCCATCACTCGCCTCCATTCATCAAAGGCTACTGATATCTGCAGCAAGAAATATAAATAATGTAAACCACTAAGCCGGTTTAGATAGGTTCACAACAATCCCTAGTTTATCATAGTAAAAAGAAAGATTCTTTAATACTTCTTCAGACTTATAATTAAGAAATATTTCATGTAGAGGGTCTTACTGGTTTCCCGGGAATACCATAACAAAGTATCACAAACCACATGGCTTAAAACAACAGAAATGTATTGTTTTACAGTTTTGGCAGCTACAAGCTTGAAATCAAGGTATTGGCAGCACTGCACTCCCTCTGAAACTTGTAGAGAAAGAGTCCTTCTTGCCTCTTCCTAGACCCTGGTAGTTGCTGGCAGTCTTTGGCATTTCTTGTCTTGTAGATGCGGCACTTTAACATCGTCCTCAGAGACCGTCACATGGTATTTTCCTTGTGTTTCTCTGCCTTTATGTGGCCATCTTCTTAGAAGGACACCAGTCACAATGGATTAGGGGCCTCATCTTAACTAAATATACCCACAGTGTAATTAAAAATAAAGTCACATTGTAAGATACGGAGGCATAGGACTTCAACATATTTTGGGCAGGGAGATACAATTCAACCCAGAATAGGGTCTATTTATTAACTTGAGCATCTGAGACCAAAAGATAGCTGTTGTTTAATTATTCATTCAAGAGATACTTGTTTAGTTTCTCTTGTGTATGAAATGCTAAAATTTCAGTCCTTGTTCTCAATCTAATGCTGGGGCAAAAGCTAGTAGATGCTGTGAAGTCACTGTTCCAGTGGCAGGTTAGGCCTCATTATGGGGAAGCATAGAATTTGAGAGAGGAAAATAATTATAACAGATTAGGTTACCACTCTATTGAAAGTTTAAAAAGCAAACACACACATCTGTTCTAAGTTCTAAAATGTTCTAAGCTCCCATTAGGAACCTTCATTTCTTCTGAAAAAAAGTAAAATTTTTAAATATCTGATCTCATAGAAAATAAAGCTAATAGCATAACAAGATGATTCAGCAACTGAGAAAGCAGTTTAGGATGCAGAAAACCAGCGTCCATTTATCAGCTTCCACATTTCTTGTGTTATCGGAAGTAACCAGTGTTGTCAGCCTCAAAGAAGAAAATATGACAATAGTGTTTTTGTTTTCACCAACAGGTGAAATCATGTTTCAATCCCTTTACTGGCAAAGCATTTTTGCTTTGAAATATAATAAGTTTAATGCTTATGTAACTTCATTACACACTTCACATCGGAAAATCAGAACAGCATATCTATTTCCTATAAAGAAACAACAATAACAACAAACCTCAATTTTGCTTCTTAGTAGCACAGAAGTAGGTCCAGAAAAGGATTCAGGAAAGCTCTTAACCCCAGGCTCATGCCATGGGTTACACATGTACAACATCCTCCTTAGACACAGAAATTTTGCAGCTCACCCACCTGGCCTTCAACTGGTGAGCAGGCCTGGTTGTCATCCCTCAAGTGTCCTAGTTTCTCTGTAACACCCTCCCCACTGGTCTCTGAAGCTCACACTCTTTCTCTCTCTGCTTCCTGCCCACCCTTCAAGGTTCCTCCTCTTCTCCCAGCCTCTTTTTACCTTCTCTGATGCTGAAGAGGGCTTTAGATGCTTGTACTGGAGGAATTTCTTCTGTGCATTGTGCTAAAATGTCTGTCTCTCTGTTCCGAATGACATTCAGGGGCAAAAAGCCTTCTCCTCCCTTAATGTTTCTAACCTGGAAAGTGCCTGGTGCCAGAATTAGAATTGGCACATACCATGCCCCAGCTACAGGACGGGGTGGGAGAAAAAAATATCCTTCCATATTTAAATTTGGGGAAAAATTTAATGTCGTTAATCTTAGGCAGGAGGACATAAAGAGATTCCGACCATATGCATTTACACTGTAACATACTCTTAAGCATGTCACAAGAAGAGGTAGTGTGAAAGAGAAAGAAAAAGAAGGAAGGAAGGAAGGAAAGAAAGGAGAAAGAGAGAAAGGGAGCAAGAAAGAGAGAGAAAGAAAAAGAGGAAGGGGCAAGGGAGGATGGGAGGAAGAGGAGAAAAGAAGGAAGAAAGGTACAGAAAATTAAAATTATCCCCTCCAAATGTAACAAAAAGGTTGTTACTTGTATTGATATTTTGAAGATGGGATGAAGGACAGAAATTTACTCTATGAAGTTAAGTCTTAACCTTGAAAGAGTAATGATGATAGTGATAATCTTTTCCCTTTGAGCCATTCATGGAAAAATTAATATGTATTGTTTTTAAAAGATAATACTAGATTGGGTATGTTATATTTATTTTTAGGTAACATAAACAAAAAAAAATCCTTAAGTTAATATGTTTTCAATTCTGTATCTTCTAATATTCTAAATGTCTTCCCAACATACTAAATATCTTCTAATTCTAAGAGGCATAAAAATTAGATAAAAATCCAATTGTCTCTTGTCCTCTTACCTTAAATGACTTTTTTTTCCAGAATGACTATAATTTCATAATAAAGTACATGGTCCTTACACTTGGGGTGTTTTGTACAGTGAATTTTAGATGTGTGATATAACTCTAACATATGATTATAAAACAAGTTCTCCCAGTCTGGTGAATGTAAGCTGATAGAAAGTTGCCCCACACAGATGGTGCTTGGATGAAGGCATTTGTCTCCTAGCAGGAGGCTTACGTGGTAAAGCTCTAAATTCCTGCTGGACAAAATATGCAAACCACAGAACCACAGGGTGTAGTGATCATATTTGCTTAGGTTTTCATTCATTAAAAATACCAGTTGAATTGTATCACTCCAAATAGTATACTGTACTGATACACATGGAGTTAGCAGCCATTCTTCGAAAACTAAAATGCATTTTTTTATTTCAATGTGAGTGTGGTAGGCAAAATAGTGGCCCCCCACAAATGCCAATCCACAGAACCTGTGGATATGTTACTTTATATGGCAAAATGGACTTTGCAGGTGCGATTAAATTAAGGGTCTTGAGATAAGGAGATTTTACTGGATTATGTGGGTGGATATAATGTAATCTCAAGGGTCCTTCTAAGAAAGAGGCAAGAGGGTCAGATCAGAGGAGGAGAAGAACCCAGAAGCAGAGGAATTTGGCAGCCTCTAGAAGATAGAAAGAGCAAGGAATGGATGCTCGCCTGTATCCTCCAGAAGGAACTCAGCCTCTGATTTCAACCTCATAGGACCTATTTTAGATTTCTGACCTGCAGATTCTAAGATAATAAATTTGTGTTGTTTTAATCCACTAAATCTGTGGGAATTTGTTATAGCAGCTATAAGAAACTAATGCAGTGGGTCATATTACTTGGTATAAGACAATCAATAAAGTGCAATACTGAAGAGCTTAGGCTCTGAGTGCAGACAGACCTGTTAGAATATGCTGCTCTGACTCTTGTGTAATACTAGGCTAGATAATTAACATCCTGAAGACTAAATGTTTCTTATTTGTAGAATGGATATAAAAAACAAAGTTTTTATAATGATCAAAGGTGATATTTGCAATGCACTTTAGAAGGTGTCTAATTCTTGTGACAAATATTAGCCACTGTTATCACATATTAGCACATATCTTTACCAAAATTCAAAAGTGTTTTTACTATAATATTAGCAAAGGAACATTGGAAAACCCTGTCTTAGGTAGATATTATCATCCCCTCATTGCTGCCAGGAAAATGAAACTTCAACAGTTGAATTGAACAAAGTTATCCGGAGCCACACTCAGAATTTTATGTTTGAATATGAAGCAGAATATAGAAGTGCTGAATCTGGGAAATATGATCCATCTATAACTTCGCAAAATGGAAGGAAGAACAGAAGATTAGATTGTAACTTGGACCACAATTTTTTAAAATATTCTCTTTTGGAAACAAAAGCATAATCAGGCAATTTGTAGTCAGCTTTCTATTATAGATACCAAATCATACTCTTGGAAAACTTGAAAGTAATTGACTTTTTATTTATTTTTAAATACCTGGAGCCATAACTTTAACCTACCTTAGAAAACAAATGTGGCTTTTTATTTTCACATCAGGATATTTTTAAAAGGTTAGTTTGAAGTGGCTATAAATATGTGAAGATTTCAACAGCTAAGACAAACATCTCAGTAAATAACTTAATTGAGCTGTGAATATTTAGTGATTGAAATCCGATTACTTTGTGGCTTAATTTGAGTACTGCTTGACTGCTCTGCAGTTTCAGGCAATTTAACAATGTAGACAGCATATGAAGATGGAATGTTAAATAGTGACTGAGGCTCTCAAAGTAAAAATGTCTGAGTTGTGTTCCATTTTGTAAGCATGCCATTGGGTGAGATGCAGCCCGGATTCAAAAACTCCTAATGGGCAGAATATATAAAAGTCACTGAAAGCACAGATTCTTTCCCCCCACATATTTGGATAATTAGTTTTACTCTCTTGTTGAATTTTGATGCTCACTGGGCTCATAAAGATTAATAGCATAACATGAAAAATCACCTTCGCCTCCGTAAAATACAGTTCTCTCTATGACGGTAATTAAGTAGGGTCAATGAGTTCTTGTGATGACCTTGTGCTTTTAGAAGATATTTAGGGTAGAGGCTCTTCTGATGGATGTTTTTGATATTCTAAAACCCAACTAATGAATTTCTGATATTTTGCAATGCTGTATATGTAGAGACACTGAGCTTTAAGAGATTCATAATAAGCTAGGTCAAGAGAGAGAGCAAACTTGGACACTGCATGCTGAACAAACTGTTTTCCTTGGTCTATCTTTTTAAAAGTATATTTCAGATTAGTGTTTATATAAGGATTCTCCAGAGAAACAGAAGCAATAGGACGTTTATATGTGTTTGTGTGTGTAAAAAAGGTATTATATCTAAGGAATTGGCTCACGTGATTATGGGGGCCAGAAAGTCCCAAGTTCTGCAGGGTGAGTTGGCAAGCTGGAGATCCAGAAAGTCAATGGGTTAGTTTCAGTCCACAGGTTAGAAGGCCCAAGGCCCAAGAAGAATTGATGTTAAGTCTAAAGGCAGGAAAAAGCTGATATCCCAGTTTGAAGGCTGTCCAGCCAGAAGAATTCTCTCCTACCTGGGAAAGGTCAGCCTTTTGGTGCTATTCAAGCCTTCAGCTGATTGGATAAAGACTACCCAACATTAAGGAGGCCAATCTGTGTTACTCAGTCTTCCAATTCAAATACAAATCTTATCCAAAAACACCCTCACAGACACACCCAGAATCATGTGTGACCAAATATCTGGGCACTCCATGGACCAGTCAAGTTGACACATAAAATTCACCGTCACATTGCTTCTGTCATTAGTTCCTTTTATTTCACCTTCAAAATAAAGCTGTAAGTTCTATTCATCTCCACCCCTGGCACTCAGCCCTGGACTAACACAACAGTCTCAGTTTTTCTACATTGATCTCACCCCTGTCCCTTTCTTTTCTTCTCACAGAAATCAGATGCCTTCTTTAGAAACTGATCCTGTTACTATTTTCTCAAAACCTGTCAAGGTCTTCTTAGTTAAGAAAAAATTAACACGCCATGGTGCCTCATGCCTATAATCCAGCATTTTGGGAGGCCAAGGTGGGAGAATCACTTTGGCTCAGGAGTTTGAGACCAGCCTGGGCAATATAGTGAGACCTCATCTCCACCAAAAATCAAAGAAAATAGCTGGGTGTGGTTGTGTGTACCTGTAGTCCCAGCTACTTGGAGGCTGAGGCAGGAGGATCACTTGAGTCTGTAAGTCTAGGCTGCAGTGAGCTGTGATCGTGCCACTGTACTCCAACCTGGACAAAAGAATAAGACCCTGTCTCAAAATAGAAAAAACTTGAAAATCCTCCCCTTGACTCTCAGGGTCCTATTCTGACTGCTGCCCACCTCTGCAGGCTTGTTCTCATCTTTATTTACATCAATATATCAACATATTATTATTTCAATATGAAATCAACATAACAATAGGAATAAGATATTTTACATCCCTTTTGCCATACTGTCTTCAAAACAACCTGGACCAGCATTTCTTGATTTGGACCGGCCAGATGTTGAGTACTCAAAGCCACATGTGGCACTAGTGTTGGTCAGGGCAGTTCTAGAGGATCGATTAGTTACTGTCAATGGGAATATCATATCAGGAGAAATATAGGTCATTTAATACAGGGGTCCCCAAACCCCAGGCCACAGACATCAAGGGGTCCGTGGCCTGTTAGAAACCTGGTTGCACAGCAGGAGGTAAGCCGCAGGCGAGCAAGCAAAGCTTCATCTGTATTTGCAGCCACTCCTCATTGCTTGCATTACCACCTGAGCTCTGCCTCCTGTCAGATCAGCGGCAGCATTAGATTCTCATAGGAGCGCAAGCCCTATTGTGAACCACATATGTGAGAGATTTTTCTCTCACATGTTTGCATGTTCCTTATAAGAACCTAATGCCTGATGATCTGTCACTGTCTCCCATACTCATAGATGGGACTGTCTCATTGCAGGAAACAAGTTCAGGGCTCCCACTAATTCTACACTATGATGAGTTGTATAATTATTTCATTATATGTTGCCATCTAATAATAATGGAAATAAAGTGCATAATAAATGCAATTTGCTTGAATCACCCTGAAACCATCCTCTTTCACTGGTCTGTGGAAAAATTGTCTTCCACAAATCTGGTCCCTGTTGCCAAAAATGTTGGGGACCACTGATATAATATATTATTTCCTTCACAAACAAAAAAGCATTTTTTTCTAGAGTAAAAAAAAAAATGCCTGAGAAGTAAAATCTTTTCTAGTAATTTCTAAGCTAAATTATTTTATGTCCATGTAAATTATAATTATCCATCTAATAAATTCTAATACCTTAGATTTAATTGTTGTTCATTTTCTTAGTATTAACATTTCATTTTTATAATGATTATATATTAATGTTGTGACAAATTATGATGTTTCAATATACTTATATGAAATGTTTCCTTACCAACAAAGAAGTATTTCATAAAACCATTTTTGGCATTTATAATCAAATTAATGCAACAGTAAACACAACAGCATGTTCATAATTACTGTGATAAATGTGGTGTAATTGTAAGAGCTACAAGCATCTATCCTTGATACATTGTAATATTGCTATTAAGGAAACAAAAGATATTTTAAACACTTTCTAATTTTTAATTTCAATAAAGACTGAAAACTACTAAAATTGATTGTAATGTGAGCAAAACTACACTCCATTAGTTCTGCCCTGAATTAACTTTTTTCCAGTTGATTATACTTTTTCAGCTTTTATATCACTGAGAACTAAGCAATTGTTCAGTCATGAAAGACCGTTTAAATTTGGTGGTTTCAATTGGTCATTTGTACTTACTAAATACAATTCTGAGTGTCTGTGTATAAATTGCAGTGATCATTTAGCAGCTGACTGGTGGGTCATCTATGCCCATAGTAGAAACAAACTCTTCAAATTAATCAATGGTCACAAGCACAGCCAGAAATAGAAGTTTAAACATAATTCGCTTAAACCATCTATATCTCAATCATAAAATTAATATGAATCATTACATCTTGAAGTGAGAAGTTGTCATTCATATCCAAGTATCCTAAAAGGTTGTCTACAAAATAAAAAAATTGGGTATTCCAAATCTTCAAAACAATCATTCTTCCTAGTCTATAGATGCCATGGTTATCCAAAGAAATACAGGAAGTTCTATTTAGTTTCATGCTGGAATTAAGCTTAATATTTCAACATTTCCCGTTACTCTTTCATTAGGAGCAACTAACCATAAGGAGTGGAAGATGTATCTTTGTCAATGAAGTAGACATTCAGGGTACAAATGAGATATATGTTGGCAAATTATTAGAAAAGAGCCAGGTGATAAGGATTTGAAAAACCTTGCTTTCTCCTTCCTAACATGGTTTAGCTCCAGCCTGAATATTTCTTGAGTTCTTGATGAAAGCAAAATTATATCAGTCTGTGATTCAGATATAACTTCATGTTTGGAGGAGAGAGTTGTTTCCTAACAGCCACCTGAAACTCTAAGCTAACTTGCTTCTCCCTATTATAAATATGGAATTCTACAAAATCATCTGTCTCCCCTGGACCCCTATCCTAGCTACAGTTTCATTGTCACTCTTCCAGGTCCTTCTGGTTTGATACTAGTATCTTTCCAAGCTTCTGTTTAGTCTCTTCAATCTTCAGACATTGTTTCCAGACGTTTCCCTCATTTCCCCTTCCTGTCTTAATTCACACTTCCTTCCAGGAATTATCCTAGCCATACACTTTCTGCTTATAATAATTCTGTCTTCCTTCAATAAGTTTTTGTGATATTATAAAAATAACATTCCTAAGATCAATATGTTCATCTAGATATAGATGAAGAAATCTGTTAACTTGTTAAAATAGGTATTTTGGTTTTCTTCGAATTGTGCAGAAGAAACAACGTTCCACTGCCTATAAAGCAGTGCTTCTCAAACCTGATTGTGTAGAGGAGAACAGATTTATTTCTCACCCATCATAAGGTGCATTGCTGACTCCTCATGACAAAAGGCAGTTGTTCATGTCATGGCAGCCTTCAAAAATGAAGACAGAAAGACCCAGGGAAAACCACGTATTGTTATGGACAGTCATGCAGAAGTTTGAATGGTAAAAAATTGAAGGGAAGTTGACAAGGTTTGTTTGTCCAGATCCTTCTTGGTGTTTCTGAGTGACATGCCTTTCCTCCGGTTTTAGGGCAGGACACCTTTCAAATGAGGGTGTTCAGAGGAGAAGCAGCGGAATAGATGGGAGAGGTTTCCTAGGTCTTATGACCTGCTTCAGGGGATAATGGAGGAGGAAGAGTGAGAGTGGCCTTCCTGCTTCTGCTGGTTCCTCAAATGCCAAAGAGCCCTATTTTGGGGTAGCACTTTCTGCACCACATCAATCACACACAGGAAATACATGCTGGGGCCCAAGGCCCACCTCAGGGGCTCTGATTTAAATGACTTTGGGTGAAGCCCAGTCATCTGTATTTTTAAAGTGATTCTGATATACAATCAAGGACAAAAATCTGTTGTAATGTGTTAGATTATAGAACTCTGGGTAAAAAGAGCAGCCCTGAGTAAGGAAATTACTACCAGCTCAGGTTCAGTAGAGACAAAGAAAGTACTGAGAACAGATGTTCTGAGGTGGACTTGCATGAGAAGAGGAAACAAAAATAGTCAGGGAAGCTGGGAACCAGGGAACAAGGTAGACTGTCAATGTTGAAAGAATTTAAAGGCCATTTGTGAACAATTTATACTCAAAACTAAGGACAGAATTAGTAACAGGAAGATGTTAAGGATGTATTTAATGACTTAAACTAGGAGCAGAGTGTAAACTAAGATAATGAGTCAGGCCGAAATCAAATAAAAGAGATAATAAACCTACTCTTAGAAAGAGAGATGATCAAAATTAATGCCAAATCTAGTTAGTAAAAGGAAAAAAAAAAAAAAAAAACAAGAAAACAAAAAGAAACCTTCCCTAGTCCCCTGAGACTACCTCTACCATCTATCTCTTCCTCTTCCCTCCACAGCCCAGGCAGCATGGCTAAGAAATATGGTCCTATTTTTAATACTTCTTTGCCTCCAGGTACTCATCCACTTGTCCACTCACAGTGGTCGGCTTTCCAGAACAAGGACTCCAGAGCCACTCTCACTAGGTTCATCTGTGACCTCTTTACTGCGATATTGCATGGGCCTCTTTCAGTAATCTTATGGGGACTCTCAAGCAGACTTTGTCAGAGTTGATTGCTCTCTTATTGAATTCCTCTCTCTTCCCTTGGCTTCTATGACATATTATCCTACTGGTTATCCTCCTATATCCTGGAAAAATCTTATTTTTTCACCTTAGTGTTCTCTTCTTACTTTTCTCAGGATCTGTCTTTAGCCCACCTCACACTCCACACTATACCCAGGCATTTTTATCAACTCCTGCGGTTCAACTGTTCTCAGAAGGCTGATGATGCACACATCTTTGTCTCCTGTACAGACACCTCCTCGAAGCTATAGAACTTGCATGTTCTCTCAGATTTTTCATGGGCACATTTACACTCAATATGTTCAAAACTGAGTTCATGATCTTTCTCTAAATTCTTATGATCAGATTCCCTTAGTCACCAATGTTAGAATTAATAAATCATTCTTGATGTTTTTTCTCCCTCTCTCCCCTATGCAAAATGCATAATCCTCCTCCACAAGGTATGGTCTAAGGACAAGAAGCTTTGACATCACCTGGGAGCTTGTTAGAAATGCAGAATCTCAGGCCTCACTTCAGACCTATTGACTCGGAATCTGTAGTTTTCAAGATCTTCTGGGTATTCTTACATACAGTAATGTATATACACTGCTCTGAAATTCACACCTTAAAAATGCCTCAAATTCAACTCCCACTCTTTATCTCTGATATAACTATCATAAGCCGAGCTGTGGGTTCTCAAAACTCGCTGCATATTACAATCCCTTGGGGGTTTTTTTGTAAATACCAATGCCAGGTTCTAGCCCTCCAGATTCTGATTTAATTCATCCAGAGTGGAGCCCAGGAATCAGTAAGTTTAAAAACATCCCCAAGATGTTTCACTATGTATCCAGAACCAAGAACCATTTATCTAAGCCAAAATCGCCCTTTAACTACATGATTATAATAGTCCTTAAACTAGTTCCTCTGTCTTCGGTCTTTCCAGCCCTCCTTATTTCCAATAGAGTGATCTTTCTTAAAATCTGTATGTAAGAACTTTCACTGGCTACTGTTGGCTCCAGCACTGAGTCTGCACAGTTCAACATCTGCCCCCTGCTTATTTATCCAAGGCCATTTCTTGCCATAGACTGTGCTCCCCTTGTACTCTTCTGTGTTGCAACCAACTGAGTTATTTGCAGTTCATCAAATGGACCATGGGGTTTTGTGCCATCGTCTTTGCTTTTAATGCTCCCTTTCTCTGCAGTGGCCTTCTTGGTCCTGATGCTGAAGATCTACTCTTTGCATACTCAATTTAAGCATCACCTTCTCTGTTATGCCTGTCCAGACCTTACCCTTACCTCCCTGTGGTAGACCTCATCACTCCGTCTCTTTGCCACTTTTACATTTAGTGCATATCTACAATACCACATTATAGTTATATTCTAATTATTTGTTGTTATTCCTAACTCTATCAGTCTACAAATTGGAAGCAAGAAGCATGTAATTCCCTTCTGCATCTCCAGAGCTTCAGAGACCGTAAGTATATATGGAATGCATATATGAAGGAATAAAGTAAAATTCATACATATTTCTCTTATACTTGATTAAAATGACGTGTTCTATAATTTGAAGATGTGCCTTTGCCATATAATGTTATAATATATAAATATCCAAATTTTCATCAAAAGACTGACTAAATTTTTATCTTAAGATAATTAGTTTCCTGCCTGACTGTAAGATTGAGGAATTATTATGCCATTAATCATGTGTCGCTCGGATGACATTTAGCCATCTCTTCTTGATTGTGAGGTATTAATAGAGGCCAGGAGTTAAAGTGGAGCCTTCGGGAGATAGACAACACCTAGTTCACATCCCACTTCTATTTGTCATCAGGGCAACTTTCAGCAAATTTCTAAACCCCACTGTTCTCGTCGATAGTGGAAAGACTTTTATCCACAGTAATAGAAAGTAAAATGAACTATTTTGACATCGTTTTTAATTTTGAGAGTAAAAAATTTTGAGTTTTCTCAACTACTCTTCTAAGAGGTGTGTCTGCTGTGACTTTCTTATCTAAAGAAGACACTACTAATCAGTTTATGGAAGCTCTCAGAGGTGGAACTTGGAGGACTTAAAAACCTAATCTATATTGAAAGGAGTAACTGATGTAACATAGCATTTTGTAACACTTATTTATCAAATATAACAAATATTTACTGAGTACTTTCTGCATATTAGGCACTGCGGAAGATATTAAATTAGTCCTTGCCGTTAAAACATTAATATAGGTGGATAAAAAGGCATGCATTCACTCTTGGGTGCAATGTACACTATTTGGGTGATAGATACACTAAAAACCCCATATCACCACTGTGAAATATATCCATGTAACACAGCTACACTCATACCCCTAAATCTATACACATAAAAAGCCAATGCATGTAATAATTATACCTCATATTTAGTACTTTATGCCAGATGATGCCTATATTGCATTAACTCTCATATCCACTCTAGAAGGTATTCATGATTAAAATCTTTGTACTGTAGATTTTTCATAATTTGAAGAGTGAAGTTTCATAGTCTGCTCAAAGGTGCCCAGCTAACAGGTGAGAGAAGTAGGATTCAAGACAGGTGTTGTCTAACTCCCAAGGCCCCACTCTTAGTTGCTCTCTACCAACTCTTTACAATCAAGGGATGATAGCTAAATGTCACCTGAGAGATGCACACCATTGACGGTGTAATAATCCTCCAATCTGACAGTCAGGCAAGAGCTAATTAGCTTCAGATAAAAACTGTCAGTCTTTTGATGCTGCAAATTCAGATATTTGGACACATCTGGTTAATTCACAGAACTTCTACTTTTCATCCAGATGGCTTGTCATCATAAATGTCATAATATAAACACAACCAAACTTGAACTGCTCAAGCTTTCCTAAATGAACCTCAAAGCACTCATTGCTCTTTCAGAAGTAAAATGTTGATTTTGATATGCTATCATCATCTTTTGTGTGGTGCCCCATCATTAAAAACTTTTGATGCTTCATTTCAGGACTACCAAGCTGGAAAATAGAAAGCTGTATTGATGAGAAATGTGGAAGTTTCTTTCTAAAAAATGGAGACAAGTGAGAAATATCACTGGTGTTACAGTCACCTCTGTAGAGTGGAGCTTCTGTTGATTCAAAGAATGCTGGCCTGCTCTAAGGAGAGTAAGACGGAAAGAGACCCAGACCCCAGCGATGGCAAAACGTAACCTTCATAGGAGTAGTAGCAATGAAGTCTGTCCACTAGGTAAATCACAAGACAGAAAAGCTACAAGATATTTTTAGCTGTTTTAGTGCCTGTGCCTTTCCGTAAAAATCTTAGTATTAATATAAGTTTGTCTATGTCTACACACACACACACACACACACACACACACAAACACAGATGCATGCATATGTGAGAACTGGAATTTGGATAGGAATTGCATTAAATCTATTGATTTTCTTTGAAAATTACCAAGTAAAACAACTTCAGTTATCAGTAAATACCGGTACTTAAGCAACACATACCCACTAACAAATACAGGTATCTGGAGAATGTGTTCCTATTCAGATACTCCACAGATTATATAAGGGTGAGCTCAGGCTTTGTCTCAGGAGTAAGACTGTATCATGATGTCATGTGTAAAGTATTCAGTAACCAATATGTTTTGTTTCCAGGTAGACAGCAATGATATGTAAACAAAATGAGTTTTGTCACTCTTTTTCAGATACCCTTTTTTTTTTTTTTTTTTTTTTTTGATACAGAGTCTCACTCTGTTGCCCAGGCTGGAGTGCAGTGGCACGATCTCGGCTCACTGCAACCTCTGCCTCCCAGGTTCAAGCAATTCTCCTGCCTCAGCCTCCCAAGCAGAGTAGCTGGAACTACAAGTGCGCACCACCATGCCTGGCTATTTTTTTTTATTTTTGGTAGAGACGGGGTTTCACCATGTTGGCCAGGCTAGTCTCAAACTCCTGACATCGGTGATCTGCCTGCCTTGGCCTCCCAAAATGCTGGAATTACAAGCATCAGCCACTGCACCCGGCCTCAGATACCCTTTTAAGAACTGTAGGCCATACATCTCATGGAAATTGAATGGTAATACCTGCCTGCATTCATACTCTTGTAGAACTAAGACCAGCATGACTTTTTCTGTCCTCTTACTTCTTTGGAGAGGAAACCAACATCTCAGCTAATAGTCATTTATTTTACACTGATGAATTTTAAGCTTTTATCCAAATTCATCATAATTAGAATCAGATAATAGAGTTCTGTGTGAGGCACCAGTAGCGTCCTTTAGAAAATCAAGCGGATTGTAATTAAGAATTGATGTGATACTTGGCAGAACCACAGAGTCTTCTGGGTCACTTTCTGCGTGTTCTCTGTGAAGAGCCTTCACAGGAAGCAGCTGGAGCTCCAAAAGGACATTTGACTGGTAAATTGACTTGATTGATTCAAATTTGATTACATACTGGAAACACATTTAGTTCAAGTTAAGCACATTAATATCTATCAGTTAGAATAAAGACCCAATTTCTTCTTTGTTATTCATTAATAAAACTTAATTACTTCAACAAAACATTAATGAAGAAAAAATATTAACTTGCATAATTCATTTGGAAAAATTAATTAATTATTTTATTAAGGGCAGCCTGTTCCACAAAGTAATTACTGAGGCTTTGATGGAGAATTGCTTTATGTTATTTACTTAGCAAGTGGTTGTTTACCTCTTTCATTTGTTATGTATATAACTTTTTCCTCCTAGAGGGAAATTAAATATAACCTGAAGTCATGATGGTAACTATGTACTTATAATTGATAAGGTGACTGCATTTTAATATGATGTTTACTAAATTCATCCTGTATTCCAAAGATAGAAGGCTTATTTAGTGGCAATATTCTTCCCAGCTAGATTTTCAACACAGTAGTATTTAACAAATAATGTCCTCATTTAGTAGGCAACTAGAAGGCATAAATGAGGGAAAATAAACTTCAGCAGGTTGGTATCACAGCTTTCCTTTCAATCAGGCAAAGCCATGGTTTGTTAATACTTTAACATAAAAGTGCCAGGAATAAGTATTTAATATGAAAATTATAATAATTAACGTTTTCTGAAATGTAATATCCAGGGCTGTATGAATGAGTAATTAAACATAAAACTGAATCAATAGTTCAGAATCCTTTCTTTCAACTTATTTCCTTTATGAGTTTGAGCTACATGCTAAACCTCATCATAGCTATGTAAAATAGAACTATCAACAGAAAACTTCCTGGTATATACTAATGACTTTAATTGGTTTCACAATTAATACAATGACCAATATTAATATTATTTAAGTTAATTGTTAACATAGTGTTTTAAAATTACTTTTTCATTAAATACAACTGTGAAAGAGTGAGTCATTTGTTTTAAATTATAAATAGGTGATGAGAAGCTATCCTTCTTTTAGAAGCTAATTCATTATCTGCTGTGAATAAGTGAAAGTATTTCTACATTGCATTGCCTAAAAGAGACTTTCATTCCATTACAGGGTAGATTATTCTGCAGGTAATAGCAAGAACACTTGCATAATAGCAGCATGTTTCATTAAGATAAAAAAAGATAAAACCTGCAGTAGTGGCATTCCAAAATAAATCAGCCCAGCCCTGTGCTGATCAGCATTCGCTTTTTCATTACTATGTGGATATGATGGATATTTTTCAAAGCTTAGTTTAGACAAACTGTTCAGAAAGGAATGAGTTCTCCTGATCAAATGAAAATTAAGGTGAAAATAAATGTCCTTCCTCCCTCCCGCCATGGAAATATGTAAGAATAAGAGACAATTATTTCTCAGAACTGTTAAGTCCTCTCAGGATTTTTCTCCTTCATACATTATGCAGCAACTATTTCAAACTCAGCCTATCTCTGAGGGGTGGAAGATAGAGAAAAATAAATGAAAGAATGCCCGTGAATGTCATTCTTTCAAGAGACAGAAGGCACATATCTGCTTGAGTCTCTTTTTTCTATTATGCCACAGAAGCAGATGGCTCAAACCATTTTTTTAAACATTGGATTTCTCCACTTTATTCATTTCTCAGGTAACCACAGGATGGCAGCATAGGACGATAAATCAAAATTGATTGCTTAATTCAAAAACATCCACCAGCGGTTATTAATCAGACTTCAATCCTTTCCTGCCTAACACATGGAAATAGTGGCAAATTCATTCATGGGGAAAGTGTGTGTGATATTTAGTTCTCCCCGTGTGTGTGGTTGCAATGACACCTCACCAAGAAATTTCTCAATTTTAATCCAGTAAAACGGGCATGACGGAATCTGTCTTTCATGCTGTAGTATCCTGTAGCCTCACAGTTTTATCAATCTGAACACGATTTGTAGTGAGAAATATTATAGCTTTAGAGAAGACGTAAAAGATCTATCCATGACAGACTTACAGCTTCTTTTTTTAGGAATACCCAGTTTCTCGTCTCTGCTCCCATTTCCTTCATTTATAATGATAAAATTAAAATGTGCAAAAATCCATTCTGATTATATCAAGTTATTTCGGCTCATTAATATAGGATTTTTTATTTCCCCATTATTCACTGCAGAACAGGATATAATTTATTTCAAAGCTGGATGAACTATCCAATTAATTTTAGGTACTTTTCAAAGTTTAAAAATTACAATCTTCTCAAAAATTACTTTGGATTTGAAATTTCCATATACTTTTTTAACTTTATGTGTATTTCCTGTTTCTTCATGTGGCTACAAATACTTCAAATGCTATTATCTGTCATGCTTAAAAATCCTCACTTAGAACAGTACTTGACCTAAAAAATGTTCCGTATGGAAATGTTTTATAAAGAGTTCCATTTGGGACGTTCTACACACTCTTCCTTTTGAAGAGAAGGGATATAGACATTAGTGTCAGCCTTTTAAACCCTGCTATTAATATATGCTAATTTAGAGGATATAAACCAAAATGTTACTATTATTTTTCAGGATCCATAATATCTCACAACAGACATGTTGACATCACAAATACTGAACTTTCAATCTACTTTGTTGTCCACTCAGAATATTTGTTAACCAAAAAACCCCCAAAAAATCCAAAATTCCTGAAAGAATTTTTAACTCTATTTTTAAAGTTTCTCATATATTTTAACTGATATGAGTCATTCCATTTATTTTTAAACAATTTTTGTGAAGATTGTACACCATATAACTTTGACCTAACCATGAAAATGATTGAATTTATCAATATATATTGCCATCTAGTGGCCATTTCTTAAATCACATTTTGGATCTGAAAACGGAGTGGACATTTGCCACAAAAGTGCCACGCTGCAGTGATTACATCCAGAAAGATAATTTTAGAGTAATCTCTGAACTCAAACTAACTTATTATAATTCCATTAAGATAACAGTTCAATTTGTTAGGACCACTTTCTTTAGGAAATCTGTTTGATTTTCATTTCCTTTATCCATCTTTTCAAAATTTACTGCATACATCTCAAGGGTAAATAATAATTAACCACTACTTCTAAGAGGTCTAATGTTAGACTGCCTTTGAACTGCCTACCATATACATTCCCACTTGGCTGTTTACATGCAATTTAATTTATAAATGTTCTAATCATTTCAATTTGATGATAGTCATACTGCCTTTTACAAGAAATAATAGTTGTAATATCAGCTAATTGCGACTAACTAGAATTAAGCTGGTGGTCAGTTCCAAAAGTGATAAAATATTCCTACTTTAAGCCCTAAATATAGTTACTGTTTCATTAATTTAAAAAATACTTTTTTAAAAGCTATTTGGTGTCCTGTATGTTAGTAAGTAGAAATAAATGATAAACAAGTTTCATTTAACTTCTGCTTCATGGGGCATCTATGGGAAAAAATAAATGGTAAACACATAATTATATGCAGAAATACTTCATTGGAGTATGAGAATCATCTCTATTCATTCAGATACCACCCACCTTTAACATACTAGGGAAGAGAAGCTTTCACATGTCTACCCACTTCTGCACCAGCAGCTGCTTCTCCAAGTCTATTCCCTGCTGGTCACTGCATAAATCACCCACCACCACCCAATACGGTGTTGCTGCCCCACGAAGAACTCAGTAAATGTGGGAAAACGCACTTTACTGCCTTCCTCCTTTGTGTCTCAAGATTCCAAACCAAAAGACCACAAGGGCACGTAAGATTGTACTAAGTGTTTGGGGGATAAAGAAAAAGGAGTTACAACCTAGAGGAGAAAACTGCGTGTTAACCATGATCATTACCATAGTAATAAAAAAACGTTGCCAAGAGTTACATTCTTCAGAGCAGACACCTCTGGATGCACCTCAATTCCTAGCAGTTCCTCCCTGTCCTTGGATCCATGTTTCTCTAAGAAAACTCCTGACTTTTCAAATCTTCCCATAGCAGTCGAGACTGTCCCCCTGGGAGGTATTCAAAGATGCTTCCTTCTTCCTAGTTATTCATCCAGCTGGTAACTATTGAACCCAACAAGCAGGTGCATCACACATACATAAACCACACACACACACACACACACACACACACATTATTTTCAAGGGCATAAAGCTTAAATTGACAATAAGAAAAAGACATATTTTCCTAAAACAACCCCTTCCATTGCTCATAGAGGCAGCATCCTTTGTCTCCCAAAGAATAGTGGTGGTTTCCGTTTGTTACTTTTCCTTTTTCTTTTTTTACTTTTTGAGACGAAGTCTTGCCCTGTCGCCCAGGCTGGAGTGCAATGGCACGATCTCGGCTCACTGCAACCTCCACCTCCCGGGTTCAAACGATCTCCTGCCTCAGCCTCCTGAGTAGCTGAGATTACAGGTGCCTACCACCACATCCAGCTAATGTTTTGTATTTTTAGTAGAGATGGGGTTTCACCATGTTGGCCAGGGTGGTCTCGAACTCCTGACCTCGTGATCTGCCCACCTCAGCCTCCCAAAGTGCTGGGATTACAGGCATGAGCCACCGAGCCTGGCCTCTTTTTCTTTATTTTTTTAGACAGGGTCTTGCTCTGTTGCCCAGGCTGGAATGCAGTGGCACGATCATAGCTCACTGCGGCTTCTACCTTCTGAGGTCAAACGATCCTCCCACCTCAGCCTCCCGAGTAGCTGAGGTGCTCACAACCACGCCCAACTGGTTTTTTATTTATGATTTTTTTTTTTTTTTTTTTTGTAGAAACAGGGACCTGCTATGTTGCCAGGCTAGTCGCAAACCCTTGGCCTCAAGGGATTCTCCCGCCTCAGCCTCCCAAAGTGTTGGGATTACAGGTGTGAGCCACCATGCCTGGCCACCTTTTCTTTTTTATAAGCCTATGTTCCAAGGCTTCCTGATATATATAAAACAAATAATAAATTGGGTACATTACAGAGCCATACACCCTTTGACGACTCTCTTAGCTACATAAAGACACAGCAGACATTCTGAAATTAAAATTACTGGGAGGTCTTCCCTTTGCATATGAGGTTAGGTTTATGAACAAAGAATTTTTTATTTTTTTCTTACATAAAAGGGAGTCAGAGTAAGTCTTTTATTCTTCCACTTATTCTTCTAACCAAGCAACACAACCGGAAGTGAGCGATGGGTAGTGATGGTGATGGTATTGAAGGAAACGGTGGTGAATTTTCTCCAGTTACACAGTTTGAGTAACTGCTCACAGGAAAATAAAACCCAGTATTAAAGGTTTGGAAGACAATAAAGTTAAGATGATTCTTCAACAATTAATATAAATTAGCTTGAATAAAAGACTGTTAAAGAGAATGGGAAGAATTTCAAGTAGAAGAAAAACCATACGCAAAGGCCTCAGTGCAGAAAGGAGCTTGACCTCATAAGGCTAGGTTAGTGAAACACTGATATCATCATTCCTTAGCAGGCCGTTGGGACTATTTCAATGAGAACACTTTGGGATATGTATTTCTTTCCAGTGAATTGTGTTAACTATGTTATATTTCATCATGGAATTCAGGCTTGGTTATCTTCCAGTGGTATCTACTTTCCCTTTTCCCTAGGCTAAGGATGTTAAACTATTCAGTTCAACCCCAAAAGTACAGATGAGAGTCCATTTTCAATCATATATCCACTTCACCAGGAGTCCAGGAATCTTCTAAGAGATTCAGATGTTGCGACCATTATGGAGCAGAAATCTTCATAAGATAACCAGAAACTGTCATGAAAACTTAAGACATTTGTACCTCCCACTCACATGTTGGAACTGGAGTGCAGGTACTTTTGGGGCAAGCAGTGTGACATTTCCTCTTAAATGGGAACTAGACAGCAGACAGTTGGGGACTCTGGATATAATTACATGACCTCCCTATGCTGACACTATGCACAGCTGGTACCTGGAAGTCTCTCCTCATAAACCCCAAACGCCTGAGGTCAGCTCTTGAGTCTGACAATGGTCCCGCTCAAAATGATGCTGGCCTACTACGGATGCTTTTATCCTGGCTTAGAGTGACTCTCCCTTCAAAGACTAAGATATCGTCTTTCCTTGCAGCCAGAAATGGGAGAAATGGGGACAGAGTGCAAGAGTCAGAGAGAGGGGGAGACAGAAAGTGGGGGGCGGGGTAGAAAAGTAGAGTTTTCATAGCTTGTTCACTTGGAAGGAAGTTCAAAAAGCAGCTGGGGAAATGTAAGCATAGTTATCATGTGAAAGCAGAAAAGATGTTTCAGAAAATAATGATAAAAATAATGCTAACATACCATTGACAATTTTGAGATAGTTAGCCTGAGAGACCAGTGGAAATGAGAGAGAAAGAGAATGGTCTTTTTCAAAGTGAATATTCTTAACCAATCCTTAACCAATAGAGCTTCCAATTTTCAAATGCTTCGCTAAAATGACAGAAGTCTCTCCATCTTGTTTCAAATATTTTTAATCTTTGCAGTTCTAAACTAAGAGAGTTGGAAGCTATTACACTCCCTGCTTGCCAGCAGAGACATCAGGTGCTTTTTCAATGAACAAACTACCAATTTAGTACAGCTAAATAAAACTAAGCAACAAGTATCTATTACTGAGTAACAAATTATGGCAAAACTTAGTGGCTTAAAAGAAGACATATTTATTATCTCTCAGTTCCTTTCAGTTATAAATCTGTTCTATTTCAGGGTCTCTCACAGACTATAATAATGGTGCCAGTGGCCTCTAATCATTGCAAGGCTCAACCAGGTAAGGACCTGCTCCCAAGCTAGCATGGTTGTGGGTAGAACTCAGTTCTTCATGGGTTCTTGGGGTAGGGCCTCAGTTCCTCTCTAACTTGTTGGCTGGAGGAGGCCCTCAGATTTTTGCTGTATGGGCATCCTCAACATGAAAACTTGCTTCATCAAATAGTAGAAGCTGAAAAAGCAGTAGAGTCAACAAACAACATGGAAATTGCAATATTTTGTAACCAAATTACAGAATTCACACCTCCTTAACTTTGTCATGCTCTGTTGATTAGAACAGAGTCCCAATCTCCAGCCTGCGTTCAAAGACAGATTACATAAGAGTATGAATACTAGGATATTGGGATCACTGAGGACCATCTTAGAGGTCTTCCTGTCGCAAAAGGAATAGGTTTCTTGATGAGACTTGTAATCATCCTAAATGCCTGTTTTAACTGCCTACTGCATACATTCATACACACAGGAGAGCTTGCAATGTAGCATTTGAACTGGAATGACAATTCAACCATGTCTTTGAAACCTGAGAAATTGTCCTGTGTCTCAATCCAAAGCAATAGCTGGGAAATGGTTTAGCAATGGACACTTATTATCTCGCTGCTAGCCATGCATACTAGTAATACCTGCTAATGCACACATTTCATCAGCCAGCTTTTCAGTGCTATGGATATTTTAGCCAATATTTAATACCATCAATATTTAACTGCACTGTTTGGACCAGTATTAGATATTTGGACTCACCAATGAATAGGAGACAGTATGGGTCAGGGTTCAAGGAGAACAGACTATATACCTCAAGTAGTTTTAGCAAAAATATTAATTAAGAGTATTAATTGTTTACAGACTTGTTGAGAAGCCTGAGAAAACACATTCCAAGTTGAATATGTAGGAAGTAACATTGAGCCACACTGCAGAACAATGTCACCATGGGAGCTAGTTCTACATCAACTGGCTCCAGGAGTAAACCACCATTACTACACTTACAAAACTACCCCCATCAGGACAAAGCCACAACCAAGAAACATCAATTAGCAGGAAGCAATTGCAGAAAAATAAGGCACCTCCAAAATAGTTCTTTCCAGAATCAAAGCATATGAGAAACACAAACCAGGCCTCTGCCTCACTTCTGCCTTCTAGGGTATGTACAAAAGCACCTGATGGATGGAATCAAAATTGTGGCCAAAATCCTAAATGCGAATGAGGCTGAGAAATTTAGCTATTACGTTTCTGGCTTATAAACTGCAGGAAGGTACATGAGAAGGAACAGGGAATTGATGTTTTCAGTGCTGGATCAATTTGAGTAATAGTTTTTCAGGCCTTCGAATTTGACTCAAAGTAACTCTTGGCATGATCGGAAGAAGAACTGTGTGGGCACGTGTCCCTTCACTGTCACTGTACCAGTTCCTCACCTCCTTTTTCTAGTTGCATTCCTAGAGAAGATGCTGGATCATTAATTTCCATATAGCAAATAGCAAGACGGAGGAGTATAAAATGGGGCTGTGATGACACACAGAGATCCATTCCTGCTAACTTTAGGTTAAGAGTTTTTTTAAATGTCACATTTTGTTTAAATTACAGGTGGTTGAAATTGTTACTTTTGCCTTCAGCAAACTTACAAGAAGAAGAGAAAATCAGTATGACCTAGAGAAGAGGTAACTGGTCCAATATAGAAATACATATCTTGTCCTTCAGCAGCTGAGACACAAATTGAAGAAGAATTTGCAATCAGTATCACAGATAGGATGCGGCATCCTCATCTGATTTGTCAACTAGATTAATTTGCTTCCTTTTCTTATTCACACTGAATAAGGTCTTGCCACTGGATTCCATACTTTTTCCATACTTTGATTTTATGATAGCTGCACCTGTTCCTCCTCACCTTGTTTGCTGGTTCAAGTAGACAACCACATCAACACATGAGCACAACAATTATTGTTTCAAGTTTCCAGATAATCACCCTATTTTAAATTATAGTTGGTATTTACCTTTCATTTTCTCATATTTTTGTCTTTTTGCCTGTCTTGATAAAAAATTTTTCCGTGGTGTCTCAGTAAAACCTTCCTTTTCTCCAGTAAATTTCACCATGATCTAAAATAATCTAAATCCTTAGTTGAATGCTGTTCGCTTGAATGCTTTTGCTTCTAGAGCTCTGGTTTTTCTTTACTTTCTCCAAATTCTGACATAGACTTTTTTCTTTCTAGGTAGGAATTTTGCCTAGTTTATTTTGATTTCTATCTGTATTAGGTTATTTAATGAGTTTTGACTACAGTTTTGGTTTACAGAGTCATTTTTTAGGATCTTTGTCTACCATTTCCCTTGCCTTCAGGTATGGTGCTTTTTTTTTTTTTTCTGAAGATCTTGGCCACATCCTTGCATAAAAAAAAAATCCAAATCATATTATGATTCACTACTCATTAATATGGAAAGAATGTCTAGACATCCTTTTCCTCTTCACTATTCTGACACAGAAATTAAAAATCCATACTTTCATAGAAAAGAAAACTCCTGCCTTACACAAAAAAACTCTTAAGTACAGTTTTAAAATATTTACAATTATTTATATTAATGTTTTTAAAAGATTTTCTTTGGTATTCTGTAATGGAAACAAATCCTGTCTAAATTTGCAATTAATTTTGGAAGAAAATATTTATTATATAGAAATGTTGTTGTAACATTAAGATTTTTGTCATTGTTCTTGGAACCAACCCAAATGTCTATCAATGATAGACTGGATTAAGAAAATGTGGCACATATACACCATGGAATACTACGCAACCATAAAAAAGGATGAGTTCATGTCGTTTGTAGGAACGTGGATGAAGCGGGAAACCATCATTCTCAGCAAACTATCGCAAGGACAAAAAACCAAACACCACATGTTCTCACTCATAGGTGGGAATTGAACAATGAGAACACTTGGACACAGGAAGGGGAACATCACACACTGGGGCCTGTCGTGGGGTTGGGGGAGTGGGGAGGGGTAGCATTAGGAGATATACCTAATGTAAATGACGAATTAATGGGTGCAGCACACCAAAATGGCACATGTATACATATGTAACAAACCTGCACGTTGTGCACATGTACCCTAGAACTTAAAGTATAATAATTTAAAAAAGACAATAAAAAAAGATTTTTGTCATTATTTTCTCCAGCTAGAACATCTGTATATAAATTAAGGAGATAGTAAGCAAGAAGAAAAAGAAATAAAAAGACTAAGTAGGTGCTAAATAAGTATATAACTCATCCTTGATATATTTTAAAAATTGACTGGGGTAATATTTTTTAACACTACCATTGTTTTCATGAAATGAAGACAGATAATTCTTAATGTCTAGTATTGAAAACATATGGATTCTTGACATGATATCAATAAAATGTATGTGGTTAAGGTAAGAGGTAAGAGATTAGCTTTTACTTTTACCACCCAGATTTTTGATGTTGATACACAAAACTGGAGTATAACAGCCTAATATGTATGCATCTAGATAAATCTAAAATGGTTTTATCTCAAGCTGAATTCATCATAATGTAGAATAAAACCAGTTAAAATAAATTTACCAGTTGCAATAAAATAAGAAATGAAGCTTAGTCATATGCACCCCCCAAACTTCGAAAAGAAACAAACACCAAAATAAATAAACAAGTCTTGTGATTTTATATGTAGCACAGCTTCTGACCTCCATCCCACCTCAAAGAGAGAGTACTGAGAAAAGAATAGAAATTATTTTTTAAATCCTGAATATTCCTACCAACAGCCTTCAATTCTGAGATAAGCTGACAGCTGCTGTGAGGAAAATTACAAAGATAAAACCACCGAGACTAGGAAACTGCTGGGAGCAGAAGTTTTCAAGGTTCACCTTGAGACCACAGCTTAGGTAGGAAGATCACACACAGCTTTTCGTCTTTCAGTGCACTAGGCTGAGTGGAGGATGAAACTTTGCTACCATAAGAATGAAAGGATCCCCAACTGGGATAGTTCAGATTGGTGGAACCTGGGGATGATATGTGTTTTGTTATTTATACTTGTTTTCAATGTTTATATTTTTAATAATAAGCATATATCATTTTTATTATAATAATATCTTTTTTATAAAACAGAAACATAATGATTATCTCATTATACCTTTTAAAAAACAGGAACATTATGATTATCTCGTTATACCTTTTTATGTTCCTGTTTTTTATAAAAGATACATGCAGAAAGATTTATCATGATATTAAGTGGTTATTGACTTGGTTGGGCATTGACATTCTAGCACACTCCTACGGGCAGTCAACACCACAGAGCAGCTCACCTCTCTCTGTTTACCGTTGTGTCATTATTAAAATAATCCTTTGAAAGTGCTTGGTTGACATTCTCCAAAATGACCCCTTCATTCTCAAAGGTCTTATTTGGACAAACTTTTATCCATAAAGCACTTCTTAGTTAACTGAAAATGTAATTGGAAGCAAAACCAACCTTAAAGCCTACTTGTGAGGATATTTCATAATTACAACATTAATTGGGTTGATTAAGTCAACATGATTTTGAAAATTACCTTCACAAAGACAGTTCCTATGTCCACACATTATAGTTTCTCAGAAAAAGAGTGTCATTTCTTCTAAAAGAAAAAAATACAAGAATTCCTTAAAAACATAAAAAAGGATTTTAAACATGAAGTCAACACTACTAGGTATTTTAAAACATATTTTTTAAAAAGTCAACAGATATATATATTTGTAAATGAAAGCAAATAATTTTATGACTTGAAATAAATATGTGATATTATATATAAAGTATTTGAAGTATATTTACCAACTCTACAGGGTAATCAAGCACAGTGATGTAAGCTGTTGTACATAAATATTACCAAAATCAGGAAGTATTTTATAAATAATTTCTACAGACAAATGTTATCACTGAGCCTGAGTCATTATGATTTAACATTCTACTCATGGCTCATTGGGGAATAAAGCTAAACTTCTAGACAATAAACAATGCATTCTTTAATTATTTTATTCCCAGCAAATCTTTTTACACATAAAATACCAGAAGATGCATACAAACATGAAAACAAATGGAATTATTTGGAAAGTTAAGAATTCTGTAGAATCCAACGTCAGCAGAATGGCAGACTAAAAAGCTCCAAATGCTTTTCCTTCAAAGAAACATTAAAAAACAACAACAAAACACCCTGAAATGATCTAAACCAACTTTGAATGAGCTCTGAAAACAAAGGTTTGTAGCAACCAAGCAAACACCCAATCAAGAAGAAGACATCTCCAAAATGGTAGGAGACATTTTGTGGTGTTTTTACTTTCTCCACTCCATCCCTGGCCCAGTGGCAATCTTGGTATTGGAAAAAGCAATTCAGTTTCTAGTTCCCCTCATCCTCAAATTGAAGGGAGCAGAACATACCTTATTTGCAAATTACTGGGCATATCTGTTCTAACCTGGTTGGAGGTTATTTGAAGAACTGATGCGCTAGTCTCTGTCTGGCATAATTTGGAATACAGGCAAAGAAAGAGGTCCTCATAAAAGCTATAAGGAACTACAAACCCACACATGCTTGGGATAGGAGATCACACATAATAGACCATCTAAGGCCCAGAGAGGAAGCTGGGGTAAGACTCTGGGAAATTAGGACATTGAATAGTAACTGCTTACATACACACGGGACTTTAGAGAGTCACAAGTGCATGTCCAGCCAAGACTTATGCTCAGAAATGTCCTGAGAAGACCTTAAGCTTTCACCTCAAGGTGAGACCTAGGATCAAAGCAAGCCTAGCTAACCGGTGAATGGCTACCCCTGCATGAAGTACGTTTGTGTAGACCGGGAGAGGTAGTTGTTCTTTCTTTTCAGTCTTTTGTGTGTGCGTGGGGTCGGGGGGCAAGGGGGTGTTTTTGTTTATTTGTCTGTTTCAGCTCCTGGCATTCAAGGAAATCTCTTTCAAAGCATTTGCTGAACATGAGCTGAAGGAACAGAGGCTTCAATGAGTACATATAACAAGAATAATTGCTGCATAGTTTAAAAATGTCTCAAAACAGATGGATTACTGAAGCTTTTAACAATTAAAAAAATAGAAAGTCTTGAAGAATGGGGAAAATCTGATTTTCAGAGTTACCGCATTATAATAATGAAATGGCCAATTTGCAACAACAATAAAATAATCACTAGGTATATAAGGAAGAGGAAAACATGACTCATTCAAAGGAACAAAATGAATTGACATAAACTGGCTGGGAGGAAGCCTAGACATCACACTTACCAGACCAAAAAAATTAAAACAACTGTCTTAAATGTGCCCAAAGAGCTAAAGCAAAATTACAAATCTGTTTTAAAACATTGAAGTGAAAAAGGGAAATAGGAGGAAAATAAAATATACATTCCAATTCCCTTATCTATAGTAGCTGAGACTCAAAATATTTAATATATCATATAAAGAGGGCAATTCAAGTAACAGAAGTCTCAGCATATTTAAAAGTACAGAGGTAACCACTATGAAAGACAATACTATTGACTAAAATTGTGTAGTGAGGAGATGTAAAAAAAAAAAAGAGAGAGAAAGAGAAGAGGTAATAGGCTAATTTTACCACCACCTAACGTTACTTTAATATCCACAAGTGAAAAAAGCATTATAGTAAGTTTTGCGATCAGAAAGTGTGATCTTCCAACTTTGTTTTCTTTTTCGTTTGGTTTGGCTATTGGCCTTGAGTTTCCTTATCAGTTTTAGTATCAGTTTGTCAAATTCTGCAAAGAAACCAGTTAGGATTCTGATAGGAATTGTGTTGAATCTGAAATCAATCTAGGGTTTATTGCCATTTTAACAATATTATGTATTTTTCAAAAAGCCACTTAGATCAGTCTCTATCCTGAAATCTTAACCTAATCAATTTTCCAGAATTTTTAACAGAATTTAAAAAAAAATAGGCCATAATTCACGTAATGTTGACAAGGTATGGAAAATAAATAAATTTTATCATAGAAATTATATCAAGTACATTTATTTATTTATTTATTTATTTATTTAATATTTTTTTGAGACGGATTCTTGCTGTCGCCCAGGCTGGAGTGCAATGGCGCAATCTCGGCTCACTGCAACTTAACACCTCCCAGGTTCAAGCCATTCTCCTGCCTCAGCCTCCCAGGTAGCTGGGACTACAGGCATGCACCCCCAAGCCCAGCTAATTTTTTTGTATTTTTAGTAGAGATAGGGTTTCACCATGCTGTACAAGCTGGTCTCAAACTCCTGACCTCAAGTGATCCACCCACTTCTGCCTCCCAAAGTGCTGGGATAACAGACGTGAGCCACCACGCCCAGTCGAGTACATTTATTTGATTCTTGTCAAAGCAGCAGGAAGAAACACTTATAAACATCTACCCACCACACCTGAATTGCACTGAGTTTTATGGTGTGTTAAAATAAAGCATCTGGTTTTAAATAAAGAAGGGAAAAGCGAAGAAAATAAAACAATGTATTAACTATGAATTAAGGTACAGCTGAAGTAATTAACAATAGATTAAATGGATCAATAATTACCATATCATACATTAGTCATGTTTGACACCTTCCAAAAATTATCTAAAATATGTTACCTGGACACATACATAAACTCAGGGGTAGAATTAACTCCGTAGTAAAACAATTTGACAAGTGACCTTACCTCTATTTATAGAGAATGTCAGTAAACACAATTGATACGATTTTTATTATAAAAGTTACAGAAATTTCCAGATTTAATCACCTAGAAAACTTTGTTTTAATCTGCTTAATCATAAGGAGGATTGTTCCATGTATTTGTTTGACAGGCTCCTCGGAATCTAAATATTTATATATTTTGCCTTTCTTACCACCATGTAAATTGTAGAACTGTTGGTGCAAAGATCAAAAGAAAACCTAGACTGAGGGACCAAAAGATGGCATAAGGTTTGGAAGGATATGTGGGCTCTGTGTGAAGGGAATGTTTTCCAAGCATTGTAACAAGAGTGCATTGACTTGAGGTGGAGACAAAACATTAAAAGGTAACGTAAGCTGGCTGGAGGGAAAACATCAGATCTGAAAACAGATCAGGCTCATTGCTGTGAAGATATGTTAGAAGGCAAGTTAGAGTCCCATTGTTAGAAGAAGAACAAGATGCCAAATGTTGATCCTGGCAGCTTAAGTTCTCAAAAACATTTGCTGGTTCATGTCTTTTTATATATTCCCTGGATATTCCAGAGTCACTCACATAGGGCCTCCACTATGACGTGCAAATAAGGCATCTGGCAAGTGGCAAAGCCAGGATGCAAACTCAGTTCTAACTGTGGATTAGAACAAAGGAGCAGAAAAAATAACACAAAAGAAGGAGGAAGGAGGAGGTGGGGGAGGCAGATGACAGGGGGAAGAAAATAAAGAGTGTTGGCTTCTGCAACACATATACTAAAATTGTACATCAATGACACAGAGATTAGCATGACCCCTGCACAGGGATAACACGCAAACTTTATGAAACATTTCATATAAATTGAAGAATGGGATAGGCATGGTGGCTCACGTCTGTAATCCCAGCACTTTGGGAGGCTGAGGCGGGTGGATCACTTGAGGTTAGGAGTTTGAGACCAGCCTGGTCAACACGATGAAATCCCGTCTCTACTAAAAATACAAGCACAAAAATTAGCCGGGCGTGGTGGTGTGCGCCTGTAATCCCACCTGCTTGGGATGCTGAGGCAGGAGAATTGTGTGAACCTGGGGGAGGGAGGTTGCAGTGAGCCGAGATCACACCGCTTCACTCCAGTTTGGGCGACAGAATGAGACTCCATCTCAAAAAAAAAAAAAAAAAAAAAAAGAATGTTTTAAAAAAAGAAGAGAAGGCAAAGAAAGAAGATGAAAAGGAAGAGAAGGAAAAAAAGAAGAAAACATGTGCACAAACATTTAACCTATGGTGCAGACACTATTATAGCTCATGTCTCTGCTCTGCTCAAAACCATCCAATAGATCTTATTCAAAGTGAGATCCCATATCATTATTACTTTTTAAATTTTGCTTGTTTGTTTGTTTGCTTGTTTTGAGACAAGGTCTCACTCTGTCACCCCGGCTGGAGTGCAGTGACACAATCATAGCTCACTCAGCCTCCAACTGCTGGGCTCAAGTGATCCTCCTGCCTCAGCCTCCCAAGTAACTTGGCCTACAGGCATGTGCCACCACACTAGCTAATTTATTTAATTTTTTGTAGAGATGAGGTCTCACTATGTTGCCCAGACTGGTCTTGAGCTCCAGATCTCAAGCAATCCTCTCGTCTCAGCCTTCCAAAGCACTAGGATTATAGATGTGAGCCGCCATGCCTGGCCTCCCATCTGCTATCACAGTCAATGACCCTACAGACTCTGGCTTCCCACTGTTGCCTTTTCTTCATTTCCTGTTATTCAGTCAAGTTCAGCTGCATCCACTTTATTGAACATATCAAGCAAAATAGCACCTGAGGGCCCTTGAGTTAGCTGTTTCCTTTCCCCAGAAGTTCTCTGCCCATTTTTGCCGCATGCCCACTGGCTTGCCCCCTCACTTCCTTTCACTTTCTTCAGGTCTCTACTCAAATACTGCCTTTTCGTAAGGGCGTCCTTCGACCACTCTTAATAAAATAAAAACCTGCCATCGTTCTCTATGCCCCTCACTCTGCTTTATTTTTCTTCGTGTTATTTATTGCTGCATGATGTATTATACATGTATTTGTACATTTGTTTATTACCTGTCTTCCTTCTGTTTCTGGGATGCAATTGACAAGAGAACACAGATTTTGACTATTTTATTCACTGCTACATCTTTAGCCTCTAGAACTGTGTGTGCTTGGCATGTGGTAGTTCACCAAGAAATATTTGTGAAAGTTTGAATGACTGAATAACTGAACAATCAAATGAAGAGCCCTGTTTTAGAAAACGAACTGAAACACAGAGAAACTAAGTAGCTTGCCCAGGTCACTTGGAAAGTTAAACATTTTTCTCATGGTAAGCCAAACAATTATTATACCTGTTTGGAACATAACTTGCATTCAAACTTGAAGCTTATATTTTGTCTGTGTGTGTGCATGTGTCTGCATGTGTGCAAGTGTCTGCATGTGTGCATGTGCCTGCTTGCATATGTGCATGTGTGCATGTGTCTGCGTGTGTGTGTGCCTGTGTGTGTGCGCATGTGGGCCTGTGCATGTCTGTGTGTGTGCGCGTGTGTGTGTGCATGTGTGAGTCTGTGTGTGCATGTGCATGTGTGTGGGGGTGTGCGTGTGTGTGCGCATCTGTGTGCACATGTGTGTCTGTGTGTGTGTATGTCTGTGTGTGCGTGGGTGTGCATGTATGCATGTCTGTGTGGGTGCGTATGTGTGCGTGTGTGTGCGCACGTGTGCGCATGTGTGTTTATGTGTTGTCCTTATCTTTGGATCATTGTTCTTTTGTTGCCTTGTCCTCGTCTATCAAGACAATAATCTGATTCTGTTGTTAGTTTGGTATGCATGTTGATGTATAGATTGGAGATAGGAAATTATGATAGTAGCTGACATAATTTGTTTAATTGGATTACCAAGAAAATCGGGTGAGAAAGATTGGTTAGATTCAAAAATTACAACTTTTTAAAGTGCCAGTATAAAATAGTATTTTTAAAAATTTTTTGAGAAGTCCTCTTCTGAAGATCTTAAGAGCAGAAATCCTTCACTTTGATTTCCAATTAATTGAAGGGGCATATAATCCTTGAAATTCAGACACAATCTATGGATTAAAGAATGAGGAGAACCCTAATTTTAACCTAATTAAATTGTGTTTTTGTTTCACTCTTGCCACCTGCCTTAATGGGAAGGATGTCAAGATAAAGACAAAAGTTATGAAAAAATAAAGGCATATTTTCTACATCTGAATTTGTGATTGATTATATGATTTGTAGTCTAAGTTAATACATAAATAAAATGGAATTCCTTCTAAATGATATGTGATCTTTCTGGATCAAGAGGCTGAGGTGACTGGCTTTCTTTTGAAGAGTACATTTCAAGGTTTAGACTGAGAAAGGTATTCATGTTACACTCCTCTGAGACATCGCTTTGTGGATCAGAGATATCCCACTTCACTAAGGTAGAACAACAGAAAAAAATGTGACTAAACCAATATGATTCTGAGAAAACTCATGTCACTTCTTTCTTCTCTACTTTTGTTTTCTCTTTCTATGCCTTATATGTTTAAGACCTTTTTTTATATTTCCCCAAATAAACTTACATAATAATACATGTCTGCTTTAACGTGTCTGTAATGATTCATATTAAGAAAAAAAACAGAGATCTCAATGTATTAGAAATTTCTGTGAAATTCTTCTTTAGCTTGGAACACATCACATTATGTCATAGAAACTTGAAAAGTCTATGAGCCATAATTTTAATGTCACAGCACAATTCTGTAACTGGTAGTGCAGTTTACGCAGAATCAGATTACATATGTACAGGGAGTGAATCTATTAAGGTTAAAACTAAAATCTATCTTTTAATAAAATAAATTACACATTTGTATTGCACAATGCACATTTACCTTAAGGTATTTGGAAAATAAAACAATAAAATCAATATAAATTATGTGAGAATTCAGTAGCAAAATACTCAGACCCCTTGTGGAATCATATTGCATCTATTAGTTTGAGCCAATAAAAAACACTGGTTTATAGTGTTCATAGTGCATATATTCCTCCCACTATGGTTGCATTGTGCATGGGAGGCAGAGAAATATTCTTGAACGGGTAAGTAGCAGCTGTAGCTTTCTTCAGATTGGTTTCTGAAGATCCTTTTCTCTTTGAAGTTGTCTTTACTAACAGTCCTGGCACTGTCAATGAGTCTGTCCAGCCCCACGTGTCTATTCCTGTTTGTTCATGGGCGTGGGAGAGGTCTGAGTCACTGAAGGGTGTGTCCCCCACTTTCTTGTAGATACTTGAAAAGGAGCCATGCACACTGGTGCCCAGAGGCAAAGGCAGAACACCTGGAGGACTCACGTGGAACTTACGTAACCCACCCCCTCCAAAAAAAAAAACGAAAAGTGCAAACCAGTTTATCTCAAAAGGAAATGTTTCTTGCCTCTCTTTCATTAATTTCCAGTTGTTTTTTTTGTTTGACTAGTGGCTAAGAATCTCAGTTCACTTCTCCTATGTTCCAGAAATTAACTTCTCTTATTTTTCTGTTGGTTAGTTTCTATTTAGAGTCCTAACTGAACCAAAGTAGTAGAGATAAATCTCAGTCTTTTGGGATTTTTTCACCCCAATGTTTCTGAGGCTGAGTGTAAATTTTGCCTACTCCTGTGGGGTAGCAAGAGTTCTGGGTAAATTTTGCCTACTCCTGTGGGGTAGTAAGAGTTCTGGGTAAATTTTGCCTACTCCTGTGGGGTAGTAAGAGTTCTGGGTATGACCATCTGGTGTTTGGTCATAAACTTACACAGGTGGTCACTGAGGCAGCTCTTACTCCAGTCATGGTCACCTGGGAGCTTCAGACCAGGAATTTCCATGTTAATTTTATGGTTTACTTACATAGTAGCTAAGAAGCACTGAGAGGCAAAGTTGCTTAAATGGGATGGGAGCTGGGCAATAAGAACAAATCAAACACCAGAAAAGAAAAAAAAGTGTTACAGAATTTTTGTGTGTATTACAATCTCATGCTTTTGGGGAGAAAAACTAATTTCTTCCCCATCTTCCCAGGTGCCCATACTAAATCCTGTGGTCTGTCTGTTCTCTGGAAGGTAAAATGTTGGGCAGCCAACAGACAGGGACAGAAGCTCCTGGGGAGGGTCTCTTGAAACTCAACAAAGCACAGTCTGGGAGAAAGAGCATCTTATATAGAGGCAAATGTGATCATTTTTAAGTAGATTTGATGCTGCTACTTTTTTGGTGAATTTATTTTAGAGCAGAGGCTAGTATTTTAGTGCAAGCCACTCTCAATCATGAATGTAAAAAGTCTAGGCAAGGACTCCCTAAAGATGTTCAGTGGTGTTACACAGAACGTGTTCTGGCACAGGAATGTAGCATGTTATTTTCAGCAGACATTACCCTCCAGAATGGATTCTATTTTAGACAGCATGCTGACTAATGCATAGAGCAGTTTGACAGAAACATGGATCCATTTAGACAGTTCAGATCTGAACAACAGCAGATTTTCAACTCATTTCAAATTTTTAGAAGGTTTTACCCTTTTGAGTATAGTAGAATTATGCTTGGATTTATAAATTTTTATCCAGAAGGTATTTTCCAGCTTAAATAAAATTAAACAATTTTAATTTTTCCAAAGCAAAGTTAAACTGATTTTTAAAATTATTTCATTAAAATTATTTTAATAGGAATTACTTTCTGCTTATATTTTACAATAAAAATTGAATCTTTTGATTAATTGGCCCCTTATATAAAATTAAATCATTTATAGTATTTACATTGTCAGTTTTCTTTGTGACCATTTATGCTAGCCAATTTTTATAGCTGTAAATTTTTGCCAAGAAGATATGATGCTTCCACAGATAACAAGTATTTGTACATACTGTTATACTTATTATCAGATCTATTTTTGCTTTATCTCATTGGATGTTCCTTTTAAAAATACTCATTTTGAATTTGATAGAAGACTGATAATCATATTTGTTTCTGAGTAAAGCCTGAACAAGTCCTTTCAGATATTCTAGGATTTCATTACCAAGTAAAGGGATGCATGAAAAGTCCTCATTTCAGTGAAAGAAGCCAGACACACAAGGCCACATATGTACGATTTCATTTATATGAATGTCCAGAGTAGGCAAATCCATAGAGACAGAAAAGATATTAGTGGTTGCCAGGGGATAATGCAGGGAGGGGAAGAGGAGAATGACTGCTTAAAAGGCTTCCTCTTGGGGTGATGAAGATGTTCCAGAACTAGATAGTGGTAACAGTTGCACAACATTTTAAATGTACTAAAGTCACTGAATTATACACTTTAAAATGGTGAAAATGATGAATTTTAACCACTCATAACCATGTTTTATGAATTTTACCATTTTTTAAGTAAAGGGAAAAGAAGGTTCTGAGATTCAAACCTTTGCAATCAAAATAAACTGTCGAATACAGAAGGTCGTAAACATATTCTGAATACTATTTAATTTTTCTGCCCATGAAACCAAGCCTAATTCTAAATAATATAAGAACCAAAATAAACTGTCTAAGCTGGTATTAACCTTTTTCTTAAATTAAAAATATTATCAGGTTGATAGGTGCAGCAAACCACCATGGGACACATTTACCTATGTAACAAACCTGCACATCCTGCACATGTATCCTGGAACTTAAAATAAAATAAAATAAGTGTTATCAATGTTCATTGTGAAAAAATCAATACAGAAAGAATAAATTATCAATTCCATTGTCTGGAAATCATGTTTCGGGATTATATATATGCACAAACTTTATTTCCCTAAAAAGAGATTAGATATTGTTCGGTAGTATATCCAACTACATAATTTTACCAACTACCTCACACTTATAATTCTTTTACTATGTGTAGGCAGTGTTCTATGTACTTTAGGTATATTAACTAATTTAATCATTCAGCAACCCCATGAGGTTGGCATTGTTCATTGATTTTAATGAGAAAGCTAAGAGAGGAAATAAGTAGCCTTTCAAAGGTCACACAGAAGTAAGTGACAGATCCAGGATTCATATCCAAGCATTCTGGCTCTAGTGTCCATGCTTCTCAACCATTATGACCCAATATTCAACCAAATCAATACTGAAGGACACGTGAAATGTATCCAGTATTTTGCTATTACAAACAAAAATCCAATGAACATTCTTGAAGCCATACACAAAAATAATGGTTACAATAGAAGTTACTGGAATTGAAATTTAGGTTCAACCTATATTAAAATGTAAGGCTTTTGATATAGCTAATAGATTTTTGAAATGATCAGTCTTAACGTTTGTAGGGGAGGACACTCCTGCATGGGGAAAAGATTCACTGTGAAGCACAGAGCACCTTTATGGTTGGATCATCTTGTCATTAAAGTTCAGGCGTTATCTATCCTGTAAGTGGCAGAATCAAGACTGCAATATTGCCTGCTTTTCTTTTTAACTCATGTTTTCCCTTGACTACACTGGTCCTCAAAGTAAAACCCCTGTGTCAATGTACTATTCATGGAATACTCTGCAATTATAACCACCTTCTAATACTTTTAATACCCAATCAAAATTTATTATACATATGTATAATAGATACTCATCTGTAAAGCTGTGCTTCAAAACAGTGATCTCTTCCCAACATTACAATATATATTAATGATGTCGACAATTTGATAATGAAACATTGTCCAAAATATTCCCCATTAATACAACAAAGACATAATTGAGTATTTCTATTTCCATGCCAGCCAAAAGCATAATTTTGCAAAGTGATCGTCTTAGAATTATTTAATCTCTAAATACAGCAAAAACAAGAAACCAAGTTAATATTGTTTTATTACATCTCCCCATATCTGTAAATATTACTTTACGCATCCAATTTTTGCTTATTTTAAGCAGCCAAGTTTCTTTAAAAGCAAAGTAACTTCTTTTAATAGCAATATTAAAGCTCTGTTTAAAACATTGCAAAACAAACCCCACTGCATTTTAGACAGCTGCTTCCTTATAAAAGTAAGAAAAAACATTCTGTACTTCTACATAAAAAATTCTAAATCATTCACTGGGGTAAAAATGAAACCTTTAAAAATATATTTTCTTGCACACTCAAATACCATAAATTTCACCTTACACATATAAGGAAATAATAATACTACATATGTGAAAATATAGAAATGAATCCCTAAAATTAAATTTTCATTTGAGAGAAAAGAATTACAAATTAGGGCATATATGCAGACCAGGTGGTTTTCAGCATGTTCAAAGAACAAAGAGATGGTTAGAGGTTTTATAAACAGGGAAGTGATACTGGTTGCTCTTTGAGAAAGTTTATCGGCACTAGTAAGGTCCTGGGGAGGTAGCAGGTTTTGATCGGTGAGTGAGGGAGTGCACAAAACACAGTGGGTGTTTCAGTAGCCATTAGATAAAACTGGCTTCTGGTTACAGCAGGAAATTTCAGCATCTAGGCTTGCAGAGAATTCCATTCTCAGACCAATATTTTGTGCCCTGAGTTCTTTCTCCCCCTGGCTTCTCGACTGTCTTTTGGTTGAGTATTTCAAGATTGATCCAATTCGTATGATCAACTTTCACACATGTTCAAAATGATTACATTAAAAGAAGAAGACTTTAAACGGAAAACAAGGCCGGGAGCGGTGGGTCATGCCTGTAATCCCAGCACTTTGGGAGGCCGAGGCAGGCGGATCACGAGGTCAGGAGATCGAGACCATCCTGGCTAACACAGTGAAACCCCGTCTCTACTAAAAATACAAAAAATTAGCCGGGCGTGGTGGCGGGTGCCTGTAGTCCCAGGTACTCAGGAGGCTGAGGCAGGAGAATGGCGTGAACCCTGGAGGCGGAGCTTTCAGTGAGCAGAGATTGGAGCCACTGCACTCCAGCCTGTGCGTCAGAGCGAGACTCCGTCCCCCCTCCCCCAAAAAAGGGGGGGGGAATAAAAAGTCTAAGTCTAAAACACATAGATTTTAGGGTCAAATTAGAAAACAGAAAACGTAGGAATAAATCAGAATTTTAGATACACATTTAATTCATAGATCTTCTTAGTGCCCAGAGGGAGGGCTGCAGAAGGAATACAACAATTCCCATGAATGCCTTGTTTGTTCTGCACAACCAGTTCAGGCTCATCCTGCAAATGCCTTCAGACTCATCATGCAGTCAGCTCTGTCTCCTTGATTTCTTACTCCAAATAAGGTGAGCCATACCTCACCGGACTCAAATGGCAGTTGCCATTGGCCTGAGAAAGGAAAAGGCAGTGCCAAGCCTAGGAAAAAGTATGAAGCAGACGATGTTGCCTTTACTCCCACCCATATTCCTTGTGGCCTCTCCTTGCCCTTGAAGGCCTGCATCTTCCTGTTGCCCTCTGACTGTACAAATAACCTACTTGGGCTGCTTTCTCCCAAAGTTCCCTCTGTTCTAAAATGACAACTTGATCTTTTTCTTTTATACATTCAAAATTTCTATTTCTTCTATTATTTTAAAATTTCTCTGGAGAAAGCAAACTGATTAAAAATGAATTCATGCTGAAGGATGATGGAAAACTTGGAGTCACTTAAGGGAATCTCTGCTGGAGGTGTTGCTTTAGCAGAAAGCCGAAAGAAGGGGGCCTACAAGGCCTGGCTTTCCTTGATTCACGCCAATGCCACTCAGAAGAAGGGCAGTGAGGAGAAAAATGAAATTTTGTAGCTCCTAGACCTGATCAGGTGTCAAGTTTGTGGGGCTTAGGTTTAAGGACAATCAATCTCCCCAGGGTGCTTTCAGTAAGATCCTCCCCTCAGCTCCCTCTAGCCTCTAAACTCTAGGAGGACATGGTTATTTGGATCTAAATTAAAAAGATGTTGGTCACTATGAGAGAGAATAGAAACAGCAATAGAGGATTTAACTTCAGTAAAGGTAAGTTTTAAAATGTTTTTGTTATTAGCTCCCCAAAAAAAAACACCTCATCTCTGGATCCTTGCTACCAAAAAGCAGGGAACCCTAGCTGCAGCGAGTATTCCCCAGTTTGCTACTAACTTGTGGATGCAGAAATCTTGAAACAGACTGCAAAGCAAAGCTACTGTTCCATTGGATTCCCTATTTCCTTCCCACAGAAACCAGAAAAGTTTAATTTATTTACAATTTTAAACAAATTACACAAATTGGACAGGAACTATTTCCTCATAGACTCAGTTATAATGCAGCATTTAAGAGCCCAGGCCTAGGAAGCTCTCTCTTTTTTCTATTGTAGGACAAACTGTACCCCAGCCTCATTTCAAGTTTTTACCATTTTCCTCTTTGTTCTCATTTCATTTTAAATATTGCGTTGATTAATAATAATATATACACACACATTTATTTCCAACTATATTCCTATAGAAAATTGCTACTTCATAGGGCACTTCAACACATTTTGCCTCCAAAGTCAAATGAATTTGGTAGTGCAGTAGGGGTGAGTCCCAATTCTTTATGAGCTGCAACATTTTTAGTTTAATTCAGTCTTCATTGTTTCTTTTCCAAAACTTTCTTCACATAGTGATACTCAATATTTCTTGTTTATTTTTTAAACTATCACTTAAAGTGAATATATAATAATGTGATATTAGCATAACTTAGCTATTGTTGGACTAATATTTATCCAGCATATTTATTACTAAAATATCCATAAAAAAAAAAGAGCAGATGCTTTAGAGACCTTAATTCCAGTGCTGGAGTTTGAGATTTACCAGTTGTCTGTTTTAACATTTTTCACTTTTTGGAAAAGATAAGCAACAACTTGCTTTAAAAATATAAATTGGTGAGTAGCATAATTCAAAATTGAGAAAAAAAATCATCATATACATACAAGTTGAAATTGAACTTTACAATATTATTTTTGGAAACCTCCAGAATGTCTGACAAAGACCTAATTGTAGCACTGTGACATTATCTCTTTGTGCATGCTTCTGCTAATGTAATAAATTTGGGTTCCAAATTATTTAAAAAGTCAAGGCCATCTTCTTCCTGTTTTTCACTGCAGCAGCCCACAGAACCAGCTGGAGATCCTCTTCCCTCATAGTTATAAGTGAGGACATAATCTTGGGATGGCATGCGGTCTTCATTCTGATTACATCGATGCAATTTCTGTAAAATTTTTTTTAAAATGAATTGCATTATAGTTTTAAACAACTTAAATATATGAACATAAAATTTATTTTTATTTACCTTTTATGTTTAATTTTTAACCAGTGTGTCCTCTAATGGATTCCTACACACAAAAAATGCAAATGATTGGTCTATATCACAACCATACCATAAAGTCAGCATAGTTTACATCTCTAGTGATCCATATAAATAAAAAATTATGTATACAAGTTTCATATTTAAGTACATTCAAGTTGTCATTAACTGCTTATCCCTAAATTTTATACACAGAGGTCAGTCTAGTCTAAAAAATAGAGACAATAGTCATACTGGTTAGGAGTTTGAGATAGGATGTCAAACAGCCTTGGTTGTGAGTCAAAGCTCTGGCTTTACCAACTAGCTATATGACTTTGGGCAAGTGACCAAATATCCTTTAGTCTCAGTGACCACCTAACAAGATCATTTTAGAAATTAATGACAAAATAATGATGCATAATACACATATTATGCCCAGCACATATTAAAGGTACAATACATGTTAACTTGAATCACTATTATATGCAGTTATAAAGTAGGTAGGATTTACCACGTTAACTTCAGAAGCAAGTTTCCAAGATACTCAAACATGGCAAAATATATACATGCATCGAAAAGTTCAATGAAATTAAAAAGAATGAACATGACTCATATTGCAAAAACTGGGCTTTTATAATGAAGACGCCATGCATTCAGCCACATCTACCCTCTCTGCCACTGGCCTGTCTGCCAACTCGTCAACTGCCATGTCTCCTCCCTTTCCTCACCTGTGTGCCCACTCCTTGCCTATGTGGAGTTCATTGGCATGGCTTACGTTCTTTCTTCATGACATTGTTAGCCTTACCTCCCATTACCTGATGTGCAACTGAGGAACCCTCCTAAGACTATGTCTTAAGCTTCACTCCATCTCAACCTGATATTACATAAATACTGACTGTCTAGAAGTAGAAAAAGAATTAACACTTGAATTTGACCCTCCAAAATGCTATGGATACATAACCTACAGCCCTATACCAGAGTATCACCCATTTGCATTCCATTCAAGGATTAAAGGTCTACTGTTTGTCCTGCAATGGCACTGGTATCCTCTGATAAAAGAGGTAAAAATTTAGTCCAGAAGAGTGTCTAATCCAGTGGCTTTCTACCTAGCTGCACATTTGAATCTCAGAAATGTAAAACAAAAACAAAACAAACAAAAAACCCCAAATTCATTAAATTAGAATCTTTTAGAGTAGAACACAGCCATTAGTTATGTTTTAAAAGCTTCATAGAGGATTTTGCCAAGCCTAGTGGCTCATGCGTATAATCCCGGCACTTTGGGAGGCCAAGGTGGGTGGATCACTTGAGCCTGGGAATTGGAGACCAACCTGGGCAACATGGCAAAACACCTTCTCCACAAAAAATACAAAATTTATCCAGGTGTGGTGGTGTATACCTGTAGTCCAAGCTACTCAGGGGGCTGACATAGAAGGATCACCTGAGCCCAGGAGGTCAAGGCTGCAGTGAGTGGAGATTGCACCACTGAACTCCAGCCTCAGCGACAGAGCAAGACCCTGTCTTAAAAAAAAAAAAAAAAAGAAAGAAAAGAAAGAAAAAAGCTTCTGCTTCATAGGCGATTTTGGTATGAACAGAGAATTCCTTATTTTAATTCCTTCTTTCTTTCATATTCTTGCTTTCCTTAAAATAAAAGCACTTTACATTTGCATGGTGCTTTGTATATTTAAAATATGTCCTGCAATGGTGACTATAGTTAATAATAGTATATATTTCAAAATTGCAAAGAAAGTACATTTCAAATGTTCTCACCACAAAAAATAAGTATTTGAGGTGATGCATATGTTAAGTGTGATTTAATCATTCTACATTGCAGACATAAATCATAATATCACTTTGTGCCCCATAAACATATACAATTAAATTTTGTCAATTTGCAATAAGATAAATATATATAAATCATGCTATTTAATCTTCATTCTAAAACTGCATACAAATGTTGGTGTTTTCACAGAGAAATACAGATTTCATTTGAAAAGTTTGTAATTGTGAGGAACTAGAATTGCTTTCGCAATCTTCTATATCAAAAGGGTTCATGAGGTAAATACACAACTAAAAATGAGACATTAGTGAAGAATATTAAAAACCTCCTATATATATGGGATTTTATAAATTAAATGAAATATGAAAAATGAAATAAAATCTCTTTTAAATTAAATAATGTAGCAAAATCAAAGAGCACGGGAAAATGAAAAGAGCAAGCAAGAGAGAGCCCACAGAAAAATATAGAAAATATATGTTAATTTGAATTGTCTATTTTTCTCCATTCGGAGGTTTAAATTTTAGACTCAAAACACCTAAGGAAACTCACTTCACCGAGACGGGGTTGAGTAAAACTGTGCCACTCCGAGTAAGTGTATCTGCAGTTGTCCACCTCCGTGTGTCCTCCCCTGCAGGAGTCCAGGGTATGATGATGCCCAGCCCCCCGGCAGGATTCCAAGGTCTGGTTTCCTCCTTTCATCATTTCAATGGTTTCCTGCCCTCCATTTTTCATTCCTGATCCCATAGTACCACAAAAACCTTGGCTAGAGTTGTTGGCAGTTTGGGTCATAAATCCATTGGCAGAGCACTGAAATAATAAAATAAAATAATTCATGTTGAGAGGAAATGGATTCTAAGTTGTCATGAGAAGGCAAAGGAGAGAGAATATTTGTTCAACCTTTTATTCATTCATTCATTCATTCAACAGACATTTATCAGTTTCTAATTATGTGCCCAGATACCGTCTTCATTCATTTTGTGCTGCTATAACAGAATACCTGAGACTGGTTAATTTTTAAAGAACAGAGATTTATTTCTTACAGTTATGAAGTCTGGGAAGTCCAAGATCAAGGAGTTCACATTTGGCGAGGGCCCATCCCATGGCAGAAGGTGGAAGGGCAAAAGAGCATGAGTGAGAGGGAGAGGGAGAGAGGGAGAGAGGAGCAAAAGGGGACTGAACTTGCTTTTACAATAAGCTTTCATGATAATAAACCCATTCCCATGATAAGGACAGTAATCCATTCATGAGAGCAGAGCCCTCATGACCTAATCACCTACTGAAGGTCTCACCTCTCAACACTGTTGCATTGGGGATTAAGTTTCCAACATATCAGCTTTTAGGGACAAATTTCACCATAGCAAATGCAAAAGCCTAGGGATATAAAGATAGACATAGTCTCTCGATGGCTCCAAGAAGATCTTATTCCAGGGAGAGAGAAAAACAAATACTTTGAGAATGTGATTACTCTATTATGTGGGTGAACACAAAATGTTACAAGAGCACAGAAGTAGAGCATTAAAATTCAAATCCAAACAGGGTAAGTGGAATAGAACAGGTAACTGGAAAAACTCTGAGCTAAGAGACTAGGGACTAGTAGGAGTGGGACAAACAAGGCAACCACTGTAGAAGGGTCTGGAGGCAAAAGGCAAACAATGTCCTTCAGGGGTCCCCAACTTCAATCAGTTGAGAACAGCTACCACATAAGATTAGGGTTGGGGGGAGGCTAGAAAGGTTATAAAAGGCCGTAAGATATAAAGATCTATATGCTATGCTAAAAAAATAGACTTTATTATGAAGATTACAGGGACTGTGAAGAATTTTAACTCATTACAGAGAGAAACACATTTCAAAAATATCATTCTAGGCAATAATGTGGAAGACAAATAAGAAGACAAATTTAAGTTCATGGAGATCAGATGGGGGTCACTGCATCTGATCTGATCTGATATTCCAGGTAAAAATGATAAGGACCTAAGCCAAGGAGGAAGCAGTGATGACTGAAAGAAGTAGATGGACTCCACAGAGAGTCTACAAGTATCTAGATGGATGAGGCAATCAAGGACAGAGTCAGAAATTATTCTTTTGTGTTCCATGAAGGCAAACAGGTAGATGGTACAACTCACTGAAACAGGGAGGAAAGATGTGCTTATGGGCAAGAGGAGAGTGAGCAACTAAAGTTTGAACATGGTAAACATTAGAAACGTGGGATATCCAAGATGAATATATGAATATGCAGATTTGGAACTCAGATGAGAGATTTGAGCTGGAGATATAATTCTGGGAGACACTCCCAAATAGGTGATAGTTGGGGCCATGGGAATAGAGGACCTATCCAGAGAAAATTGTCAACCAAAATAAAAAAGGGCTAAGGATAGAACCACAAGAAAAATCACATTTTAAGGGGAGGGTAAGAAAAACACAGCTGTGACAGGCCAGATCTGAATAGCCACTGAGATAACAGAGAAAACCAAAGTGGCAGGACCCCGAAGCCATGAAGAGAGAATATGGTAAGGAGTGGGAGCAGCCAATGATGTTAACAACAACAACAGAAAAATCACAGCAAGGTAAGAATGGGTTCAATTAAAGTATAAGCGCCCATTGGGTTTAAGTGAAAGAATAGCCATTGATGAGCTTTGCCAAAAGAATTTCCAGGGAGTGCTGGGTAAGCAGGAAGGAGTATTATAGAGAAATCAAATATAATTTTTTCTTTCCTAAAGTTCAGTTTGAAAGAAAAAGAGAGATGTGGAGGGAAGTAGAGGATGACAAAGAGTCAAGGAAATGCTTTAAAATGAAAAAGTCTTCATTAAACATTAACTTAATACTGGAACTTCACTCCAACCCTCTGAGCCATAGGACAGAAGTTTAGTTACAGTGGTAACCTCGACATGTCAGTTTTCATTACAAACAGTTACATTACTTTCAGGACAAGAACCTCCATTACATTCAGGTTCCTTTGTGCCACCTTCCTATCAATTTAAATTTTTTTTCTACTTAAAATGCAGTCTTTAACTAAATTGAAAGATTTTTCAAATACAGATGATTTATTGAACCTGAAATATATCTGCAAAAGTCATACTTACTATCTCATTGCCTTAGAAAAAAATACCAGAAAAAAAGAGTTGAAAAGTAGCCATTTGGTGGCAGTGCTACCCTACATTTTTTTACTTAAGTTGCCGTTACAATAAAATTCAATTACAAAAAAGGAAAAAAAACCCTCCTAATTATTAAATCTTCTTGATGGTATAATTTCGTTGTAATAAACACAAGTTCAAAGATCATATTTCTAAGTGAATAAAAGAGGAATTTAAAATAAACTAAAAGCAATGCTGAGCCTACAAGGCTAGCTTTCATACTTTTATTCTCTGCTCCTTTCTGCCCTCCTCCATCCGCATTTCCCAAAGTTCATTCTCACAGGGTATCAACAACTCTTTATCCATGTCAATAATTTCTAGGTTTACTTTTCCAGTCCTGATTATTCACCCAACTCCTAATCCCATGTGCATGCCTTCAAGTGAAATTCAGATCCAAAGCTAAAATGATCACTTTTACTCATTGTATTAAAGCAAGTTTATAGATTCAAGATGAAATTTTATGTTTTTATATAAATTAATAATTCCAAGCCCCTTTTAGAAGTGTTCCTAACACAGAACAGGTACATATTGTGAAACGGCCACTCAATATCATCAGCTCTAGCATTAAATGGCAAAGAACAGATATTAAGTAAAAGTCATCCATGCTGGTCTTAAAAATAAAATAAGAACTTATTATGAGTCAAGGACTGTCAAGGGATTAAACCTGCTTTCTCGCTGGAGAGATCATCACAGGTTTCTACATGTAGGCACGTCAAGCATAGATGGGCTATGATTTTGCATGGTGGTGTGGAGGAGTTGAAGAGAGAAATAGTGAATAAGAAAGGCATCTTCACCCCGAGACATAGAAAATACTGGATATGTAGTCGTTGTCCCTGGCTATAGCCTCTGCCACTTTGACTCTGCTTTTTACTTTGTTCCTTAAGTTCAGTCAGTCAACAAGCTTATCATTTATACCTTTGAAATATTTCTTATTCATCCCTATCTTAATATAACAATTACCATCATCCTGGTAGAATTAACTCATGCTTAAACTAAGCTTTCATCTTCCCCAACCCTGATGTCTTCCTATTCTCACTGATCCCCCTACTGACTCAGCTTCACGCTGCTTGATTATACCTCTCTCCTGTAGAAAAGCCTTGGCTGACTCTCCCTTACCATGAGAATAAATCCGAAATCCTTAGTGCAGCATTTAAAAGTCCTATCTCCCACTTGTTTCTTAATATTCTCTTCTCTAACACCGAACTTCTTTCAAGCCTCTTTTCCAACACATGATTTCTTCTATTCTAAATCAATTTATTTATTATTTGCTAAATAGCCCCTAAACTGTATCATCTCCAGTCTTGTAGGCTATGCTGTTTTCCTCTTCTTTAGCTATTCTCACCATCTCTTCACTTTCAAACCCTTCTTATTCTTTAAGTTACCAAGTAAGCTGTACCTCTTGTCACCAGCCTTTCTGGTTGATCCAAACTACATGAGTACATTTAGGTATCATAGGTATTTTTGAACTCTGACAGTGCTTTATCATATTGGTTTATTGTCATGTTCCTATTTTGCTTTTCTGTAAAGTAGGATCTATTTCTCATAAATAAGTTGGCATCTTTTTGAGGTAAGAACATGCCTTGTAAGTACTTTCGTGTATATATATACTTTGTGTGTATATATATATATATATATACACTTTGTGTGTATATATATATACTTTGTGTATATATATATATACTTTGTGTATATATATATATACTTTGTGTATATATATATATACTTTGTGTGTATATATATATATACTTTGTGTGTGTATATATATATACTTTGTGTATATATATATACTTTGTGTACATATATATACTTTGTGTATATATATACACTTTGTGTGTGTTTATATATATATATACTTTGTGTATATGTGTGTGTATATATATACTTTGTGTATATATATACTTTGTGTGTGTGTGTGTATATATATATATATATATATATATATATATATATATATACTTTACACAAAACAAGAAGCATAAAAGCACCTCAGAAGTCCTAAGAAATATATAAGGAAAGAGAGTGGCAGTAATCTTCCAAACCCCTCTCCCTTTCTTTTAGATATATCTCATTGATATTTTCCTAGCTATCTTGAGAACTTTTAGCAAGCTTTTTTCCCCATTATAAATGGTCAACAAGTTACATAAACAAATTATATCTGGAAATATACATTGTAGAGTGCAGGCAAAAAAAACTATTGTTATAATAAATACTCAACATCAAAGAACAAGTTTAAACTATGACACTAGAGTGGAAAAAAGATAACTAAAAAAATACATCTGGATTAAGAAGTTTAATAAATTACCACTATATAAACATATGAATATTGACAGACAATATCTATGCCTATGAAATCTGATTCAATTAAAAATATAAATTAACTCCTAAATTTTGAAATGAGTTTATGAGGATGAATTAAATTATCGGAGATACAAATACATATTTATTTTAAAATTACTTACCACTCTATCGTCTCCAGGTGCTTCTGTGTTTGATATAATTAAGTTTTGCTGTGCTAAATCTTCAGGAAAACGTTTCCCTTTAGTTGCACCAAAAACTCCACATACTAAAGTTAGCAATACAGCTGAATTTAAAAATAAAAATAAAATAACTTACTTTAGCATACATAGAATAAAATAATCATCATTTATTTCTTACGACCTAAGGATCAAAGTGGAAAATAAATCCACTAAGCATGGTTTCCCATGAATTATCTTGGCTGTTCTAAGTTAACATGTCACCAGATAGCTTAGGTTTTAGAATCAGAAGCAATCATCTGTATTTTTTCATTATATCTCACTAATTGAATTCTGCCCATCAAAATAAAGTACTTAGAATTATGAGTTAAGCAGTACATAAAGAAAAAAAATCACTGACATTTAAGACAAAGACTTTGAAAAAATTTACTGATTCCCCTAAAAATAATTTTCCTACATGAAATGTAAAAAAAGAATTGTGTACATAAAAACATGAGAAAAACAGACTGCTTTCCTAGAAAAGATTTATCTTTATTGAAACTACTTTGTATCTTGCCTATTAAGAATTATTATTCTAAATCATAATTGTGGGAGATTGAAAATACATGATAATTAAACTAAGAATAACAACAACAATTCTTCCAGTCTAAAAGACCCTATAGTGCATTGGCAAAATCCCCAAACCCAGAGCACTACATATTTTTGTATGGCCTATGAGCTAAGACTTTGTATTTTAAAATGGTTGAAAAAATTCAGAAGAATAAGAGTTTATAATGTGAAAATTACAGCCGGGTGCGGTGGCTCATGCCTGTAATCCCAGCACTTTGGGAGGCTGAGGCGGGTGGATCACCTGAGATCAGGAGTTCAAGACAAGACTGACCAACATGGAGAAACCCCGTCTCTACTAAAAATACAAAATTAGCCGGGCACAGTGGCACATGCCTGTAATCCCAGCTACTCAGGAGGCTGAGGCAGGAGAATCACTTGAATCTGGGAGGCAGAGGTTGCAGTGAGCCAAGATCTTGCCATTGCCCTCCAGCCTGGGCAACAAGAGCAAAACTCTGCCTCAAAAAAAAAAAAAAGAAAGAAAGAAAGAAAAAAAAAGAAAATTACATGAAATTCAAATTTTACAGTCCATATATAATGTTCTATTGGAACACAGTAAAGCCCATAATTCACATATTTTTATAGCAGTGTTACTGTTTGAAGGACAGATTTGGTTGGATACAATGGAAAACACATGGCCTGCAAAGCTTGACATATATACTATCTAATCCTTTACAGAAAAAGTGTGCCAACTCTTGCCTACCCTACATGGCCCCACACTACCTTTCTGGCTCCATTTCCTAATCCTCTTCCCCTTGTCCACTCTCACCACACTGGTTTCCCTGCCACTCCTTGGTTTCTCCAGACATAATCACAAATTAGGGCCATTCCATTGACTTCCCTCTCTGACTGAAAGTTCTTCCCCAAGGCGTTCCGCCTGGCTCTTTCACCTCTTCCAAAAATCATTAAAAATAATCTTCTCAGACCTAACTCTCTATTGAAAATTGCAATCACTGGCACCAATACCCTCCTCACCAACACACTCCACAGCACTACAGATCCTAATTATTTGCCTCTCTTTTTTTTCCTCCATAGCATTTAATTTATTCATTAACTGTCACAAGGCAGAATGATTGTTTTTGCTTGTTTGTTTGTTTGTCTTTCCCTATTTTTCCTAAGCACCTAGAACAGTTTCCTGCCTACAGTAGGTGTTTGATATATGTTTATTTTTTGACTTGATGAAAAATAATGAACACATTAGAAATTTACTACGTACTGTTCTAAGCACTTCACATGCATTACCTCATTTAATCCTCAGTGCTACACCATATGGTAGGCTACTACAGTTATTCCTTTTACAGATGAGGAAATGAAGCACAGTTAAGTAATTTGCCCCAGGTCACATGGCTTACAAGCGATGAAGTTGGGGTACAAACCCAGGCAGTCTGATTCCTGAGTTCTTTGCTCTTAACTTCTACTTTATCACAAAACAAAGCTAATCTAGGCTGGAGGAGGTTAACAGAATTTAAAATTGGCAAGATATACCCAAGAAGAGACATTGCTGAGAACAGAACATCTCCCATAACTCTGTGGCTGGACGGTAAGACGATATGGAATGAAAGTGGCTTTTAGTGGAGTTTCCTAAGGCAGAAATTTTAGATTGTTCTATTTAGCCTTAAAAGGAATAGCACTGGAACCAAGAAATAAAGACTATTTGTTTGTCAGATTCTGGGAAATCTAAGGAATTTTCAACAATTCTGTCTAAGCATAAAGTCTTTTATCTCAAGAAGGATCATGTTCCCTTCACAGAAAATATTCAAACACAACTCAGGTAATAACACAAAAGGAACTTGGAAAGAGACTCACATCTGATGGATGCTTGGACAAGATTATTTTTTAAACATCTTTTCCCACACCTAGATTTTTTATTATATATTTTAACTTCAAGAAAGTGAAAATACTTACAAAAGAGCAGTGCTATACCCAGCAATATTGCAAGGATTGCCCATTTTCCAAGTATTACTCCTGCACTCCTTGAAGTCGCACGACACTGAGTTGGATGAGTACATTCACACAGATTAACTCTCAATAATTTTGTTGCAGCTTGGCCGGCCCTGTCTTTTACAGTAATAGGAATGGTATATTCTTGAAATCCAGCATTTTTCTGATATGAAAGACGGGCAGCTGTATCTGAAAGAAAATAAAAGAAGTTTATTTTTTAATGACCATTTATTCTTCCCTTAGCATTTGTTTCATCACGCTTGTTTTTGAAGGCATCATTCTCAAGGAACTGCCTGCCAGATGAAAATAAATAAAAATGGAGGACTATCTTCAACCCTTTCAAACTCTAATATTATCTTATATGTATTGTCCCTTGTAATTCCTTAGAAGGGAGCCCTAAAGAACTAATTTGGCATTGGAGTAGCCCAGTAGTATTCCAGTAATGTTTATCTATACAAACTAATAATGTTAGGTTGGCTGTTAACATACACTTCAAGCATTTTTCTTTAGTACCAATGTATCTACAGGTACACACAAATAGTTTCTGAAGTTTACGTTTTCTTATCCATTGACCTTCTAGTATTTGCGCATTATTCATATGGATAAGGTAATTTTTCAAAGCACAATAGATTGTTTACGATTAAAACCTTTGCACCTGGAAGTAATCTTAGTACCAGAAGCTAATTAATGTCACTCAGGCTACTTATAAGGCTTACACAAAACAGAAATATCTATATAACAATTCACTTTTATCAACTCTGATAGTCTTGGTCTCATATTGTCAACTAACCAAAAGCTCCGCAGAATTTCAATGGCAGTTACAACCTCCCTGAGCATTTATAATAGACTAAGTAAAATGAAAAAGTAGCATAATACACACCCTGGAAGTCATCTGGAATTCCTAAGCCTTGATTAAATGCTCTGCTGTAGCTGTAAGAATTTCAAAGATTTTGGCTGCACCTCATACCTGAAGGCTCCCTAGAGGAATATGAATTACCACTTGGGTTTACTTAGGACCCTTCAAGACCACACTGTGTCTAAGGTAAGATCCTTGAAATCTCTCCGCTCCCTCAAGACAACAAGTGGAGCCATAGTCATGTCTCAGTTATTCACAGTAGTGCATTGGCCTCTGATTTTCCTTCATTCAACTCTGCCCCCTTCATATTGTCCTCCTGTCATCAGTGTCACCTTTAAAAGATGTAAATCTTGGAATGGCATTGCCTTATTTGCACATTCCCAATGCATAATTGCTGTCGCCTACTGTACCAAGGTTAGTCCCCTCAGCCTGGCACACAAGGCCCTTCACCACCAGATGCTACCCTTCCTTCCACCCAACCTCTTGACATTCTTACTAAAACCTTCTAGACTCTAATGACATGGATATACTTATTCTCCTGGTATGTTTCTTCTTTTATGCACATTATTAATCAATTATTGAACAAGCAAACATTTATGAAGCAGTTAGTATCTACTAAGCATTAGGCTAGGTGCTGGAAGTACAAAGATGAATTGCGAACGTTCCAGGAAACTCATGTATTGGAAGGGAGAAGTAATCAGATGTTAATACAACAGGAAAGGCACTGCAATGCAGGTAGCGAAGGGTCATGGTGCCACTCCTTCCAATTCAAGACAAACTTCAGAGGTGGAGCATCTCAGCTGGGATTGTGTCTGTCTTGTTCATCTCTATATAAATCCTCAGGATCTGGACGAGTGCTTAATAGATAGTAGATGTTCATAAATATCATGAAAAAAATATCATGCTCATAAATATCAAGCTAAGAAACGGAAAAGGAGGTATTCTATGTAGATATGGTTATATACACAAAAGCCCAGTTGCATGAAAGAACATGGCAGTAACAACAGAATGAAGTATGGATGAAGTACAGAACATGACAGCCCCCAGAAACTGCTACAATAGGCAGCAGCCCCTCAATATTCCTTCCCATATCCCTTCCTATATCCCGCCAAGTTCACTTCCAGGATACCCTAGAGTGCTTGGTCTATACACCTGAGTTCCTCACTTCCAGAGTCAGCTTACAATACAATTTAAACTACACATCTTCTGCTCTCTCCTCACTTCGCTGGTATTATTATTATTATTATTATTATTATTTTGAGACGGAGTCTCCCTCTGTTCCCCAGGCTGGAGTGCAGTGGCACCATCTCTCAGCTCACTGCAACTTCCACCTACTGGTTTAAGTGATTCTGCTGCCTCAGCCTCCCCAGTAGCTTGGATTACAGGTGCCTGCCACCACGCCCAGCTAATTTATGTATTTTTAACAGAGATGGGGTTTCACCATGTTGGCCAGGCTGGTCTTGAACTCCTGACCTCAAGTGATCCACCCACCTAGGCCTCCCACAGTGCTGGGATTACAGGCATGAGTCACCATGCCCAGCCACTGGCATTATTTTTAAAAACATGCACACACACACACAAAGTTTGTCTTAATGATAAGCTGCCCAACATTTTAACAAAGCTTTCCTTTGTTGTAAATGTAAATGTTGCCTTCATAAAAATTACATCTTCCTTCATTTTATATATAACAGAGCCCCCATATAATATTTGTAAAAGGTTAGTTTATCCTTCTAAAATATATTAATGAGACTCAGTTTTACTTCATGCTTTGTGTAAGTAAGCAAGTCAATCTATCCTCCAGTTATTCTGTTATTTCAGAGTTTATAAATCATTATTTTTTATTAAATACCATTAACTTTGGTGAGGCTCCACAGTCTACTGATTTCTGGAGAAGTATTGGGCAAACTGAAATAAAATGGAGCTCCATGGACAGGTTCATCGGGATCAACAGCTAAAATGTCGGTATACCCCATTTTTGGTTTGCAAATGACTACATATTCTTGAAGTATTGCTGGTGGATTATCATTTACATCTTCAATGTTCACAGCAAGTGTTCCAGTACATGATCTACCATCTAAGGAGAGAGGAATAAGGTTTAGTGTTATTTTAAAATTCTTTCATAGTTTCTTAAAGAATAAAAAGTCAATTATATTCTATATATATGATCTGTTTTTAAATAAACTGATTATTAAAGGAAATGATAAATAAGAACATAGACGGATAAATAGAATCTGCAGCTAATCTGAAATGACTATTGCTACTGATAATATCAGATACAACTGTCAATAAATCTTTTACCAGAATTACTACCAAATAAAAATAAATGTCTGAATTTCAATCTCTATTTTTGGGGGTTCCAGGTGCCACATGTTAGTAAGCAGTAAAGTGGTTACAGATAAGATTTCTAATCCCAGTATATATTCAAACCACTAGGAAGATTTTTTTAAAATATAAGATTCCTAGGCTCCACAACCAGATATTCTGATTCAGTTAGTCTAACAAAGTATCTACAGATTAATATTTTTATTTTAATATGAAGACAAGGTTGAAAAACTCTAGGTTACTTTAAGGAACAGAATTCAAGAAAAGGATCATTTTGACCTAATATTCAGCTGAACTATATAAAAGCTCAATTTAAAGTGACACAAACGGATGTGGAAGAGTCTGATGAGACCATTTTATCTAGTTTTAGATTTCAGTTTTATTTTTGTCCTCTAGCATAGAAATACATAAGAATTTAAGGTCCTGCCCCATTGGGGATATAAAGATAAATAAAACATGGCTTCTTGTCACCAAACAGTTTCACCTTGTGAGATAATTAAGAGAGACAGAAAGAGTCTTTAAAGTAATTTCGAAGAATTCCATATACTTACCACCAAAATAAATCTGCATAAGAATAATTACATTTTATTCTCTAATTCCTTTATAGAATACCAGATTAAAACTTTTTTTTTACCTTTGTCTATTGCCAGAACTGTAATATTATACAACTCATTTTTGGGAGTTTCGACCTCCCTATCCAGGATTTTGGAAGTTATGATTGACCCTGAAATTTCATCAATGGTGATCCAACCTTTAGGATCATGCAATTTTTTGTACCTGTTAATAAAAATAAATAGTCTTTAGCATCAGAAAATGTTTTCAAATAAGTTACTATCTCAATGATTACAAGTACATTATTAGTATGTGGTTATAGATTTATTTTTACCTTAAACCATTGCCATTTCTATTTTCGGGGTCATATGCCTTATAGCCATTGATCTTTGACCCCACTGCTAAGTTTTCTTTAATCCGCACATATTGGGCTGCAGGAGTGCATTCAGGCCCCTCATCCAGATCCCTCACATGAACTGTAACCAAGGCTCTGTTCAAGGCTGTCACTCTGGGAATATCTCTAGCAAATGGCGCTTCATTGTTTACTCCAATTTCCAGGTTCACTTGACGGTTTTCTTCATAATTCAGTGGCTTTAAAATAAAGTCCATGTATATCAGTGTCAGTGTAAAATACATCTGGCATTTCAAATGGCAAGTGAACATTTGTCATTCTGACCCGTGCTGCATAAATTCTATGTTCACATTTTGTTAATACTGACTTTTATCCCTTGCTAAAAAGAGAGTGGATCCCGTGCTAAGCCTCTACCAAGAATGGTCCAACACCTTCTGCAGGTAGTTTCATAGAGTTGGACAAACGAAATTCCTGAAATATTTTTATATTTCACTCTTACTAAGGAAAATTACTCTGATTCAAAAAGTAATGCAAACAGATGACAGTATTCTTATGGTCCTGCTTGGAGCACTGTCTAACAGGCTGGGCTAAGGGTCATCTGAGTATGGGAAGGTGCCTTTATTGGGCTTATCAGTTACTACTGACTATGGCCCAGGCATTTTATAACTCTTGTAAAGTTTGATGTTGACTTTCACAAAACCAAAAGGTGCAATGATTTCATTTTCTGTCTCATAGAAAAGATATCCCAATATTTTATTTTATTTTATTTTATTTTTGAGACAGAGTCTTGCCTCGTTCTGTCACCCAGGCTGGAGAGCAGTGGCGCAATCTTGGCTTACTGCAACCTCTGCCTCTTTGGTTCAAGCGATTCTCCTGCCTCAGCCTCCCATGTAGCTGGGACTACAGGCACGTGCCACCGTACTCAGCTAATTTTTGTATTTTTTTCTTTAGTAAAGATGGGGTTCTGCCATCTTAGTCAGGCTGGTCTCGAACTCCTGAACTCAGGTGATCCACCTCCCTTGGCATCCCAAAATGCTGGGATTACAGGCGTGAACCACCATGCCCGGCCCCAAATGTGTGTTTTAATTGCCCTCTAAGGCATCTAACTGAGCCATCTAATTGCTGCTTTGCTTTTATCAAAATCCATCCAGAGTCTCATTTCTTCTTAGGAATCAACTTGTCTTTTTGCTGGTTCCTTCATGAATGAGTTAAAACCTTTATCCATCCATGCCCACTACCTATTTTTATGAAAATTACATTTCTGAAAACTTGAGAATTATACTTTGGCATTGTCTATAATTTATCCAATGAAACGTTCACAGTGGATACACAGAGGAGTAAGGGAAATACTATGTGACTGATTTTAATTATCATTGAATCTAAGGCACTACTCTAACAGTGAAAATAAACTCACTAAATCCTCATGACATTATGAAGTAAGTATTATTGACCTCATCCTCATTTTACAGAGCAGAAAACGGGAAAAGGAGATAAACTGATTTTTTTTAAGACCAAAAGATAATCATTTGAGCTTGAATTTGAAGCCAGGTAGTCTGACCTGAGTCCATTTCCTTAGCCTACACTATAATCCCTCTGCTATCGTGTGCTGCTTAATTGGCTCACTGATCTCTAAAAAATTTCCCAATCAATCTTTGACTAAAATTCAGTTTTAGATAACAAATCAAGTAAAACCCATAAAACATTATGTTACACTGTACTATAAAGTTGAAGCACTTTTTCTTCAATTTCTCTTTCTGCTTATCAAAACAATCACTGGCTACACATTGAACAAAATCAAAACTGGTGAATAAAATTATTTTAAATCTTTCTCCACACCTAGGTATTAACAGAGTAAGACACTAGTATCACAAGTCCACTAAAAAGTCAAGAAAGTTTCTGAATCTTAGAATCTACAAAATGTATGTAAAACCTTTTTTTATTTTGTATGTATATCCCAGAAACTGGAGAGCCAAGGAAAAAAATATTAATATCTGTTCCTTTGATGCTGATGAATACTGCTTCACACATATCATGTGCTGGTGTGATCACACAGAGAGTAAGAGCAACTGCTGGCAATGAGAAATGGATGGAAATTTAGAGAACAGCTGCTGCACTGGAGGAGGTGCAACTATTCAATCCAGAAACACTCGCTGAAGCCTTGGAGTTTCTTTGTCCCATTTTTCGAGGCTTAAGATGGATATTGTCTTAGTAGCTTAAAACTTTCCAAAATTAAAAATCTGGTGAGATGAAATCCTAAAGATTAATGGGATTAGTTAATCTCGTTAATAGGAAAGCCTGTAAATTCTCTTCCACCTCAGGGTACGTTTTTGTTTCGCCACTTAAAAAAAGTGCTTAAAAATATCCACATCTGCACTGAGATGTTAACAACTCCCTAGAAAATGTATAGTTGTGGAAATGGAGCTGAGGACTCTCCATGTTGAGAAGGACCAAGAATAATACTATCCTCACTCAAGCCCATATGCGTCACTGCTGCTGCTCCAATGGACAGAAGCCACTGAGATGGAATGAGTTTACCCAGAACTCAGCAAAAGGCTGTATCACTCATGCTTTGTGGTTACAGAAAAGTTATCTATTTTGCAACATTATAACACTAGTCTCAAGGACATAGCATAACTTTTTAAGATAAAATAATAATATCCCACAGTTTACCAAGTGCTGTTACTTTCAATATTATATTTGAAGAGCTATTAGGGAGGCAGAAAGAAGTATTGTTCCCATTTTACAGATAACACAGAGGCCAACTTTCCAAGATCACACAGCTGTGGAAAACAATTTAACATAGCGCTTGACAGCGTATAGTTAGAGTCAAAGAGCTAGGTTCAAATTCTGTCTACACTACATCCTAGCTGTGTGGCATTGGGAAAGTTATTTAGTCTCTTTAACTCTTCTCTTCTGTGAAATTGTTGTAAGAATGACATTTAACACTACAGCATAAAATAAGGCTTTACACTAAATTCTGAGTAATCTCTCAAGCTGTCACAGAGGCGAATGAAGGGAATAAATGCTGTATGTTTTTGTTAACAGCCAATATATCGCAATAAAAGGAGACGCTAACTAGTAAGACAATGTTTGCAAGCTTTATTCAGCTAAAAGTATACCAGAGCAATTCTTGGTTTGGCCTACTGATTACTTAACTCTTTGCGGTATAAAGGAATGAATAACGTGCACTCTTTCCCTGGATATAATTCTGACTAGCAAGGAAGAACCAGGGCATTGGAAGAGGAGGATTCCTTTAGAGTTAACAACATAGTGATGTCATTCTTTAATCAGTACTCAAAAGGTTAGTCATCATTAGGTACATAGCCTACATGACAGAAACATGGATTTTGAACACCCTGATTATACAGTGTTTGATTTTCAAATAAAAGATGACTCACTGAGATTAAAAAGTACTTAAAGATGCCAGGCACGGTGGCTCACGTCTGTAATCCTAGCACTTTGGGAGGCCAAGGCGGGCGGATTGCCTGAGCTCAGGAGTTCGAGACCAGCCTGGGCAACACGGTGAAACCCCATCTCTACTAAAATACAAAAAATTAGCTGGGCATGGAGGCATGCGCCTGTAGTCCCAGCTGCTTGGGAGGCTGAGGCAGGAGAATTGCGACAGAATAAGACTCCATCTTCAAAAAAAAAAAAGTACTTAAAGACGTGATTTAACCACACAATCACAACTCTTTCCCAAGGAAAAGAATAAGATACTTTCAAAGACTAGCATGGCTATCAAAGGAGCCCTGTGATAATTCAGCTTTTCTAAGGGTTTGGATAAAATATGAAAAGGATAACACGACATGGCAAAAGCAAATTTTATTAATCAAAATGTTAGCAAACAGTATGAATGACTCAAAGGAAAAGAGAAGGTACGATTAGCAAATGAGCTAGTAATGTCAGAAGAAGAATATAATTTAAACAGTAAACTCCCAAAAGTAGAAATGAATTAAGGTTCCAAGAAGAGAAGATCCTCTTGTGCAAATGAAGTAATGGCTTTATCAAGCTAAGTAACTCAAGTAATGGAAAAGAGGCGACATAAGGGAAGCAAGGACACCAAGCCAGAAGGAGAACAGCTCAGGGATTATGAATAAGAGCTCCCCACCAGAGAGATCTGGGTTTGTATCTTGGCTGTATGAACAGAGTTATCTCTCCTAGATAGTCTGGACATTCAACACCTGACTGTGGGGTACAAATCACCTATCCTAGCTGCATGGACTGCAGCATGTTATTTCTCGTTGATTCAGTCTACTCATCTGGAAATGAGAAGAATTAGAATAACAACCACATGGGCTTGTTTTGGAAAGATAAACAAATCTTTTAATTCAATGTTTTTTGGGAAGTTTTGTGGGATACTGTTTCAGAGATGGAAAAAAAGAAGGAAATAAATTATTTTTATGAAGCAAGCATAAAATTGATAGTAAAAACTTAATAGCAATTATAGAAAAGGAAAAACTATGGTAAATCCTTTTTGTGGATATGGATGTAAATCCTAGACAGAAATTAGACAAAACAGCTGAAAAAAATGAAATTACAATCTTGGCTATGACTTATGAGAAAAATGCTAATTCTCTCCTACTCTTTCTATGAAATTAATATAATTGTAAAAACATCAAAAGAGATATTTTTAAACTTAGGAGCTGATTTGAAAGTTCACATGGAAGAACAAACAAGGAAGATATTCATAAGAAAAAAATCCACAAAGGAAGATCACTAGGTAAGAGTGGCATGGAACACTGCAAATACTAAAATGCATATTATACATTTGATATTCTTAAATAGCTAGCAATAATACAGCAGCATATAGATGCTAATTAATAAACGATAAATTAACAGTACAAAAGAGAATGTCAATAACAAACTCAAATATACATGTATCTTATTTTATGACAAAGAAAATATGTCAAAATATGAATTGTATTGGAACAGATACAAAAACTAAAATTCGATTCACATCACAATTGTTCTAGGATAAATTTCATACAGATCAAAAATTTAACTGGATAGATAATTAAACAATAATAATGTAGAAGAATTTCAGATAAAATGCTTTCATAATGTCAATACCATGATAATGACACAAATCTCACAACCACAGAAGCCTCTGATAAATTGTGACCAAGCAAGCCCTGCCAACAAAACAAATCCTGGAGGTCAAAAACCAACACAAGCAAACTTATAAAACAATAAAAATTGGTAAAAATATTTGCAAAAATATTTCCTTCCGTAAAACTCTTATAAATAAATAGTTAATAGATAAGAAGAGCAAAACATAGAAAGTGGTTAAAAGACAGGACTAGTGAGCTTGAAGATATAAAATATATTCAATGGCGTCTTCATATAAAAGGAATGCTCAGCTACACTGAAACACCATTTTTTTGCTATTCAACCGATAAATATCAAAACTTGATAATATAATTGGCAATTATTTTACAACAGGCATGTGTGTACATTTCTGATGAGCATGTCAACATGCACCACCTTTCTGGAGGACAATCAGGCAATAAAGCAACCACAGAAAAACATAGCCATGTCCTTGACTAAGCAATTCCATTTCTAGAAATTTATCCTACATTTACATTGTAGTATATTCATTGTAGTATATTTTGAAATAATAAAAAAATTAGAATTTCCATTGATATGGCCTAAATTTCCATTTATAATGAACTAGTTAATAATTTACATTCATATGATGGATATTTTACTGTAATGTCTAAAATAGATAGCTGTAAAAAATGGCAAAACTGTTTACATACTGATATGTAATGATTTCAGGGAAAAGTTGTTGAATGAAGAAAAGCACAGAATAAGGAATACAGAATATTCATAGGTGTGGTCTAAACTTCCATAGATATGGAACTGGTTAAAAAAATATGGTATGTCCATACCATACCATGAAATATTTCCAATGTATATGTAATGAACTCAAGAGATATGTTAATTGAAGTAAAATGTATTTGTTTTTAAAAAAGAAACATGATAAGATTACTTAAACATGTATGTGTATATATAAAATACCTTTTGAATAATACACAGGAAACAGGTGGCATGTATTAATTCTTCCAAGCAGAGCTGAGTGGCTGACAGACCAAGTAAAAGTGAGACGTTTTACACCGTGCTTTTTGTTTCTTTTGAACTTTGAATTTTTGTTTCTTTTGAACTTTGAACTAATGAACTGCTTACTGAAAATTTGAAAATTACTGGCCTTATTATTAAATAAATGTAATAAAGAATCTATTGACATTTAAAGCAATTAAATGAGATACTACAGGTTAAGCACTTGGCAAAGTGTCTGGCATTTAGTAAATAATAAATGTTAGCCATTATTGTTAATTTGTGTTTAACATGAAGTATGAATTTGAGAATATAATTAGATTTCATGACAAGGGGCTACAGATGTAATATATTCTGTGACATATTGAATACAAACTGCCTTGTGGGCTTAATGAGGTATGGCATGCAGTAATGGAAAGATAATTAATTTGGGAACAAAATAGACCAGGTTTGTGTTCCGGGGTAGATCGTTAATATATGCTTGACTTTGAGGAAGTTATTTACCTTCATCAGCCTTAGGTGGTTGTTGTGTTTTTGGGGTTTGCCTTTTTTAAAAAATCAATGTAAAACAGGGATAATAACACCTTGTCATATAGGGGATATGAAAACTATGTACAACTTATGTAAAGTGCCTAGCATTTTCTGTGACATAAAAGGAACTTGATTCATGGTAACTACTTTTAAAATTCTAAAAATATTAAAAGAATTTCCTTCATGTAGAAACTAGGATGTAATATCAAATATAATGGTAACTATCTTATGTTTTAAAATAATGGAAATAAATGTATATAAATGTATTGGGGAAATTTTTGATACTCTCCAGATGTGAAATTAGGTTAATCTGAACCAAAAACAAAGCAGTAAAATATTATTATCTAACTGCTGCCCATTCTGAGTAGCACTCTGGAGAATCCTGGAGTGCTACTCAGAAATGAAACAAATGCATGTCAGTCACATGGAATGAGAAATATTCTATGATATAGGTTATAACTTCCAATCACCTTTGGAAATGTTTTTCTTAATACCTCTATGGTCAGAACTCCTTGGACAAAAAAACATACAAAAGAACATTGAGTACATATACTCATTGATTAGGCCTTTTTAAAAATTAGAGTATATTCTTTTGAAAAAGTTTGCTAGAGATCATTTTGTATTGGTCAAAAAAACTTACAAATAGAAATGTAATTCCTAGTGGTATTTAAATTTTATATCCTCTAAGCAAGACAAAACCTCTGATATTAAATAATAACAATAATGATAGAGTTTCTCCATATGGATCTTGAACAACGGCCTTGAGAGAGACTGGAGAAGCTGCCTTCTGACCAAGGAGCAGATAGACAGCACACCAAAAGGTCTGAGCTTGGGTCTCTGACAGAAGCTACTGTCGTTATATCTTCCACCCTTCCCAAATCTTAAACTATTCCTTTGATTTATTTGCAGGAGAAACCACGGCTTGGTGGGGGTGAGGTAGGAGATCAGCAGGACTTGTTTTCTGAGCATCAGTCATGACCCTGCTGATTAAAACAGAATCTCATCTAAACAGTATGCAGTCAAGAAACCAGCCACAATCAGTTAAACCAAGAAGATGAGGACAGAGACCTCTAGTTGACCTCAATGCTCATTATATGCTAATTATAATGCATTAGCATGCTAAAAGACATCCCCACCAGCGCCATGATGGTTTACAAATGCCACGGTAATGCCCAGAAGTTACCTGGTATGATCTAAAATGGGAGAAACCCTCAGTTCCAGGAACTCCTGCCAGTTTTCCAGAAAATTCATGAATAACCCACCCCTTATTTAGCATATAATTAAGGAGTAGTTATAAATACAGCTAGCCAGCAATCCACAATTGCTACTCTGCCTAGGGAGTAGCCCTGCTCTGTCTGTGAAGCCACCATTTTCCTTTGTCTGTTGCTCTAATAAGCTTGCTTTGCTTTCACTTTACTCTACTGTCTTGCTCTTGAATTCTTTTCCAGGTGAAGCCAGGAACCCTCTGGGCTGAGCCCCAATTTTGGGATTTGCCTGCATCAGGAGGAAGAGGGGAGAAGAGTGTCCAGGAGAACATTTAACAGAACATCTGTTGCAATCACATCAGTTCGAAACATATGCCTGTACTACCTAAGTGTTCAGCCTTGGAAACTGTATGAGATATACAGTAGCCCTTTTCAGAACAATTATACACCACAGCCCCTCAGCCAGTTCCCACGTCTGCTGATAGATTCACATCTCAAGACTCAAAGATTTGGCTCTTCAGATTCAGGGTTCCCTCTAAAACCAGAGGGCTCCCTCAGCAAACAGCAGGCACAGCCCAATCCAGAAGTGTGGTGAATTTAAGGATCCCTGGGTGAAACCTTCAACCAGTGGGGCCTGGGTACTGAGAAGGGATGTGAGGGGTAAATACCCCAAGTATCCATTTTTGAGGGGATAATTATGAGGCAAGTTCTACATGGTTTCTTGTGTGGATGAACACCAAAGATGACTAGCTCAATAATGCAGACTGGATTGGCTTTTCCTACTTCCCTGTCTTATTTCCCCATTTTAACATTGGCATCTTGGGACCCACTTCCTAAATATGTTCCCATGTTCAGGTCTTTGTCTTGCATTCTGCTTTCTGGAGAGTCCAAATAAAGACTAGATTGATTTGGACTAATAAAAAACAAAAGCAATCAGTGGTATTTTCTTATTTCCTTTCCTATTACGCTCAACTATAAAGCATAGTGGTTTTTTTTTAAGTACTTGGTTTTTAGTATTCAATTTGAGCAGATCATATTATAGAAAAATAAAACAGGGAGGCTTGATGTCAAGAGTCTATATTTGACTCTTCACATCTGGACAGAACTTGCCAAGTCTTAGTATATGAGCCTTGGAAATTTTTACAGAGGAAAAAACTGCAAATAGAGGTGTTTGTGTACCAAAGATGCCACTTTACTATTTTCGGCAGATAAGCCTCTTTCACTCAATGAATGACCTCTATTCTTGTCCACAGGACAATATTAATTTTTGTTTTGTTCTGGGATAGAAGTATAAAACCAATGATCCTTTTCAAACAGATCCCTTCCTACCCTCATAACCTGGATCCTAGAATGTACCAGCACAACCAAATATACAACATACTGAACAAAAAATAAGTTCATTCATTGCTGTCTGAGATAATATTAAATTTCATTGTGAATATCACCTTTAAAAGGATCAGATACAACCAGGCATATATTATAGAGAAACTGAGAAGAATATGGGTTTGTATGTCACATCATGTAAGAATTAAGAAATTGAGAATATTTATCTTACAGAAAGTAAGTCTCAAACGAACATAGCAGCACTTTCAAAAGAATTATAGCTGTTCTGAATAGCATTAGAGGAAGAATCAGAACCAAACATATGAGTTATAGAAAAAATAACCTGGACACAGTAGAAGTAAGAACTTCTGAGAACCAAAGCATTTCAAATGTAGGATAAGTGGCCAATGGAGCTATGGAGATCCTTATAAATGAGAATGTTCAAGCAGAAGCTAGGTGACTAGCAATCAGCAATAAAATTACAGAAGACACACAGGCATGAGATTGGAATAGTGGTTTAAATAGATTTTAAATTCTCTTCCAACTTGTAGAGTCTATGGTCTGAAACTATTTAGTTGATTAAATTATTAGTTAACTAAAACCTGTTAATTTGCTAAGTTGTCAATTATACATTACCGTACCTTTACAACACAAAGAACACCTTCATTAGTTTCTTTGTCTGTGCTGATTTTGAAATGTCCATTTTCATTTCCCTTTAAAATGGTAAAATTGACTCTCCAATTGGCAGTGTTAATTAAATCCTTATCTTCTATAGGTATTCGTAAGATTTCCACATTGAATGCATTTTCCTCTACAAATGCCTCATACTGAAACAGAAAGAAGTCATTGAAAATTGAAATTTTATTTTATAGACAACTTTAAAAAAAAGTTTCTTCCATTCCAAAAATACTTACCATTATAATTTTATATAGATTATTTTAAAACTGTGAATCGTAAACACTATTGTTTCATTAAGGGTTATATTTTAAATAAAAGAAAAGTTTCGTTACAAATGAAGACTCATGTTACTGGCCTTTGACAGAAGGGAGATAATAGAAACAGTAATATGAATAAATAAAATAAATTTACATATCGTTTGTTTAAACTCTAATTTTATTCATAAAATACTTATACGTCAAAGTATGATACTTCATGAAGTATTAATTTTATTAATTCAGTTTAAATAAAAAATGATAGCAGATAAGACAGAGGCAGATTTTGATATCATATACTTACAGCATTTTGTCTGAAAGTGGGTGCATTATCATTTGAATCTGTTACTGTTATGATACAAGTTGATGTGCCTATCAATCCAAAAAACTGGCCATCCATGTCTTGTACTTTCATTATCAATGAGTACTTGTCTACAACCTGGAAACAAAGCAAATATTTAACTAGTCTTGAAAAATTTTTGGTAAATTTATAAATGAAACCTCAATTGCACACTCACTCACTCACATACACACACATCTGTGTGTGTCCGTGCTTTTACCTGATTTCCATATTTGCACAGACTCTAGGAATTTGGTAGACAAGCATAAAGCTGAAGAGGCAGGCAGAGATTAAATGACAAAGACCCGTACTCAGAAATTATGCTCTAAGTAACAGGTAATAGCGAAAAGGTTTTTGGAAGTCATAGGGGCAGCCCAAAATAAGAATATTTGAGTTTTGTTTTGTTTTGTTTTGAGACGGAGTCTCATACCGTCACCCAGGCTGGTGTGCAGTGGCACGATCTTGGCTCACTGCAACTTTCGCCTCCTGAGTTCAAATGATTCTCCTGCCTCAGCCTCCCTAGTAGCTGGGATTACAGGTGCCCACCACCATGCCTGGCTAATTTTTTGTATTTTTGTAGAGACGGGGTTTCACCACGTTGGCCAGGCTGGTCTCAAACTCCCGATCTTGTGATTCACCCACCTCGGCCTCCCAAAGTGCTAGGATTACAGGCATGAGGCACCACACCCAGCCAGAACATTTGAGTTTTAAAAAAATATATCCTTAAGGAAGTTTTGGCATAATTTGGAGAAAGCCAAAAAGTCAAAGCAGTTAGTTGAAACTCCCCTGCAGCAATCATCTAAAACAGGTGGCTTAGGCCAGCGCAGTGGCTCACGCTTGTAATCCCAGCACTTTGGGAGGCCAACATAGAAGGATCGCTCAAGGCCAGGAGTTTGAGACAGACCTGGGCAATATAGCAAGACCTCATCTCTACAAAAAAATAAAAATTTAGCTGGGCACGGTGGTATGTGTCCATACTCCCAAGCTACTTGAGAGGCTGAGGTGGATGGACCCTTGAGTGGGAGTTTGAGGTAACAGTGAGTTATGATCATGCCACAGCACTGCAGCCTGAGCGACAGAGCTAGTTCTCTTCTCTAAACAACAAACAAATAAATAAATAGGGCAAGTGTCCCAAATCTGAGGCAGTAGCAATGAGGTCAAAGAGAAAGGATGGCAGGAAATTTACTTGGGAGTTAGAATGGAGTAGGACTTAACAGTAAATTCTATATACAAGTTAAGAGAGAATGATTTTCAGATGTCCCACTTGGAGAGATAGGAAGACAGGTGCATGATCAAACAATACAGGAAATGCAGGAGAACAATTCTCGGAGGAAGTAAACACTACTGAGGCTGGCAAAGGGGTAGAAATACTGAGTTTTGTTTTGCATATGTTGAATCTTATGTGCCTAAAGGAAATCTAAGGAGTAAAGTCCAAAAGGCACCTGGATATATGGCCTCATATGTACAGAAGAGATCGTGACTAGAAATGTCTATCCAGAAGTCATCAGTATCTAGATGGTGGTTGAAATTATGGCAGGAATCAGATTATTCAATTCAAGAGAGGCTGCAGGATGAGAAGAGCCTCGGATGTAAGGACCTACAGTATTTCTAGCATGGAGGGAATAAGAAGACTATGCAAAGCCCACTAAAAAGGAAAGATCAGAGAAGCAGGAGGAAGACCAGAAATCTAAGGGAAGAGAGAGTTTTAACAAGTGTCAGCAATAGACAGGGACTTAAGGTTGCTGTTAGATTTGCGAAAAATGAAATTTTGCAGATGGTGTGGTGATGGTGAATTGAAGTCATTAATTTGTGGTACAATCATCTTTGTGGCCTTCCTCTTTTATTTTACTGTTCGTTAGTCACGCTTTCATTCTTTTATTTTTCTTCATGTTTTTGTTTCCCTCTATCTCTTCCCTCCGTCTTTATTTTACTTGATCTCCCTTCCATACTGAAAGTCAATATTCTGGTCAGGCGCCATGGCTCATGCCTGTAAATTCCAACACTTTGAGAGGCTGAGGCAGGCTTATTGCTTGAGCGCGGGAGTCGAGACCAGCCTAGGCAGCATGGCAAAACCCTGTCTCCACAAACAATAAAAAAAATCAGCCAAGCATGGTGGTGTGTCCTGTAATCCCAGCTACACAGGAGGCTGAGGTGGGAGGATTGTTTGAGCCCAGGAGGTACAGGTTGCAGTGCACCATGTCTGTGCCATTGCACTTCAGCCTGGGCAACAGAGTGAGACCCTCTCTCAAAAAAAAGAAAAAAATACAAACAGAGAAAGTAAACCAATATTCCCACCTTAAAACGCTCTTCCCATATGCTTTAAGAATCCCTGATATTATTTTTATCTTCCTCTAAATTTACTGTTTTTTTTTTTTATCTCCCATGATTTTTGCTTCTCATGTTGTTCCCCTCAACGCTCCATGGTTGTTGCCCACAAAATCTGGTAGATTTTTTTCTTCATCAGGAAAGTAGCAGACCTGGGTTTGATCCTAAAACTGTATCTTACAAGTTGTGGACCCCTAAATTTAATTTTTCTAAACCTCATTTTAAAAAATTTGATGACTAAAACCTGTTAACTTGCAAAGTTTCAATTACTCACTTGATTACTACATCATCCCTACAAACTCCACAGATACAAAAGCACATTCAGACTTTCCCCTTAAAACTTTCCCACTTACTATTATCCTTATGTATTTTATCTATAACATAAAATGCTCTGGCCCCATAAAAAATAAAAATAACGACAACTAAAACGTTTGTACTACTTCTCAGTACTTTTTATAGATTCCCACCATCTCTCCCTGTTTCTTTGGCATCAAATCCCATTGATTTCTTCCTTATAATGTATTTTCTAGTCATATTGACTCTTCTATATAAGGTATTCTAGTTGTAGTGGGAAACATTGAACTATTCCAATAAAGCTATTTTGTCCATATAAAACTGATTCATCTGCCTTAGTCAATAATGCATGATTGCTGACAAAATAGAACAATAAAAACTAAAGATAAGATTCAGTGCAGTAATTTGACTTGAGCAAGTCAATCAATGTTTCTGTCACATTTCTCCTTTATAGATCGGATATAACACGTGTCTAGTCAAACAAATATATTCTAAAGGGCAAATAAAATTATGCATTAAGAAGTTCAATATAAAGCACTGGATACATGACAATATGCTATTATTATCATCCAAAAAAGTGTTTCATATTTTTAATAATCCATCAATTTTATTTCAACTAATCCTTTCCCCACTAAAAGTATATATATCTATAATAATTAAAGTAGAAATCAGGGCATGATCTACACTCATAGAACAAGCAAAATTAATTGTCCTACATGAAAATTGAAACCTTTGCTGAACTGGAACCAACTAGCCACACATAAGAAAAAAAAATTTATAATGAAATTTTTTCTTTTCTCATCCCTTCTAAATGCCAATTGATGTGCATTTCTAGTCCTTATGGCTACTCTAACATAAGGAAATAGAAATAATATAAAAAACAGAAAAAATTGTTAGGAATTCTTATTGTCTTATGCCTAAAATAAAATTAAACTATTAATCCACAGGATAGCAAGTTATAATAAATGGGGGAGAGAAGCTTAATCCTCAGCGAAATGAAATTCTATGGAGTGTGTGAGCTACCTCTCTGTCCAAATAATGAGAGACTGTGGTGATTACGCCTGTGCTGGGATGCACAGAAAAGAGCCCAGGCGATCTTGGTGTCTGCTGCAAAATGCTGTATTTCAGGCGCGTATGCATTGTGTCCGGTTCATCTCTGTCTGTGGCACAAACCACCCCCACTGTAGTACCTACACATTAAAAAATAAAACAGCCTTTAATTTACAGAATTGTTAAATATACTTTCAAAAGTATCTACAATCTTAAAATGTTAACAATGATGATAGAAACCTAATCTAAAATGTATTTATTACCAGAGTATTATTTCGTCTTTAGGTAGGACTGAAGAGGATAACTTCAAATTTCTCACACAAAACACTTTGATGCTGAAAATTAAGGTATACTTTTGCTCATAGTTTAACACATTTGATCATAAATCACTAAATAAATTAGTTAAATGGCAATCAAAAATAATTGGAATACATATGTGCACATATTTCAATAACAAACCTAGATGGAGGAATAAACCATGTCTCCTTAATAATCAGATTTTTAAAAAATTGGACTTTGGATTAATAGCTAAATCAAGACTGATTAGGGGTATGCAGTAATAATATAGATGATCAAGTTGACCTTTAGTAGTCCAGCCTCTCCTTTCTATAATCTTTTTGCTACTTCCTGATTTGATTTGTTTTAATAAACCGGTTTAGTATCACAGCCTTAACTGGTCTGAACCTACTGATAAAATGTGCTTAAAGTACCTTGGGTTAAGCTGGGCATCGAAGTGTTTGTCCTTTTTTTTCTCTGTTACTATAAAAGAGAACAGACTCAAGAAAGCCTGAAACTAATTACCCCTTTTTGAAAAAGGGAAAGCATACCCCATTGCTAATTAATTAAAGGCAATATAATGTCAATGTAATGTCATAGAATTGTGAGGCTAAAAACATTGTAGGTCATGTAATGTAATGAACTCCTTTTACAAGTAAGAAAACTCAGAGGGACTTCCATGAGTTTCCGCAGTGAGTTAGTAACACACCCTACATCAAAAACGATGTTTTCTGTGCTTTAGTGGCCATTTTATTATCTGTGTGTATTCCATAACATCATGTTGTAAACCTTCACTATACACAATAAAATTTATTTAAAAAGAAACAAAACTAGGTTTCCTAAACTCCAAAACAATAATTTTTTTAAAATTTTTAAATTGTACCACGTGAGTAATAAAGTATTAACATCTATGACATCAGATTAACAAAGGAAAACATAAAGGGAAAAAGCAGATATAATATTGCAGTGCAGATCTAAGCAACTGCTGGAAACTTTAAAAAGCAAATTAGGAAAGTCATCTTTTATGACTGAATCCTCCTTCTTTTAACTTGATTGTGAGTGGTTATTCTCCATATTACAAGTCTCAGAAGCCATCGTAAGTGCCACATTTAAAGGGCCAGGTAAACTAAAATACTTCAGTTTTCCACATGTAAGAGCAAGTGTTTAGAATAGAGAACATTTGATGTAAGTTTCTCTGAAGTTATTCCGGTATTCATTCTAAATTGGAAGTAGTGAGGTAGTAGTTTTAAAAGAATATAAATAGGAGCATAAAAAAATTGTACCCTGAGTGGAAGTCATTTAACACCTTCCTAAATAAAAGCTCAAAAAAAAAAAAAACTATACCGAGTTTAGTTTTATTGTTCATTCCACCCTGCATGTCCTCTCTTGGAGTTGAGAATAATGAAAAACCCACATGAGGAAATGAAATAAAATATATAAACTGAATATTACACAAAGCTTGAACAACCGTTAGCTGCCTTTACAGTTAATTAGTATCATATTGACAATGACAGAAACTTCTGTACTATCTGGGTAAGGCACATATTGATTGAAAGTGATGGGATTAAGTGTTTTCTGGTAAGTAGATTCTAGTTCAACGTTATCCTAGGCTGATCTGGCCTTGAGTATAAAAAGCTCTATGTCTTTTAAAATGTACACAGACATATTTAAAATGATTCTTTTTATTCTTAAAAGCAGACTTACCAGGTCTACTACTTTCCAAAACTTCAAAATTATAAATTGCTTCTGTGAAAACAGGGTGGTTGTCATTTTCATCCTCTACTCTGATGGGTAGTGGGAGGGGCAGATCTGCTGAATATCCATCTGCAGTTGACGCATAAGCAATCAACTGCAAAATAGCAAAAAGAAAGTTCCATTAATATCAGATTCTGGCAAGACAGAATAAGATGCTTTATCTACTATCTGCCTTGCAAATCTTTTCAATAATAAACTACATTGAAGTTTTTTTATTCACTGTGTTTTTAATTATCAATGCACCAAATGGAGAAACACTTTACTGCAAAGAGCATCCAGTATGTGGTGGAAATGGCTATCGCAAATAAAACCTAGGTCAGAGTACAGTGAAGTCGGGGCTGACTCTGTCCACTAGACTGAGGAATTAAATGTGAATATAAATTCTCTCTATAATCAGAAAATTATGCCAGAGAGAACAATTAAACTCACTGCAACAGGAAAAATTCCTACTACATTATCTAAATAAAGCAGCAATTCCCAATTTGTCACTATCAAACCCTGTTATTATTTTACCTAATAGACCACATATTTGTAAGAATTTTTCTGACAAAATACACGTACTAGTTTCCCCATTGCTGAGTAAAGGCAATGTAATGTCAAATAGAATATATTTTACCGAACATGTGATTACAACACTGAACTGAAAATTTTCTAAGCAAATGCAAAGCATGTCATATGGGGTACATCAGCTATGTTTGTTTACACAGCATCTCTTCCTTCTTTTTTGTAGGAACAGAATCTCTCTTTCCGATAATCATTCCATCAGAATCATGGGAATGACACATGACCTCACAGCATTTACCATATTACACTGAAAATTATCTGAGTTATTTGCTATTGACTATAAGCTCATCTATATCAGAATACTGGCTTATTAGCCCTTATTTGAGTTTGGTCTCCCACTTTCACTTTCTTATGTAGTTCTCAGATGTGATCAAATAATCATCTGTGTGGAAGGAAGACAAAAATGGAAGTAAGAACAGTATAGATAGAGGATTCTTCCAATCAACTGTAGACATGTCTTGAAGTGAGGAAAAGGTGCCAGCAACCAGTAAGAAAGAGAGAGAGATTATCTCATAAGCAAAACCAACTGTTAGGAAATTTACTGACATTTACATCGAAATACATTGAAATTTATGTTCAAATATTGAACCTCTTTGCTTCATTTCAGGCTTACCTAACAGCAGTTGAGACAAAGAGCTGACCAAGTATTCCAAAATGTTGCACATTCTATTTCCCATTGACTCTAAGATACCCTCTAAGAAGAGAGTGCAAGGAGAGAGGAAAGAGTAGCTGGAGTAAGCATCAGAAGAAACATAGTTTAATAATTTAAAGTCAGGCATATCAATAAAAGTCCTACATCAAAAACATCATAGCTGGAGTAAGCATCAGAAGAAACATAGTTTAATAATTTAAAGTCAGGCATATCAATAAAAGTCCTACATCAAAAACATCATATTCTTCACGATCCACAGGCTGAGTGCAAAATAGATTTCCAGTGTCTCTTTCTATATAAAACAAATTTAAAGGTTCTTGATCAACTCCACGTCCACTTATTGAGTAGAAGACAGTATAGTTCTGTGCTGCATCAGATTCAACCTAAAAGTAGAAAAAAAATATGCAAAAAAATTAAAACTAAATTCAGTTACAATATTTTTTAAATGCAGCTGATGTATCTTTTTATTTTAAAGAGATAATTTCAATAGAAAAGGTAGAAAAGAACAATAATAACCATTGTTGGCAAGGGTAAGGCAAACAGGGATTCTCATAGGAAGAAGGGAATCCCAATTGGAATGTACCCTAGGAAGAAAACTGACAAAAATTAAATGAATAAGCTATGAGGATAAACAGGGAAGGATCTTTCTGGCAGAGAAAATAGGAAGTGCAAGGGAACAGGCTGGTGTTTTACCTAGCATGTTCAAGGAGTAGCAAGAAAGCCACTGTGATTGGAGTAGAAAAAGCATGGAAAAAAGAAGTAGGAGATGAAGAGGTAATGAGGTAATAGGGGCCACATCACATTGGAGAATTCGAGGATGCTGGCTTTTCCTTGGAGTCTAATGGAAAACCACTGGAGAATTTAGACAAGGGTAACATCATCTGATTTATATCCTTAAAGGTAATACTTGCTGTTTTGTCAAGCATGACTAGAGGTGGTTGGATGGGTAAGGAAAAAAGCAGGTAGACCACTGAGGAAGTCACTGCAAAAACCCAGAGAAGAGACTGTAGTTAGTTAGGCTAACATGATAGCCATAGGGGTGGTGAGAAGTGGTTAGATTCTGGATATAATTTAAAGGTACAGCCATCAGAATTTGCTGATGAGTTGGATGTGTGGTATAAAGATGGAAGTCAAGGACACTATGTCAGAGGGTGCTAGTATCTCTTAATATCTATTCTGCCCATCTTCCTTAGTATTAGAATTTGTAGTGATCACAAGGTTGTCCAGAAGAAAGGATTTCTCAGTCACCCTTGCAATTAGTTAGAGCCACATGCAAAGGTCAGGTCAAGGGAATGTGAACAAAAATGATATGTGCAAAATCCAGTTGTGCTCTAGAAGGTGAGAGAGTGTCTTCTCCCTGTTGGACACAGAGGTGAGCCATCTGGAACCTGCAGAGACAGCCACGCTAAAAAATAAAGAAACCTGGGTCCTTGGTGTTTTTTCAAATTAGAACCTTTTTACCAGATCACACTTTTACAAGAAAGGAATAAACCTCTGTCTTGTTTAAGCCACTAGTAATTGGGATCTCAATAAAATGCACCTATTCCAATAATGTATAATAATACAGAAATCAAAAGTTTAACTATGAGAAGAATAGACATATAGGCTAAATTGAAGCTCAATATCTGTTTCATTTTCCTTCTACAGTGTCCTCTCATAATGTAGATGCTAGAAATATTCAAACGAAATTAAACCAAAACCTCCAAATTTTGCAGAATCTCTTGAAACCAGAGTTCTGGATTTAAACATGGATGGTCAGACGTGCTTGAACAAGATTGGAATGCCAAAAGTGAGGTAGGCAGGTGTCTCATTTTTGCCGCTTCTGTTATTTTTGCTGGCATCACAGTTTATGTTTCTTTCTTTCTTTGAGGTAGGCAGGTGTCTCATTTTTGCTACTTCTGCTATTTTTTCTGACAGCTCAATTCAGATGCATTGGTTTCCTTCCTTCCTTTTCTGCAATAGCATATGTACTACTAGATATTCACCAACTTTGTGTTACAAAATAGGATACAGATCAATCTTTTCTCTCATGCTGGTTGGCGCAGTTCAGAGACTGTTCTGAAGTTTCATGAGGAGGAACATGGCTATGGTGTTTTCCTGACTGTGCCAGTGGCACTTTGGTTCTCAGAATAATGTCTTCTCTATCATGGAGAAAGCAATATGTCCCTTGGTTGTAGATACTGTGGTATAGCTAGCTTGAGGATTTGTTTCTGAAAGTTCAACCTAAAATTTGTTTCTTCAGCCCTACGGACAATTCTGAAAACTCTTTAATAAATGGTAATAAATCCTTATCTGTTAAGAACTTAGAGAGAACTATGTTTTCTGCAGCTTAAACCTTATGAAACACACTCCAATGCCCAGAGAGTCAGAATGATTGAACTCTAATCCCTCCTAATTGAGATGGGAGGCTGTTTTTAGGAGAAATAACAAGCATTTTATTTCCATAAGTTTAGTTTGAAACCCTATTAAACTTCCAAGTGTTAATATCAATTAGATAGTTTGGGCTGGAAATACAAAGTTTTAAGTATTCATGAAAAAAAATAGTATTTAGAGTTATGAGATCTGATGAGATCACTGAGAGAGTAAATATCAAGAAACAAGAGGTAAGATTCATTGACTGAGCCCTGGAGCTCTCCGAAGTTTAGAGACTGGGACAGGAGGCTAGGAGGATGGATGAGGAAGATCCAGCCAAACATACGAAGGAGTGATCAATGAAGTAAGTGGAAAACTAGACGAATGGTGTCCTAGGAGCCAAATGAACAAATACTTCAAACAGGAGGGAAAGGTGAGCTATGTCAAATGTAAATATGTCAAGGAAATGAGGACTAAGATGGTGACTGGTTTTGCAAAGCAAAGGCTAAAACTAGCTATGATTGGTACAGCTTTGGCAATTAGAAATCATTTCTTAATATGCTTCATCAGTGTTCAAGTTATAATATTCATGGAGAATAAACAAATAAAGTTATAATATTCATGGAGAATAAACAAATGTCTAGCACTAGGGTATAAAAAATAAATGTGAATGACTGTGGAAGGATAGTTAAAAACTGAAACAATTAGTACACAGGTTACACCATTAGTATTAAATATCAAGCACACTATTAGAAATTTAAGGGGAAAAAGGCAAGCAGAAGGCCATAGCCCTACTTCAGTAATGGTTTCAATTGTGCGTGTTCCATTATCTTAATGAGAAAACTAAACCTGATCATGTCAGTAATCTGCTTAAGAATTTCTCCTTATTATTAAGATAAAGTTAAACTTACTAGCAGAATGCACATAGTCCATAGTGGTTTGACCCCTACCTCCCTCTTCAGCCTCATCTCCCTGCTCCATTCCATCACACCTTGGAAGACTAAGCCACCCGGAGCTCCTCTGAGGAGCTCTCACTTCTGTACTTTCCTCTTCTTCTGCAATTATTTACCTGCAGAAAAATTTTCCATTCTTCAGGACTCTACTCAGATGTCTCCTTCTCTAAGCCTTCTCTTGCTTTTTACCACCTTACCTCAGGGTTTAATGTTCATCTCATTTGTTACCAAATCACCCAACATCTCTATACTAGAATCATAGCACTCATCACTGAAAATTGTAATTATTATCCTACTTCTGTCTCCTTCACGAGGCCAATAACCCACATGAGAGCAAGGGCCATGACTAAATTTACTTATATCTTTAGGACCTAGAGTGGTACCTCCCGCAGGATATAGTTAAGTGCTCAGTAACTCCCTGCTAAATAAATGAATAAACAAATAAAGATCATTCAATGGCTTTAGAGCCTTTCTCATATTATTAGGTTTTTAGTAATTTTCTTTCTCGTTTTACTTTTGTTACACCTCATGAACATCTTTAATCAGATCTGTTTATTTTTATATGTTTAAAGAGGTATTAAATCTCAATGAAACAGACTCTTAGAATTAAAGCAACCCTGACCAGAAAAGGTGTAAACCTACTTGTTGAAGAAACAATGGGAAAGGGCCCAAGGAATTCTCTTGCATAGAGCAAGGAATAGGTGCCCATCTCCTCTTGGCACGCCTGAGAACAGTTTCTCTAGTGTGTCTTGTCTTCGATACCTGAATTTAGAGAAAAACAAATACATGAATAAACAAAAGCATCACAGTCTACTTTGTGTAAAATAGTGGACAGCTCATAAACCTAATCCTTCTTTGGAGTTTCAGTGTCAGGCATTTCCATGCTGGAGCTAAACCAGTTAATAAAGTCTTTCTGCATTAGAAGGGTAAGAAAGAATATATCCAGATTTTAAAGGTTTCAAGAAACAGAGAATTTCTTTTTGTATACCATTCTAACACTGACTATACTTTCATGTTAGGAAAATCACCACTATATTCTTAGTTCTTCTTGCTTTGTCCCAAATAGAGACATAGAACATATTCTGTCTACAACAATCTCCAGATAGCACTTACTTGTTCTTTTAGTTAAAAGCTCATGCCCTTAGGTCAGAGAAAGAAAATGTATGTCCTTCACTGCCATAGTGCTCTATTTACACAGTCTGATACGGTAGCCCTTGGCCACCATAAGTCATGTGATTATTTAAATTTAAATTAACTGACACTAAGTAACATAAGAAGCTCTATCCTTTGGTTGCACTAGCCACATGCCAAGTGCAGAGTAGCCATTAATATTGAGCTATCATATCAAACAGTGTAGATAGTGCTGTCTCTATCATGGGAAAAAGTTCTATTAGACTTTTTAGTGATGTCCATCTCATTTCATGATGCAGCAAGGGAGACATTTTATTTCATAAGAATTAATTAATAATTGCATTAAACATTTAGCAAAGTGCTAAGCTGTAACTTAAATTAGCTTTATTATTGATACAGTTAACACAGATTAGGTGTAATCCAGTCTAAACCTTTCATCATTTTGTGACTACTTTCATAATGGCATTCCTCACTGTAAAGGTTTTGCAGTAAAAAAATTCTGAGTTCTATAATAGAGGGATAACCAAACTGACACCAGTGCACAAAAGACAATAGTTAGAATGTAGAGGTGGAAGAAGCCCTCACAGAGGAGAAATAATTCAGATTTAATAAAGTAAAACCAAAACCAGAGTTCAACAAGTGTTAAGAAAGAGAGAGAGGGAGAGACAAAAATAGAGTGAGAGGTAGAGAGAAGGATAGAAAAAGGGAGAGAGGGAAGGTGACAGGGAGGGAAGAAAAGGAAGGGGAAAAGGAAGGGGAAGGAAAGGAGAAGGAAAAGGGGAGGAATGAAAAGGACAGGGTAAGAAAATGGAGGGGAAGGAAAAGGGTAAGAAAATGGAGGGGAAGGAAAAGGGTAAGAAAATGGAGGGGAAGGAAAAGGGTAAGAAAATGGAGGGGAAGGAAAAGGGTAAGAAAATGGAGGGGAAGGAAAAGGGTAAGAAAATGGAGGGGAAGGAAAAGGGTAAGAAAATGGAGGGGAAGGAAAAGGGTAAGAAAATGGAGGGGAAGGAAAAGGGTAAGAAAATGGAGGGGAAGGAAAAGGGTAAGAAAATGGAGGGGAAGGAAAAGGGTAAGAAAATGGAGGGGAAGGAAAAGGGTAAGAAAATGGAGGGGAAGGAAAAGGGTAAGAAAATGGAGGGGAAGGAAAAGGGTAAGAAAATGGAGGGGAAGGAAAAGGGTAAGAAAATGGAGGGGAAGGAAAAGGGTAAGAAAATGGAGGGGAAGGAAAAGGGTAAGAAAATGGAGGGGAAGGAAAAGGGTAAGAAAATGGAGGGGAAGGAAAAGGGTAAGAAAATGGAAACGAAGTGAAAGGAAAGGGAACAAAATGAAAACAAAAGGGGAAAATACCCTATTTATCCTTGTTTCTCTTTGCAATTTTTAATGAGAGTATTTTAATGAAAAAATGACTGAAAATATTTAATGTACTTTAAATACCTTCTTCTGATGTTCTAGCAGCACAGTAACCTCTTTCTGTGTCTGTTTCCTTTTGTCAGAAAGCCATATGGTAAATGATCTTTTCTTATCAGACAGCGCAACAGCCCTGGCTGCGTACACTGACCCATCATTTAGAACTCTGAAATCAGGATCACTTGACCGGATGAGGTCTGCAGATCTGAAGCACTCTTCCAAATTAACTGCAAGTAAAAATTTCCAAGTTGTAAGGTAAAAGCACACGAGAAGAAAAAATGTGTTAAAATAATTTATATAATATTCTTAAAAACCATGAAGTGGGATGAAATAAGCCAATCACTTTGCATTTACCAGATATCTTAATCTGTTTTTTACATTACTTAAAAAACGATCATTTTCTTTCAGTTAACAAATAATTATTGAGTGTATATTTCTATTAAATAAGGTGTTTTAAACCTTTATATGCTTCTAATAGACTTATGAAAATGACCTTCCAATTAAAGATGTGGGCATGTTATAATCATGACAAAACTGAGCAACATGCCCCCAACACACCTGAATAAACATATAGAAGAGTTTCCCTAACAATACAATCTGAGTGTTTAAGATACACCTATATTCAGTGAGAAGCCATGAGCCAAAGAGCAATGGAGTGTATGAGTTTGGTAAAGAGTCATGTTAGAAAAATCCAATCTCCGAAATTTTCTTCCCACTGGCACTTTTCTGTACACAATTTTCCCTGGAGGCCCACAATACTCTGTGTGTTCCAAGCTTTCCAAGGCCCCACACTGAAACTCTACGCAGAGTCTTTCTTCCCTGGGATTTCTGGCCTCTAGTAACAGGTAATAAAATGCATATAAATATCAAAATGTACCTGTCATCCATGCCATTCTTCAACTATTTGTCTTAACATAAGGCAAATGGATAAATTACTACTCAGTTAAGAAACGACCTCTCAAAGGATTCATTTGCTGTCCATGAGTCGTGTTTTCACTTTAATTCAAATCTGCCCCAGGTGGAAATATTTAGCAAAAATAAATAAATAAATAAACATCTTCAGGGCTGATGACATATTTCTCTCTTCACATTTTTAACAGAATGATAACTTCTGGTTTACTCCCTGGAGGAACATCCCTTTTTAGTAGATTCAGGCTAACTCCAAAAGGCAAAGGTATTATATCATGCTCTTTCCAGCCTATGTAAACTACATTTCTGCTTTAAAAAGACTTTTAAAATTTCTCACCTCTGCCAATTATTTTGTCTGCCTCTAGTTTAGAAGGTACATTAAGTATCACCTTTTTGCAGGCTTCACCAGCACGACTGAAGATCTAGAATTTAAAAGGTCACATTAATACAGTAGAAAATAAAGATTTAAAAAATATAATCATATCAATAGATGTAAAACAAGCAACTGACAAAGTCCAGCACCCATTTATAATAAACCCCCAGCAAACTAGGAATAGAAAGGAATTTGCTCAATATGATAAAGTTCATTTATGAAAAACAACAACTAACTTCATATTTAAAGGAGAAAAACAGAATCATTTCTTCTAACATCAGGAACAAGACGATGATGTCTGCTCTGCTCTAACTGCTTCTGTGTGTGTGTGTGTGTGTGTGTGTGTGCGCGCGTGTGTGTGTGTGTGACTGAGTCTCACTCCATGGCCCAGGCTGGAGTGCAATGGCGTGATCTTGGCTCACTGCACCCTCCACCTCCCGGCTTCAAGCAATTCTCCTGCCTCAGCCTCCCAAGTAGCTGGGATTACAGGCGCCCGCCACCATGATCAGCTAATTTTTATATTTTTAGTAGGGATGGGGTTTCACCATGCTTCTATTTAACATTATAATGGAGCTTCTAGCCAGGAAAATTACACAAGAAAATAAAATCAAAGGCATCCAAATTGGAAAGGAAAAGGTAAAATTGTTTCTATACACAGATGACATAAATTTGTAGACAGAAAATCCTAGGAATCCACTAAAAAACTGTCTAAATAAATGAGTTCAGTAAGGCTACAGGATACAAAATGAACATGTGACTGCATTTCTGTACACTAGCATTGAAAAATTTGAAAACTAAGCAAAAAAATTGATTTGTAGCATATAAAGAAGAATAAAATACTTAGGAATAAATGTAATCAAATAAGTATAATATTATACACTGAAAACCATAAAACATTGCTGAAGGAAATTTTTAAAGACCTAGATAAATAGAGAGATAGCCCATCTTCATGGCTATTCCCCAAATTAATTTACAGATTCAATACAATCTCTATAAAAATCCCAGATAACTTTTTTTGAAGAAATTGAAAATTAATCTTTCTAGAAATACAAGTTACCCAAATAAAATTGAAAATGAAAAAAAAACTGAAAGACCTATTTACCAATTTCAAACCTTACTACAAAGCTACAATAATCAAAACAGAGTGGTGCTGGCAATAGAATAAAAATATAGATGAATGGAGTAGAACTTAAATCCCAGAAATAAGGCCTTACATTTATGGTTAGCTTCCAGACATTTCAAGAGAAATAAATAGTCTTTTCAACAAATGGTGTTGGGATAATTTGATATCTTCCTGAAAAAAAGTGAATTTGAACGCCTACCTCAAACCATATACAAAAATTAACTCAAAATGAACCACAGACATAAATGTAAGAAATAAATTATTTAGAGGTAAACTTGAGAGCAAATCTTTATGATGTTGGGTTAGGAAATGATTTATTATGTACAACACCAAAAACACAGTGATAAAGAAAAGTTCTTAAATAATGCTTATTCAAAATAAAAACTTCTGCTCTCCACAAAAATGCCACTTTCTTTACAAAAGTGAAAAATACAACAACTCATAGAATAGTTTTGTTTTGTTTTGTTTTGTTTTGTTTTGTTTTGTTTTGAGACAGAGTCTCGCTCTGTCGCCCAGGCTGGAGTGCAGTGGCACGATCTAGGCTCACTGCAAGCTCCGCCTCCCAGGTTCACGCCATTCTCCTGCCTCAGCCTCCGGAGCAGCTGGGACTACAGGTGCCAGCTACCACGACCGGCTAATTTTTTTGTATTTTGTAGTGGAGACGGGGTTTCACCGTGTTCGCCAGGATTGTCTCGATCTCCTGACCTCGTGATCCGCCCGCCTCGGCCTCCCAAAGTGCTGGGATTACAGGCGTGAGCCACCACACCCGGCCTGAAGAAAATTCAAACGAATAAAGGACTTGTATCGAAAATATTTAAAGAATTCCTGCAACTCAATAATAAAAAGATAAATAACACAGAAAAACGGGCAGAGGATCAGAATAGGTATTATCCCAAAAAAAGATATTAAAATGGCTAAAAAGTAGATGAAAAGATGCCCAACATCATTAGGTTTTAGGGAAATGGTAATCTAAACCACAATGCAATACCTATTTGCTAGGATAACTAAAATAAATGAGACAGAAAATAACAAGTATTGGTGAGGATGTCGAGAAACTGAAACCCCTACACTTTGCTGGAGGAAATGTAAAGTGGTGCAGACACTTTGGAAAACAGTTTGGCAGTTTCTCAAAAAGTTAAACGTAAACCTATATGATCCAGCAAGTCCACTCTTCCTAAAAGAAATAAAAACCTAAGTCCACACAAAAACTTGTCATGAATATTCACAGTACATACCATTATTCACAAGAGGCAAAAAGTGAAAACAATCCATACAACGAAATGTTATTCAGCTCTAAAAAGTACTTTATTAAGTTCTATGCATGCTACAACAAGGATAAACCTACAAAACATACTCGGTGAAAGAAACTAGATACAAAACAACACATACTGTACGATTTCGTTTACATAAAATGTCCACAATAGGTAAATATACAGGAACAAAGTAAATTTCCATGGGAAGTGGTTGTAAATGGGTATGAGGCTTATTTTTAAGGTGATGAAAAACTTCTAAAATTAGATTGTAGTAATTATTGCACATTCTTCAAATTTACTACAGTTCACTGAATTGTGCACTTAACAAAGGTGAATTTTATGGAATGTAAATTATATCTCAATAATGCAGTTTAAAACAAAAAAGGACACTGTCATTGATCAAAAAAATGACTTTCCACAATCACTTCTAAAAATTGGCAGTGAAAGGCCTTGTCAAATTTATAAATTCACAGAAGTAATTTCAGCACAATAAAGTGGCATAATAATCACAAAGAAGTATTTTATTTCTGATATGATCAAATATGAAACAGATTTCTGCACAAAATTAAAATATTTTAACTCATGGTAACATAACTGTAAATATATGTATATGCAAATATATACATTATCACAATTATTCTAATATGTGATCTAAAATTATTGTACTTCTCAAAGATCCACCTTACCCTCACTTAAATTAGTCAGAATAAACAAAAATATCACAAAAATATGGACAAATAGGGCCAACATGTAACAATGCTGTTTAATTTAGATATAATAAGGCAAGAAATCATTTTCAGAAAATAATAACCAGACTGCAAACTGGGACAATGAAGTAATAAGTCATTTGCCCTTTAAAAAAAAACCATATCATACATATGCTTAATTTAATATTTTCCTTAAGTATATAGTTGTCACCTTGGGATGAGAAATGGTTTCCTTCAACAAACCACCCATTGGTTGAAATATATCACAACTCTGTAGTTGTTATTTTTGAATCCCCCAAAAAAAGCTATGCCCAATATATATTTACTCACATCTCTTTTCAAAATATCTCAGTTAACTGTGAAATATTTAAATCAATTAAAACATAATAAATGCTCAGTGCCCATCTAGATCTTTTAAAAAAATGAACATTTTGCAATTTTTGTTCTATTTTTTAATTAAAATTTACACATGTAGCTAAAGTCTTATGCTCTATTATATTTCCAACTCTTCTCCAGGGAATAGCGTTTTCAGAAGTTAGAATTTGTACTTCCTCAGTAGGATTTTATACTTTTATTATACAGTATATGCTTGTGCCCATAAAATATAAGCTGGTTTTGGATAGTATGTGTTTATATGCATCCTTTTGCAGTTTGCTTTTTTCATCCAACAGTATGTTTGAGATTTTTCCATAAATGTACCACAGTTTATTTTTAGTCATTCTCCTATTGATGGTTATTTAGATTGCTTTTCATTTCTTCTATTACAAATGGCACTATAAACAGCTGTGCCTAAAGCGGAAATTACTGTGCCATACATGAACATCTTCAATTTTATTAGCTATTGCCAAGTTGCTCTACAAAGTACTAATATCAATTTCTATTAATGCCCCCAGCATATTAAATCTTATTTCCCATATCCTCCCTTACAAATAATTTTATGACTTTTTCCATGTTGCCAACCTAATGGCTGTTTTAATTTGCATTTTATTTATTTGTAGTGAGATTGACTGTATTTTCTTGTGTTTATTTGCCATTTATCTTCTGTAAATTGTCTATTCTTCTCCTTTAATCACTTATCTATTGTTTGTGCTTGTTAAATTTTTTTCTTGTAGGTTTACTTAGTTTGCTTTTTAACTTTTATTATGAAATCTTCTGATAAACAGAGTGCTTCAATTTTGTTTTTTTCATTTGACACATCTTTATTAAAATTTTATGTATACCAGATACTCAAAAACTTCAAAGTTCCCCATTGCTCAATCTTTTTTTTTAAAGTAGTATTTTTGCTCTTTTTAGACTTTGACTCTCAAAACAATTTCATGATCAGTTCCCCAAGTTCTGTAAAAATTTATTTTAGGATGTTGGTCAAATTCCATTTCCTTTAAATATTAATTTAAAGAGGATTTGACATTTAGGGCTCTTGAGCCTTTCCATCCATGAACATGATTCATTCTCACTTACTTATGAATTATATTTCCTTTTTGCTTTCTTTCTTTTTTTTTTTTTTTTTTTTTGAGACGGAATCTTGCTCTGTGGCCCAGGCTGGAGTGCAGTGGTGTGACCTCGGCTCACTGAAACATCTGCCTCCTAGGTTCAAGCAATTCTCCTGCCTCAGCCTCCTGAGTAGCTGGGATTACAGGCGCCTGCCACCACGCCCAGCTAATTTTTGTATTTTTAGTAGAGATGGGGTTTCACCATGTTGGCCAGGCTGGTCTTGAACTCCTGACCTCGTGATCTGTCTGCCTCAGCCTCCCAAAGTGCTGGGATTACAGGCGTGAGCCACCGCACTCGGCCGAATTATGTTTGCTTTTCAATAAAGCTTTGCAATTTTTGCTAAAAAGGTCTTTCACATTTTTTGTTACATTTATCTTAGATACATTGATTTGTTGCTGTCATGAATGGGATTCTTCTTAACATATTTTTGAGTTGTCCCTTGATAATATATAGAAATCATTTAAAAATATTAAGCTTATATCCATGAAACTTGCTTACTTTTATTAGTTCCAGTATCTGTTAATAGATAGTGTTGGATTTTCTATGTAGTTAATCCTGTCCCTGGCAAAATGACAACTAGGTTTATTTTCTTTTAATCCTACAAGTCTTTCATTATTGCTAATTTTTATCTGATATGCTTGTTAGGACCTCTTCTGGAATGCTGAATAGAAACACCTGTACTGACCATTATGGATTTGTTTCTAACTTAAAGAGAATATTTTTACAATTTTGCCATTAATACGAGTCTTTTTCTTTTTTCCTTGTAACATTCATTCACTCATTCATTTTTGTTAGATATGTTTCATTACATTAAGAAAGTTCATTCTTGGCCAGGCGCGGTAGCTCATGCCTGTAATCCCAGCACTCTGGGAGGCCGAGGCAGGCGGATCATGAGGTCAGGAGTTCGAGACATGCCGGACCAACATGGTGAAACCTCGTCTCTACTAAAAATACAAAAGTTAGCCGTGTGTGGTGGCACGAGCCTGTAATCCCAGCTACTCAGGAAGCTGAGGCAGGAGAATCACTTGAATCTGGGAGGCAGAGGTTGCAGTGAGCCAACCTCCAGCCTGCACTCCAGCCTGGGCAACAGAGCAAAACTCCATCTCAAAAAAAAAAAAAAGTTCATTCTCTACATTCTTAGTGTGCTATGAATTCTATGAATTCTTTTGAAATGAAATGTTTCCACTTTCTTGAAATAATCAGTTTTTCTCTGTTGATAACATTTTCTCTGTTGATACTATGTTAAAATACAATAATAGATGTTTTAATGTGAACACGTTTCCTTTCCTGATAAGCCTTACAAGAACATAATATATTTATATCTTACAAATATATTGGTTTGTTTTCAATTTATCTCATTTCACATATTTGTCTGTAAGTGAGATCAGGCTACTATTTTTCAATTTCATACGATCCTCACAAAATGAGTTAAGAAGAGTTCTGTATTTTTCTGTTCTTTGAAACAGTTTACATAAAGTACACTGTTCCATATAATTTTGAAAGAAATAACTTATCACAAACCTGGGCCTGGTGGATCTAAAGAAGTGTGTGTGGAGCTCTCTAACTTCTAATTCAATTTATTTAATGGTTATAGGTCTATTTAGATTTTGTATACCTCCTCAAGTCAATGTTGGTTATGTGTATTTTGTAAGAAGTTGTCTGTTTTGTCTGTATTTTCAAATTAATTGGAATTATCTATTCATATTATTTTAAACATCTGTTCTCTCCAAAACTATACTTCCTTTTCATTCCTAATATTGTTTTATCTATGCCTTTTCTATTTTTTACTTGCTCAATTAGAGTAGGGTTTGTCTATACTCAAGAGGTTTAGTTCAGTTGATACCTTCTATTGCTCATTTCTTTCCTTTTTAAAAAATGTTCTTCATAAAATATATTATAAATACCAAAGATTACATATGGCATGTGTGTGTTTTAATAAATAATAAAATGAACATTAGGGTATTCACGTTCAAGGTTAAGAAATGGAACATTACTAATATTTTCAAAGTTCCTAACTATATAGCAATAGTTCATTCATTTTCATTGCTGCATAGGATATTATTAGAAAGAATGTACAGTTAATTCATTAATACAACTTTTGAAAGGGATAATATTCAATAGACTTCAGTTATAGTATGTTTCTTGAAACTATGAAGTCATTTGACACTATGTTTTTGTGAGGTTTGGATGCCTTATTGAAAATAACATAAAGTAAAAAATGTAAAGACACTAGTATATTAATGATGAACTAATGACCTTTAAAGATATTTTATAATAAAAATAACTTCTGTATACAAGAATGCCCATATTTTAAATTAAAATATAACAAACTTTAAAAATGATAATATAAAGTATTACCTACTGCAGCCTAAGCAAAATAGTTTTGTTGCATTTTATAGTACTAAGCAAATTGTATTAATTGCATGATAGAAACCTTATCAGACGAATCATTAAATCCTGATGGAAAAATTTAATGCCAAAGAGAGAACGAAAATTAAAGGTGTTATCTGCAGTTGTTTCACTTTCATGCTGTTGTTTAATTTTATAGTAAATACACGAAGTAGGCTTTCTAAAATGACACCCTACTTCAGTAGAGAAGAAAAAGAATGGAAATCTATGGAATGTCTTAAATGTGAAGAGGATCTTCTGGATTAAACACAATAATTACAGAATTTTAAACTCTTCATTTCTCCTGTGGCCATAAGTCTTCTGCAGAATGGAAATATTACCTTTCAAATTCTTACCACTTCAAAGGTAAATTGCAAGATTTACTGCTCTACATTCTCAGTACTTAAATGAGTCTAATAAATTTGTTTCTACCCAAACTCATTGTAAGATGGGAATTCCAGCTATCATACTTTCAGCGGAAAGTATGATTAACTACAGGTCACCACAGATACCATATATGGAACAGGACTGCCATGGGAATTACAACAGGATCCAAAAATGTGCATGAGCTTACATTTATTTATTCAGAACGTGCTTCCGTATCTAGCTGTATCTCAACAGGAACATCAACAATCTCCTTTTAATAAGGTAGCTGATAATGCATCAATCTAAATATATGTATACTATAATTTTGACGTTTTTAAGCTTGCAGTTTTAAAACTAGTTTTCATCTACTTCCTTTATTTGCCTTAATCTTCTTGTCACAAATGTAAAAGCCTTTAGAAATTACTATACTCCCTTTTAATTTAAAATGATGAATATATCAAATATTACCAAGAGCAAAAACATCACAAGTTTTTCTGGTAAGGACTCACATTATTCACATTAACCCTATCAAATATAAAAATTTGGATGCCTATTTATCAACATAGGTTGCAGGCAGAGTTCATATACTCCAAAGAGGAAAAGTACAGATTTGAGGGGAGTTATTGCAAACGTTTCAACTATTTTAGTTCCTTTAGAAGAGGAGCCCTTTTAACAAAATGATGGATTAGCCGTGTCCAAGTATGTGCCATTTATAATGTATACTAGATAACATAATCTTAAAGTGGATTTGATAACAGTATTAACACATATTTTTAAAAGAATCTTATTATTTGTAACAGGCAGAAGACAACTGATCTCATGTAAATTAGTTTCCACCATCCCTAACAATTCTGGTTACATTAAGAGGAAAAAACACTTTCTGAGGCAATCAAAAACTTACAATAGTGAGTGAGATGCTCTGATATACTTCTTTTTTCAGTATCTCCCTGTCATTTTTTTCTTTGTGCGTGTGATTATTAGAAACTGTATTTACACTTCAGAGTGTGGTGGGGCACACGGTGGGAAGGAGATACAGGAAAAATGCAGAATGGGGAAATTCCCTCAACCTGTTGGGCTGCTTACTGGGAAGACTAAAATTTAACAAGTCTCAGATTCTTGTTAAAGACTTGCTTTGAAAAGCTGTCTCCTTAGAACAAGCAATGTTTTAAAGATAAGTAGTGGTTTAAAGATATCCATTAAAGTCTCTATAAAATGAAAAATGTTTCTAAAATGCCGTGTCATTAATATTATATTGAAAAGTTGAGAGTCGTATGAGTCAAAAGGAAGGAAATACATACATGAGATGGTCAAGAGAAGTGTTAATTTACCCATCTGGTCCGAAATTGCAAGTGTTTGTAAACTGACAATTGCAGATGAAATAAATTGTCATTTTCTGCGCACTTTCCGGTATTTAAGTCTCCAGATACAGCATTTAACCTAAACTCAACGGAATTATTTAAAAAAAAAAATCTTAAACGAGTATGTGCTAGATCAAAGCTGAAGCTTCCTCCGTTTAGATTTACGCGCACCTTCTTCCTTGCCACAGCCCGACACCCCCACCCATGCCTTGCCGGGAAAGCTCCTGGTCTTCCATGGCCTCTGGGAGCCTCGAGCGAATGCGAGAAATTCTGAGAGCAGCACCCGTAGTTTCGTTCCCCATCCTCAATCCCTTCGTAAAGGAAACACAAAACCCCAAATGCATGCTTGTAAACTGAAAAGCTGAAAACGCTTTTAAATATATTACAAAAGAACACATTCTGTAAGCCGTTTCCATTTGTAGTCATTTCATAAGCTCAGATACTTTGTTGGAACAGTTCCCGGGCAAATGGATGCGCTTATTTGTCCAATTCCTTCTCCATAAACATATCGTAGATCATAACTACCAATCCCATATTAATATCTCGCTGACCTAAAGGGAGGACAATCCTTGGACCCACTCCCACTTGCCAGGGTGGAGGGCCAGGAAGCAGTAAGAATCCGCGAGACCAGATTCGGCTCACTGCCGACGCGGGTATAGACCTCGCTCCCATCGGACCCCATGCGCATCCATGGATGCGGGTAAGTCGCGGGTCCGCGGCTCCTTTCTGGGCGTGCGGAATGAAACTCTGTTGAAGCCTGAAGCTTCGCGTGGAACCGCGCCGCCAGAGTTCCGAACACTTCAAGTCTCCCGTGTTCTCAGAGCATCGTCTCTAACTTCCTCTCCTAGAGGATTTCGTCCTGGGCGGCAGGTTTCCGTAGACTCGAAACCCCAGGCTGTGCTGCGGCCGCGCAGTCCTCCCCGGAGCCGGAGTAAGTAAGACGCAACCCCACCGCATCCATCATCCCTCACCACTGTCACCCTCTACCCGCCTCCACACTTCGGCAGCATCCCCAAAACACAACACGACCCCAATCCCCATTCTGGCCGGGTCTTCCCACACCTTCGCGCCCCCGGCACATCCCGCCCCCGGCTGGGTGGCTGGCGGGGGTGGACCGCTTGGGTGAGCTTCTGAATACCCTTTAGGGGAGATACCGAGAAACCCACTTCTCAGGGGCAGCCCCACCAAGGGACCCAGGGACACAGCCCCGGCTCCACTCACTAACGAACCCATCCAGGTCAACTGGGACCCGGAGCGGGGGAGCGGGCAGCCCCTAAATCCCATTTCAAGTCTGTGCTTTGAGCTCTCAGGGATCCTCTCCACCCAAAGGCGCCCTCCAACCACCATCACCACCAGCTCCACCACCTGGGGAGAAGCGTGAATCCCAACCCCCTGCCCAACCCGCGACGGCGCCCGCCAGAGCGCAGCGAAGCCTGAGCGCGACTCAGAATTCCAACAATCGAACACGGTGTCTCAAAACAAAAAGCTCAGTCCAGAGTCGACCCGCAAGCACACGTTTTCTCTCCTCACTCCTGCAGGCCCGAACTTGGGGCTGCTACCAGACCCGCAGCATTGATCTGAGCCGCGGTTGTCACGTTTCGGCCCGCTTCGTCCCCAGCTCCGTGCAGCGTCCAGGGCGGATCCACCCCCGTCCCCACCCCAGCCCTATCCGGCGAGATCTGGCTTACCACGAAGGTCAGCAGCAGATGCAGGCAGACGGCTCCGCGCACAGAGCGCCGGGGCCCAGCGGCGGCCATCGGGATGCCGGGCAGGGCCAGGAGAACGCGGGCGCCGGGAGGGTGCCGAGAGCGAGACCTGCCGAGGTGCAGGGCGCGGGAGGTGCTTTTCTCGCCGCTGCTTGTTTTTAAGTGTATTTGGCCTCTCTCAGGCTTGCCTGCCCGGGAGCAACTTCACTTCTGAAACCGGATTGGACCCAGAGGACGCGGAGAGGCCACTCCTTGTTATTTCTCAAGTTTCATCATCGCCGGCGCGGCTGAGGAGCTGCCCGAGCCTGCCCCTCTGCTCCCCAGCAGCCACCCGGGCGTTCGCGCTCGGGAAAGCGGTCTCTGGCGCACCCTCTGCCAGTTCTCCCACGCCCCTCGTCTGCCCCGCGGCGCTGCCGCCCCGCCCGGCCCGCAGAGAGGCCCTGGCAGCCCAGATCGTCCCAGGGCGGCCCCATCGCCGGCGCTGCGCGGTGCATCTCAATGCAGAACCCCAATCCGCCCGCAGGGATCCCTGCCTCGACACGGGCTCCGCTGGATGCCAGGAACACCCTTGTCATTGGATCAGCGGATCTCCCCTTCGACGTCTGAACAAATTCTGCCAATGTTTTCAGATTAAAGCAAAATACATGTACTGTATTCTCTCCGGATTTGACTAACATGACAAAATACACGACAGAAGGAATTTATCCCAAATGGCATGATAAACAGTTTTTGGCATGTCAGAAATTAAAACCAAATTTAAGAAATTCTAATCTAACCATTTTTACGCACCCAATATATGAGTGATTACACTCAGCGCTCTATTAACTGTCAGTTTGGGGGACTCATATGAACCTTCTAAAAACGACTTTGTTCTTAGATGTGAATTATTGGTTTACTACTTACTGGTACCAAAATGAAATTTTTCGGGTGGTCAAAGGAATATCTACCACACAAAACCTTCTAAAACGAGGCTTACAGATTCTACATCATGCAACGACTATTTATCAGGGCCCGAAGTCGGCCAAGCTTTGTGTGAGGGCATGGAAGAAAGGAAATGCAGAAAATCTAGTTCCTGTCGGAAATAATTCAAAGTCAGAAAGGGACGAAAGACAATCATTCCTAGCCCAGTAGGCTACACTTTTTAATAGAGATGTCGTTTGTAACACCAGGGGGACATTCTCTTATTTCTCCCTAAACTGAATTTTATGTTCCCCGAGTTCCCATCTACTGGATTCAGGAGGAAATCCCTCTCAGACATGAGATGCTACTCCTCGAAGTCCATTCAAAAGTTCCAAGGTCGGGAATTTCAGACAGCCAATTAATCATGAAAGGGTGTTATGACCTTCATTCATCTCACTCTGGCTCAAGTCTAATAGACTCCTCGTCGTCTAAGCCATGTATTCCCTGAAATCTGGGGCTTCCCTGAAACTCATGAGGCTCAGCTTTAAGGGCTCAGACACTCTAAGTTGAGCTTCCCAGTGTGAATCTCCCAGGCACCCGTCAGTGGAGGTCTCTGTTTGTAAGAGCTCTTCCAGTCTCAGAGAAAGTTCTCCAAACTTCTCTCCACTCCAGCGTTTTCACCTCCCATCCTCCACGTGCCTCCAGCATGACCTCAGAGAAAGCTTCTCAAAGTCACTTCCAGCCCCCCAGCCCTCAGAAACTCAAGTAGAATGGTTTTCTTGAACTTAGATGAGTAAAGGAGATGGCTAGCACCAATCTCCCTCCCTCACCACTTTGAATTCACTGTTAGAGTGAAGGGTTGAGGTGTTAAGGCATTTTAGAGGAGAGGATCTAACTTAGCTGAAGAAAGCTTTGAAGAAGCAAAATGTTGCGATAAGCCCAGCAAAGAAAAGGGAAAGGGTAGGAGAATGCTTCAAGATAACACAACATCAACAGGACATGAGAAGCTCTGGAGAGCCTTGTGAGAGTGCCCCAGGGTAAGAAAGCAGAAAGGGGTTGGTTCAGAATGGTTACATGCAATGACTGGGAATTCGGTTAGAAAGATGGTTCATGACAAACCATGCTGAGGAATTTAATTTCATCCTGACAGAAATGGAGAACCATCCATTCAATGTGTGAAAAGGGTTAGTAACTACTGTTACAAAATTGTCACTTTTGGTGAGTTTGCACATATGAACCCATTTGTGCTGTAATATGGCTTTCTTTAATACCTAGGGGATGAAAGACTTTGAAGTGTCTGTCTTTATTCTAACTATTCTTAGTTTTTCTATGATTTCAACTTTATCTTCAGATTTATGAGAGTCTGGCCTGGTTAGGACTGTCCTTTGAAAGACTAAAACTCTAAAATTGCTATCCCCTGATTGTTTTGACTGTGCTGTGTAATAGAGGATATTTATTGTTAAGCCTACTGACTAATATGACAATTGCTGTGAGCTTCCATTTTTAGCTTCCGCAAAATAAAAGTTGTAGGAATCTGCTTTAGAAAAACTCGAAGAAAACATATTATGGATATTTTTAACTTGTATTGCAAAATTCTAGGTGCAATACGAACATTAATAACTGAATGTAGTATTAGTAATGATTTTGGAATTTCCTGTTTGCCCACCATGAGTATATTAATCTAAGTCCTAATAAAAAGCAATGCATTTTTATCATATAAAGAAGAATCTTTACAGATTACAACATAAATATGACTTGAGGATAAATTAAATTGCTTATATTTTTTGCTTATATTTTCCCATATAAATTATGATTTAAAATAGTTTGTTGATTTTTTTTTCAAATATGAGCTTCAGTTTAGATATAGTTAGAACTGGATGCTTTCTATTATAAAATTAATTTTAAATCATCATGAGGTATCATAAAGCATAAAGAGTTTTCTGAACTGTCTTTATCTTAATAGCCTATCCCTCAAACTGCAAAGTCAGTTGGAAGTCACTGCTAAAAGGATAATGAGCCAAAATGGGAAAATAACTTATTATTTTCCCTTGTTATGTTCTTAGTTTGAAGGGTAAGAGCAGCAATAACAAAGGATCAAAAATGGGAATTGACTTTAGACTAAAGAACAAAACTTCAGAAATTCAGGTGAATTGCAACATTTTCAGCAGAAAGCAAACAAGATAATGAAGAAGAGTACTCTTACTCTGGACCTATGAGAAATCTCTGACTACGGAAGAGCTAACTAGTCTTAGGAGGTGGGACCTGATCTCTGGCCCACGAGCCAGGCTGCCTTGCACAACTCAGCACCAACAGGTGCTAGTCTAACTCACCTACTCATCTCGGTGGCTTACCTGGACGGTGACATGGCAACTGTAGGTTTCCTCAAACACTCCTACAAAATACCGCCAGGACAACTGTACAATGTTTGAGACAAACTTACGAGAAAGAGCAGAGGAATTTATGAAAAAAAAAGCTTGAATTAAAAACAAGTAAAAGATTTGTTTACACCTGTGGCACAAAAATGAGTTCCGCCATGGGACATGAACTCAGAAGCATGTTTGGAATATTATTTAGGATAAATAGCCGCAGTGTGACTAGAGGTTCTGCAGATTTCCCAGGGCGCTATTGAGAACAGCCACCACATTTTGGTCATTTCAAAAGACTGCTGGGGCCTTGAGGATAACAGAAGGTTTAAGTCAAAAGTCAATTATAAATATCGCATTGCTGCCCACTACCAGAGCCATCCCAGAATCCCTATGTGCCTCCTTCTCACCTATTTACCCATGACAAGCACCTAATTAGCACTTGGTGCTAATTTCAATCCAATGAGAATGCTACTCCACACAGCAATGAGGACCTCAACTCTAGATCCAAATGACCCTTGGCCTCCAAGGACATTTCCCCTTCCCCCATTCTGCTGTGGGTCTCCTCATGTCCTCACTTCTCATCCTAGGATTCATATCTCCCCAGAATGACTGACAGTAGGACTATCCCTTCCTCTCAGGAGAAAGCTCACGCCCATCCACAGAAATGTGACCTTTCACTATAACCTTGGCAACCATCATTCAAAAGTTGGACATTTGTACATTTCTCAAATTCAGCATTATCCAGTCTAAGTAACACTATTACAATAGTTTAATCCAAATAGGGCGTGCCAAGCTCAGAAAAATTCCCTTCCAGTATCTCCTTGTTAATTAATGAGTCAAGATCTCTTACAATGGGGTTACTCTTCCTCCACTAAAATCTTCAGACTCCTTTACAAATATCCTCTTCTTCAACCAGTCCTTTTAAGGAGGGAGGAGCAATCTTCCAGTAACTTCCCACTGGCTGGAAGGAATGGTAATTTCCACACAAAAGACAAAACCCTATTGTGTGAGTGATAACTTCTTATAGCAACTAAACTAAAGCCATGTAACAAAGCCCTGATACAGGGTGAATTTTTGTCCACCTCATCTCAGAATCATCACATAATTCTTCACTTTGATTTCCTCTAGTGTGAAAAATCTCTTTCCACTGGATGAGACTGCAGTTTCTCCTGCATGTTCACATGTCTCCAGGAACTCACTCTATGCATCTGTCTGTTCAAAAGGCATTGCTCAAGAGTGAAGGTTACAGGTGTGAATGGGCTGACTGCCAGACCTCATGTGTCATTGATCCCAGAGTCATTCCCTGATTCATTGCCCCATCAGTCTTCTTTTTACTCAGAAGTTCAGGATGACCATTCCTTAACATCAGCCTGGAGAAGTGGTGTATCCCCCAGCTTAGATGCCTATTAACTAGCTCTGGAGCAGAGAGGCAGCTTTTGCCACCAGCTCCCCATAGGCTAGCAAATTGTTTAACTCAACAGTCATTTATTATTTTATTAGTTCATAATTACATATTAATTAATGCTATTTACCTCAAGATTTGTTCATCTTGATTTGTCTTTTCTTTTCAGCCTGCCCAGTTTCCCAAGCCTTTTGTCTCTAGATGAGGGGTAGCTTTCTACTAATTAGCTATTTAGTGTTCATTGAGTAGGCGCAATCCCACAACAATAACCAGTTCTTTTCTTGCATTGCTTTCAAGGCTCATATCTGCATCTGTCTTTCAAATGTTATAAGCTACACCCCTCCCTAACTGATAAGCACTAGTCTTGACTTACACACATCTATGACGGGTTATACCAGATCTCTGTTTCTCTAAACAACTCTAATACAGAGGTCTTGCCTGAACATTTAAAAACTGAGTAGCTAGTAATAATCCTAGCAGGTGTGTAGGCATGTATCAAAAAGGTTGTTTTGTTCCCCCTCCTAGTAAGATTGCAGCGTTCTTGACAAGTTCAATAAAATTGGTTATTTCTCCCTGTTTCCAAGTTCTGTTTAGACAATGGCCAAGGAAAGCCATGAACTTACTATAATCCTTCACTTTTCAAATGAGACTCTCTGACAAAAATTGTCCTGCTGTGTCCCTGAAGTAATAATATTTTTTTAAGTTTCAGAATACATATATTGGAGAAAAGACATCTGCCAGAAGAACTGCTTTATTTCCTGCTCAAGACAATATTAAGTAGTGATAAGATTATTATCTGGGCCCTCTAATAATGAATTATGTGCTAAATTGCTGCACTGTCCCAAAGATCTAAGAAGAAATTAGAGACCTTGACCTGTCCCCCACTCCTCATATCCTAGGATGGGTGGAAAAAAAGAAGTTGCAAACAGACAAGCACCATGAATATGATCATGACATCTTTTCCCTGTTATGATGAACTGCCTTTCTGTGATAGTCCCAAGATAATTGACATCAATTTTGGCCAGTCTTAACGTCTCCTTTCTCACTTGCTACACTGAGAGTTGGGCTTTTACTCTTCAGAGAGATTGGAAAGTGATTAGCACACACATGTTCTTAAGATATAAGATAAAGAATATCTTATTTTCTACCACGTTCTTTATTACAACATATAAATTATTCTTACAATAAGGTGGTCTGAGCCTTGCTCTGCCAGGCTCTCCCAGTGGCAGTTTTCCAAACTCATCAATTCATAGAAATAAGTATTGTATTACGGCCATTGGCCAGAAGTAGGCCAGATTTTTTCTCCCAAGATTCTCTAAGGGCCTCTATCCTATTCCTCCCTTGGACTCTTTGTTTAAATTTTGAACAAATGAGGGAAATGATCTTTAATTCACAATAAATATTTGTATTGGGCTATTATCAAGGCAAAAAAATGAAATTATTTCAGCAGCAACATAATACTATAAAAATGGCAAGATTTGTTCCAAGAATCACAAGGTTCCAAGGCGGCTCAACCTAGGGACTCTAACCCCTTCTGCTTAGAGACTAACTGAAGTTTTGAATTATTTGTCGACTTGTTTGATGTAGTCGCCTTGGGATAGGTCCATGTGTTTTTCAAATCTCTGGCCTCTTAATCTTGTAAAACTGGATAATTTTGAAAATTATTTTTCCTTTTCCATTTGATCCAATTATTGTGATCCATACACCTATTCCCAGCCAGTTGGCCAAAGAATAATATTCCTGACCTTTCTTTCTTTGGTAATAATTTATATATAGTAAAATTCATAGGCCATAAATGTACAGTTCAATGAGTTTTGACAAACATATATGCCTATGTTACCATCATTCGGTTAAAATATTTCCTTCACCCCAGTTCATACTCATCCCTACCCTGGGGCAACCAGTGTTCTGCTTTCTGTCACAAAAGAATAGTTTTGACTTCTCTAGAATTTCACATAAATGGAATCACACGTTGCATTAGTTATCTATTGCTGACTCAGTTTTTATCTACTAGACACCACTTGTGCATTACTCCAAAATTTAGTGGCTTAGAGGAGGGACTTATCTCACAGTTTCTGTGGAATCTAGGCATGGCTTAGCAAACCATATCTGGCTCAAAGGCTATCATACAGGCTGCAATCAAGATGGTTACCTGGGGTTGCACTCATCTCAAGGCTGGATGAGGGAGGATCTGTTTCTAAGCTCACTCATGTAGCAGTTGGCAGACGTCCAGTTCTTGATGATTGTTGACCAGAGACATCAGTTGCTTGTCACAAGGGCCTCTCTAGGGGATCAAACAACACGGGTACCTGGCTTCCCTCAAAACATGCGAGAAAAATAGAGTTCCAAAAATGGAAGTCACAGTCTTTTTTAACTCAGTATCAGAAGTGACACCCTTTCACCTCTGCTGAATTCTACTGGTAGAAGTAAATCACCAGGAACAGTCCACAGTTAAGGAAAGAGTATTACACAGGGAAGTGACATGGAGGAGGCAGAGATCATTGGACACCATCTTCAAGGCTGAATGCCACATGGTATCAATGCTTTTGTGTCTGGTTTCTTTCATTCAACATATTTTAAATTAATACAATGTGTTTGAATATATTAGCAAGATATCAGTTTTCATTTCTTTTGTATTTATATCTACTTGTAGAATTACCTGGTCATAGGATAGATGCTGTCCTCAACTTTATTAAAAACTACCAGACCAATTTCTTACTTCTTGCTTAGTAATATATGTGAATTTCAGTTGTTCTATAAACTTGCCAACACATTTTTGTCAGTCTTATAGTTTTAGCCATTGTGGGTATCTCATTATTTAAATTTGCATTTCCCTGGTGACATTATGTTTCATTGTGTTTGGAATTTTCTCTGATGGCTATTGATGTTGAGTAATTTTTCCTATGCTTATTTGCCATTTGTAAGTACAATTGGGTTGTTTGTTCTTTATTGTTTTGTAACAATAATATTTACTAAATGTTAATGAAAAGTTATTTATTATGTATAATATATACATTATTTAAATGTTTATTAAAAGAAATTTCAGCCTGGCCAAAATGGTGAAACCCCATCTCTACTAAAAGTACAAAAAATTAGCCATGCATGGTGGCGGGCACCTGTAATCCCAGCTACTTGGGAGGCTGAGGCAGGAGAATCACTTGAACCTAGGGGGCAGAGGTTGCAGTGAGCTGAGAATGCGCCATTGCACTCCAGCCTGGGCAACAAGAGTGAAACTCCATCTCAAACAAACAAACAAAAAAAATTAAATTTTGTGCACTTTGAATGGAATTATGTTTTATTTGTTAAAAACACAACTTGAATTTTCCTTTCTATTCCTCCTTTTCATAAGAACTGTGAAAGTCCTTGTTTCACAGGCTGAATTTATAGGTAGAAAGAAGAAGGCAAAATTATCTTCTCTAGAGCATTACTATCTAAACTTTTAAACCAAAGGACCCTTTAAAGTTTTGTTGTGGTTGCCAAGATAAAATTTATTGTCATGAAAGACAAAGGCCCAGCTCTGCAAATGACTCAAAGGTGTGGGAAGTTTCAGCTGCACCTGGGCCAGAACTGACTAAGGCCTGTTACGTCCACAAGTGACGTTACACATTTAGGAGCATTGTCATCAAGAGGAATCGTTTTGAACTTTGGCTGCATGTTGGTGTCTCTTGGGGAGCTTTTAACAAACACCAACCACCAGGCCCCACCTCAGAATCCACCTCAAACCAATTACATCAGAATCTTTGGGGATGGGAGCTCTATATTGTATGCTTTATGTTATTTAAAAGCTTCCCTGGATACTCTAATGTGCAGGTCAGGGAGGCAATTCTTGTTCTAGATAAATTATTCTCAAAATGTGTTTCCATAACCATTAGCATGTGCACCACTGGGAACCTGAATGTTCTTTACTGACTAAAATATGATGACAGAGATATAAGACCCATGGAATGATGAGACCAATTTTGGAAGAATTCTGGTCTCTGGGTTTTTGTAAGAAGATGTTTCTTAAATAACCCTTTTTAAAGAATTGTTTTATTTTGATTTAGAAGCAACGTCTCCATTCACCATTTCTTAGCCTTCTTTGCAGCACTTATATAATCCGTCTAATCTGTGTTTTAACAAGAAAGGCTTGGATCTACTTTTGCATACTTAATGAGGTCCTTTCATGGTAGGCATCACAAAATGTACTGTAGTTCTACCCCTTGTATTGCCTGGACTGTTGTTATCTGTACTTGCAACATCTCTCCTTTGATTCAAACAAGTTTCAGTAGAAACCTACATCAAGAAAGTATTTATCCCACATACCCATTCATGTCCAGATCTTTCCTATCTTTAGTGAAATATTTATGGCTGGAAAGCATCTAATGGTTCTTTTTCCCATGTGAAGGAAAAGAGTATTTATTCTAACCCCTGGATGTTGATGTTTTATCTGTCTTCCACATAGACTATACTTGCCATTAAGATTTTCCTCTGCCTGCAATAGACAAAACTCTCACAATTTACTTTGATGTCCACAGTCATTAGCCGGAAAAAAAAGTCCCCACATTATTTTGGTATTCTTTTCGTACTTGGATAGCCAAAATAATTATCTAAGGCTTTAGTAAACGTGGAACAAAGAAGGTGTTTCGACTGTCTTCATACTAAATGGGGCGATACAATACCTTATTAGTCAAGGGTTTATGCCAGTCTTGAAATCAAACCCTACTTCTCTTTGAAATAGTTCTATTCATCTCTACTTAGAGGTTATGGATTTTGTTTTTGTTTTGATTTGCCCTAATTTCTTTCTTTAGCTCACACTTTGATTACTTTTTTGTCTTTCTAGCTCACACTCTCAACTGGAACATTAATAATGTTATCGGGCCACATGTAATTAACAATGATGACTGCATAATGCCTGAAACAACAATTTTCTGACACACCCCTTTTAGAAAGACCAAACAGCCCTGACAAATGAGCTAGTTTAAATAGCCTGAGAAATGGGTATTTTAGAGAGGTTTCCTGGGAAAGATTTGCTGAGATACCAACTTTGGTTGGAGACTTGAATGATAGAAGAGATTGATGATCTGGAGTAAAAGCATTCTAGCCTGAAAGAACTGCAAGTGTAAAAGCCCTGTCCAAATAGCTGGGTATGTTCAGAGAACATAGAGAAGCCCACAAGTGCTGGAGGAGAATGAAGTAATGAGGGGTACTAGAACAAGAAGTAGAAAAAAAAAAGATAAAAAACAACTCAATGGCCTAAAGAGGTTAGGTTTTGTTTTAATCTCATCTGTTCTTAAAAGCCACTGAAGGATTTAGAGGGTGGCATGATCTAATTTATACATTTTTAAAATCACTTATGGTTGTTGCAAGAACACAGATTGCAGAGGGCAACAAATGGCAGATGAAGTAAAACTTGGATTTATAATATAACGTGAAGTTAGACCTCACAGGACTGGGTTATAGGTTGGAGATGGATTGTGAGAAAAAGAAAAGACTAAAACTAAAGGGTGCCTTTCAAGGGTCTTGGACTAATTGTGTGAATAGAATGAATAAATGGGGAATATTGTGAGTGAAAATAATTTGGGCTAAGAATCAAGGGGTTTTATTTGAACACATGAAATTTGAGATGCTTATTATAGATCCCAGTTGGGATGTATTATTTAAAACTTTGGGAGTGGAAGAGAAAAGCTAGGGAATGAATACAGACAGAGGTCTTTGGTACTCCAACTCCTAGAGTCAGGAGGGCAAGAGGAACCAGCTTCCCCAGACTAAGAAGAGCAGCCAGTGATTGAGGAGGAGCATCCTATGAACATGGTGTCCCATAAGCCAGAGGACAGTTGGTCAACAAGAGGGAGTAATTAACTCTGGCACAGTCTTTTGAGGAGTCAAGTGAGATTAGAGCTAAACACTGTTCAATTTGACATGTATAAAGTCATTGGTGATAACAAGAAATTAAGTTTTACTGGAGTGGTGATGAGAAAAACATGATTGTGGAGAGCCAAAGATAGACTAGGTAAAAGAATGAAGAAAACAAGACAGAGGCAGATGTTTCTCAGATCTTTGTTCCCTCACGCCTGTCACATCTTGGTTCTCCTGAAAGCAGAACCTAAAACACAGATGTGAGTGATGCTAGTCTATTGGGATATAAACCCAGAGGCAGAGGCAGAGAATGGGAAAATATAAAAATCAATAAGAAGTGTGTTACTGAGCTGATTTATGCCATGGGTATAATCCTGTGGGTAATATCCTCTAAGATATGATGTAGAATGCACCTCAGAGGTGTATTCTGAAAAAAAAATTTGTTACTAAGTAACCCTAAGCTGCCCAAATCTTATATGTTTAAAACAGCACATATTTATTGTCCACAGTTTTTGTATATCAGAAGTCTAGGGATGACGGAGCTGGGTCTTCTGCTTGAGAATCTCACCAGGCATTGGCTGGGCTGTGTTTTCATCAGGAGGCTCAACTGGGAAAGGACTCACTTTCAAGCCCAGTCATGTTCTTGGCAGATTTCCTCTTGCTGTATAACCAAAGGCCTGCTTTCTGCTGGCTATTGGCTGGAGGCCACTGTTTAGCCCTACAGGCCACCTGGAGTTTCTAGAGGATTTTACCACTTGGACTTCCTTAACATGGCTGTTACTTCCAAGCTAGCAAGGAAAACTTTTTCTCCAGTCTTCTAAAATAGAGTCTTATAACGTAGTCACAGGAATGATATCCTCTTACTTTGCCATGTTCTATTGACGAAAAGCGACTCATAAGTCCTACCAATGTTCCAGAGAAAGAAAATTACACAAAAGCATGGATACTAGAAAGCAGGAAACCACTGGAGGGGTCTGCTCAACAAACTGGAAACTAGGACACATATTCATTGACTCCTGTTCCCCTTTGTTTGAGAGTGGGCCCTGAGGAACAATAACTCTTCTGACCTCTGGAGCCGTACCCACACACAGACCAAGAGACACGTCACAGGTGCTGCAGGTGGGCACTGGCAGCATAAAAGGAGCCATCAGCCTCAGCTATGCCACCACCCGGTGAAGAGGGGTTGTGGTGTGCCACACAAAAGAGATTTGCTACAGTGTCATAAAGGGAACTGGAGAAAATAAAAAAATAGCTGAAGTGCAACTTAGTAAAGAAGTTTTATTCACATGAAAGAAGCAAATTGCATAGTGATTAAGAATTCAGACTCAGGAGCCAGACTGCCTAGTTCAAATATTGATTCTGTCACATTGTACTGTCACTCTGAGCTAGTTATCTAACCCTCTGTGCCTCAGTCCATAAAATAATAAGAAAAAGAATTCCTGATTTGGGTAAGAATAACAATAAGTAACAAATGTAAAATTTTACAACAGGATATGGCACATAATAACTACTAATGTACATGATACCTATTATTTTTATTAGACATTTCTGTTTATTAATAAGAATGAGCTAAGCAAAAGTGAATAATTAAATATGTAGGAGACAGAGGAAGCAAAAGTTCATAGGAACCAATGTAGTAATAGAGTGGCTGCCTTAAATAGGAAGAAAGTTTATCCAATGAGGATATAAGTCAGTGTATATGGTACAGATGTTGATAGTCTAGTATTGTTGGTGGTGGAAAGTTAAGGGAGTTTTCTTCTCCTATTTTGTATGTGAAATCAGGAGTAAAGTGAGGAAGGCAGGTTAGAGATTTGAGAAAAGGGTAGGTGTAAAATAGAAAATTGACTAGGTCAGTGTTTTGAATTGTTGACTCTAATCCACTATAAGAAATATTTCTAATATTTCTAATATTGTGAACTCTTCTGCAATTCATATATACAATCTGGACCAAATGTTTTGTGAACAATACTTACCATTCCTATGTCTAATATACTCTGACAATTTCTGTTCTCATCTTCTAATTCATTGATAATGCATGTTGTCACCTCTGAAATTAATCTTATGTCCCTCCACTGGGTTGTGTCTCACTGTTTGCAAAATCCCTGAACTTGGGTAACAGGGTACAATTGTGGGTCAAGAATGAGAGTTCCAGGGCCCCATGTTCCAGGGCTCAAGTAAAAATCACAAAGTAGGTAGAAAATGGTGTTTATCAAGTAATGGGGTCTTGCCAAGTGATTACAAAGGAGGGGAGAAAGCGGAGGGAATTGAGAGTTATGGGACAATGGATGAAAACAATGAATAAGTAAATTTAAGCTGAGAAAGGAAGAAAATGAGGTCAATGAGCCTATGAAGTGATAGAGCTTTCCAGTTTTGCTAAATATTTGGAATAGGAGTGCTGGAGTAAGAGAACTAGAAAGCTAACAGGAAGTTTTTAGAGATTATGATGCTTGAAATTTCAGTTTTGGATGTGGTACAGTTAGAGGCTATTGGAAATTCAAAAATACAGGCATGAGAATAGATAAATGAAGGGAGATGGTGCAAAAAGGTCTTGGAGCTGAGCTATCAGAGGATTTGGATGGTTACGTTTTGAAGAAAACAGAGCGGATTGGTGAATTACATAAAAAATAGTGCACTAGGTGCTGAAACATTTAATGAATGAGGAGGAGTATCTAAATGTCTATTAATTTCTAGACACCAATAGGTGTCTGCAAGAAGGTATGATGGGTGTTGTGGTCTAGTGGCACTCACACCAAAGAATGTGAGACTTCTTTTTTGGAGAGGAGGGAGGAGGAATGGTCCTCATTGCCAGTGACAATGATAAGGGAGGAAGACATCTACCTGTCCCAGGAATGTGGGAAGGAAAAATTGGCCACCTCTTGATGGGTCTCTGGGGAAAGTGGGTGGCCTGAGGGGTTTTTTTTTCACTCAAGAATAAGAGTAACAAGGTGAAGAAAATGGTCGGAAAAGAGATTAAGGGTCTAGGGTGACTTTTTTGGATTCAGACTATGAATTTCAGAAGGCAGAAGGAAGCATATGAGGGCACAGAAATGGATGAAAGATTAGATCATAAATCTCAGTTTGTCCTGCACAGTCATGGCTTATTAATGTCATTCCAAGGTATCTGTTTCTTAATAGCACCTTGTTTCATTCTAAAAAGTGTTCTACCTTGGAAGTTAAATTATATAATCACCATACCCGAGAGAATAAGAATTTCAGAGACAATGGATAACCTGAGAAGTTTAGATTTTTGGTTGTACAAGTCATGACAGGAGTAATCCTGAAGAGCTCTTAGAAAGTTTGAGAGTAATGTGTTCTAATGCCAGCCCTTTTCCTGGGGTTGGTCCCCTAGGCAGCTGTGAAGTGGTGATGGGAGATATGTGCTCCCTGATCCTGGTCTTTGCTTGTTGACATTAACATAATAAAAGAGAGTAGACAAGCATTTTGTGTATTTAATCAATGTTTATCCGCTGCCTCCTTTCTTAAAAGAAGGTTTAGGAAATTTAAAAATGTAAAATAGATAAAAATAATAAGGTATCTGTAAGGCAACTGAGATACATTAATTGCTATCATTGAGTCTTGAATTTTACTTATCATTTCTTGGCTATTCAGCCAAAGTAACATAGTTTTAGAGCAACATCATTTTCGTTGCTCAATAAAAGAAAATATGAAAGTCCATCTATAGTGTTAAGCTTTATCTTAGCATTGTATTAGAATGCTAAGAGGACAATTAGGTGCAACATAATGAATCTAGTTTTCCAGTCTGCTTTTTCAAAAGCTTTAGAACATTATTTAAATGTGCTGTTCCAAGATGAAACATATTTTAATGCAGAGGGCACAAATGCCTAATCCTCAATCCCTTTCTCTTAAAGAAAATGTTTAGAAATGTTAATGTTTTAATTTAAAAAATGATTAAAACTGAAAGTGTTGCCTTTTTTTTTTCTTTTCTGCTTAAACCTAAAATGTATTGTAGGGTTAAAATTATTAACGTTATTCTTGGAAGAAATAGCATATCTAATTATAATTGTAGAAAATGAAGTTGTATCTGCGACTTAAATCCTGCTCTGGTCTCCAGGAAAGCATCCAAATTATTTCATCGTCCTAGACCTTATTGTTTACAGCCTCGTGAGACTATGAATCCATCAACCATATAGAGGGTTTCAGGATTATTTTTATTATGTAGAAGCGTTCTTATAATCGTATGTATCCTCATAAGGTTTCTATGTGTTAGGCAACAAAGAGGAATTTAAATTAACTGATGATTGTATAAAAATTTTGTGTGAGTTGCATTAACATAACTGAAAATGACTGGTATTTGGGATTTTCTTTCTTTTATTTTTGCAAAGAAACTTCAACCACTATAATGAGGACAACTAAAATAGGAGATTGTCTGTATTGCCCTCATTATAAGACAGTATCTATTGTTTTTGCTTCCTATTTCACTGCATGCCTATCGAATCTGTAAACTTCTGATATCCTTCCAATACATTTTCTCACACTCCCGAGATAACCAAATTTGCCTTCTGTTGCCTTTGAGAAGCTTTGCTATGACATAAGTATGTTAACTTTGTGTTTGCTATGACATAAGTATGAAACACGTTATTAACTCTGTGTTTTTCTGCTAGTTTTCTTACTAGAAGACATGTAGTAACTGCATTATGTTTTTAAAACTTTTGGGTTTAGATTTGTATTTCTTTCAGGTATCATACCGCACTGAGATTGACCTTTAAACTGGAATAAGTAGGACTTCGAACACCACTAAACCTGTATCAGCTCTTCTAATAGGAAATTTATACAGAAAGGGAGAGTTATTGTGAAAAAAAACTTATTCTCTTTAAAATGTTAATTTCATCTGCTGCAGTATTACTAGTATGATAAAGATGGTTATTAATGACTAGAAGTATGGCCGGAGGTTCCTTTCCCAAGTGCTCACTTTTGTTAATCCTGTAATTCAGATTCAAATGAAATAGGCTGTGTCCCATTCCCTGTGTGGAGGGATATTAGAGTGCTCCTGGACTGTCTAGGTATTCTAGACAGCCTGTTGTAGTTTTCTGCCTACACACCGCTCTGATCTCTTCCTTCCTCTTGATTAACTCAATTTTCTGTTACATATTCCTAGAGAGCTCCACCCGATTCCACACTGCATCACCCCAGGTGTGAAATACAGCCTCCATTTCTTGTTTTCCACAGAAAGCCCCATGCACATAAGGCATCTCAGTGAGTAGCAAACTTATTGAAGTTTGAGGCAGTGGAAAGAAAAGATCTTCCTCTGAAAACTCTGGATATTTGGTGGAGTCACACCTCAGCAAAGGACTTAAGTTAGCCCTAAAGTCTCCACCAAACCTGCCCTAAGAAAACTTAAGAAGAAACCTCAAAAGGACTCAATTTATTTGTTTAATAAATAACTTAAACTGCCTGCCAGAACAAGGCTCAACAAGTAACGAAATTGATTTTGTTTATTATAATAAGGTAAAATTCCCAATGTCCAGCACTAACTTGTTTACAATTTTAAAACAAGCAAGCTTTTGACAGCTTTCTTCCCTGAATGATAAGAGAAACTCACAGTACACCTGGCTCCCCACAGGAGGACATTTGCCATTGATTCCAGAGGAATTCTGTAATGATGTAAATGTGAAGGGATTGGGACATCTCTTGCTAAAAAAGGTCACACACACACACACACACGTGCACACTTAATATTTGTAAGAACATTCCATTACAGATTTTTGTGGCACTTTTTAATAGTACATCTCCGTGAACATATTATATCACTTCTGGGACTACATATTTTTGAGAGCAGAGGCCATATCTTACATACAGTAGATACCAAATAAATTTTAACACCGAACATTTACATAGAACTATGTTCTAGCAATTTTTTAAAGCAGATGAGGAAACTGAAGACTAGGGAGGTTCAGGTTACACAGATGGTTTGTGGTAGAGCCCAGATCTGAACCTTGCCTGTTGGGCCCCAAGGGACCCAAAGTTCAGGCTCTATCCCAGACCGCTCTGTTAGGTTGCATGGAGAATGCGATGCATTGTGCAAAGATTAACTGTGATTGTGTCTACTACAGGAGAAATAAGGAGCAGCTTAGCTTGCTAAAAAGTGAACACATTTAATTGGTTTAAACTTGCATTCATTATGCAAACTTTGCTTGAAATATTTCATTTGACAATTTTAGTAAATTAATACCTATTCTTAGTCTAGATAGTGCATAACAAATTACTGATGACAAATCCTAAGTGCGTTAAAGTAAAATTTTAAGACCAAAAGCACATGAACGCACTCAGTTATGATAATGTGAGATGATACAGTATTTTCTTTTTGCTTTCAATTTAATCATTTACTGTAAATATAATATGTTCTGTGAAAACTTTATTTATTAAAGCTAAGATGAAAAGGCTTTTCTTCACAGGCCTGTAAGCTCCCCAAATCCTAAAGCCTGTGAGTTTTTCTTGCTCTGTGTTTCATTTACATGAACTTTTCCCTCGATGTTATAAATTACAAATGCTTGTGGTAAAATGAAAACATGGAAACACACAATGAATAAATATTTCATTTACTGAGGATTTATCACTCAATATCTTAGTGTATTACAGATAGTCTCATATTTATTTAAATGTGAGATTATAATAATTTGGAAACCTATCCTAGTTTTAAAATACTACTATAGTTTATGTCTTTTCCCATTTAATTAAAGTGTTCAGAATAAAATGATTGCATGATATTCCATCATCATATCACAATAGTGATAGCTGCTGGTTATTGATATACTGATGAGCCAAGCAGTAAGCTAGGATCTTTATGTGAATTATACAATTTATTCCTAATTTGTCCTTATTTGATATGCTAGAAATTTGAGGTTTCTGTGATTTCCCAAGGTAACACAGCAAGAACAAAGCTGAGATTTGGAACCACGTCTTTCTGACTACGAAGTCTGTGTGTGATCATTGTTTCCGTTGTCCTCAATTATGGTACATTGTATCACAGTAACGGATCATACATCATTTAATTACTTCCCTGTCATGGAACATTTAGTTTATTTTCAATTATTCATATATTTAATGCCACTGAGACAAACATCCTTGCATGTGAGTAGAATCTTTATACTATTCTCTCACTTCTTTTGGATAAATCCCTTTTACTTGATTTCACTGGTAATTCTGCATCACATCTGTGTATATTGACACCCTCTGCTCCTTTCACCTCTGGCTTTCTGAGCTTCTCATTCCCTATTGGTTAACTCATGTCCTTGGTGCCTGGGAGTTTTCCAATTGGCCCTGTTCCCAGGGGAACACTCCTTAAGCTGAAAAGTCTCGTCTCTACCCTCATCTCCCATCCCTGATTTACAGGCCCCTCTGAAGCTCCTGGCCGCCACAGTCAGTGAGCATTACCTGTTACCCCACCTGACACAGGTCCCACACAACAGCACAGTGATGCCAAACAGTTGCTGCCTTCTGGACAGTCACTTGTTCCACCTGCTGTTGACCTTTCTAGTTCTATTTATCTCTGGAGATTTGGCAATTCTGATTTTGAAAAATATATGCAACTTACTTTGCATACATCTTCTTGACTAGCAGCATTTATGTGGCAAAATTTGTTAATTTTTATTAAATGTTTTCTGTGTGGCTTGGTTCTGCATTCCTACCTTAAGACTATTTCTCTAGTTCACATCCATGTAGAAAGTAGAAACCACAGGGAACAATGTACATTCTGAAATGCTTAATTTGCAGACATTGTGAAATTTTACTCATCAATGTGTTTCAACTCTTTGGTACATTTCTAGCATTTTGCTTAATATGTTTTATACGAAAAGGCAAATTTTAAATACTTAAGTTTCATAAACCACCAAATAATCAATAGACCCAGTTACTAAAACCCTAATGATTGTCAAACTTTAGAGTAAGAAAAAATGACCTAGAAAATGTATTGAAAAGTGAAGCCTTCTATACTTTTCCCCTACTAGCCTGTTACTCCTGTGACTGATTCAGGAGGGATCTCTATTTTCAGCAACACCAGAGGTGATTCTGATGCTGATGGTCAGTGAAACACACTCTAAAAATTATACAAGCAAATATATCAGCAAGTTTGCCTTCATATTTGTTAACTGAAAAGCAGTGAGTGTTCTGCTCTGTCCTCTCCCTTGAATCCTAACAAAATAAGTAAACAGAAAAGAGGTGGCTAGCAGAAACTCCACAATTCTAACCTCTCAGCTATGCCCAGATTTTCTGTAGGGATACAAAGGTACAGTCACAAAGAGAATAGAGAATGAAACAAAACAGCCCTTGCCATTTCCCATGCACCAATTATCACTCCATATGGAGGCACATCGGTGAGTATCTCTTCTTCAATCTCACATATATCTAGAATTTAGGATATACCAAATGGCTTGAGAAGAATATGCTCCAAATCCATGACACAGTAAAATTCCTCTATAAAACAAGATTTAGGGTGTGTTTTTTTAAATAAGATAAAAGTGCTCTGTTTACCTGACTAGCTATTTCAAAGCTCTAGCTTCCTTTTTGTTGCCTGTTTTTTAGCATTATGCTCTTTTGTTTTACCTTAAGACTCTATATTGTATGTCTTATTTGAAATATCTAAAGTTTAAAGTGCAGCCTCATAATGTATCTATTTGCTTAATTTAAAACATTTAAGCAAAAGTAATAGGTTCTGCTTCTTAGCTATTGATGGGGTAAAGAACACAAGGACAGGTAGGGAGAGAAGAGCTTCTTGGAAGGAAGATCAGATCCTACTTCTGAAGATTTCAGTCCTCAAACCTAGAAAACCAGAACTGGTGAAGAGGAAATAATAAAGGGAGTCATACAACTGATCCCCTCTCCCCAGAAAGCAAAACACATAGGTCTGTCCTACATGTCCTACATGAGAAGAGCAGGGCTGGGAACTACCTCTTACGTGTTATCTTCCAAGTGACGTGACGTTATCAGTTCACAGCACAATATAGGCATTGCCTCTGAGGCTCATTGCTATGCGTTTCTTTCCCTATTCTCTACTTCTTGTGTGAAGATTTTCTTCTCTCAGGGCACACATGAGCACGGTGGTTTCCTGTTACAGAATGTTCTCCCAGCCTAACATGGAAAAAGCTCGTAGATGTATGCCACTTTCTTTGCTTCGTGGTTTCTCAAGATATTTTTTGAAGCAAGGCCTGACTTATAACATTTTATAAATAACTAATGGGAATTTTGGCAAACTCATAAGAATCATTTCTTGAATTTCTAAACATAAGTGGTTTTTAGTTGCTTTTCCTCAGGTGGTTAGAGAGTGGCCTTTTAGTTAAAAAAAAAAATCACTGCAGTGTTTGAACCTGGCAATGATGAAGTGACAGTCACAAATGTAATTTTCACATTGCCTAAAAATTTTCAAGTTGAGAAAAAGAATTCTTTAGGCAATATGCAGTCTGATCTTAGTCAGGTACCTAACACACATGTGCATTTATTCATTCATCCATTTATTCATCACACACCAAATATATTCAGTGTCTACTGCTCTACATGTTAGGCATACAGTGGTCAAGAAGACAGATGAGAACCCTTGGGGGTTACATTTCAATATGGGGCAATTATTGATGGCTACAAGTAGGTTCGTGCAATTATTTGTGGTAGGATTTGAGCTGGCCTGAACCACAATATTCAGACACTACCCCTTCTGTCTGCCCCTCTCACTATCCCAAGGGAGAAGGGATTCCAAAATCTCAACACTTCACTTTCCTGTATTAAGCTGTGAATGCAAACGATTGATGTTCTAGTCATTCAATGTCTTATGAGGAAAAACAATTCAGTGCAGAATCTAACATACATCATGTCTATAATGTAAAATTTATGCCACAGAAAATTAGTATGTGCTGAGAATAAAAAACCTAACTTTTATTCTTTCTCTTTTTTCCTTTATGACCTGGGCAATACAATTTGATGAATCAAAATTTGGCCAGGCACAGTGGCTTATGCCTGTAATCCCAGCACTTTGGGAGGCCAAGTGCCGACAGATCGCTTGAGGTCAGGAGTTCAAGACCAGCCTAGCCAACTGGTGAAACCCTTTCTCTGCTAAAAATACAAAAATTAACCAGGCGTGGTGGTAGGTGCCTGTAATCCCAGCTACTCAGGAGGCTGAGGCAGAAGAATTGCTTGAACCTGGGAGGCAGAGATTGCAGTGAGCCATGATCATGCCACTGCACTCCAGCCTAGGTGACAGAGTGAGATTCCGTCTCAAAAAAAAAAAAAAAAAAAAAATTAATGGCCAGAGTTGTATAGGCATGCAATTGTGAACACCTTTCTTGGTCCTTAGTGTCCTACATGAAAGAAAAAAAACACACACACACAAACATATAGATGAAAACTTTACAGCAATGTGCTCTAGACACACAAATGTCTAGGCGGTAGTATTTGTACTAGATCCTCAAAAAGTAATATTTTTACAAAGAAAGAGACAATGAGTAAAGACATTGTAAAAAGAACTAATCATGAGCAAGGCACAAATTGAAAAATGAAGGATACAAGGAGATTGGGGAAATTAGTACAGAAGGTCCTCAACTTAAGATGGCTTGATCTGATATTTCAACTTTATGATGGTGTCAAAGAAATATGCATTCAGCATGCTCCTACGCTTATGAGACTACATCCCAATAAGCTTATTTTAAGTTGAAAATATGGTAAATGGAAAATGCTGTTTTGATTTGTAATATTTTCAATTTACCATGGGTTTATCAGGATGTAACCCCATCGTAAGTCAAGGAGCATCTGTATTTAAAAGTGATTTTGTGTTTAGAATTTATCCTCTAAAACCCTATAGAAAGCTCTTAGGCAGAATGGCATGATCATATCTGCTCTTTGATGGCCCTTGAAAAAAGAGAATAGGGAAGAAATTGGAAGCACAAACACCATTGGAGCTGAGTGATGCTGAAGATTTAATCTGGGGTACTGGCGGGGGGGAATATTGATCAGGAATGAAGTGAAGAGTGAGAACAGCTGACATAGGGTACACCTCAACCTCATGAATGCTTGGATTGGGAGTAGCAGAAGCAGAAGTTCACTCACTAGTGTCCTGAAGTTCTTTCACATCATCTGAAGCTTTTTAAAAACATGCATTATGCACTTACTATGTGCCGGGCATCGTGTGATGTGTTTTACAGGCATTAGCCCACTCCTTACATCCACCGTGTCTTGACTTGCATTCAAGTGTGTGGGTGGGGAGAGTGGTTGATTCATCTTGCACTTTCTCATAGAAGCACAGTCCTTCTAGTCTCTATTTTAAAAGGCTACATATGACTGCACTGGGAAGGCATCAAATGACTACAGTACAAACAAAGTATTTAATGAATGAAATTGTGTCTACAATTCTCAAAAGTTTGGCAGTTTTTGGCAAAAAATAGAGGATGCTATGGAAAGAAGAGAGAGGAATCAAGGATTCTCTGTTTCAAGCCTAAGTAAGTGGAAGAAGGGCACCATTGTGTAAGTAACTCAGGAGAACCTGATTTGATGTGGTAGTATGTGTTTGTCTTTTTGCATGAGTTTAAAGTGCTAGGTTAACAGGGGGCTTGCAGAGGAGCTGATATAAGAGCTGTAGGTTTATATGGATATCAGGTAACTTCTTAGGGCTTTGAATATTTAAGGAGGTGAAAAACAAGATGATTCTAGGCACAAAGAAGGGAAAGCATTTTCTTTTGGAGATGATACTAAAGGGGCTGATCAGAGCAAAGTCAGTCGTCAAGACTTCAATCTGGACTCCAGGAATGGAGATGGAGACAAAAGGGAAGCCTGTAGTCAAAGTCAGATTTGGCAAAACAGAATTGGGATCCAAGATAAAAACAGTCTTAAGATGGGAACAAAGAAAAAGTAATGATTGCCAGGAGCCCCCAGACACACACTGCATGGAACAGAAGATCTTGCTGCTTTTCATTTGCTGAAGAAGCACCAGCCATTTCTTCGGGAAACTCTTTATGATTTTGCCTCCTCGAGAATTTTACCTGCCTTTTCAGTTAAGCATCAAGATTTATCACACTGACTTCTGGCTAGGGATGAATAAGATGTAACTGGCTGAATACCGCAAATGAAAGACCTGGAAGCTACTATGAGCCATGAAATTCCCAAAGGCCATCACTGGTGAAATACTGGTCGGGCTTCTGGGAAAGGTGAATAAGAGCATCATGGCAAGATGTCAGCAGTAAAGCAGAGTGGAGACTGAAGCTAAATTATTCCCAACTCAGGCGTTGTCTGCTCATAGAACAATAGCAGTGGCTAAGGTACATGATTGAGTGCTAACTCTATGCCAACTCTTTTCATGAATTAACTCTGACAAAGCCCTGTCAAGTAGACTCCTCTACCCTCCTCAGTACAGGTCCTACAAGTAAGGAAACTAGCACAGAAAGGTTAAGTGACTTCTCAAATCCCACAGCTAGTAAGGATAGAGCCGGAATTTGCATCAAGACACTCTTACTTGGAAGTCTTAGCACTTGGGGTTACTATGACGACTGCCAAACAGCCATGACCTCCCAGGCAAGTGACTGCTAATGTCTAGCTGGACAGCTAGGGAAGAAGCCAAGGAAGGGATTGACAGGGAGAATCTAAAATACACATAATTTTCATAGGGTGTTAGAATTAGTGCCCATTTTAAGAAGCGGATGTTCTGCTTTTCATCCAATTTGAACCTAACAGTTTCACAGTGTTTCAAACCAGGCAATCCCATACGAATGCCTCAGCAATCTTTGCACTACGTATTCTGAAAAACTGAACATACAAGACCCAGTCATCAGGTGATCATTATGAAGAGACATGTTCTACAGTGAAAAGAAAAATCTTTTCAGTATCTTATTGTCTTAATTGACCTTTTGTTAACATGAAATGAATTGTACATGTGACTTGTTTAAAATCATTTATTATTATCAGGAGTGCCTTTTAGGTGGACCACTCTGTATGACTCTCATGCTTCAAAACTACTTTTTATTCAAGTGACTTACAATGGCCCTAGGAAACAAGTTCTGTTATTATCCCCCATTTTAAAATGATGAAAATGGACAAAGCAAAAGCAGGCAACTTAACCAATACCCCATGGCCTCACAGCCTTTAGAATAGTCATATTATATAAATATGGCAATAACAATGCACTGAAAATGTCTCCAAAACAAACTCTACATTTTAAAAAATGTATAACAGGAATCTAAGGAAGGGGTCTTACTTCTCTAATTCAGGAAGTGTGAAATCCCTTAAACTCATATCAGACCTGTGATGAACAAACTCACACTAAGTTTTAAAAACTGCTTAATTTACTTTATCATGACTAGTAATATATAAGAATTTTGTATATACTTTATTAAAAATAACTTTGGAAAACTATTTTTGCCTGATCAGCAATAAAACTACTGATAAGATAAGCTGGTTATCAAATAATTCCCCAATGTTAATCTGGCAAATAATTGTTATAACCCAATCTTGTGAATTGAAGACAGGCACATTATAGATAATCAAAAATATTAGAAACACATTCAAAATGTCCATATGTTTAGTATACATAGAAAATTCATTGACTAAAATAAGTCATGAAACATGGACTGGAATTTTGTGAGCTATTAAGTTTCATTTTGTTTTACTGTTTTAAAATTTAAATAGTTTGGCTCATTTCTATATTTGTTAAAATTGTAATCTTAAAATATTAAAAAAATAACTTTACAAACACACAGATATGACTAGCCATTTTATCTAAGTTATAAAATAGTTACCCCAGGGAGCCTTCAAGATCCCTGTATTTTAAAGCTTATTTCAAAAACCATCACTACTTCGCATTTTTAAACTGCATCCTTGCATTACAGAACTGTAAATGTGTAAATATCCACATCCCAATTCTAATTACACCATTCTTGTTGTTAACACAGAGCACTGCTTCTAATAAAAGCATGGCATAGTTCTACAGTTTCAATAGCAAAATTAAAGGTTTTTTTGTTGAAGAGATAGTGAAGCAATCACCAAGATATTTGAAACAACAAAGTTAACATTACAATGATTTCAAGAAAAACTAAGAATATATACACTTACAGAAAACAAAAAAAAGGAATAATTCACTTTATGAGAGAAGAAAAGAGAGACAGATTTTTAAAATATTTGGATTCTTTAGCCCGTATGGAAATTAAAAAAAAAAAAAAGAAACAGGAGAGAGAAACAGAAAGGGAGAGAGAAACAGAAAGAGACAGAGAGAAAGAGAGAGATGCTACTTGACATTTTAAAGACCAAAAACTTGCAGTAGTAAAAATACATTCTGAAAGTATTTTAAAACTTAAATTTCACTGGCAAAAGTAGGTAACAGAGGAGACACAGATTCAGTGCAGGATTTTATATACAATAAAACCTAAAACTAAACTCCACCAAAATGAAATTGTAATAGTCAATGCCTGGCTAGAAATCTCCCTTTGCACAATGAAAAGGTCACATTACAAGAATAAAATAATAGCAAGAATGCAGTCTACACACTTTAGATGTTCAGGAAAACAACAGTTTCCAAGCACCACATGAACACTTAATTAACTGGAGATAATGTTAAAGCAAGGTCTCTACAATTTTCCATTAGGTTGTGCTTCAAATAGTCTATAATAAGGACTTGAATTAATTACATTTTATTGCACTATAAATTGGCTGTTGTCATTATACCCAAATGTAACAAATAAGTCAGACTTTAATTTCTCTGTAGACCTCCTTGGATAGAAGATAAGTAATTTAAAAATATGTAAAAACCGAAAAATTTGTGTACTTGTTTATAGTGTCTCTCTGTAAATGTGCATTTGACCAAAGAGATTCCATCCAAATAATGAGAGAAAAACCCCCACAAATAGCATCTTCTGCTTTAAAAACTTCTTGGTTTGTAATTTTTTTAAAAGTCATAAAGCCACTGGCTTTCAGAGACTTATTAGAACACACTCATCTCTTCATGCATGCTTCTGCCAGTGTCTTAAATTTGGGCTCCAAATTATCCAAAAATTCAAGCCCATCTTCTTCTTGTCGTTCACTGCAACAACCTACAGACCCAGCCACTGATCCTCTTCCTTCATAGTTATATGTCAGGACATAGTCTTGGGCATGCTTGTGATTTTCATCTTGATTACACAGATACACTTTCTGCCAAGGGGAAAAACACAACGTTTTTATTATTATTATTTTAAACACCAAAATTTACTAACATAAAAGTAATTGCTTTGATTTACCTTTCATTGTTTAATTTTTAATCAGAGTGTGTCCTCTAATGGATTCCTATACATAAAAAATGCACATGATTGGTCTGTTTCATACATGACACTATAAATTCACTATAGCATGTTTCTAAAAGTCACGCATGTGGCAGCAAGTATACAGGTGTTCATTTTACATAGTCATTACTTTCCCTTTCAAAATTTTAGCTGAAAGTGACATGCATCCATTAAACTGAAGACAAATTGATGTGGGCTCAGTTCTTCCCAGATAGACATAGTGACAGTACATGCTGGTCTTGCTGGTACCACATTTTTGGTTTCTAAGGTACAAGTTGTCAGAAGGGAAATATTAGCACAAAGCCATGAGACAGTAATTTAAATCTCATCACACATTATTTAGTAATTCTTTCAATTAAAAAAATAGGAGGGGAAGTAAATAACCACTTAAATCTGAACATAACTAAATTAAAATTGAGGAAAAATAATAGCTTTCAATTAGTAGCATTAGTAGATTCATAATTAATTGAAAATTATAGTCAGAATCCAGTTAGTTATTTATAAAGTTTAAAGGAAATTAAAATAGATTTGTAGGCCACTTAGGAAAACTCACTTCACCAAGACGGGGCTGAGTAAAACTGTGCCACTCCGAGTAAGTGTATCTGCAGTTGTCCACCTCCGTGTGTCCTCCCCTGCAGGAGTCCAGGGTGTGATGGTGGCCAGCCCCCCGGCAGGATTCCGAGGTCTGGTGTCCTCCTTTCACCATTTCGATGGTCTCCTGACCTCCGTTTTTGACTCCTGATCCCACGGCGCCACAAACTCCCTGAGTAGAAGCGCCCACAGTTTGGGTTGTGAAGCCATTCGCAGAATACTGAAATGAAAACAATTTGCATTAGGGATAATACAGAGAGGAACACAAAATTATGAAAAAGAACAACATCAAGCGGATAATGCCTTTTTTTGTGTGTGTGCTAGAAGGTAAGCTCTCTGAGAGCAGGAACTAAATCTATTTTGTCAATCCTGCATACCCAACTATGGAAACCCCATAATTTAACGTAGTAGCCACACAAGCAAACTGTCAAGTGGTTGGTACCTGGAGATAAATTAGGAAGCTTGAGGTATATTCCTTCTTTAAAAATCTCTTAGAATACCTGCCCATTGTGGTGGCTCATGTCTATAATCCCAGCACTTTGGGAGGCCGAGGCAAGCAGATCACTTGAAATGAGGAATTCAAGACCAGCCTCGCCAACATGGTGGAACTCCGTCTCTACTAAAAATACAAAAATCAGCTGGGCATGGTAGTAGGCACCTGTAATCCCAGCTACTCGGGAGGCTAAGGCACAGGAATCGCTTGAACCTGGAAGACGGAGCTTGCAGTGAGCTGTGATTGTGCCACTGCACTCCAGCTTTGGCAACAGAGCCAGATCTTGTCTCAAAAAAAAAAAAAAAAAGCCTCTTAGAATACTGTACAACTCTAATTCTTCAATCCTTCCTACATCTCACACCTCAAAATAAACAGTTGTCTCACATATACTTACTCTGCTTAGTTTAAATTAATTCCCTTTTACCTAACTAAAGCAGAAACAGAAGTAATGATCAATATTTCCATTTAGTATCTAATTCAGTTATACTTCAACTAAATCAAAAAGAATAAAACTATAATTACCATAAAAATCTTAACTGCAACAATAAACCCTTGCCATCTAAATATATATGAATAAACTAGGCAGGGAAAATAACAAGAACACCAAAGCTTTGGCCACTAGTTATTTATGTTGCATTTTTGGAAACTCTAATATTATTTAAATTTTATTTTTTCATTACCTTCCTGGATACTGTCATGCTTTTGTTTTCTAAATCTTTCTTGCCCTAGTCATCAATTACACTTCTTATAGGGTATTTACTTGTTCCTCTTCCACATATTGAGCTAGAAAGCAAAGTTGGAGAAATGGCCACTTGCTAGCATTGCTAGTTCATATATTTGGCCTCAGGCTGTTTCCTAACCCATATTAGAGCCAGAAAGAATCTATTAAAGTTCTTCCCACGATGATCAAGGCTTGTAGTGATTTTATTGTTGCCAGAAAATGTAAAACCATGTTGGTAAACCGTGAATAATTAAAAGCAGCATTTTTACAGCACAAACAGCAGTTGAAATATATACAAAAGACAAGGCTTAAAGTTGAAACCATGAATCATCTGAAGTAAAAATAACAATGACATACTAAAGCATTTTTACTATTAAGTAACACACTACGGCCAAATTTAAATACCATATATCATCATGTAAATCAAAGTCATTTTATCTGTTTCAGGGGACCCATGACATTCTATGGTAAATTGCCTGATACCAAAAGAACTTTTCTGAGAAAAGATCATTTTAGAAGGAATATGCATTATAAGCGAACTCATCCTTTGTATTTATTTAAAAAGCCAGACTACTTACCACTTTGTCATCTCCAGGAGCTTCTGTGTTTGATACAATTAGGTTCTGCTGGGCTAAATCATCAGGAATTACTTTTGGTTGTTTAGATGTCCCAGAAGCCCCACAGACCAGCGTAAACAGGATGCCTGGAGGAAGAAAGAAATATACTTGAGTTTATCATAAAATAATATGAAGTTATAAATGTACAATGGTTAATACACAGATAAATCATAAACTTAAAAGTGTATATTAAAAGAAGACAGCTTTCCTGGATTGCTTGTGTCAAAGCAGTATACAATAGAAAAGTTTAAATAGCATATCTACTTAAACTTTTAAACAGATATGCTATAATTATGTTACAAGTTCTGTTTCTACATTGAATTTTATGTCTATAATAACTAAGACACTAGAACTATACATAAATGCACTTAAAATATGTAAATTAAATATATTTATATATTAAATAAAAATACAGCTACATGCAAATGATCAGCTATAGGAAATAGCACTGATTCTTAGAATGTGTCTTGAAAGTTGCCAGGTGTGTTGGCTCACGCCTGTAATCCCAGCACTTTGAGAGGCCGAGGTGGGGGGACCACTTGAGGCCAGGAGATAGAGACTGGCCTGGCCAACACAGTGAAATCCATTTCTACTAAAAGTAGAAAAAATTAGGTGGGCATTGTGGTGCACACCTGTAATCCCAGCTACTCGGGAGGCTGAGGCATAAGAATCACTGGAATCCAGAGGCAGAGGTTGCAGTGAGCGGAGATCACACTACTGCACTCCAGCCTGGGCTCTGTCTCAAAAAACAAAAAGTGTCTTGAAAGTTACTTTAAAGGGTATTATTTGAATTCAAGAAAGGACTTAAGACTTACAAAAGAGCAATGCTATGCCCAACAATATTGCAAGGATGGCCCACTTTCCAAGTTGTACTCCTCCACCGCCAATCCTTGGATCTACACGACGTGTGCAGTCATTTTCGGTAATGCAGTCACACAGTGTAACATCCAATGAAGTGACACTAGACATGCCAAGTCTATCTCTCACTGTTATAGGTACTACATATGAGCCAAATGGAGGATCATTCTGATAGGAAAGACGTGCTGCTGTATCTGAAAATATAAATAAATAAAACCAAGCATTATACGATGTCACTGATTTCTTCTGAACATAAATAACTCATTATCAGATAGTTATATTTTCCTAGAAACAGATATTCCTGATGGGATGGCATAGCTGCTAGAAGATTCTAAATGTGAATGGATAGAGTAGTTCTAATCTATACCCATTGCAAACATATTACATATAAAAGTTTGTCTATGCTGCCTCTTAAACAAAGTCTTTTGGCTCTTGTAATAATATATTTTATTCATGTGTAAACAAATCCTTCCTATCATAACTAATAGACTTGTTAATAGATTAGTTTTTACCATATCTTGAAAATATTTAATTAAACCAGTGAGTGTACATTTTCTTTTACACATGCTTCATCGAAGTAATAGTCTGAAATTCTGGATGTTTTCCTTTACTTCATTTTCAAAAATTGTGCCAAATAAACATAAATACTTGTGACTTACTGTCAGAGACTAATTCTGACAACTTAAAACACCCCTGACAGTGACTACATTAGCAGGTCATGAGTCACACAGCTGGAGCTACATCTCCTGGTCCTAAAGGACAAAGGGACCAACTGCACGTGTCTTAGTTTTGATGTAGTTTTCTTAGATAAAGGCTAGAAAATATCTAGAACCGAAAGCCCATACAGATTCTTTTATGGCTTTTATGGTGCATAAGCATGATGATAGGGTTTTTATGCTCATGTGTGAGACGCACGTCTCTCAAACCTTATTACGACATCAGTACATTACCTGTATGACTTGAATTTAGAAGAAGAAAAAAACAATAAAAAACTAAAAAAAATTTAGAAGCCAATACAATCTTGGTTTTGGAGACTAGATATACTACTACTCTAAATGCAGATACCAGGTCCCATAGAATAATCCCTCTCCCACATAACTGCCCAGTATGACATTCGCATTTTCTGCACAGTATTTGAAGCTCTAAATACAAATTTGAATGCGTGGGTAAAAACACATTGAATTAAGTCCATCTTAAGAGAAGCCATGGTTAACCTGTTAAGTCTATTTTGTAAAAAATTATAATGAGACTAGGAAAACCAAAACTTATAATTCCTAATGTGTCATGGTGTATTACATGCATTATCTCATTTACTCCCCCAAAAATCCCATTTTAGTAAATTGATGCTCAAAGACAATAAATAGCATGGTCAGATTGACTTAACTAACAAACAGGGAAGAACCAGCGTTTGACACTAAGCTTAACTGACTTCAAAGCCTCTTTAGGGTATATTCTTCTTAAAACTTGGGTGTTTCCCAAGCTTATAAGTGATTACCCAGACAAGTACATCTTTAAAATAACAAAGATGTTGACAAACATACAGCTGCCAAAGTTTTATTTTGCTAAGTAAGACTATTGGGGAAAAAAATGTCCACCTTCTATCAACACTATTTAAAAATTAATATCATGACACCAAATAAGTAGAAAAGAAAAAAATCTAAGAATAAAGTTAATTCTTCCTCCCCACCCCAAAATAAACTGATAACCCCCCGATACACACACACACACACACACACACACGCACACACAACAGAATATTGTTTAGAAAGCTGAAAATCTTGTTAGTTCACAGAGCAGGATCCAAGACATAGTAGTTTAGCTTATTTCTATAAGTCTTCATTTTTCTTTTCCCCATCCTGTTCTCCCTTTACGTTCCCTCATAACCTTTCTTTTCTAATTTGTCATAACAGGAAATTGAGGGATATTCACTGAAAGCATGGGGCTGAAAAACATTCAAGGGCATTTAAAAAGCAAGCCTCATTCAGTGGTTCTAGAGTCACGAAAGCTGGTAGATCATGACACCATGGTCCATAGGCAGTGTGAGCAGGAGATGGGGAACACGCTGAAGAGTTACGGGCCAACTAGGGAATGAGGCAGTGGTGATAATGTAGACAGGTTGCCTTCATTTTTGCCATACTTATCACTGTAGATCCTTCTGGGCTAAAGACAAAAGTACAGATGGGGAACCAAGTTAGGGGAGAATCCCAAGGAGAATACAATAGACATGAAATAGTCAGAAGTCAATAGAGTGGCAGAGAGGAGAGATAACGTGGTGGACACTGTGGTGTATATCGGATCCCTTTTCAAAGAAGGACTTGCATCCCAGCTGCTTGGGAGGCCATCAGCACCTTCCGGGATTGTGCCTTTTTGCCATGGGCAGCCCACATACACTGATGGAACAATAAGAGAGAATAGGGGATCGATTCAGGACCACTCTGAAGGCCCATTTAGCTCAGACTCCCCCTGGGGTTCACTGAGGTTGTCATTTGGCTTGTGCTGCAGCTTGACTTCTCTTTTTGCCCAATCCTACTTCTCCTCCTTTCAAAGCTACTGATCCCAAGCAAATTCCTTAGTCATCATTCTGCTTGAGATGCCCTGCCTCAGGGTCTGCTTTCTGGAGAGCCAACCAGTAACAAATGAGGACTCCCTTATGACCCAGGAAACTATAAAGAAATCTATGCCAGTGAGAGGTACACAAGTTAGGAAATGACTGCATTAGACCAAGTCTAAGAGAGAGAAAGAGAGAAAGAGAAAAAAAGAGAGAGAGAGTGTGTGTGTGTGTGTGTGTGTGTGTGTGTGTTTGGAGTAGGAGTGAGAATTCACAACACACCTAAGGGAATCTCGGCATAGGATTAGAGACACACTAGAGAGACCTACTCCCAACACACAAAAACTGAGAAACTTTCATTGGTGGTTCCCACATGGTGAATTTTCTCCTATTTCATACAAAAAAAAAAAGTATCGCAGACATCCTGATGTTGAAAAGGACAAAGCAATTTTCAAAAATATATACCATTAATTGCTTTCAGTCTCCACATTCTCTGTACTTCTGAAGTAGAACTCTCCAGACTAAAGTCAAAGGGTGGGCCATGGATAGGCTCATCAGGATCAACCGCAACAATCTCCGCAGATGACATGGTGGGTTTGCAGATGATCACTGTCTTTTTAGGTATGAATGGGCCGTTATCATTCACGTCTTGAAGTATAATGCCCAGTGTCCCCGTACATGTTCTCCCTCCTAGAAAAATGAAAATAAAAATAGTTTTTCTATGTTTTGAGTTTTCACCACAAAAGTATGCACTGAACACATTGAAAAATATTTATTAAGCACCTATAATGTAGAAGTTACAATGACAAGCAGTCACAAGCTATGTCCTCAGGGAATGTTACAAGAAAAATAGTATTACTTTCATATGGGTTGTACAAACAATGACTGCTATTAAGATGTGTTTATTCATTCGCTAAATTATTACTGCATTTTATTAGAGGCAAGTTTTGGCTGATTTGTGAGAAGAGGAAGGAAGAGAGTATGAATGAGGACACTTCTGGTATATTTAAAAGCACAAGGAAATTCAAGGAGATGGAAACGCACGTTATACACACCCGTGATCTGGAGACAATGACTGGGAAGGTAGACAGGTAGAAACTGACACGGAAGCAGGAGCTAAGGGTCTTTGAAAGCCAGACTAGGGAGCTTAGAGTCTGTTGGATAAATAGGTAGCACTTAGGTTTTGGAGCAAAGAAATTGAAGTTACATATTTGAAAGATTGTAACAAAAATAGTACATGGGAATATTCAAAGGGCAGAAGACTCCAGGAGTAGCAAATTACTTGAAAACTGAAATAATCACTGTGGGTTGTAGCCTAAGTAATTCATCTATCTGTATATTCAATAGAAACTTACAGGATAGACGGGGCACAGTGGCTCACGCCTGTAATCCCAGCACTTTGGGAAGCCGAGGTGGGCAGATCACCTGAGGTCAGGAGTTTGAGACCAGCCTGACCAACATGGAGAAAGCCCATCTCTACTAAAAATATAAAATTGGCCAGGCATGGTGGCACATGCCTATAATATCAGCTACTCGGGAGGTTGAGGCAGGAGAATCGCTTGAACCCGGGAGGCGGAGGTTGCAGTGAGCGGAGATCACACCACTGCACTCCAGCCTGGGCAACAAAAGTGAAACTCCGTCTCAAAACGAAGAAAAGAAAGAAAAGAAAAGAAAGAAAGAAACTTATAGGATAACGACTTTATATAAAGCACTGCATTGGAAAATCTGGGGGATTCAAAGATGAAACAGCCATGGACCCACGCCACAGATTAGTAATGCAGTTGTGAAGTCTGAAACTGAACACAAACCCAGGAGTTCTGTTTCTAAATCATTCATTCTTTCTGTTTAAAAAGAAGGCTTTTGACATTACAGGTGGAAAACAGAATTAAAAAACCCTGTGCCACCCACTGCCTGGGGCTGTGTCTTATATGAAGCTGCCAAGCTCGGGAAGCTCTCCGAGCACAGCCCTGAAGTCACAACCTCAGCCAGAGCACCTGCAGCACAGCAACTAGACTCGTGATAGAGCCAGCGTCATCATGGGTCAGGAGCACTAGGCCACCAAGTTAAGAACTGGTTCTAAACCATGGGCCACAGAGAAAGAGCAGGTGAAGGCAACTACAAGACTAGTAGTTAATATGGGCAAAGTGGGAGAGAGGGAAAAAACAAAAACAGAAAGCAAAGCAAACCCCTCTCATTTAATATAAGCCTGAAAACTAAAATTCCCAAATAATCAAGATTAACACTAAGAAGGAAAACCAACAAAAGCACCAGTCAAAAGATTTATTCATTCTATCCAAGACGTCTCTGAAACAGGTATGTTTAGAATCTTCAAAGACATAAAGAGGGGTAACCAATTAAACAAGAATGAAATTACAGCTCAAATTCCAGTAGAAAATAAACAGCAACATTTACCTACCAGGGATTCTAAAAAAGAGAATAGACAGAATGGCAGAGAAGCAATAGTTAAAGAGATTAATAGCTGAGAATACTCCAGAATTAAAGAAAAACATGGCTTTTCAGATTGAAAGTATTTTCTGACTGCAGAACTAGACAAATATAAAAAAATCCACGGCATACACATTGTACTAACACTGTAGAACTCAATTTAGGGTACTATAAAAGCTACCTAAATATATTACCTACAAAAGGACAATCGTTAATTGACAGAACAAGAAGCATCAGCAAGAAGAGATACCAGAAGATAATGGGTTAATAGCTGCACAGTGCCATGGGAAAGAAGCTGTTGACTCAGAATTTTAAACCAAGTCAAAGTGTCACCTAAGTATGAGGCCAATATTAAAATATTTTTCAGAACAACAAAACTGAGAGAGTTTAAAATTCACATTCCACAATTGAAAAAAATATAGTAAAGGATGTACTTCAGCAAGAAGAAAAAAGAACTAGGAGAGAAAACAATGAGAAGCAGGAAACAACGCAACTACCTTCCATTTTTGGACAACTTCGAAAAAGAGTATTTACATTAGAAAAAGGAAGCAGGTAGATAATATATATTTCATGTATCCGGCATATGTTTCTATTCATTAGAGCAGAATAATTTCTGTCCCTCAACTTGTCCTGTTCTCATGCTATGTGGTGTTACCTTGCTCTCTCTGAAAATTGGGACTGCTGGTTGTCTTGAACATTTGTTTCCCTTTGAGTCCACACACACAATTGAGAGCACATGCCTTACCTACTGAATCTGGTTAATTGTGCTATCTTTAAAAACTGAACTCTATAGTGCTTGCTCTTCTACAACTGGGATAAATGCTTCAGTTTCCTTCCAGTAGATGTTTACAGTTGCTCACTGATTAAACTCCAATCTTTTTTTGCACATTGTGATTAATACTGACATAGAAGAACATTTAAGACCTCAGATATCTAATCCACTGTGTTTCATAACTGTTTTTCATCTGCTGATGAGTTATACGTACTGTTTTATTCATTGGAATGTCAGCATAAAATGCTCATCTTCTAGTAATAATATAATTCTACATGGACAAAGGCTAATTCCAAATATGAAGTCACATGAGGTGCACTATCCATGGTTTCACGCTTTATGTGCATGACGCTCTTCAGTCAAATGTTTTAAAATAGTTGCAAGTAACCCCATTCTAACAGCTGGAATAATACAATAGAAACATTAATCTCAAGCTCAACTAGATAGAGGTGATTTCTGGGTAAAGCTGCCAACACAATTTAGATTAAGAAGTTAAGAAGAAAAGATAAATTGAATTTAAAGCTTAAGAAATATATATGTTTAGGAGAGGGGAAGGCAGTTAAGACCAGAAAGCATGCAGGAATGTGTGGGCAAGTTTAGACATAGAAGCCTTGAGAGAGAGTTTTAAAAAGAGGAAGCAATTGCTGCGGAGATGTAGGAAGGCAGGAAGTGAGCACCAGCCCAAGACAGCAGTATCCATGAGGAGAGGTTTCCATTAGGGAGTGGCAGGGAGAACCCAAACGAAATTAGCCAGTATAGATTTTAGAAAAAGGTTTTTCAAAAAATGACACACTTTTGTATGATCTCATTTCATTCAATTCACAAAGTAAATGCATGTGGAATTACTGATTCACAGTTCTCTCACACAGAGTAACACAATGACTCCCACCCTCTTCAAAAGAAATGAATGGGAACAGCCTCATTACACATTTATTCTATATCACAATGATGATAAGCAGTGCCCCATCTCAATTCCATAACAAATATTTGATCTCTCAATCACTTAAACTCCTCTGCAACAGACGAGAATGTAGAATAAAATTACAGGAAAAATTTCTAATTTCAGACAGCAATTTTTATCTCAACTGTCAATAAACTATTTCCAAGTGCCGTTGAGTTTCATGGTTTTTTTTTCTTTTCATTTGCCTTTGACCAACAAGTATTTCTTGGCAAAAAGACATGAGAATCTGAGGCCTTAAAGGACAGTCTTTAATTAGTTAAAGACAAATCAATAATGATTACAACTTTAGCAATTTAACAAACTGAGTCATTTCTCATTAATTTACAGAGAACTGGAATACATAAATCATCTTCCAAAATCACTTCTAAATTCTAATTTTGCAAGTTATAGTATAATAATTTGTTTGTTATATTTAGCATATTTATTTTACAAAGACACAAGTTCAAATTCATGTTATAGAAATTATATTTTATGCACCAAACGCGTCTCATAAATAATCATCATACTCATATTTCTCTCAATTTTATAGAATGCACAGAACATAATTTTACATTTTATATGATTATATGAATTCATAGTGGTTGTCTCTCTAATTTTATAATATACTATTTATTTACCATGATCATAAATATACCATGATTTATTTTTATATAATGTCTTTAATCAGAATTCTAACCCCCAAGTATATTGTTAGCTTCCTGTAAAAAGTTAGAGCTGTTTTCCAGGACTGCACTGTGTAAGTATGTTTTCCAGGACTGCACTATGTAAGTATGTTCTCACTTTCCTACAAAGTGAACACTTTAAGCGAAATAAGTAGATAAATTGAAACAAGTTTTGTTTTTGTTTTGTTTTTGTTTTTGTTTTTGTTTTGAGACAGAGTCTTACTCTGTCGCCCAGGCTAGAGTGCAGTGGCGCGATCTTGGCTCACTGCAACCTCCACCTCCTGGGTTCAAGCAATTCTCCTGCCTCAGCCTCCCGAGTAGCTGGGATTACAGGTGCATGCCACTACACCCAGCTAATTTTTAATATTTTTGGTAGAGACGGGATTTCACCATGTTGGCCAGGCTGGTCTCGAACTCATGACCTCAAGTGATCCTCCAGCCTTAGCCTCCCAAAGTGCTGGGATTACAGGCATGAGCCACCACACCCAGCTGAAACAAGTTTTACTAAAATAATTTTCTCAATTTTTAATAATTTTAACTTTAATAAATTATGGTCTCAAGTGTTTCTAAGAGTAAATTATTTTATAATTACATCTAAAACTGAGAAGGCTATTAGAAAGCAGACATGAGTTAATAAATTATAGTAAACCTCTTACTTTATATTATCATTGAGAGATATGAAAACAGAGTGCATGTACCCAGCTTTAAAATGTATACTGTTGGCTTAAACACTGAAGATGTATGTAGCCAAGGAAGTATGTAGCTGGCTTAAAGACAAATTCTTACCTTGGTCTGATGCAAGGACTGTAATATTATATATGCCATTTTTGATGGTCTCTGCCTCTCTATCCAGGCTTCTGAAAACTTTGATTGATCCTGTATTTTCATCAACAGTGACCCACCCTGTTGGATCAGTTAATTTCTTATACCTGTTGGTAATGATGAATTAAAATAATAAAATTTATCATATGCTAAATTATAATAACATAACAAAATAAGCTATATATTTTAAAACTAAAATAGAATGGTAAGTACCTTATGCCACTGCTACTTCTTGTTTCTGGGTCATATGCTTTATATCCATTGCTTGTTGTTCCCACTTCTGCATTTTCTTTCATGCGAACAGTCTGTATTGGAGGGTTACACTCAGGGCCCTCATCCTGATCTTCTACATTAACAGTAACTGTTGCTGTGCTCATGGCTGATCTTGAACTAGCCTCTCTGGAAAATGGAGCTTCGTTAACTACACCAATTTGCAGGATCGCCTGTTGCTTTTCTTCATAATTCAAAGGCTACGAAAGCAAATGTGTTGAAAAATCAGATGAACTCATTTAATATTTGGCAATGCTAACGAGTATATATAATGTTAAATTTGGAAATACGTTAAGTGTCATGTTGGGAATAACCACGAGAATATGAAACATATATCCAGTGATATGGTTTGGCTCTGTGTCCTCACCCACATCTCATGTCGAATTGTAATTCCCAATGTTGGGGGAGGGACCTGATGGAAGGTGATTGGATCATGGGGGCGGATTTCCCCACTGCTCATGATAGTGAGTGAGTTCTCACAAGATCTGGTTGTTCAAAAGTGTGTAGCACATCCCCCTTTGCTCTGTCTCTCCTGTTGCCATGTGAAGATGTGCTTGCTTCCCCTTTGCCTTCCGCCATGATTATAAGTTTCCTGAGGCCTACCTAGTCATGCCTCCTACACAGCCTGTGGAACTGGGAGTCAGTTAAACCTCTTTTGTTTATAAACTATCCAGTCTCAGGTAGTTCTTTATAACAATGTGAGAACAGACTAATACACCCAGAAACCCAGTGGTGGTGGAGACAGAGAATCTCCCACTGATTCAGTACTTGGGTAAAGTTGGAAAAAAAAAAAGGACAGAAAATTGTTCTTCAACTGCAAATTTAAGATAAGTAGTATAACAGGTATTGATGAAGATTTCAGAGAGTATTTAATGAGGGTTCTTGGATATTAATACATGAGATACTCCTTTAGGGGATTCATACTATAAACAATAGTTATTTACTACACCATAAATTTTAGGACAGCTTGTCTTACCCTCCTAAGATGAATAAAATTATTTGTACCTGGTATGAGGAAGAGAAAAAAATGGGTAAATTTTTTTAAAATGCTTTTAAGAGGAGCAAGACAAGAAAATACAAAGCTTATGGGCATCATATTTTCTTTTTTCATGTGTGCCTTCCATTCCAGTTCCTGTCTTAAAGACGGGAATACATTCAATAAAAGGTTTTATTTTATCTTGCCTGATATGTAGTTGTAATGAGAATTAGTGAAACCATGTCCTAGAAGACAGAAATTTTTTCAGGTCTTGGACTTCACACAGATAAATTTCCTTCTGAGAATACCAAGGATTAGGGGAGGGGTTAGGTGAAGAAAGAGACAAGATTTAAAGGAAATTTCTCTGCTATTTTAAAATAGAGAAAATAATATAAAAACAGTGGCTGATTTTCATCATTGTAAGGGAAATGGATTCATCATTTTTTAATCCATGCTCCTTGTGAATATATACAAAAAGAAAACGGCATAGACCCACTGTAAAACCACGTTCTGGTTAAAGATGCGGCAGAAATAAGTCTATAAATTTGTCCAAGGCTAAAGGAGCTCAGATTGCTTTATGCACTAACTCTGGCTGCTGAAATAGTATTAGAAAGAAGTTTTAGAAGTGTTTGCATCATTGAATAATTGAGGATTTTCATTCTGAACCTGGATGCTAAGGATGTAATATATACTGAATATGATGAACAAACCTACGAATAACCTCTCCATGGGGCTGACCAAGAGTAACTCTTGATTTGGGAAATTCAGTAAGTAAATAAAGGCTCCTTGACCCAAACACAGAAAAACTGGGCTAGGAAAAGTCCGGCACTGTTCCAGGGGCATCAAAGCTGTGCTAGTTTTTGAACCATTTAAAGATATTGGTTACAAAATAGATATTGTATTATATGGACTTTTTAAAAAAAAACATACCTAAACAAAAGAGTATCAAAAACTAATATATTCTTTCCATTGTATATGAAGAACAGAGCATTTGCATTTACTTATATACCTATTTTATTCCTACATTTATCAGAATTCCTTTCTTTCCATTAAATTCTAGCATGCTATTCTATGATATTATAAACTACAAATAATGTTCTAATTTATTCTTACCTTAACTACACAAAGAACTCCTTCATTGGTTTTGGCGTCTGTTACAATTTTAAAATTGCCATTTTCATTGCCCTTTAAAATGGTATAATTAGCTCTCCAGTTAGCAGTATTCACTAAGTCCTTATCCTCAACAGTAACTCGTAAGATTTCCACATCAACTGTATTTTCTTCCACTGATGTCACATACTAAAATAATAAAAGCAAACAAAAAATTTCATTAGTAACTCTCACAAAAATTGAACACCATGTGAAGTAAATCCTACTCTTCTAATTTCCAAAGTACTATGTTTACATGATTTTAAACCCTAGCACTATACAACTTTTAATGTCACTGGGGCACTTCATTTGAAATCATGAGGGGTGGATGGGGATGTGCATCTTTTTCTTTTCCTTTTTTTTGAGACGGAGCCTCACTGTGTCGCCCAGGCTGAAGTGCAATGGCCCAATCTTGGCTCACTGCAACCTCTGCCTTCCAGGTTCAGGCGATTCTCCTGCCTCAGCTTCCCGAGTAGCTGGGATTACAGATACCTGTCACCATGCCCGGCTAATTTTTGTATTTTCTGTAGAGACGGGATTTCACCATGTTGGCCAGGCTGTTCTCAAACTCCTGACCTCAGGTGATCCGCCTGCCTTGGCCTCCCAAAGTGCTGAGATTACAGGCGTGAGCCACTGCGCCAGGCCAGAGATGTGCATATTAAACGATTAAAACTGGTCTATACATTTTTCTTTAGTTAATATCATACACTTACAGAAGTACGAGTAAATGTTGGCAAGTGGTCATTTACATCATCAATGTTAATGATACAAGTTGAAGTTGTCTGTAGACCAAAATACTGACCATCCATGTCTTGTACTTTTATTTTCAACTGGTACTTGTCAATTAACTGAAAACAAAAAAAGAATTTAATTATTGGGGGAAAGCACCAACATTATAATTGAAATCTTACTTTACACTCCATAATTTTTTTGCACTAAGAATTTAAGAAGTGCATTATTACATTTCATAGCATTCATGTATTAGAAGAATTTTCTCTCACTAGTAATTTTTCTTTTCTTTTCTTTCTTTTTTTTTTCTGAGACGAAGTCTCGCTCTGTTGCCCAGACTGGAGTGCAGTGGTGTGATCTTGGCTCACTGCAACCTCTGCTTCCCCGGTTCAAGAGAGGCAGGAGAATCACACTAGGAATTTTTAATCAATTTATGAAAATTGAATAGTTTCTCAAATTTATAGTGCTATTAACTTACAGAATATAGAATCAATTGGTTTTGTCTTTATTCAACAGAAAAAAAAGAGCTATTTGCCACAAGTACATTTAAAATTGCCTGGTAATTAATCAAAACCTTTATCTCCTAGCCAAAGTACATTCTTATGTTCAAAAAAATAGACAGCAATGACTCTTACAATAGTCTTTTAACAAAACAATAAAATGAAATTTCTTCCTGCAAAAAATATAGATTTTAAGGGTTTATGTTACATTTAAGAGATCATCTAAACTGACATGAAGATAAAGGTCTGGGGCTATGTAGGTTTTTTTCTTTCTGTGGAAAATAGAATCTGGCTCTTAAGACTTTCAATTTATCAGATATTGTTGAAAACTCATCACTACCTTAAAAAATATTTTTAAACATCTGAAGCATTTAAATATTTTAAAGTGTTTCTCCTTATAACTTTCATTTATCGTAAGTGATTGAGATATGGGAGAATTAAAAACAATACAGTAATAATGCTTTCCGGACTGAGCATTAGGAGACTTGGGTTCTATTTCCAACTCCAAAAATAAGAGACACAATCTTGGGCAATTGGAAAATTCCCTTTGTCTAGGTTTCTTCTTCTATAAGATGGTGATGCTTACCTTTCCTACCTAATTTATCTCTTTTCATAAGACAAAATAGCATGTTAAAATCTATCCTCATCTTCTACCTAGAATGTTCACCCTTCTCTTACAAAGATTCTCCCCTTAATTCCATCATCTCTGAAACTTTCTTTTCCTTAGGCATTACCTAAAATAAAACTAAAGTTTCTCTTGATCTTCCTGCTTTTAACACACATAATTTTCCAGATTTACTCCTCCCTCATAACCAATCACATGTGTAGACTTGAAAAATAATGGCCTTATTTCAACTGAAAAATTTTAAAACATCATGCTACTGTACTTTCAAGAAGGAATACATATTTTGTTTGTAGTGAACTAAAATTTATTGGAAATAATTAACTGGCTAATGAAACAAGGAAATGAAGTTTGATACCCTAAGTATTAACTTATGCTATCTTCAGATGGAAGAGAAATTCTGATGTTTAAAGGGACTAAAAGGTTGTAGGCAACTGAAGAAAACCGGAATCCTGAGGTCAAAAAGTTACTAGAGAGCACCACTGGGTAAACTCCTTCACTGGACAAGTGTTTTCAACTGATTATTTCAGAAGAATCTATTCAAAGAAAAGCACTTCTGTGATTGTTTGATTTAGGAGCTGAACAAGCTGTTGAGTTTTTGCTTTTTTTTTTTTTTTCCATAGAACGCTATTTTCACATAGACATCTATGGCTATGCAGACTATAGTTTTATGAAAGTATTTTGTAAAACATAAAGTTAATCTGTCACTTCAGGGAAAACAACTATTTGTTGCCAATGATAAATTGGAGATTTCAAACAAAAATGAGAAGCTTGGAAAACCTTTATCAACCAATGTGATATCAATGGAAGTAAAGAGGTGATCTTTTTGATATTATTTAATGCAATGTGTCAATATTTGGAAGCTCTGCATTACTTGGTGAACCAATATTTTCCAAATGACCAATGCACAATATAGAATGATGTATTGGTAAAATGGTCACTCACAGTGTAAGATAGAGCAATGGATTTTAACGTAATAAAGTACAAAAGGTCATTGTTGAGGATTCAGAGTCCACATTACCAAAAACATTTAGGAAACTAACTACTCCTTATCAAGTTTTCATGTAGTATCAAGGAATAATATCCACAGTGATCTGTAATTATCATCAAAATACTACTCTCTTTTCTAATTTTATATCATGTCAGATTGCCTTTATATATGCTTCAGCTAAAACTACATATTGTAACAGACTAAATGCAGAAGGAGATATGAGAATCCACCTGTCTTAAGCAAAATACTAAAAACATTTGGAAAAATGCGTAACAAGGTCATTCTTCCCACTAAATTGTACTGTTTTGGAAAATGTACTTATGTTGTAAGTACAAAAAGAAGAAAAAGTGTAACAATTTTTACTGTTATTTTATAAGAATTTTAACTGTTAACATGTAATTAATTTATTATTTTTAATATTTAAATTAATATATAATTTAAACTTTCCTTAGTTTTAAACATTAACAAGTAACATAGATAAATATAACCTAGATAAATAAAAGATCTTTGGGATTTTCAACAATATTTAACACTGTTAACAATATTCAACAATATTTAACAATATGTAATAATGTCAAGCATTGGTCTTGAGACCAAAGCTTTTGAGAACCACTACTCTAATCCATGAGGGATAGAGGAAGGAAGAGAAAATTAATCTGAAGATTTAAGACTTAAGAATCAAATAAAATACCTGATAAACATCTATTACTATATTTTAAGATTAAGGATTATAAATATAGTAAATAAGGACACAGAAACTGCTATAAGAATTTAGATGAATAATGCTTCAGGGAGGAGGTAATAGTTGAATAACTAAGTGAATGAATTACTAAGCTAGGGTATTGCAGTAGAAAGAGACAGAATATAGATTTAAAACAATCTTGGAGGTAAAAACATGCTTTAGGAAGTGATGTGATTCAGGGGGGCCAAGAGACATCAAATACAATTTGGAGACCATGACTCCAAGGTGACAATAGAAAATGATTAATAGAGAAAGAATATATAAATATCTTTTTAACTAGAAAACATAGAATGGAAAATATGTTTAGAAGAAAAGAAGACAAGTTAAATTTTAGATTTATTACATCTTAAGTACCTGTCAGACATCCAAATCAAGATTTCTAGCAGTTGATTGAAAATCGGAAACCAGCGATTAGAGAGACATAAACTGTCTTTTCATCTATGTAAGAGGTAGAATGTAGATGAGATTGTTGAAAAGATGATAACAAATTTCTGCATATATTTAAAAGGTTCACTTTTCATATTTGACATTTTGTTTTAATACTGTAAATATGCTTATATCAGGAAATCTGATTGTATGAAACATACAATTCAGAAAAGAATGAATTAGCAGTTCAAAACCAGCATACTCCAAGGTTATTTAGTGATCTCTATTAACATACATAAAATAATAATGTTTCTAAAATGAGATTCACAACATACTTTTCAAAAACACATCTACAGGAGTTATACAGGTACTACTGAATAGCCCCGTTACAATCAGGTTTTATTAATGTTTATGTTACCTCTCTGTCTAGCTGAGATGATGTTGTGGTGATCACACCTGTAGTTGGATGCATAGAAAATAGGGTGGGTGATGGTGGCACCTGCCCAATGATGGAGTACTTCAGGCGTGTGTGCATCGTGTCAGGCTCATCTTTGTCAGTAGCACACACTTGTCCCACAGTAGTGCCTAGAGAAGAAAAGTCCTTTTTAATCTCCAAAACATTCACATGTTCTATATTCCCTTTATTTCATTCCTTTTCACCCACCTCAAAAAAGTTCTGGACCACATTATTACATAGCACAGTCATGGCTTTTATAAATTTGCAGACCTCTCCATACAGTATCACTTCCTTTCAAATATTCTGGCATACTAGCATTTTCGAATTGGGTGATCATATTCATATTTACTGTATTTAATGTATGATTTTATAAATGTTGATACTATCCCTCCATGTATTTTCGGACTAAACAATTCTGATTATTCTATAACTTTTCTCTGTTTGTAAGCTTGTGCTTAGATTGACCATAGGAGTCAGTTTTCTCTAAAACTGCATGGTTCACTTAGACCTTTCTAGACAAGGTCTCCAAAACTGCATTCTGACTTTTAGTTAAAACAGACCATTTTCACAGGGCTGAGAAAATGTTTGCATTATTCTCAGTGACTTTCATAATCGTGCCCAGAATACTGGCGATCACATTTAATCCTAGCGAACATCTATACATATCTTTAAGACTACATCTCCAATTAGTGAAAGACTTACTCTTTTTGGGCTATGTTCTCTTACATCCATCCATCCATAGGATGACAGCATAACATTTATTAACTCCTATTTGTCGGACACTGTGCTTGGCATTCGCTGTGTATTGAGCTTCACTTAATCTTCATAACAATCTGGCATACTGATAACCCATTTTACAGATGAAGAAATTAGGCTTGCCAAGATTAGGAAATTTGCCAAGCGTCACACAGCTAGTGAAACACAGAGTAAAATTCCACCCAGAGTCCCTTATTCTTGCTGCTGGGATACGCTGCTTCCCAATGGACATAGTGAAACTAAATGTATGAATTGAAACACAGTTAATTTGCCATATATTGTTTAAGGAGGTACTCACCCACTCTGCAATTTTCAAAAATTGTAAAAGTATAAGTTTCTTCTGTAAAAATTGGGTAGTTATCATTTTCATCCTCTATTTTGATTATTAGGGGCAGTGGAAGTTCTGGAGTATACCCATCTGGAGTTGTTGCAAAGGCAATTATCTGTGAAGAGAGTAAAATAAGGAGAAAAGTGAAAATAATCTTTTAAAATGGGGTATGCTTCAAATTCATTTTGGCTTTAACTTGGAGACTGTTCAGAACTACAGTATGAGTCTCACCATTTGTTATTGTTCTGGGATATGCATATAATTTTAATGCCAAAGAGGTGCCTAATTTCATGATTCAATATAGCATTGTATGTTTAAATTTATCTCTTTAAATTTATGAAAGATAATTTTAGTTTCTTCATTATTGCTATACTGTTATTCATGAGTGTAACAATTTTTACTGTTATTTTCCCAAACAGCTTTGAAGACTTCTTCATTTTGCTTTGTTTGAAAGGTTCAGGTGCATGGATTTTAAATACAACTTTCTGGATCTTTCTGAACTTGAGATCCTGTAGGATTACCCAGGTACAGTTAACTGGGATATTATCCTATTTTCTGCTAATGAGGACTTTAGGCATATCAATGGTTACATTTGGGTAAGTCTTTTCAAAGAATTTTTAATTTAAAAAGGGTGAATCAGAAATGAAACAAATGAATGGTGGTAAACTGTGGTGGAATACAGTTTAATTTTTTTGTTTTTATAATATGAATTTCAATACCAATTTTCTCATAACAGCTATCATAGAAAGGCCAGAACATCCTAGGTACTCAGAAGGCCAGGCCATGGCAATTCTAAACCTAAATACTTTATTCAAAGCTTGCCTGTCTTATTTGATTAATTTGGTCTTCTAATGAATAATTAATTCATCCAAAATAGACATAAAATAATTAAAACTGACTTAAGCAAAATGACCAAGTCCTGTTGGGAAATCAAACCAGCATTAGGTTAAATTCTTTCATATTAACTCACTTTCCAGCATAGGAAATTAACCAGGTGATTAAAGGACTGAGTAAGCTTAGGTAAGCACTGTCACACCCCCTACTTGCTCCCCATAAACTAATGCTCTCCCATTGCCAAGGTACTGAGGTTTACTTAATGACTGAACTTCATTTACCTCCTATGATATCTCCATACTATAAAGAGGTTCACAGATCTTTTTGTGCCAACTAAGTAACTGTTCTTGGCCGGGCACGGTGGCTCAGTCCTGTAATCCCAGCACTTTGGGAGGCCGACATGGGCAGATCACCTGAGGTCAAGAGCTTGAGACCAGCCTGGCCAACATGGTGAAACCCCATCTCTACTAAAAATACAAAAAATTAGCTGGGTATCGTGGTGCGTGCCTGTGATCCCAGCTACTCAGGAGGCTAAGGTGGGAGGATCACTTGAACCCGGGAGCCAGAGATTGCAGTGAGCCGAGATTACACCACTGCACTTCAGCCTGGGTGACAAAGTGAGACGCTGTCTCACAAAAAAAAAAAAAAAAAAAAAAAAAAACACTGTTCTTCAAAGTGGTACTGTTGTGGGGAAAAAAAAATAGTAAAACCATAATACCAGGAACAATCTAATGGAATCCAATATTATTTATTCTATGAAAATATTTTTTGTTTCAAGTCAATTATGTGCTATTAGGGAGTAGCCAGAGCATTGGTGACAAACTCAGAAAACAGAAAAGGTTAAGTGAATTGCAAATGAGAGACAAAATGGCCAAGCATCATCATTGCTAATACAGTACACACATTTTAGACTTTACCTCAAAAGATTCATACTGCTCACGATCTACAGAACGAGTACAATACAAGTTTCCGGTGTCTCTCTCCACATAAAATAAATTCCGAGGTTCTTGGTCAACTCCAGGACCTCTTATGGAATAGTATATGGTATAGTTTTGGGCCGTGTCAGATTGAACCTAGAAAGTAGATATTATATACATGAGACAAATCTTTATTTCAGCAGAACTTTCATCTATATATTTATGAAATCTCACTGCCATTTTATTAGTTTAAATAATTGCCCTTATTAATTTATTATTATATATAAATTAAAACAGCAATAGAATAAGAAAGTCCAATTGAGAAATTTCAAGAGCAAGGCATGAGTAAAATAATGTAGTGCATCTTAGTTCTCCAGAATAACTAAAGGAATATTTGACAGGCTAGATGGTGTCTATACATGGAAAAAACACTTAAGACTTTTCCTGTCTTAGAAAACAAAGTATTCTGAGCATGGAAAATTATTCTGTTGTCAATGTTTTAAAAAACTGAGTTTTTATTATATGTAACATAACATTTAAGAACCGAGTTTAAAGTGTACTGTCTGCAGGGCAAAAATGTGGACAATAATTTCCTTAATGAGTTTTTTGTTCTTTGCCAACATCTTCCTTACAGGAACTGAGTAAAAAAAAAATATGAGTGAGAATAGAAATGGAATAATATTTTGGAATGTGTAATATTCTGATCCTTGATTCGAAAAGCAGATTTCCTCCAAGCTGTGTTCATCCTCTCAGTAACATCCTGACTATCTTTATATCAGGATAACTGACACAACTGTTTTCTAACAATTTCTCAACTTTAATATGCTCTTCTCTCAGCTGTATTAAATTTGTTGGTGGGGTATAAAAAGGATTCTCCCTTGCTATGTCAAGAACTGAGGGAAAATAAACCAAAGTCATAGACTGAATGTAGTAGCCACCAGTAATGGAAGAAGGCAAGAAGGCTTGCTGGGGTTTCTACTGAAACTTAAAACAAGACAGAGAAAAAGAGTCAGGTATGCTTGGCTCATGCCTGTAATCCCAGCATTTTGGGAGGTTGAGATGGGAGATCATTTCAGCCTAGGAGTTCAAAACCAGCCTAAGCAACATAGTGAGATCTCATCGCCACAAAAAAAAGAAAAAAAAAGAGACAGAGACAGAGAGAAAGAAATGTGGATCCAGTGTGATTTCAGATGTAGATTCAAGAACAAGAAATAGAAAGATAGAAGGGCCTATGTGTCTTCCTCCTTTGTGGCATTTGGTCTTTCATCCAATTTTCTCCTTTATTATGCAAGAGAGTTTTGGGTTTTCTAGGCTATTCTTAGGCTTGGCGATACCCTTGCTGATGTGACAATTCATTAAGGAACCATGTGTTTGAGTGCCACAGTTTTATGATTGGCCTTTGCAAGCTGAACAAAAGTGTATGTAAGTATAAAGAGATATATTTATACCCTTATATGGAAACATATTATACACATACTCATTCACTCACATATTTATACACAACTATTATAAATAACTTCATACTCAGTGTTATAATGGTAAGAGATGGAAACTATAGACTCCCACAGCAGAAAGAAAGAAAACGGTACCTGTTGAAGGAAAAGTGGAAAAGGACCCAAGGAGTTTTCTAGCATCGAACAAGGAATTGGAGCCCATCTTCTCTTGGCGCGCCTTAGAACTTTTTCTTTAGTATGTCTTTTCTTTAGGACCTCAATTCATAAGACAGGAAAAAATAATAAAGTCAATGACTACTTTATTCTCAAACATTAAACAATGACACATCTTTCTCCTCTCATGAGGATTAGCTGGGGAGGGGTGAGACCATGGGAGTGCTTGAAAACCAAACTAATCATCAACACTGCAAAAAGATAATGAAGAAGTAACTGTCCTAACTGTTATCACAACAATCCTCTTGGGAAAATGATTTGATGGAAATATGGAAGAGAGATGGAACTGGAAGCCTAGAAGCAAAACTGAAAAAAAAATTACTGTTGCCCCATTGCCATGCAAAAACATGGGAGAGAGATATGCAAAGAAAATAAGTGTGTATGTGCCCTTCTAAATTTAGCACAAGCAACTTCCACTCACCAGCAACTAGGCAGAGCCAGGGAACCAACAGAGAGATCTGTGTCAGAATGAGGAGAGAAACACAGTGACAACTCTCAAACTGCTGCAGTGAGGAATGGCTAATGGTTGAATACAAGTTATTTTGATCTTGGGTGTCACAACACAATAGCATGCATGTGGTCCAAACTTCCTCCTAAAATAGTTATCTATGTTTTAAGACCACAGATTATGCTAAAATGAATGCGAGAAAAAAGCTTTCCTTTCTTTATACAGAGTTTCAAAACTTGTTGTTAGAAATCCATTCTACGGTAAAGCTCAAAAAAAAAAATGCTGCTTTGTGTCTAATCTCACGTTCCCATGCTGTACCTTATCCCAATTTCTCCTTTTACGTCCCAAATGAAAAGGAATGACAACCCGAATGAACCATGTTGCACAGCCCTTTTCCTTCTAAACACTGTGAAGTTGCCTCATGGTTTTCATTCGTCTTTAAGCCAAACTATACCATATCCTTTCTGATTTCATATCTTCCCTGGTAATGTTGATTATGTCTGAAGAAAAGACATCATTTCTTCATTTATGTAGCCTTGTATACCTTTGTTTGATGCTCCAAAAAGACAAATATTTTCTTCTTTTCTTGGTTCTCAGTGTTGGAAAGTAATATGGTAAAACTTCTCTTCTCCGAGGACAATAGAATAGTATTTGTTGTATAGACTGAACCATCTTCCAAAATTTGGAAGTCAGGATCACTTGAATGAATTAGATTTGCAGCTGTAAAGCACTCTTTCAGGTTAACTGTAGAAAATATGCACAGCAATCATTTTTAAAGTAAAACATAGGATATAGTTTTAACAGTAATGTATGCACGTGGGGAGAGCCAAAAACTTAAAATTCATTATACTGACACTTGTAAATTTTTGAAAGGACACATAAAACTATATGGTGAATTAAGTTGTGCTTAAATACTTACATCACTTCTAATACCTACTTAACATTCTCTTAAAGAAGAGACATTTGCTCTGAAGTAAACATATGTGAGCTCCAGTGTTTGAATATTTAAACCAAAACCAAAACAATTTTTTTCTTTATCAACAGAAATAAGCTATAGAGTAACACCTAAATACACCTGAAGTTATACAGAATCTAGCAGATGAAAATTGGCATTTACTAAACGAAAGGATTACTAAATTCTTTACATCTATTGCTAAACAGTGATCACATTTTATGCTATCATTGGTTTGATCTTTTCTTACAGAATTATGTGAAATAATTTAATTGATAAAAAATAATACAATACAGAGTGAAATATTTAAGAATAAAAATCCAAAAACAGTACCTTTAAAATAAAAAAAAGTTTCAATTTCTCAATTTTTTAGAGGCATGTTAAATGTCTTTATCTTTTCTCTAAAGTAAATGTTAATAATTATTACTCAAGTGAAATATTTTTATCAACTTCATATAATCATGTTTTCCAAAAATAACAGTATTCCTTTCATTAGAATGACACCACAAATATTACAAATGATAATATACTACATTAGTTTTATCTACTGGTCCCAACAGAGTTATCATTCTAAAAATTACACTAATTTAAAATACCACAGCAAATCAGGATTTATTTTGTGTGTGTGTTTTTATTTTATTTTAAGTTTCAGGGTACATGTGCAGGACGTGCAGGTTTGTTACATAGGTAAACACATGCCATGTTGGTTTGCTGCACCTATCAACCCATCACCTAGGTATTAAACTCAGCATGCATTAGCTATTTTTCCTGATGCTCTCACTCTCCCAGAACCCCCAACAAGCCCCACTTGTGTTGTTCCCCACTCTGTGCCTACATGTTCACATTGCTCAGCTCCCACTTATAAGTGAGAACATGCAGTGTTTGATTTTTCTATTCCTGTGTTAGTTTGCTGAGAATAATTGCTTCCAGCTCCATCCACATCCCTTCCAAGGGACAAGATCTCGTTCCTTTTTATGGCTGTGTAGTATTCCATGGCGTATATGTACCACAGCAAAACAGGATTTATTACAAATTTTAGGGCTTCCTTACCTCTACCAACAAGTTTCTCAGCATCTAGTTTGGAGGGAACATGTAATGTCACATTTTTGCAGGCATCACTGGCAAATATTAAGATCTAAAAAATGAAAAAAATCAAATAAATATTATGCATAAAAAGAAATCTTTAATGTGTATATTATTTATATAAATTATAAATTTATATATTATATACACATAAAAAGGCATATAATACTTATATAAATGTTAATTATATTACATATTGACTACACTAATTAAATATTAATTTTAAAATATTTAATTAAATATAAATACATGAATTTATATTTATAATTATATGTGATTTATGTAATTGTAAATCACATATAATTATCAAAATAAAAACATATTGGAGAAAGAAATCAGGACAAAAGTATATCAAGGGGAAGAATAAAACAATATACCGAGTTCTAGCCTCCTCCTGCAAAAAGCTTGTAAACTCAAAGAGTTACATATGCTCTTCAGCTTTGTTTACTATATTGTAAAACGTATGTAATAATAATTTCACTGATTAACTCAGTGGGTACAGTGACGATCCAACAACAGCCTATGTGAGAGAGTGCTGAAAACTATCCGGAAGGCAGCACAGGTATATACATAGGAAAGAGAAAACCAAATTTACTGAGGCAGCAAACTGTTTCAGTACATTTTTAATTGCTTATGAGATATGATACCAAATCAATAATATCCTAAACAAAAAGTAAATGCTCTTAAAGACAAACAGTAACTTATTGCCATGAAGTGATTTGGAGAATATTTACGTGTTACTCCACACAATAGGCACATAACTTTGAAATATAAAATTATTTTGAAGGTGTATCTTCTCATAAATAAAAGTTAAGTTCATTTTAGGAAATAATTTACTTAAAATTTTTTAACGGTTTAGTGATTCATGGTGAACCAAGTCCAATGCAACATATACGTAAACACACTGAAATTTAATTTTGTTCTGTCTGAAACTTTACAATGGACGTTTCTCAAAGATGCACGTTTTTTCTAGTTTTACAAACATCTTTGACCAAAACCAAGACAGTTAGCTAGCATTTACACTGTTACTTACAAAGTTTATAAATATAAACTAAAATCATCAAAATTTGGATGGAAATGTTTATTTTTAATATATATTAAAGACTCTTTAATTATCCAGTTTTAATTACATTTGAAGGATCAAATAAGGCAGAGGTTGTGTTTCATTTGGAATGTTGGGATAGACACAATGAAGACATTAGTTTTGAACTGGAAATTAAGTGATATGAAGAATTTTCACTGGCTGCATAGCCAAGAGAGAATAGGAGTAGAATCAGATGATTTTGAAGATTCCAGCTCAAGGTGATTGGAAGAATACATTCACTTATTCATTCAACCAACATTTACTGGTTGCTTACTAGGTGCTAAACGGATTCAATGGCTAGAGCAGTGAACAAAGCCAAGTCCTTGCCTCACGAAGATTACATGATAATAAGAAGCAAAAGAAATACACAAATGCACAAATGTCACATAATGCCAAGGCAGCGAGAGATAAATGTCATGACAAAAATAAAGCAGGGAGGAGAGGGTGACAACGAGAATACCTGAGCGTAAATGAAGTGAGGAAGTAAACCAGTTTTCTAACCAGGGAAGAGTCTTCCAGGTAGGGCAAGAACCAGAGTAAAGACCCTGGAAGGAGACTTGTGTATTGCAGAAACAAGGTGGTCATAGCAGCAGAGCACAGTGAGGGAAGAGTGATAGGGGAAGAAAACAAAAGGACAGTCAAGGGCAAATGATGTAGGGTCTAAAAGGCCATGGTAAGGAGTGCAGATTTTGTTCTGAGTGCAAAGAGAAGCAACAGCATGATGAAGAAGCTGTGGAGTGGTGTAAACTGATATTTATACAGAATCACTCTACTAGTTATGTGGAAAATAGGTTATAGAAGAGCAAGAGTGGAAACCAAGAGACTGATTGGGAGACTACAGCAGGAATCTAAGAGTGGGGTAATGGTTACTTGGGCTAAGGTAATAATGGTGGAGAAGATGAAAAATGGTTGGATTAAGACAATTCTTTGAATAACAGTATCTTGGACATCCATCCATTCATGCATGAATTCAACAAATATTTACTGAATGTGTATTATGTACCACACACAGAGCAGTAAACATGATCCTCATGAAACATTCAATCTAAGGTAAGACATATTTGTAATTTCAACAAAGTAAGACAAATGTAATGATAGGGAAGTACAGGGAGCTATGGGAGAGCAGAGGTAATAGTGATATCTAAAAGCCAGGTGAGGTCACCTGAAGAGCGGCTACAAGTGAGACAGGCTAAGAGGAGGCAGAGCTTAAATGCTGCAAACAGAAGAATGGCATATGTGAAGGCCCAGAGATGGCACAGACCTGAAGAAGAAATCTGGAATGGTTGATGTGTGTACCAGAGCGGGGGCAGAGGTTTAACATGGGCTCAGAGAAGTGGGTGTGGGCCAGATTTTGAACGGCATTAGCAAAGCACATGGATCTTTTTTCCTAACGAGAATGAGAAACCAAAGATTTACTTGGAGCAAATAAATTAAATAAGCAGCTTTATATTTGAATGTGATAGATCTGTCCAATGTGGAGAATGGAAATAACTGTCATTTTCAATAATAACAAGCTAGGTAATTAAGAAAAACCTATGCCAAAACTAATTAAAAATCAGGGATAACATTTTTCAAACATCCTAAAGCATCAAAGAGCTAACAAAATAGCAAGCAATTGCTAGGCCAAAACTGAAGATAAAGCTGGAACACACAGTGATAAGAGGAACTCAGGAACAACTTCTGATCTGCAAAGATTTGACTCTGCTTTGCTGGCCTCTGGAGAGAAGGAGAATGAAATCAAAGCACAGGGCCCACCTAAGATCTAAGAGGATCCGCTCCACATTAATCTGGGACCCAAATGCTAAATCTTCATTACAAATTTGAGCCACAAGTAAACTGGCCCTGGCGTGGATCTGTGATCCACACTCACATCTTTTGCTTGGTCCAGAAACTTCAAGCCATGAATTTAACGAAGGCTTGACATGTGATCACCATCATAGATGCTGACAGGCACTTGACCAAATTCAATAACCATTCTTATTTTTTTTAGTCTCAAAAAATAAGAATTGATAAGTACTTTTGCAACGTGACCTTTATAAATTATAACACAACACAAATGGGAAAGCACTAGAAGCAATCCAATTAAACTCAGAAACAAGACAGGCTTTCCAAGGTCACTATATGTAGTTTACATTATATTGAAGGTATATTTGCAAGAGAAGGATATTAGATAGGAAGATGTAAAAAAAAATCTCTGCATTTGATATGACTGTTTACCTGGAAAACCCAAGCAAATCAACCAATACATTACTATAAAACAAGAAGAGACTTAAGTAAGGAAGCAGAAATAACCATGAAAATATGGTTAGTCTTCATACCCATAAACAAAACCAGTCAGATAATACAAGAAATTTCCACTTTGGGAGGCCGAGGTGGGCAGATCACGAGGTCAGGAGATAGAGACCATCCTGGCTAACACGGTGAAACCCTGTCTCTACTAAAAATACAAAAAAAAAAAAAAAAAAAAAAATTAGCCAGGCGTGTTGGCGGGCACCGGTAGTCCCGGCTACTCGGGAGGCTGAGGGAGGAGAATGGTGTGAACCCGAGAGGCAGAGCTTGCAGTGAGCAGAGATCACGCCACTGCACTCCAGCCTGGGCGACAGAGCGAGACTCAGTCTCAAAAAAAAAAAAAAAAAGAAATCATTTTCAAAAGCAATTAAAATTGAAATGCCAAGGAGTAAATTTAACAAGAAACATGTAAAACCTATTTGAAGGAAACCTGAAAACATTTCTGTAGGGCAGAAAAGTACACTTGCAAAAAAAGAAAGACAAAAATCAACAACGTATCTATATCGATTCTTACTAAGTTAAATTACAAATTTTTTGATACCAATAAAAACCTCCATAAAATTTTCTCTGGAACTAAACAAGCTGATTTAAAAGGCTGTAAGGAAAAAATAAAAAATTAAGACAGGAAAATTATTTTTAAAAAGCAATGAAAGGCTATCAACCCTAGCAGATATTACAAATCATATAAAATCTCAACAATTAAATCAATATGGTACTGGCATATGAATAGAATGATATTTGACCCACAGGAATTGGAAAAGAAGAGGTAAAACAATTTGTATTTGCATTAGATATGACTGCGTAAAGTCCCTAAAAGTTGTAACTTTTTATTATACCCACCAATAATTTATGAGTCAACCACATTCTTGCCTACATCGCATGTTGTTGAACTTTTGGGTGTCTGCCAAGTGTGAAATGGCATTTTAATGTAATTTTTTATTCATATTTTATTATGAGTGAGGTTGACATATTTTTATAACTTAAGAGCCATTTTACTACTTTATGGATACTGTTACATCCATGTTGCACTTTTTCTTCTTGACTTACAAGAGCTCTTTATGTATTAGATTAGCCTTTTAAATATGACCTATGAATATTTTTTCCAGTTTATCAATCACCTTTTGACTTTGCTTGTTGTGTTTTTGGTTGGTTAGAGGTGTTTTTTCGCCATGAAGAAGTATGTATATATGTACTCTTATATAATTGATTTTCTCAATTGTAATAAATTGGCTTTCGAAATCTAAGTCATAACTAGGCCTCGTGGGCTCCAAATTTATATAACAATTTATTACGTTTTCTTCTATTATCTGTAGGGAAACATATTTTACATTTAAATCTTTCATCTCTGGAATTTTCTGTGGTGTTCTGAATGAAGCATAGATTCAATTTATCTTTACACCAATATATATATCCTCGATCATGTGATATCTATCATAAAATAACTTTCTGTCTAGCCATATACAATGTTTATGGAGGGAAGAACAAAATCTAACAAAATTAGACACTTTTTTTTTTCTAACAGAGTCTTGCTCTGTTGTCCAGGCCGGAGTGCAGTGGTGCGATCTCGGTTCACTGAAACCTCCACCTCCCGGGTTCAAGTGATCCTCCCACCTCAGCCTCCCAAGTAGATGGGATTATAGGTATGCACCACCATGCCTGGCTAATTTTTGTATTTTTTGTAGAGAAGGGGTTTTGCCATGTTCCCCAGTCTGGTCTTGAACTCCTGAGCTCAAGTGATCCTCCCACCTCAGGCTCCCAAAGTGCTGGGATTTACAGGCATGAGCCACTGCACCTGGCCTAATTTACACTTTTATTTGTCAATCCCATTATTGGTAATCTGTCCTACTGATACACCTGCCCATATATGAAATGACATACATTCAAATTCATTGTGACATTATTTGTAATAGCTGAAGTGACAGGTACAAGTGAATAGACCCATGAGCTGTCTTTGAATGTAGAGTTAATGGAACTTCATGGATTAAGGAAGGGGAGCAGTGAGAAAGAAAAAACAAACAGCTTTCAGACTTCCTACTTGAGGAACAGGCATATGGTACTGACATATATTGAAATACAGGACACTAAAAGAAAAACAACATTGTTTGGGAAGATAATAAATGCTGTGTCACACATCACAGTCAGTAGAGTGATACAAAGGACTATTGTTCAATGAAGACATCTGAACTAGTAATATTAATTTAGTATATGTTGGCAACTGTGTGATATTTTAAGCTATAAAAGTGGATAAAATGCCCTAGGGAAAGAGTGTAGATTCCAAAGGACAAGACCTAGAACAGAAAACCAAGAGACACCAGCATTTAAGAGTGCAGGAAAAAGTAGTCAAACTCATAGAAGCAGAAAATAGAATGGTGGTTGCCAGGTGACGGAGGGTAGGGGAAACAGGGATTTGCTGTTTAATGGATATAAAAGTTTGGTTATGGAAATTGAAAGTTCTAGAGATCTGCTATATGACATTGTGCTTATAATTAACAATACAATACACTTAGAAATGTGTTAGGAGGGTAGATCTCACGTTATGTCATTTTTACCAAACCAAAAAAAGACAACAGAAAAAGAAGAAAAAGACAAGACGCTAGGTAGGGAGTCAGACCCTGAGTGGTCAGAAAGATTAAAAAAAAAGGGAGGGGGGAGTGAATGTCAAGAATAAGGGCAAAAGCTACAAGGTGGAACCATATAAAGAATGAGTCATTTGGAGTTAGCACAGGAGAGCCAGTGATCTTAGAAGGTTTATTAGTGGTTAGCAGAAGACAGAGTTCAAGTGGCTAAGCCAGGTGTGGTTTGAAGAAACATTAAGAAGTGAGGAAAAGCTGATTTGTGGAATGGTGAAGGATTACTTGGGTATATGGGAAGGAAGGAAGGTAAAGGATCCTACCCTCCTACCAAAGATATTTCTCCCCCCTTTTTGAGACAGGATTTCGCTCTGTCACCAAGGCTGGGATGCAGTGGCATGACCAGGGCTCACTGCAGCCTGGACCTCCCAAGCTCAAGCGATCCTCCCACCTTAGCCTCTCTCCAGTGACTTGGACCACAGGCGCGCACTCCATGCCCAGCTACAATCATTCTTACTTAATAATTTCTGACACTTAGTATTTACGCATTTCTCACACTTGAGACTCACAACCACAACAGCCACGTGAGGTTGGCAGGGCTTTGCACAGATGTGCACAGAGCAAAAACCAGCAGAATGAGAGTGTAGGCAGGGCCAGCATACTTCCTACCCCCACTCCCCGCCTATCAAACTCCGAAGCTAAGGAAGAACAAGGAATGGAAATTTAATTTCAGTGTATTCAGTGATACCCCACCTCCTCCTAAACAGAATCTGAGATAACACACAGAAAGCTCTGTCTGCAGGTATATGCAGAGCAATGCCACGCATTGCCAGCGTCTGTGCATGCCTTTTCCTTTAAAGAATGGCCGGTGGTTTTAAAAGAAATTGCAATTTTATTAGGAGTCTAATGAAAATTTATTTCTTACTCATCAACATATGTTCTGACCGTTATTTATTCCATTCTTGGTTTCCTCATCTGTAAAATGTTAACTGCTGTGTACTTGGCCCTTTCTATGTTATTAATATGCCCTGAGAATTCAGTTAAGGGTTTGAAGTCCATTGAGCTCCTCGAGAAAGACATTCTAATAACAGTAACAATTACCAATTCATGATTTTAAAATGTGGAACTCTACTGCGAAGTGAGAGCGGAAGAGAAGGGGAAATTATACGAATATTTCAGCCCCCAGTTCACTTCTCCCAGAAGGAATTAGCCTTCCGGGTTCCTCCCTTTGTCCTTCAAGGTTGATTGGCGCCCAACGCCTTCTGCTCAAGGCAAGGAGCACTTTTCCACACCTGTCGAATTTTTTCCTCTTCCAGGGAGCCAGGAAAAGTCCAATCGGACTTTTTATATCCCAAATTCCCCAGACGCTGCTCCCGGCATTGGCTTTTTGCGTCTTCAGGCTCCCCAACGAGATCCCATCGGTTAAGCCTGGGAAAGGGGCTGTCCCGCCCCAAATAAGGCCAACCACTTAGGCTCCCAGCTCTGGGAAGGGGTAGGGTCATTGCTGTAGTGCTCTTTAAAGAAAGAAAGAACCTGGGGAAGGGGCGGTGGCGCGGGAGGCGGGTGGTGAGCAGAAAAATCGAGTCGCCTCTGGGGACAAGAAATCAGAAAGACCCTTCCTTTCTCCGAAGATTTAGGGAACTGAAGCCTCGCACGTTAAGAAACCACTGAAACTGTACAAATGCTCACCTAGGGCCCGCCGGTCGACAGTCTTCAGGAGCAAAGGGTCAAGATCCCCTCCCCCACCCGCCACTTCCCCCCGCCCTTCTCCCAGAGTAAACAATTCCCAGAAAGGCGAGCAGTTCCCTTTTTCACCCAAGGACACTCGCTCTCCGTCCCGGCCGCCCAGCGGTTCCCCTTTCCGTGGCCTGGGCCGGCGCTGAGGCACAGGGAGCCGCACATTCCCGGGGAAGGTGCCAGAGGCGCAGCTGGACGGCCCCGGCGCACTCCCGCCCCGGCGCACTCCCGCCCCGGCGCACCCTGCTCCCCGGCGCGTACCCAGGGGCCACGATTTTGGCTGGGCGAAAGCGGCCCGCTCCCGCCTTTCTGAGTGCGCTGATTACATCTACCGGAGACACCTTCCCTCCCCTTGGGGATCCCAACTCTCAGGTCGCGATCCTCTTCCTATCTGCCCTCCCCCACCCCGGCCAACTCCATTTTCTAGCCACCCAGAGGCCCCTTCACCCCAGCTTTTCCCGCCACCCCCACCTATCCCCGTTCCCCTAGTTTTCCTCCGCACCCTAGGCGATCGCCCCCTTCCCCGGAGCGGTGGCCGCGGCTACACTCACCGCGAGGGTCAGCAGGAGCAGCCGGCAGAGGGCTCCGCTCCAGGAGCCGGAGGGGCAGGCTGCCTCCATGGAGAGGGCTCGGGGCAGGTCGCGGGCCGAGCGTCGGGCCGGGGTAGGAGGGCTCCGCGGGGCGAGGGCCGCGGCCCGAGCGCAGGCTGGGCCCGCTGCTCAGGAGGAGCGCGAGGCGGAGGAGGTGGCGCGCGCGGAGAGGTGCTTTTCTTTAGCTTCTCTGAAGCGCCTGCCTCTCATCCAAGGGGCTTTTCCTTTGGCGGAGGGAGGGGCACCAGACGCGTCCAAAAGACACCAATCGGCCCCTCCTTGTTGTCTATTTAAGACTTAAGACTTCATTTCTGTAAGAAGGCCACGGGTGGGAACTCCCTCTCGCCGCCACCCTTTTACCTGCGCAAGGTGTTTCTCACCAGCGGACGCCACCTATAAGGCCCATCTCCCCCCCCCCCCACGCCCCGGTGTCCGCTCCGCCAGGCGAGATTAACAGCCGGCCCTGCCCAGCAGAAGCCCTGACTGCACAAAGACTCACTCCTGAGTGCGCGGTCGGCCCCGGCTCCGCCCTGCCCGCTGCCCTCGGCGCCCGCCGTGGTCCCTGCCCTGGGGTCAATTACAGAGCGAGGTCTGAGCCGCAGAGGCTGGGTTTTAGGTCACAGCTGCCTGAGGCCCACCTGACAGAAAGCTGACTCCAGGGAGACTGTTACACACTCTACTGGACTGAATTTCCTACACACACCCACAAGCAGTTCAGACATCATAGTCATCTGAGGCACCATTCTTTGGGGTCTTGTGTTTTTAGGAATTTACTGGCATGACAATGATACAAGACAATCGCCATAATTTAGAGACAAAAATACATATATACATACATACATACGTAAAGTTAGGGAATCAAGGCGACTGCAAAATAATAAAATCGAGGGTGAGTTACTATAAGAAATGCATCCATTGAGGTCCTAGTCGTGGGCTACATGTGGTTACTGATTTTCTCCAAGAACATCCCTGGTCACAAATAGAGTTATAACTTATTTCCTATACCGGACTCCTGAACATCCAGTGGAGAGTTCTTACCTTCTTTACTACCATCAAAACCAGAGTTCATGGTGAGAAATGAATAAGAATGGGATAATTTAGATTTTTATTTGAAGTGCACTTAAACTAAATGAATTATTGCAGCACACAATCTGGAAGATTAAGATATAAATGCTGTTTCTTTTAGCTCTTCAGAAAGCAATGACAAGGCGTCTGACTCATCCTCCTGCACCTCTTTTCAATTACTGACTTAAACCAGGTAAGCCTGACCACAAAAGAGAAACTTGTCTGTTCCCTTTTATTTGGTTTAAGTTTCCTCAGGGATGTCCTGAGAATCCTATGTGAAAAGCCAACCGTGACACTCACACCATTTCGATTCTTGAAAATGTTCACCATCTTAATACCATTATATGCCGAGCCAGAATTACTGCAATACTGAGCGTATATTTAAATTAAAAATTAATGTCAAACAGCGCATGCCTTACATTCTCTGTGTCTGTCCTATGCTCATGCCCTATTTTATTAACGAATGCCACTAATGAGCTGTTCTGTCTCCATATCCATAAAATTATCATTGACCCTTTGCTAGTAAAATAAGCCTGAGTCATCAGCATGAGACTATAGTTGACATCCTCCCATTTCCATATTTTTTAACACTCATAGTTTTCCACCAATGATACCATAAGCACACCTCATCCTATTAAAGATGACATCATGATCTCTAGCATGAAGCTTTTCAGAGGACAAAAAGAAAGCTATAAGCGTTTCAGGTTCTGGAGATCTACTCAGACTATCATCATAGGCTTTGACTATAGGACATTTCCAAACTCTTGCCTACTCTTTACCCTCTGATGCCTTAAGGGCAGCTCATGTTTTTCCTCATTCCAGGAAAGGGCGGAAGAGCAATTTGACTAGAATTCATCTTAGATATTTATTTTCCTCTTTCACATTAATTGATAGAGGCTATTAAAATGGTGATTTGTTTGTTTTATTACAAAAAAAACTTTCAACAAAAGAATGGAATATAAAGTACTTTCTCTGAACAAGTACCCAATTTATTTAATGTATTTAGGTTAGGCTACATGGTCACTGAAATAGATCCCTCTAAAACATAGGTTTGAAACAAAGAGCATATATTTTTTAAAAAATGGAATGTGAGTAGATGTGATCTTTTTTTAAAAGAATGACTTTTGCTTATGAATATGATTCTGCTGCATGAACTAGTTTCCCAATAAAAATATACTTTTTATAGTAAAAAGTACACCAGACCGAAAGTAAGAAGCAACTTCTTTTGTGTTGCTTAAGTAATCTCTCAGGTCTCAACACTCCCATTTGTCCATCTGTTAAGTAAGATAATCAATAATAATAAGGTAATACTGGAGGCTATCTATGGTACTTTCTACATCTAAAATTAAACTATTTAGACTGCTTATGACAGATTTTTGAGAAGCTTGGCTGGAAATGGATGTTCATTTCAGAGATAACATAGAAAGTCAGGGCCAGAGCAATCCTTAAAGAAGTGAACAATTTGCAATCCAAAGCCCACAGGCCAAATCTATCCAGCCTAGCTTCACAATTTTCTAATATCAGAGGCCAGAAACTATTAAGGGCAGCAACAACCAAAAAAATCCCACTTACTCACTGATGAGCAAAGAGAGACAGCTCTGCATGAGCTTTGTGAATCCTGCCAGTTCCTCCCCTGCCAGCACCAGAGTATGAGTGATCCACAGGGACAGATGTCATCTTCAGGGCGAAACCATCTCGGCATGGCATATGACATAGAATGGAATTCAAAAGCAAGGGAAACACAAACCTAACAGGCAAAAAGCAAGATTAAAGGACATTGTCTAGTTGCTTCATAGGTTGGAGCAGAAAGGGAAACATCTGCTAATCACCATAAAATAAGCACAATTTTTTAACCTCTCAGAGCTGTTGCAAGAATTAAGTGATATCAAGGCAGTCAGAAGAAAGCCTGGCACATTCTAAGTGCTCCCTCAGTGTCAGTTATTTTGGACATCCATCTTCCTCACCATTGTACGACCACATCTCTCTGATCCATTCACTTCCTCCTCATGACAGCTCCCTATTTCCTGTCCTTCCAGTACCTCTCCTCAGAGAGTTCTCTGTCCTGGTCTAGGGCTGAACCCTAGTGCTAATTCATTCACCTTCAACCCCCTCTCTTCAACACTAACCCCAGATCTTGTCTGGCATAAATGAGTTAACAGTGCAATACTAAAATGAGCTGTGCAGTTTGAGTCAGTTGTGTAGTTCCTGAAAATTTGAAACAATTATTTAAAAAGAATCCTTCTCAATTTAACAAAAAGTTTTAAAATTCTGTGTTTTCCAACAAATGCTATCTTTACTTTTTAATTCTATGTATATTTCTTTGAATTTCACTTTTAAAAATTGATCTCCATGAAACATAGTATGCTAATCAAGTTCAATTTCTATTACATTTCAAAGTTTGTTTTTGTTTTTTTTTTGAGACGGAGTCTCGCTCTGTCGCCCAGGCTAGTGTGCAGTGGGCGATCTCCACTCACTGCAAGCTCCGCCTCCTGGGTTCACGCCATTCTCCTGCCTCAGCTTCCCGAGTAGCTGGGACTACAGGCACCCGCCACTATGCCCGGCTAATTTTTTGTATTTTTAGTAGAAACAGGGTTTCACCGTGTTAGCCAGGATGGTCTCGATCTCCTCACCTCGTGATCCGCCCGCCTCGGCCTCCCAAAGTGCTGGGATTACAGGCATGAGCCACTGCGCCTGGCCTCAAAGTATTTTTTAAGAATTCAAGGTAGAGTATGAAATAAATTATAAATCAGTTCTTATGACAATAGTTTTCATTTAGCAGGCACTCAATTAAAACAAGCAAATGAATGAATTCTGAGGCAATTGTGTTGAACGTGACTGGAGACAGTTCACAATGTCTGGTCTGCCTTTAATAGACGCAGTTGACATGAGCTCCCCCTCCCCCCCAGTGGTGCAATGAAATAATGTATCCTTAAAACTACAAAACTTTCATTTGTATGCTTTACCAATTAACTAACTCAGCAAGTATTTATTGAGCGTCTACTATGTCTAAGGCATTGTTCTGTGCATGGGAAATGCAGTGGTGAACAAGACAGAAAGGACACTTCCTCAAGGGAAACACCTACAGAATTATAAGATAGCTAGGTTGGATAAGAAATACTCTCCACTTGAGATTTATATCATGTTGACTTCTTTGGGGAAAAAAGTGAAGATTAATCTCGAATTAATTGCAAAATAAAATATAGAGTGTTGTATAAGGATAAAAAAATTACCAAGATAAAACTTGTTAATACCTTTTCATGGATTATGAAATGTTACTCTAGATAACCTAATCTAGAACATATATCCTCTTGGCTTGCTGGATTGCAATAACTCTTGGTTTTTTTCTTCCCTTGCTGGCTGTATTTATGCATTCTCCTTGGCTGGTTCCTTCTGCTCTGACCTCTAAATATTATCGTGCCTGTAAATATTTTTTTCTTTTTTTTTTTTTTGTGAGATGGAGTTTTGCTCTGTCACCCAGGCTGGAGTGCAGTGGCACGATCTCGGCTCACTGCAACCTCTGCCTCCTGGGTTCAAGTAATCACTTTTCTGCCTCAACCTCCTGAGTAACTAGGACTACAGGTGCCCGCCACCATGCCCAGCTAATTTTTTTTTGTATTTTTAGTAGAGATGGGGTTTCACCATGTTGGCCAGGCTGATCTCAAACTTCTGACCTCAGGTGATCTGTCTCTCTCGGCTCCCAAACTGCTGGGATTGCAGGTGTGAGCCACCGCACCCAGCCTGCCTCTAAATATTGCTATATACAAATACATCTGCATTGTTTCAAACCCTTGCACTCGCAAGGCTCCTTCTACTGTAAGTACTTTGTACATGCCCTTTCCTCTTTCCCAGAATCTTTTTCTATCTCTCTGGCCTGGTTAACTCCCATTCACCCTACAAATCTCAACTTTTATTTTCTTCCCCACCTGGTCAAATCTTCCACATTAAACTGCTGCCTCTCATTTAGAGCACTTGTCACAATTGCAATGTTAAATTTGTTCAAATAATTATTTGATTAATACTTGTTTCTCACCAAAACTACATTTCCATGATTGTAGTAACCCTTTTTTTGTTCATACTTGTATTCCCAGCATTACTATGACTCCTGATTCTTAGTAGACACTTAATAAACATTTGCTGAATGAGTGAGCAAATGAATAAATAAATGACTAATGAGCATTTCTGACAAGCAATTCTTTGTTTTCCTTTTTCTATTCTAGTGTTTATCGGCATATTAAAGTGATGTCTTGGGCCACATTTGATGGGGTGGGAGTTCCTAGTCTAATCTCAAATATGCTGGACATGTATTACAGTAGCATATTAATAAAATATGAGATGGGCCTACCAAACATTTCTAGTATGGCTTTTGCACAAGAACAGACAAATATACTTATGAATTTTAACTTAGAACTCCAAAGAGACCAGTGTATAAATGGATACTTAATATCTGATAAAAGTGGCAGCAGACACAATGAAGAAAATAAGGAATTATTTAGTGGTGGCATTGGGAAAACAGACTCACTATTGGAGAAAAATAAAATTGGTCCCCTACACAACCAATTTTGTATTTATACGTATACTGTGGTGGAAGACACATAAAGTTAATGAAAAATAATACAGGAGAACATCAGTGTTATACAGAGGTAGGAAAAGATTTTTGAAATAAAACCTAAAAAGCATATACCATATAGGAATAAAAAAAAACAGATACACTTGATTACATTAAAATGCAGGCTATTTGACAGGTGACACCATAAATAAAGTTGATAAACAGAAAATAGCTTGGGAGAAGACATTTGTCATGACTAAAACAGATGAGAGAATAATATCTAGAAAATACAAGGAACTCCTACATGTCAACCAGAATGTGGCAGAACCACAACAGAAAAAGATGGACAAAGAGTATTACTAGGCATACTCTTACAACAGAGGAATCTGAAGCCTACCAAGTATATTTTAAGAAATCAGAGAAAGGCACATCAAAGTCATAAAATATCCTTCTATACCTATTTGGCAAAAATTAGGAAGCTAATAGCAAATGTTGATAGGCATGTGGATGTTTGGGAACCCTGGTGCATTGTTGGTAGAATTAGAAATTTGATCAAATATTCAGGACAGTAGCCTAACAATGATTGCTCAAGGTAATAAATGAATACCCTAAAGCCCAGCAGTTTATCTCTTGGCTAATAACCCAGAGAAATTCTCACTGAAGTCTATGAAGGGATGGTTTGTTTAGAGGGAGTTGGGAGCAATCTGGGTTACCATCCTTGGAGAGAAGATAAATTGTGGTGGCAGATCCACCCCATGGATCACTGTGCAAAGTTAGAACCAATAGGCTAATGGCAATATGAATGGATCTTAAAAACATAGAACCCAGTGAAATAACTAAAAATAGAATATTTCTACATCCAATATAAATTTAAAAAGACAAAAAATCATTACACTGAACAGCAGCATTTTAATAAAAATTATATAAACAAAAACACACATTCTAAACACATTCAACTAATTTTTGTGGTGGTAGAAAGGAATGAGTTTGAGAAGCAAAGCTTGTGAAGGGTTAATAAGGAGAAAATAATTGATATATCACAATATGTTTAAATCTCATTTATTTTAGTAAGTGGAAGAGGAAAAAATTTAATAGTATATTATTTTTTCCTATTAATTATATGTCTGTTTATATAGCATTGGTATGTGTAATACTTTTTTCTACCTTATAATCAGGAAGCAGTAATGCAAGGAATTATTATTAAACCAAATGGGTAGAGAAATTAACATTGTTCCAAAAACAGGAAGGACTATAAAACCTGGTGATCACATATAACCAGATAATAACCAGTAGTAAACATGTATTGCTGTTATTCAGTTTGTCACACACAATCACCAAATAAAAGGAGGATTTGGAGTGTATTCCAAGATGATAAATGAACCAAATATTCTCTGGAGGAGTGTTAACTACACAGATTCAATCCCTCGTCATCTATTAACAGGAGATGAATATTTTAGGTAGCCTATGATTGTAATAGAAACTAGTGAGAAAGCAAGTTTTAAGTTATGTTACCAACCAAATCAATAGATTTATAATGATAAGTTAATGGGTTTTGTCACACATCTATGTGAGGTAGGCAAAGAACAATATTTGGGGGAAGACATCTGGTTGCAAATAATAAATACTATGTAACAAGAGTGAACATAAAACATTTTATCTACTAAGCAAATGTATTTTAATTATAGAAGGAAACTAATTCTGCTGATCAGTGCCTGAAGTGTTTATCACCTTGAGGAAAGCAACTAAATCTTGTGCTCCAATCAAAAATCAATTGACCCACATTCTGTAACCTCTGAAAGTCAGAGATGCTGTTTCTCTTCTTTTGGACCTCCTAAGAGTATTGTCAGTCCCAAAGTATTCAAAATAATATGAAATTCTAAGAAGATTATAAAATAAATATATCTCTAATCCCAGAAAAGTTTAAAGAAATGCAGAACTGGTGAAGAAATAAATTAACCCCTGTTGATATTCTAGAAAAGCATGATAATGCATTTTGAAATAATTTTATTTATGTCTCTCTCTCATGTTTAAGATATTGAAATACTCAAAATAACCAGCAGTCTTATTGCAGTGTATATTGTTTAAATTATCTTAATTAGTCAACTTTAGAAATAATTTTCAAATGCTGAAGGAAAATTTTTCTTTGAAATTTTGTGAATAAAATGTAGTATACATAGCTGTGACATTCGAAAGGAAAGTGTAATAACTGTCCACAGCGGTTGGGCTTTAGGACAGTTTGATGGGGCATATGAGAGACGGAAGAGAGAGAGTTTTGAGGAGCAGCTGCTTTTATGCCTAGAAGAGATTTAGAATCAAAAATGGGGAGAAACGGGAGGTAAATTGTTAACTGTTTAACTGTACATTTAACATTTACTCTTCCTTTTGAAGTTTCTCAAGTTGTGAATAAAGATTTGAAATTATATCAAGTATATTTTTGTGTAGGACTTTTTTGGGAGAGCTTTGTATATGATTTTTTTAAATATAGTTCTGTATTCAACATTGATCATATGACTGCTTGGTTTTATATAGTTTATATAAGCTATAGTTACTGCTTTTCTTAGTCATTTTCTTGGTCTTCCTCACTGTCATTTGAATACATAACGTCTGCCTCCAAGATTTAAACTGGAAAAAAAAATTGATATGAGTAGCCCCTAGCCTTCTTTCTAGGAGCTTTCAGGCATTCATCTAACTACACTTTCCTAAAGGAAGTGGACAACATTTTCCTTCCCTTATTGCCTGATTGGCCTTTGAAAGTAAAGGCAATATCTAGAGCATGTGTGGCTCTAACACCCTTTTGGTCCCTTCTACAGTAATTTGTGTGGAGATCACACTTCCTAGATCACAATGTGCAATGGCTGAGTCTACTTCCTATTATGGAGTTAGCAGTCATTAAAGACTTGTAGGAGGATAAAGGCTATTAAGATTGGGTCAGAGGAAATGAGACTTTTGCTGTCTCAAAAGAATATCTGATCAATATTGTCCTCAATGGTTTATATGAAGGAACCATTTCTTCTTCTCTAAAATTGAAATAACAATGATATACTTCAAAAAATTTTAGTGAGATCAAATATATATATATAATATGTAGCATTTATATTTACTTACATATATTTATGTATTTATGACAGTGCCTAGAACATAGTAAGCATTCAATAATAATTAGCTAATCTATATTAGTATGTACAGAACCTATAATTATTTCTAATGTGTATCAGGCAGTCATCTTACCAAGTTTAATGTATCTCTACTGTCCTTCATCATCAGGGTTCAAGTGGGAACCCCATAGATTGAGAAAAGCAGCCACTTGGCATGTTCCATATCTCCAACAGGAGTCAAAAGAGAGCCTCAGAAATTTCTGAACCCTTGACAAGACCTTTCTTCTCTCATCCAGCCCAGCCCTCATTGTGTCTCACTATTATACATTTAAAGGTTATAGGACTAATCTCGTAGGATATTTATCCTATTTATCTCAGCCCCCAGAAGAAGTGCTGGTTCCCCAGGCATCCCTCTTCCCCTGGAATCTAATCCCCTTAAGGCTCCAGACATACCCTTTGCTGACCCCACCCCAAATCTCTAAACCCTATTGACTCTTGAAGTCAGCAGCATCTGTTATATCTTCAACCTCTTCTCACAGTTCTTTCTCTAATGGACATGAGCCCCTTCACATGGAGGCCTTTTTCATACAATACCTCTAAGACTACTGGGGCTGGAAGTTCAGTAGGTATTCTTTTTGCTTTTTCTTTCCATTTTCAGCTAATTCTCCCTCTTGCAAACCTGAATAGCACCTCTCCTAGCACTGAATCTCAAGATAGCAGGCTATTGCTCCCACTCTACCCCTCCTTCTTGTCATCTACAGATTTCTCCAAAGCACATTTTTTTTATTCTAGGGTAATGCCCCTGGCTCCCTGTCATACTGTTTAAAACTCCACTCCTCTCATAACTCCTGAGGATTTCAATATGTACACCGCAGTAGGCAGAATAATGGCCTCAAAAAATGCCCATTTCCTAATCCTCAGACTCTGTGAATATGTAGCATTATATGACAGAAGTAGCAGATGGAATTAAGGTTGCTTATCTGCTGACCTTAAAAACGGGAGATTATTCTGTTTCATCTGGGTGGCTCAATATAATCACAATAGTCCTTCAATGTAGAGGAGGGAGGCAGACGGGTGACAGCCAGAGATGTGATGATGGAAGCAGTGTCTGTGATAGGACTTAAGAAAGATGTGGGCCGGGCTCAGTGGCTCACGCCTGTAATCCCAGCACTTTGGGAGGCTGAGGTGGGCGGATCACGAGGTCAGGAGATGGAGACCATCCTGGCTAACACGGTGAAACCCCATCTCTACTAAAAATACAAAAAATTAGCCGGGCGTGGTGGCAGGCGCCTGTACTCCCAGCTACTCAGGAGGCTGAGGCAGGAGAATGGCGTGAACCCGGGAGGCGGAGCTTGCAGTGGGCCAGGATCACACCACTGCACTCCAGCCTGGGCGGCAGAGCGAGACTCCATCTCAAAAGAAAGAAAGAAAGAAAGAGACAGAGAGAGGAAGGAAGGAAGGAAGGAAGGAAGGAAGGGAGGGAGGGAGGGAGGGAGGGAAGGAAGGAAGGAGTGACCTGCTGTGCTGGCTTGAAGATGGAGAGAGGAGCCATGAGCCACAGAATATAAGCACCATCTAGAAGCTGGTAAAGGAAAGAAAAAGAAGGTTCTCCCGTAGAGCCTTCAGAAAGGAACAGAGTCCTGCTAACACTTTGCTTTTAGCCCAGTGAGACCCTGGACAGACTTCTGACCAACAAAACTACATGATAGTACATTTGTGTTGTTTTAAGCCACTGAGTGTATCATAATTTGTTACGGTAACAATAGAAAGCTCACACACTCTAGTTCCTCAGTTCCTTAAGTTCCTCCCATTCAATGCCATCCTCCACCACTGCCTTAGCTATCCACTGGATGATCCTACTCTAGATCTTACTATGCCTAAGCACCGTGACTACTCTGCAAATCTCAATTTCAAGCATTCCACCCCATGGCTACCATCTTTTACTTTCACAGCTCCCTCCCTCTATTCTCTCAATTTCAACGAATCTTAGACTGCTCTAGTAACTAAATTCATAGATTCTACCAGTTTTACTTTCTCTCACCCCCTTTGTGGCCCCATTTTGCTCCTCATCCAGCTTAACTTTCCTGATAACCATTCTAGTCTGTCTAGTAATCACTCTTTGCATATACCTCTTCTCTATTACTGTCCTTTATAGCTTCATTTTTCTCCCTTTTCAGAGTCACTCCCTGATCAATCTAACTCTCCACTTAGCTAGCTGCTACACACAGTTGAATGTGGCTAGAGATAAACTCATATTCAGGCTGAGGAATTTCACCTTAAGCTCATCATTAGTACCTCAGATAGGCCTTCATCCTGCCCTGGAATCTTACTCTATTTGTCTAGCCCATTCACTTCCCCTTTATCCTTGGCAGTATTTTCATACTACCTTCTCTCTACTCAAACTGCCTATTTATCCTCTTCTGTCCTCACTTTCCATTACTGACTTTGCTTCCTGTTTCACAGAGAAAATGGAAATGATCAAGGATAACTTCTGTAAGCTTCTCCACATCTACCCACTTGCCTGCATCTGTGCTACGTGGCTTTTTCCTGTGTATTATGGAAGAACTGCCCCTGTTCATAGCTAAGGTCAACTGCTTCATTTGTGCATTAAGTCTCACCTGCTCCCACCTGCTTAAGAACATTGCTTGGCAATTCTGCTCCTGCTCTCCTAAATCATCAGTTGAATCCATCTCTATCTATCCAACAGCATGTGAACCAAGCCAACATAAATACCTGCCTCTCTATATCCCATTTCTTCGTCTAGCTAACACACCCCATTCCTCTACCCTCTTTTACAGAAAAAAATATTCTGCGGAAAGGTGTTTTATATGTACTGTCTTCAGTTTTTTTCCTCTCATTATCTTCTGAACCACTTCTAATCAGGTTTTCACCCCTACCTCTTTACCAAAAGTGTTCTTACAAAGGTGACAGAGAGTTTCATATTGTTAAATCTAATGGTCATTTTTCAGCTTTATGTTAACTAACTGTGGAAAGTTGGTACACCTGTCATTAAAACTCACTCTTCACTTGGCTTCTGTTTTTCCTTCTCTACCTTATTTATTCTTTTTTCTCTCCATAATCTCTTAATATTGCAGTTCCCCAGGACTCCATAGTTGGACATTTATTATGATTTTATCTACATTCACTTTTTGTGGATCTCATTCAGTCTTCTGACTTTAAAAACTGTCTCTAAGCTGATGGTCAGAAATTCTAAAATGCTCTCTCAGATTTCTCCCTTGAAATTCCTAACCCCCATAAAAATTTTTAACTTACAGGCCTCATAGGAATTGCAAAATTATGTTTCCAATTCTGAGCTCCTGATCTTCTCCATCTCAGAATCTTTTTCCCTTTCAATTAATGGCAACTCCATTCTTCATGTTGTTTAGGACAACATCTCTTCAGATTTCTTTGTCCCCTCATATTCTAAATCCAGTCTGTCTGTAAATCTTAGCAAATGTACCTTTAAGATATATCTGGAATCCACCCAATTCTCACCATCTCCATCAGTATTATCCTGGTCCAAACCACTGTTGTCTCTCACCTGGATTATTCCAAAAATCTCCTCATCGGTCTTTCTGCTGCCAATACTCTTCACTTGGGTCTATTTTCAAACTGGCAGCCAGATTGTCCCTGTTAATAAATAAATAAGTTGGATGGAGCCATCTCTCTACTCAAGCTCTTCGGGAATTGCTCCAAAATAAAAATATTTTTAAACATTCGCCTAGAGGCTTCTCATCTCCTTTAGATGAAATCCAAAGTATTTCCAGTGGTCTACAGGACCAGACAATCCATCATGGATCTCTTCTACTCTCCCATCATCCACCATGCTCCAGTCACCTTGGGCTCTTTGCTGGTTGGTGAAGACACTGTCACGCTCCTGCTTGGGCCTTTTATTTCCACGTGGGATGATCTTCAGAGAGCCACACTGCTTGTTCCCTCACCTCCTTCAGGTTTTGATCCTTATGTCTCCTCAGTGAGATCTTCTCTGAACACTCTAATTGAAATTTCAAACCTCTGATTGCTTTCCAGAGCTTTTAAGCAAGAGCCTGGTGACTTTACTGTGGCCCCTTCCCCTAGCAGGTCTTTATTTCCTTCACAGACTGGAAACTCCTTTCTGCTTATCACAGTGGTTTGGTTTAGTTTGTCAGCTTCCTACTTCATAAAACTTTAGAATACAGCACATGCTTTGAAGGGAAAACCAGAAGTTCATGAAATCCCTCCAGTCTCTGATTTTGTCACTCCAGCCCCACACAATTGCTAAAAACTCTGCTACTTTCTTTCTTCCCAAGCAGTGGCCTTCTGCTTTGGCTGAGCCTGGATTCTCAGCTTCCAGCCTGTGTCCAGTAGCTTCAAATGCTCCCTGAGAAAAATGCGGCTAGAGCTGGTGTTCTCCTCTTTAGATTTTAATCTATTTCTTCTTTATTCTGAAACTCTCTGAGAGCTCTAAACAGATAGATTTTGTATTTTATCCAGAGCTTCTTATTGGCCTTGGTGAGAACACTGGTCTAGCATAAACCACTCCATCCTACCATCCTTCTCTCATATTTTATTACTTTTTTTCTTCCTTGGTCTCTGTGTTAGAATGTAATTTTCACAAGGTCTTATATTCATCTCCATTTTTAGTTTTTACAGCTGTCTGTTACAGTGTGGGCTTTTGGTAAATATTTGTTGAATAACTATATGTGTGCACATATAGTTTACGCTGTCTAACTACTTGTAATCCACAGACTAATTATTAACAAATTATGATGTTACTTTGAGATAATAATATGTAAAATACTGGCTATAAACCTGAAATTTACACTGGATCATCTGAGAAGGGATCCCATATAAAGGTTATTATCTTTCAGGATAACTGGGAAATTAAGCATGAGAATTCATATAATTTCCAGTTGCAGGAAGTATATGAAAAAAATTAATAAAATAGTGGTCATAAACATGAGACTCAAACTAAAAATAACAAATCCTGTTATTCTTAATTGCAAACATTGATATGTCAATTAATCTGTATTTTATGCAAAAGCTACAGTTCTATGTAGCTTGTTCCTGAGAAAGTAATAGCAGCAATTGATTTATTTAACTATGGTTAATATTTGACTAATCAGTTTTGGGAAAGCCAGCTAATAAATATGTGTAGCTATGGAGTTGGATGGATAGATATGTAGATACATACATACACAAAGAGATAGATAGATAGATAGATAGATAGATAGATAGATAGATAGATAGATGTACAGATACAGATAGATATCCTGATGGTGATTAAAATATGATCTTTTATTTTATTTAACCAGAAAGATGCTGGGAAGTCATTTTACAAAAGGCATGGATTTGCACAGACAGAAAGAGACAGATGTTCTAGATCAGCAAGGGATGATCTTTCATGGTATCGTTGGGAGTGGATTATTTTTTAGAATGGCTGCTAAGAAACTTGAGGAATTTTTAGAATGGCTGCTAAGAAACTTGAGGAATTTGAGCACTGCAAGTTGCCACCGTGGGGTCATGAGCTGAAGATACTTATCCTCAAATGGAGAAAGAGGAGATTTAGGTGGAAAGATCAAGAGCATCGTTTCGGACATGTTAAGTTTAAGGTGTCTAATGACATGACGAGTAGGCAGTTGTGTAAGTGAATTGAAGGGAAATCTGAGCCTGAGACATAATTTTTTAGTTCACTCCAGATTTTGCCACCAGTGAATTTCTGTGCAGGTCTGCTTTTCTTGCCAAATAAGTTACAGAGTTGGGGGAAAAAACCCAGCTTTGGTTTCTAGAGTTCTATTGTTTTTATAAATTTGCACTCAGGGCCGGGCGCAGTGGCTCACGCCGGTAATCCCAGCAATTTGGGAGGCCAAGGTGGGCAGATCATCTGAGGTCAGGAGTTAGAGACCAGCCTAGCCGACTTGGTGGAACCCCATCTCTACTAAAAATACAAAAAATAGCCAGGCATGTTGGTGTACACCTGTAATCCCAGCTACTTAGGAGGCAGAGACAGGAGAATCACCTGAACCCAGGAGGCAGAGGTTGCAGTGAGTCAAGATGGTACCATTGCACTCCAGCCTGGGCAACAGAGCAAGACTCTATCTAAAAAAAAGGAAGGAAGGAAGGAAGAAAGAAAGAAAGGAAGGAAGGAAGGAAGGAAGGAAGGGAAAGAAAAGAAAGAAAGAAAGAAAGAAAGAAAGAAAGAAAGAAAGAAAGAAAGAAAGAAAGAAAGAAAGGAAGGAAGGAAGGAAGGGAGAAAAAGAAAGAAAGAGAAAGAAAGAAAGAAAGAAAGAAAGGAAGAGAGAAAAAGAAAGAAAGAAAGAAAGAAAAGAAAGAAAGAGAAGGAAGGAAAGGAATTTGCACTCAGAATGGTGAATTTATTACTCAATATAGGGGAGGAGATAGTCATACTTATAATGCATATTTTCCTTTCTAAAGCAAGAAATAACTTATCTGTTCAATGAGGAAGGCATGTGGGGTTGGGTGAGGCAGGCTTAAAATGGGTGACAAAAATTTAGAATAGCTTTGAATCAGTTACAGACCTAGCCAAAAGTTCTTGAACAGATTGCTAAGAAGTGTTGAGGGCACAGATGATGTTTTACATCATTTTTATTAATTTGTAGTGGCTTAAATATGAGTGATGTTACACAGATTCACTTTTGCCCACCTATAGGAAATGTATCTCCTTTAATACCGAAACTTCTGAGATAAAGATTGGCTCTGTCCAAATTAAATAGACTTGAACTCTTACTTTTTCCTCTCCTTTCATTTTTTTCCTTTTCTTTACGTTTTCTCTTGCTTTCTTTCTCTTTATTTCTTTCCATTTTTGTTTCTTTTTCTTTTCTTCCTTTCCTATTTTCTTACCTTTCTCCTCCCTTCCTCTCTTTGTTCTGTTTTCCTTCCTTCCTTCCCTCCTTCTTCCCTCCCTCCCTCCTTTCCTTCCTTCCTTTCTTTCTTCCTTCCTATGTGCCAGAAAATCACAAGTTCAAATGCCTTTAGGAGCCAGTCACCTCACTCACTGTCCATGTGACTGAGCTGATTACATATAATAAAGTTTAGTAGGGACACATGTACCACCTAAGAGTAATCACATTAGAAAGAAAATTGTAAACACATAAAAACTGCCTGTAGGCTGGATTAACCAAAAGATTACCAGTTTTAACCATGGCCATATGTATACATGAAGAACCACTGAAAGATTTTAAACATTGGCATGATGGGGGTCAAACTTGGAACACTTCTTCCAAGTGGAGAGGTGCTGGAGGACAGGACATCAGTTAGGAAACAACAGCAGATGTTTAGCCAAGAATCCTGGGGCCTAGAACAAGCCTGTGAGTAGGTTTAGGTGCGAGAAATGGAGTCAGTGGTATTTAATGAACAAAATCAATAGGGCCTGGAGATTCATCACATCCAATCACTTCTGAAACATTTACTGAGCCACATACTTGTTTGTATTGCTAGCCTCCCCCTACCCCGAGCCCAGTATCAGCAGATGTGCTTTCTCCAAAACAAAGTCAGTTAAACAAAACCTGTTCAAGTGCATCAAGTCTTTTGTAGCCCCTCAGGGGCATTCTTAATACACAGCAACACAATAATCTTTTTTAAACAATTTTTATTATTTTATTTTATTTTTCCACAAGTTATTGGGGTACAGGTGGTATTTGGTTACATGAGTAAGTTCTTTAGTGGTGATTTGTTAGATTTTGGTGCATCCATCACCCAAGCAGTATACATTGTACCATATTTGTAGTCTTTTATCCTTTTATCCCTTACCCCCCTCCCACTCTTTCCCCCAAGTCCCCAAAGTTCACTGAATCATTCTTTTTTTTTTTTTTTTTTTTTGAGACGGAGTCTCACTCTGTCACTCAGGCTGGAGTGCCATGGCACGATCTTGGTTCAATGCAACCTCTGCCTCCCAGGTTCAAGCAATTCTTGTGCCTCAGCCTCCCGAGTAGCTGGGATTACAGGCACCTGCCACCACGCCCAGCTAATTTTTGTATTTTTAGTAGAGACAGAGTTTCGCCATGTTGGCCAGGATGGTCTCCAAGTCCCGACCACAGGTGATCCTCCCACCTCAGCCTCCCAAAGTGCTGGGGTTACGTGCGTTGAGCCACCACACCTGGCCTATTGTGTCATCCTTTGCCTTAACGCAACCGTCTTTGAAAGCCTTTCTTCAGTGGCTAACCTCCTCAATATCCTTTACACAGTGTTTTGCTGCTTCCTGAAAATTTAAATGTATCTCTTTCTGACTTCTCACTCTCTACTCCTCAATGGCCACCACCACCACGACATAAAATAAAATAAACTACCCCTTCATTCTCAAGGCTCTTTGCTTTTTTTCCTCACTTCTTTTTTTTTTTTAAGACCAACTTTATGGAGATATAATTCATATGCCTTTTTCTTATATTCGTTTTATTTCACTCAAAGGTCATCCTCACTAGCATATTACTGGTTAGCTTGATTTTCATAACAAAACCCTAGAGCCGAAAGTCCTCATGAGGAGGGGGGCAGTGAGGTGGGCATGAGGGAAGGAAGGGGTAGGAGGGGGGATGCTTAGCACACCCTTATTGAGCAGAAGAAAGGAAGGATGCTTGAAATATTTATAGAAAAGGAAGGATTCACACCCCTGGTCACTTAGATAAAAAGGTAAATAAGAAGCAGTCCCTGCCCTAAAGGAGCTTTTAGCATTTGTGGATGGATTACATGGATGTTAGGTAATTACAAGGTGGGCTGCATTTGATATGTCCCTTATTTTCAACTTAGAGACAGGAAGTACCTGCCTGAAACTCTCACAAATACTTCAAGGTCAAAATATCCCAAACTGGAGCCATTCTTTTTCTGTAATAAAAACTGCATTGTAGTTAATGGTTTCATGATTCTCCCATTTATTCAGGAAGGGAACTAGGGAGTCATCATAGACACTCTCTCTGCCTCCACCTCACAACCGTCAGTCTCCAGGTTACTGCTTTCTGCAATCCCTCATCTCTCATCTGGACCATCTTAATTGATCTCCCTGCTCTACAACTCCTCCAAGGCAACTTCCAAAATACTGATTTTCCACCTGTAGTTTTTGGACTCTCATGGTTCTGGTATGTTGGCTCGTTTGTTTTGCTTTTGGTTATTTTTTGTTTTTGTTTGGTTCGAGAGTCCTTTCCTCTACTTCAACTCAATGCCCCCTCCTACCTTGCTCAGGGAGCTGTCCCCGACTTTCCCATGTGGGAAAAAGCACTTGAATCTTCCATGTGCACACAGTCTTTGATATGTGCCTCTGTTATGGAAACTGACCAAAGTGTTGTCATTATTTAGTTGGTAAAGCTGTCTCTTCTAGAGTGCATTAATTTCTTATTCTTCATATGTGCAGATAATTGCAGAATTCTGGAATGGATACATGGTTGGAGATTTCATGGATGATATTGTTAGTAACAAAGATAGGGATAACAGGAAAGTGCCAGTTTGTGAGGGAGTTAAATAAATTGATTTTGAAAATACTGAGTTTGAGATTTCTGTGGGCAATCCAACTGGAAATAATTAGTAACATGGGCATGGAATTCGAAAGAGGCATTGGTCTGCACAAACAAACTCGGTTATTATTAGTATGTGGATAGTCAGAGCAACCCCATATGAAAGCAATCCTTCTGTTTAACCCATTGATACTTTAAAAAAACTTTTATTTTATTTTTAATTGACAATAATGACTGTATATATTTATGAGGTGCAATGTGATGCTATGATACATGTATGCATTGTGGAGTGATCAAACCAGACTAACACATCCATCATCTCAGATACTTATAATTTATTTTTTTGTGTTAATCTATTAATTATTTTGATTCCTTTTTTGGTTTATTTTATGTAATTAAGGTATACAACATGATGCTTTGATATGCATAGAGAAATTATTACTACAGTCAAGTAAATTAACTTATTCATCACTTTCCATAGTTGCCGTGTGTGTGTGTGTGTGTGTGTGTATGAGTGTGTGTGTGGTAGGAGAACCTAAAACCTACTGTCTTTGCAAGTTTTTAGTGTACAATACTATAGTATTAACTAAAATCCGTTTGCTGCACACCAGATCTCTAGACTTCTAAATCCCACCTAGCTGCAAATCTGTACCGTTTAGTCTACTTCTTCCCATTTCCTCCTCCCCCCCGACCCTGAAACCACTGTTCTACTCTCTGTTTCTATGTGTTTCACTTTTGTTTTAGATTCCATATGTAAGTGAGCTTATACACTATATTGCTGTCTGTGTCTGGCTTATTTCACTTAGCATAGTGTACTCCAGGTTCATTCACGTTGTGGCTAATGTCAGTATTTCCTTCTTTTTAAAGGCTGAGTGCTATTCCACTCTGAGTGTATATATACACAATGATTGGTTTATCCATTCATCCATCAATAGCCACTAAGCTTGCTTTCATATCTTGGCTATTGTGAATCATGCTTCAATGAACATGGGAGTGCAGATCGCTCTACAAGGTGCTGATTTAATTTCTTTTGTGTATATATCTAGCATAGGAATTGCTGAGTTGCATGGTAGTTCTATTTGTAATTTTTGGAGAAACATCACACTGTATTCTACAATAGCTGTACCAATTTACATTCTTAGAGAGAGTTTTGAGATTCGGTGGAAGACTGCTGTGTTTTCCTTTCACAGAAATTTTATCAGCTGATGATCAAAATGCATATTTTAGAAGAATGTGAATATGTGAAATATTTAGCACAAATTTATAGGAAGCATTTTTTAATGATTAAACAGCTATAAACATCTTCTTTTATTGTGTGTGGAAATGAGAAAGTCTGATCTTGTTTAAGTGTGTCTTGGCCTTAGTTTTCTTATTGTTAAATAGGAATAATAATAGCTAACCTTGGAAGTATGTTATTAATTTTTTTTTTTTTTGAGACGGAGTCTCACTCTGTCACCCAGGCTGGAGTGCAATGGAGTGATCTCGGCTCACTGCAACTTCTACCTCCTGGGTTTAAGTGATTCTCCTGCCACAGCCTCCCAAGTAGCTGAGATTACAGGCAACTGCCACCACGCTCGGCTAAATTTTTTTTTTTTTTTTTTTTGTATTTTTGGTAGAGATGAGGTTTCACAATGTTGGCCAAGCTGGTCTCAAACACTTTATCTCAAGTGATCCACCTGCCTCGGCCTCCCAAAGTGCTGGGATTACAGGTACGAGCCACTGCACCTGGCCTGTTATTAGTATTTTAAAAGGGATAACATTTGTGAAAGCATTCCACACTTCTTGCACATAGTAGATGCTCAATAAATTTTATTAACAAGCATTCATTGAGTTCCCTCCATGTGGCAGGTACAGTTCTAGGCACAAAGATCCCTACTCATATGGAGCTAATACTCTGATGCAGGGAGGGGGGTGAAAGCCATAAAAAATTAACATGAAAGAAGCAAATTATATCCCAAATGATAGCATAATTCATTTTACATTGAAAATTCACATAGTTCAAGTAGTCACAAACTTCAATGCCTTCAGGGGCCAGAAAAGTAATCCAAATATATGTCAGGTTGATCAAAAAGAGCACCCCTTTTTTATTATTCTACTTTTGAGAAAAGATAATAGTACTGAAAATATGTCTTTTTTCCTTCTTAAATCTACCTTCAGAAAACCAACCTACAAGTGTCATGATAAAATGGAAATTGACAGCATTTCTGTCTGTGAATGAATGGCAAGCTGCAGAGGGCACTGTCTAAGGGAAAGCCTTGTGTTACCTCTAGCCAACTGGTGACCTTCAGGAATATGGATTCTGTGTCACCAGACTTTCCAATTTTTCAAGAGGAGTCACAAATTTGCATTTGGGATGAAATGTCCTGATTTTTAATGTAGCAATGTATTCATAAATTCTTTCAATTGTAAAAGCCGTCACCTTCCCCATATCATTCCTGCTCCTCACCACCACAAATTTGGAATATATCTGGCCTGGTAATCAGGTTTTAATCTCTGAAAAAAACTGAGGTTTAATATATGTGACTTTCTTTTTCTTCTTCTTCTTTTTTCTGTTTTTTTTTTTTTTTTAGACAGAGGCTTGCTCTATAACCCAGGCTTGAGTGCAGTGGTGCAATCTTGGCTCACTGCAACCTCTGCCTCCTGGGTTCAAGTGATTCTCCTGCCTCAGCCTCCTAAGTAGCTGGGATTACAAGCACCTGCCACAACACCCAGCTAATTTTTATATTTTTAGTAGAGATGGGATTTCAACTTATTGGTTAGGCTGGTCTCGAACTCCTGACCTCAAGTGATTCACCTGCCTCGGCCTCCCAGAGTGCTGGGATTACAGGCATGAGTCACCTCACTTGACCTATGTGACTTTTTAAATAAGATTTTGTTCTACTGTATTTAATAAAATTTGACAGTTGAAAAATGTGTTTCTCCACTCTAAGCATACAGTCCTTAACTATTATATAAGGAATAAATATTTGGCTACAAATAACATTGACCTGGGGCAGGGTTACACTGGTTAAGAATATTTACAGAATTTCCCCTAGATTACCTGACATCATTATTACATAGCTTCCATCGTTACACCTTGATTTTGTTCAGCAGGTGTACTCAGCTGTAAAACTGCATTCCTCACTCTCCCTTGCAGATAGGGACGGACGTGTTACTCAGCTCTCCCAAAGGTATATAGTAGGCAGAAGTTGTTGCTAGGAGTTTCTGGAAGAGTGCTCTAAAAACAAGGGTTCCCCCTTTCTCTCTCTTTCTGATTATTTTTATTTATTTATTTATTTATTTATTTAAGATGGAGTTTCGCTCTTGTTGCCCTGACTGTAGTGCAATGGCAGGATCTTGGCTCACTGCAACCTCTGCCTCCTGGGTTCAAGCAATTCTCCTGCCTTAGCCTCCTGGGTAGCTGGGATTACAGGTGCCCACCACCACGCCCAGCTAATTTTTTGTATTTTTATTAGAGATGGGGTTTCACCATGTTGGCCATGCTGGTCTAGAACTCCTGACCTCAAGTGATCCACCCACCTCGGCCTCCCAAATTGCTGACATTACAGGTGTGAGCCACCACACCCAGCTTCTTTCTGTTTTAGATACAGATATGATGGCTGGAGTTGCATTAGCCATCTTGTGGCTATGAAACAATTTGTACAAAAGATAATTGGGCAGAAAAAGAGAAGCCTCCTGAGACATTGTTGCCGTGAATAATCCTTAATACAAATCGAAGACTCCGAACTTGTTTAACATTAAATAAAAATGAACTTTTGGCCGGGCATGGTGGCTCATGCCTGTAATCCCAGCATTTTGGGAGGCTGAGGCAGGCGGATCATGAGATCAAGAGATGGCGACCATCCTGGCCAACATGGTGAAACCCTACTCTACAAAAAAAAAAAATCACAAAATTTAGCTGGGCATGGTGGCACGTGCTTGTAGTTCCAACTGCTCGGGAGACTGAGGCAGGAGAATCACTTGAACCCAGGAGACGGAGGTTGCAGTGAGCTGAGATCGCACCACTGTACTCCAGCCTGGGTGACAGAGCGAGACTGTGTCTCAAATAATAATAATAATAATAATAATAATAAAATAAAATTTAAAAATGAACTTTACCTTGTTTAAACCACTCTTATTTCTATTATCAGCAGATTAATGCAAGTCCTGGCTGATTCACTGAGATCATTAAGAAAAAATAAACAAAAAACCAACTTTTTATATAGCCTACAAGGTGGAACAGCAGAATTTCACCTCAGTCAATTCAAATATGGAATCACCATTTGTCATATACAGCAAAACCATAAAATTATCTTTGTTCATGCTGAACGCTCCATGATTTTCTGTTTAAACTCATCTTTACTCATTCTGAAGTCTATTCAAGCAGGCATTAAGACAGTTGTGAATTGTGATGAACATTCATTGAATTAATTCATGGGAAAAAAGTTTTATTTATTTTTATTTGCCTTTATTTTCATTAGCTGAAAAATGAGAACATACCTCAGGATACTAGAATGCAACAAAATATTAACTCTCTCAGACTTAAGGAATCACGTCTATTAGATCATTTTTGTGTAGGAATACAAAACAGAAGTGATAAAAATGGTGTGCTTAATTTAAAAATGTGTATATTTAGGGAAGGTATTTTTATTTAAAATTTTAATTAGTGCAGCAATTAAATATTAAATCCCATGACAAACAAAACACCTGTCAAGCACAGTTAGAAGGGAGAATACAATGATGAATACAATATCATCTCTACCTTAAAGAACATCATAGTTTTGTTTATAAAATCAATAAACAAAATTCTTTTTAGAGTTGAAAAATTGAGGTAAATGAGGTTCAATGACTTAATACAGATTATACAGCAAGTTAATAGAAGAATCCCAGTCTCCTCACTCCTCAATCAATGGCTTTCTACAAAGTCAGGCCTCTGACTTTAATTTTTTAAATTTTTAGTTGAGATAGGGTCTCACTCTGTCACCCAGGCTGGAGTGCAGTAGTACAATCATAGCTCACTGTAACCTTAAATTCCTCAAGGGATTGTCCCTGTTCAGTCCCCTGAATAGCAAAGACTACAGGCACGGTGCAGCTAACATTTTTAAAGATTTTTTGTAAAGATGAGGTTTCACTATATTGCCCAGGCTGGTCTCAAACTCCTGGCCGCAAGCAATCTTCCCACTTTGGCCTCCCAAAGTGCTGGGACTACAAATGTGAGCCACTGAAGGCTTTTGACTTTAGAGAGGATGGAAGATAGTATCTTCAAATGACACATTATTGTACTTTTTTTTTTTTGAGACGTATTGTACCTTTTTTTTATTTCCATGAAGTAATACTCCCTTTTCTTCTGAGGCTTTTCAGAGAACACTGGAGTATCTTCAAGTCTCAACATATTTGAACTATTTATTTATTTATTTATTTATTTATTTATCTATTTTGCGACGGAGTCTCGCTCTGTTGCCAGGCTGCTAGAGTGCAGTGGTGCGATCTTGGCTCACTGCAACCTCCACCTCCAGAGTTCAAACGATTCTCTTGCCTCAGCCTCCCAAGTAGCTGGGACTACAGGTGCACGTCACCACGCCCAGCTAATTTTTGTATTTTTAGTAGAGATGGGGTTTCACCATGTTGGCCAGGATGGTCTCAATCTCTTGACCTCGTGGTCTCCCTGCCTCAGCCTCCCAAAGTGCTGGGATTACAAGTGTGAGCCCCTACTCCTGGCCCATATTTGAACTCTTAACCAAAAGAAAGTGAGTTTTCAAAGTACAGAAGTTAACCTGCTACCTTCACTGATTCATGACTTGGGTAAAACAATTTTTTACATCCAATCTTTTTTCTTTCCCCATATCAGATTACATTCAGCTACATATAACAGAAAACCTAAAGTTGTATGGCTTAAACACAAAAAGGTTTATTCACACACATGACCAAGTTTAGAGGCAGGAAGTCTGAGGCAGATTGGAGGCTCTACAATTTGTCAGAGATTCAACCTCTGTTAATCTTTTTGCTCCACTATTCTGAAGCTCACAAAATGGCTGCCTGAGCACCAGGCATCACATCCATGTTCTAGATGTTATCTAAATAATATCTAATTATCTAGACATTAACTAATATCATGGACCTGCTGCCTGAGGCTACCTGTATTGCTTACTCCACTAAACTAATCATGTTTTTCACCTATTCATTTTTGCTGTCTTTCCCCTCACCTAATCACTTATGTAGTGCTTATCCAAGTTTTATGTGCTTACAGATCTCCTAGAGATCTCATCAAAATGCAGACTCTGATTCAATAGGTCTGAGGTGGGGGCTAAGTATCTATTTGTCTAAGAAGCTCTCAGGAGATGCCAATGCTGCTGGTCCACAGACCACACTGAGTATCAGAGAGGTAGCGCTGAGGTGAGGAATAGAACGACAGACATTCTCAACCTTGACAGTACATCAGAAAGTCCTGGGGAGTCTGTTAACCTACTCTATAGCTGGGTCCCATTCTCAGTGTTTCCTATTCAGTAGATCTGGGCTAAGGACCAAAGTATTTGCATTTCTAATAAGTTTCCAGATGATGCTGAGCCTGCTAATCCAGGAATTACACTTCAAGAACCAGTGACCTTGAATTTTAGTATGGATCTCAAAGAGGTGGGAAATACGGTGAGTGTAGGACAGTAGCACATCCCTCTTGCAGGATACCTACTATGGATGGAAGATCTTTAGAAACCTGGATTTTAAGAGAGATTTTGAACTATGTAAATGTCATCCACCACTCAGTACCAAATATTCTATATCTTTTAGGGGAGGCAAAGCCAAGTAAGGAAATCCTTTCATTTCCACTTTTGATTAGAGGGTTTCTTTTAGTTTTTCTTGAACTTTACCTGGTAGAAAATAACATTAATTTTAGGCAAATTAAAACTTCAGATATCTTAAATGAAGCCTTGAGTTTTTTTAGTATTAATAATTCCACAGTATATCATTTAGAAGTCTCTAAACATAGACAAATAGAATTCCACAGTTACACGTATCAAATTGTTGCACACTGACAACCAAATTTTTAAAATGTTGAAATCCTACATATTCTCAGGCAAATGTAGACCACAGGAAAACCACACTTGTCTTTCATTGGTTTTTTTTTTTTCTCTAAAGTTAGGGAATAAACAACTGCTAACTCTGTAGATTGATTTATGAAAGGATATTTTATTTCGGTCAATCAAAAAACTTACTTTAAGAAGTGAATATCTTAAAATAATAAAAGACTTAACTTCATAAAATATATATTATAAATGCACTTCACACATTTGTTTTTATTATCCTTCTAATACACTTAAATTAGTCTATTTAAAATAACTATTTTAAAAAAGTTATTTTGGTTTTGGTAGTAAGGATTTGAGGTAATATATATGTGATTTTTATTTTTTATGTAAACTTTTTTTGAAGAGTTTTGAAAAATTACGCTAACTTAATTTTATTGGGCCCTATAAAATATGCAAGAATCTATCCATTCTTAATAACGTTTTCTTCTGCTATACTTCTTTATTTTCTTCTTTTCTACAAAAGCAGAAAGACAAATGCAGTGTCTAGTCAAATGCAACACTCCTTCAGATTTATTAGAAAAGCAGATAAAAGAGAGTAGAAAAATGCAGCAATATACATTGTTTGTTTCATTACCCTAATTTCATTTAGGTTTTTCAACTAGTACAGAACTTTCATAACTACCATGCAATAAAAAGAGGGCTTTTCTGTGATAATAAAAATCTTTGACTCTAAAACATCTATTTTGAGCATTTTCTAAATAACACAGCATATGACTTTTCTGAAGGTAAATATATGCATAGATGTCAAGTTGTATGAAATACTTTTAATAAACACAGGAGTAAGCAGAAGTTCAGTAAAATTAGGACATGTCTAATGAAGCTCACTTATAAAATTACATTGATTTTCATCTACCTTGGTGTTCTCATGAAATTTTTTCACATGAAATATTTGAGATCTGAAATAAGATAAGAAAATTTAACTGTATATCTTCCTCAATACTGATTTAATTCTAGAAAAACCAGTCATAACTATTAACTTATTAACTGACAATTAAGTTTTATGAAATAAATCCATGAAATGCAATCTTTTATTAACAAATGAAATTTGTAAGCAGTCTGATAGAGTGTCACGCATTTTATCAAACATACAATTAACATTTAATTTTGGGAGTAAGCAGAGAATGATTTTGAATTGCCTAAGTAAACCAAAAGATAGTCAAAGTTTCTCTGAGATAAACTCTAATGATATTTTGAAAATATTTTAAATGGCCAAAACTGTTTAATACAAATTTATTTCTCACACTTTCTAATAATTTTTTTAATGCTTTTGGAGTATCTTCTCTTGCTGACTGAGCTATCTACCTCTGGATATTAATTATTACATTTTGAATGTAGGTAGAAATTTTTCTTGGAGTAACTAAAAATCATTAGCTGAAATTTAACTTACATATGTTCGTTTGTCTTCATATTTCTTTTCACTTGCTTAATTATGGGAAAGAAAATGTATATCTGAACATAAAAGTACAATTAAAGTTAAGGTTCAGTTAATGATTTTTAATTACTCCAAGAACATTTTGTACCTACATTCAAGAATGTAACTTTTTATGATAAATGTCCAAATTTATATTATATTTTAAAATTTTAGAACTGATATTATCAGAGCAACCTGTACATCAGAGAACAAAAATTGCATGACCACAAAAATATTTTATAATGGTTATAAAAATTATAGGTTATGGATACCTTATAAAATCTGATTTATTAAAATCACTTTTTTCTTCTGATCCAATATCCAATTTCATATCAAGAAGTGCCTTTAATTTGGAACTGAGAATTAGAAGACTAGTCACAACCTTTTTTTAAAAAGCCACTCATTTTTAAAAATAGTTAACTAGTTAGAAAATATCTAGTTAATAGATTTTTTTAAGTCTTTGTTTTTTCTGGATGAGAAATTTCCATACTGTTATTGTTTATAGATTATAAATCTATAGAGTTTGCCACAAATGACTACGAAAATGCTATTTAAATATATAGTTTCTTTTTAGATTAATAAAATATACTATCCTATTAAAATGTTATACATTCAAAATTATTTCTGAATGTGTGCGTTCATTTATTCATTATTCCACAAATGTTTGGTAAGTGTTGCTGTAATTGATTTCAATTTTTTTTTTTTTTTTTGAGACGGAGTTTCGCTCTTGTTGCCCAGGCTGGAGTGCAGTGGCAATCTCGGCTCACTGCAACCTCCGCCTCCTGGGTTCAAGCGATTCTCCTGCCTCAGCCTCCTGAGTAGCTGGGATTACAGTCATTCGCCACCATGTCCGGCTAATTTCTTATATTTTTAGTAGAGTGGGGGTTTCTCATATACATTCTAGTCCCTAATTCTGACTGCCCATTTTCTTAAAGTAACTGTAAATTTAGGCTGAGTCTTAAGTTTTAATACAGATGGTAATTCAATTTTTGGCATATTCAAGGTGCTAGTCTCTGTATATCAGAGTTGCAGCCTAATGCCATCAGGGCTAGTTGTCCAAATGCTTGGAGATGGCAGGTGGCAACCACAGATAAGGCGGGCCTATGTCAAACTCAAGAGTGAATGTTTTTGCTAAAGTATTTATATTTTTAAAATGTTAGTAGTAAACCATGTTGAGCAAACGAAACATATTTGTGAACATAAGTCAACCCATGGACCTCAGGGCTGCAATTCTTTCATGGAAATCTTCTCATGTAATCTTCATAAAATCTCTGCCCCTCAATTTGCTATGAGCTTGTTCTGGTCCTTATCTTTCCAAGAACCCTAGAAGTTGGAGTGACCTAACAACAAATCCACATGGGCAGAGGTCCAGGGACTGAGCTCTGAAGGATCCTGAAAGAAAACAATGCTGGGAGCACTGCTCTGAGGAGTACAAAAGTGTAAAAGAGAAATGAACTTAATCACAAAACTGAAGATTGCACTGAAGAATACTTAAAAGTCCTTTTTAAACCACTCAGGTGGAGAGAATGCAATTATCTGGCACCAAAGAAAATATTTCTAAGAACATAATTCTCCCCAAGATTTTGAAGAAAATATTTAATTCGTACATCTACAACGCAAATTCATCTTTCATTGGCCTCTATAATACCCAGCTTTCCCAAATGCTCTTCCACGCACAAAAAGTAACATCAGTTTTCAAATAAAAGGTGAAAGAAAGTGTACAGTACAGTCGTGAAAAGGGCAATATATACATGCATATAAAAGAGAATTAACAAACAAAACCTTGATTTCTAGAGAACATGGAAGTTATACCAGACAAGGAGAATGTAGGGGAATCTCATATTTATAGTACCCTTACCTATACATGACAAAGTTTACCTCCATAAACAAAAACATTAGCAGATGCTGCTAACATTCTGCAAGTAATAAACTCCTACTTATGCATCTGTGGATATTACACTATTAAAAGGCACATTTATTTCTTGACGCATGTCTTTGCTAATGTCCTAAATTTGGGTTCCAGGTGATCTAGAAACTCCAGTCCCTCTTCTTCCTGCCGATCGCTGCAGCAACCTACTGAGCCGGCCAGAGAACCTTTGCCTTCATAGTTATACGAACGAACGTAGTCTTCACAATGTTTATGCTCCTCATCTTGTCCACACAAATACACCTTCTGTATCAAAAAAGAGCACATTTTATTATTTTTTAAAAAACACCTAAACATATTAGCAGAAAAATGATGTCTTTGATTTACCTTTTACTGTTTAATTTTTAATCAGAGTGTGTCCTCTAATGGATTCCTATATATAAAAAATGCACAGGATTGGTCTGTATTATAGTCACTCTTAAAATATAGCAAATAAATAAATGCTTCTAGTGAGCACATTTTAAAAATTAAGACTATGCATATATCACACAACACATTTATAATTTCCCATTTGAACACAAAACATGTGTATTTGAAATTTACCTTTGTAGCTTCTTCACGTATTTGAGGAAAACCAACATAGGCTATGATTCCTATGTTTATACACTACTATATAACTGTGATAGTGTAATATATTAAACTGGCTAACATCAAACCTATACTGATTAATCTGAACATAAAACAAAACAAGGAACTAAAACTCAAAATAAAAGCTCAACAATTTATCTGGTTGATTTTGATAGCCAGGACTTCATAACCACACAAAGAACTCAAGCACACTGAGAAATGTTTATAATTTATGATCCATTCATTCCTGTATAATAAATATTTCACTCCAGGTGGTTTTCCTGTTAATTTCTAGGGAAGAGGCTATCAACCTTTTATCCTGTGTAAACACATCTACATATGGCACTCCTAGATAAAGTTTTGTAAACTGTATTTTCAAAGGTGAATTTTCAAAGATCATTTTTCTCTTTGGGTTTAAACCAGACATCCACATCTATGATAATCCAACATTTAAAAGATGTTGAATTCCAGGTATATGAGGAGTAAAACTTTTGGGAAATTCTGATTTATAACTAGCATTTAACTTCCATGTAATATGACCTCAAAGACGGTGGAACTTACTTCGCCAAGCCGAGGTTGGGTGAAACTCTGCCAGTCCGTGTACGCGTATCTGCCAGTATCTCCCTGCCCCACTCCCTTGACGGACTCCAAGGTCTGATGTCCACCTCCTTTGTTGGAATCCAAAGTGTAGCCTCCTTTGACCATCTCAAAACTTTGCTGCGTTTTGATTCCCTGGCCACCAACAGTACCAACAGACATGCTTGTGTCACAAATGTTGGATGTCTGCATGGGGAGTCTAATATTTGCTTCCTAAAAGTAAAGTGAGAGTGATAAAGTGAATTTGAAAAATGGAAACTAACAATTCATTTTCATTTTTTTCACCATAGGCAAATCACTTGCCTGCTGTGCCTCTCTGTTCCTCATACATAAAATCAGAATAATAGTATCATAGGTGTGATGGGTTGAATTGAGTCCCCTAAAAATTCATATGCCCTAACCCTCAGTAACTCAGAATGTGAACTTATTTGGAAATAGGGTCATTGTAGATGTAATTAGCTAAGATGAGGTTATATGGGATTAGAGTGGGTCCCTAAGCGAATATAATCAGTGTCCTTATAAAAAGGGGAAATTTGGACACAGACATGCACACACGGAGAACGCCATATGAAGATTTGATTTCCACTGCCATAAGCCAGGGAATTGGCAGAAGCTAGGAGAGAGTCCCGGAACAGATCCCTCCCCAGTTCCTTCAGAGGGAGCACGGACCTACCAACACCTTGATCTCTGATTTCTAGTCTCCAGATCTGTGAAACAATACTTGTCTGTTGTTTAAGTCACTCAGTTTGTTGTGACAGCCCTAGCCCTGTAGAATTGGGAGGTTTAAATGATTTAAAACATTGAGGGCACTTGAAACTCTGCTTAGCATAGTAAGTGCTCAATAAACATTAGTGATATTATCATTGACATTGCTGAGTAATAATCTGTCATCATTTGTTCACCGTACAATTCAAAGGGATGTGAAATCTGATTTACCGTTACTTCTTCTCCAGGTCCTTCAGTATTTGATACAATTAAATTTTGCTGGGCTATGTCTTCTGGAAAACATTTCTTGACTGTTCTCTTAGTAGTGACACAGAAACATGTAAACAGAATACCTAAAAAGCAAAAAAGATCAAAGTAAAACGCAGACATTTGATTACATGATTTTTTAAAGTCTTCTTGCATATGTCTCAAAAAATTCATTCCACAAATTGAGCTCTTTGGGTCACAAGATTTAAAAACAGAATATTTTAAAAATGTATTTATACTATTTGTAGCTTAGAGAGATTAATAATAGCTCTCTTCCCAGGTCCAGAATTAACTTATATGTGTCTTTTATTTCTTCTACATTGAAATGGTAACTTCATCTAACTGATATTTAAGATAGCATCATTAGTAGTTAAAATCATACAGAACACACTTAAAGGGCTTAGAATAACAAGACTAAGAACATTAGGCATAAATACAAACAAGAAAGGCAATTACATAAAATTGGTGTCTGGTTTCAAAAGTGTACATCAACTAATAAAGTGCTAAGAGGAATATCCAATTTAATCTGAAACTCAAATCAATGAATTAGGATACAGTAAAGATTATAGGAAAAGTTTGTAAATGCAAATGGGTTCTTTGGGGTCAGAGGGAGAGAGAAAGAAAAAGAAAAGGAAAAGAAGAGAGAAACAGAAAGAAAGAGAGAGAAAAAGGCAGGCTTAATTAAGCGTGGGCAATATTTCTATTACTTTTGTACCTCCAAATAACAGTTTGCACAATGCAAAATCTTAGCATCCTTTGCCTGTATTGCTTTTCCTCAGTGGCTCATATGACCATTTTTCACTCATGGAAGTCTTACGATGATGCTAAATCACTTCATTAATAATATGGAACATAAATATCTGAGTAAATTTTGGAATAGCTCTGTTTTCACAAATTCTTTTTGTATGTATGTATTCCCTACATAAACATGGCTGGTTGAAAGACTATATTATTTTATATGGAGGGAATCTTAATAGTTTTACCCAGCCTCTTCATTTTACACATGGAAAAATGAGTTCAAAAAAGAGGAAATAATTTACCCAATGTCTCACAGATAATTATTGAAGAACTAAGGCTACCACCTCTGAAACTTACTTTAAATTTAATCTGCTGTTACTGATACATTTATCACTCAGAGCCCCAAGACATAAAATAGATACAATATTTTTAAAAGAACACACTTCCCAAAGGCTATAAATATAAAAAACTTCCATGTTTTAAACATAATAGATAAAATTTTAGCTAACACATTCTAGATAATGATACTTAATATACTTACATAATAACAATACAGAACCCAACACCATAGCAAGAATAGCCCATCTTCCAAGTATTACATTTGGTCTAACGTCTCTTGTACTTTTATCCTTCATTCTACACTCAGATGGAGTTGAACAGTCACATACTCTCACTGTTAACACATGTTTTGCAACTAAACCATGCCTGTCTTTTATTTGAATAGGCACAGAATAATAGTTATAATCAAGATTTTGTCGTTGACGAAGAATGGCAGTTTTACCTAGGGAAAAAAAAAAGACAGAATATATACGGATTGGCTGTTTAGATGACAATATTATTCCTACTCAATATTCTCAGTGGATGGGAATCAATTTAGAATAAAAACTCGAATTTTTCTTTTTTTTTTTTGAATTTGTGATTTCCCAGAAGAGCCAGAAAAGTAATTGATGTTGCTTTATGCTGATATTAAACTAATCTGTACTTAACATGTTGCTCAAATGTTAATTAAAAAGGGACTTATATGTTTTCTTAAAAGATATTCAGAACAAGAGTCTAAGCTCACCATAATGGCACTAATTTTTTTAAAAAATAAGGTATTGTTGTTTTTAGGGTTAATAAAATAATTTCCTAAAATAAATGTGTGTTTATTATGATAAACTAAGGTGAAAGAACCATCACCAATCTGAAGTCCCTATTGACTATAAAATTTAGCATAATTACATACCATCCTTTTTTTCTATGTTCCAGTTTTTACTGGCAGAATTATCCAGAAAGAATTGAAAAGGTGGTCCATTTTCAGGTCCATCTGGATCTACAGGTTTCAGAACAGCAAAATCCTCATTATTCTGACAAATGGTCACTTCTTTGTCAATTTGAGGTGCGTGATCATTGTAATCATCCAAATGAACTACTAATGTTCCAGTGCAAGATCGGCCAACTAAGATTAATTAAAAATAGGTTATTTCTTCACATGAAAATGCATTTATTTTCAACAATTTATAAAATACACAGTTGACATCTGCTTTCTACTAGCTGTCTGAGCTTGAGTTTGCATAAATGCTTCCCGGATTTCAGACACCAAGACTACAAAATAGGGACACGTCACTTTTCTTTGAAGACTAGGGCTGGATCAGATAATTTCTTCAGATGCTTTTCAAAACTAAAAGGTATGAGATTATGAGGAAGGTCACTACAGAATGACCTGTTGAAAATAAAACGGATGTCTTACATCCTTCTCTATGAAGCGCATATATTCATCCTTAGAATACAAACACTTTACATTTGGTTATCAGTCACTTTCTCAGCTTCTCCATTGCATCATATACTTTTTTCCCAAACCTTGAAAACTTCTCTAGAAACGCACTAAGTGTTCCCCTTCCTGTCTGCTTTGTAGCATTCGGTTGCCACTCCTAGGAATACTTTTCTCCTCTTCTTTGCCAGGTAGCACACTATTATCTTCAAGAATCTACTTAAATATCACGTCCTCATGAAACTCGTGACTTCCACAGACAATGGTAGCCATATTCCAGTGCTTTCTCAGAACTCTTTGCTAATACTTTGGCTCACACACTGAACTGCAAAAGTAGCATAGTAAGTTGTATTCACCTTGAGAGCCTAGTGATTTGCCCAGTATTTCCCAGCTAACTATAACTTAATACTGACACATTGAACATAATGCAGTTCCTATTTTTATACTTGAAAACATTTAATTGAATAAGCCAGAAAAATAAGTTTTCATCTCTACCCTAATGCAATTCATATGTTCTTGACAATAGGCTGTCTCGTACTCATCTGTTGATTGCCACTATTATTGGCCTAAGACTTCACACATAGTATTTTTAGTTAAAATAGTGCCCATTATTTGTGTTTAAGAGATAATGAAGTTCAGAAACATGTCAAATCCCACCATTTGTAAAAGGATAATAAACTACAATAAATGATAAGATATCAAAATTGAAATAAACAGAAAGGTAATTGATGGAATTTTTCATGTTTTTGCTTTAAATACTGGTCCACATTTTGAAACATGTATGTTGAATTTATCATAAAGACTACTATAACTCCCATGCAAATATAATTTATTTTTCTTTTTAATTTGAAATAACCCTAAGTCATATCATGTAGTGTATTTCAAAAAAAAATTTTCTGTTGAATAACTACAAAATTAATTTATTCAGTGACTTTTAAACTAATTGTTTATATAAAGTAACTACTATTTATGCTTATTTTAAAACTACCTGAACAAATTTAAAAATATCCAGAAATACAAGAGAGATATAGCTATTTGTAGAAGAAATTTGCAATAGCATATAAATACTTTGAGACTGCCAGAAAATAGCAAATAAAGTTGAATATAAGTAATAACTTTAAAATCAGCAAACTAACTGAGAAATGAATAATATGAAAAAGAGGCCTTTATAAAGTAAAAAATTTAGTTGCATACACTACACATGAGTTGATATATATACTATAATTTCACCTTTTAAAATTTAAGCGGAAAGCCTTTCTGTTTATAGAAAAATGGTAAGAAAACACACTTTAAAAATCCAAAAAAAGTGGTAATTATAGGAATGCAAATCAAGATTTATTTAATCACATATTCAACCAACATTTATCCCATAACTTACTATTTTCTATTACAGTCTCTGCTTTAAGCATGTTGATAAAAACAGATGAAAGATGCTTGAAATGATTTAAATGGAAGGCAATCAAAGACAAAGCTGAGAAGGTCTTAGAACAGGGGTGTCCAATCTTTTGGCTTCCCTGGGCCACACTGAAAACAGAAGAATTGTCTTGGGCCACACATAAAATACACTAACACCAATGATAGCTGATGAGCTAAAAAATATATGTTGCAAACAAATCTTATAATGTTTCAAGAAAGTTTATGAATTTTTGTTGGGCCACATTCAAAGCCGCGCTGGGCTGCATGCTGCCTGCAGGCCACAGGTTGGACAAGCTTGTCTTAGAAGATATCAAAAATTACAAGAGGTTGATGGTAAGTTTTTATTTTACCCCTGGGAAGAGGTAAACAGCCAAAAATAAGTAATTACTGATAATAGCTGAGCATGGTGAAAGGTCATTGGTGTGTTTATTTACTTCTAAAATTTACTTTAAATTAAGCACATAAGCAAACATCAAGTATAAATGAGTAAGAAACACCAATCACAGAGCTAGAAAGTACATCTTGGGTTAACTAAAAATCTTCATAATACTTCAACAGCAATTCTGGAAAGCAGTCGTTTTTTATTGCTACTCAAATGTTTCAGTAACTACAATCACTGTATTATAAATCAGCCTACTCTATAAATTTTAAAATTAATTGTTAAAAGATTTAAATTTTTAATTATTAAGCTACAATATGCCTCCTAATGATTTCCTGTAATTTGTTCATGTTCTTTTTGGACTATACATGCAAAATGTTTGCCACTTGTACATGACAACCCTTAAATATTTGCTCTCTTAAGAAAATCCTTCTTACAGAAGGGAAAAATAAAGAAGCACTTAATAAATGTTTAATCTCAATTTTCTACATTAAAATCAGTTTTCCCAAGTGCTAATTATGTCCCTAGAATTGTAAAGCTTTTTGCAGTGAAATGTATAACGTGGAGATTCATAGGACTCTCAAACAACAAAGGAATGACAAATATCAGCACCTGCACTGTGCATATGTATACCACATTTTCTGCCAGATACTTGGAAAGGGACGATTTACAAAGAAAAAGGGTCTTTATACAAAATTGAACTCATAATTAAGCTTGTTAGGAGAACAGAATATACATGAGAAACAATGAAAGCAGCCTTTTCTACAGAAGCCACACCATATATGATAATTGTTATCCCCAGTTCAAAAGGTATTTAGAGAAGAACTGAATCCAGACTAATGGAAACAATCACAAACCTTGTCATTGCCATTTATTCGAAGAAGTTAAGGGGCCTGAATTTCAGACAGGAGGAACAATGCTACTCTAGGTGGAAGGTATGTAAAACAATGCTTTCTCGACTGACAGCAGGGACATCAGCCAGACTGACAGAGGATTGACACAAGAAAGAAAGTTGGATTCTAAGACAGGTAGAATACCTAGATCATCATCCAGGAACATTCATGAGCATCAGAGCAAAATGTGTGTGTGTGTGTGTGTGTGTGTGTGTGTGTGGATTAAAGTTCAAAGAAACAAAATCCATCATATCACTATATGGTTTTTCACTAAAATGTGTAACATCCTTATCTTTACTTTTTTATTAAACACACCCAGGTTATCTACGGCCCTGGAATGTAGATTTGTTAAAGTTTGCTTTTTATTTTCTACACTACATCCACTGTGCTTACAGACTTTGTCTTTTAGCACCAAAAAACAAAGTTACTTTTTAAATACTTTGTTCTCCATAATTTTCTCCTCTCCAGATAGCATTTTATTTTTAAAAAATTAGGCCTCTGCATTTCTGTAATCTCTTCTCTTTCATCCTTAATCTGAGCAGGTCTTAACTGATCTCCACTTCTGATAATATTCATACATTCTTTTTGAGGAAAGTTCTCACATCATAGAATCTCTTGTGAAACTATAATAATTCTATAGTTGATATCGTGTAAGAATTTGGCCTTATCTTAACATTCTTAATTTCCGTGTCAGCTTGTCTAATACTTAGAACTTAATAGACAAACCAACAGTTGGGGAATAAACGAGTAAACATAAAGTCTTCTTTGCCATCATAGAAAAAAGTAGGGGTATAATATCTGAGAACACATTGTTTGCATTTTGTTATTAAAAAAAATCAAAGGGACAAATAAATAAGCATGAACATTTTCACTACTACCAACTTATATTAATTACCATGGAATTTCATATGTATTTATTAATACATTCAACCATTCCTTCTAAAGAAATGCAATAGACACAGGAAAAAAAAAAACCCATAGCATTGTATCAGCTAGTTTGTTTTGAACATCCAGCATATGCATGTAAAAAGAGTGGAAACTTTCTTGGATTAGGCAGGTAGTCAAAAGAATAGGCTATGTTATAAAAGCCCAAGTTCATTTATCTTTATTATTTATGGCAATTTGCCAAAATTTATGGTAAATTTGTCATCAATATGATAAAATGGAAGAGTGTAGCTTCTACTTATATTTTTATCATCCTCTTTTAATATGTTTTGTATATTTTTATGATGTATACATTAGCATAATAGTACATGTATATAAAAATACATATGATAGCAAATATTTAAAAGCATATTTATAAATATATATTTAAACATACTAACAAGTGGTTTACTGATAGAAATTTGTATGTTCAAAAGAATTTCCAGATCACTACTTTACTATATTTGGAGGACATTCTTTACAGAATTGATTCTAAAATTGACCTTGGTAAAAGATTGCAAATCACCACAAAAGACTTAAGTCATTGTTTGACCATTGCTTTATAAAATAGGATAAATGATTTGTTCTCCATTAAGAGAAGCTCAGAACAAACTTACTTTGAACCCAACTGTTTTAGGTGTGTTGAACCCTTTCAGCAAGCTCAAATCATAATGTATCTAAACCTGTACTTCTGAAAAAAAACGGTGATCCTTGAGTATGCCACCATTTCCTCAGCAGAAATTAATAATATATAGATCATCTTTGAAACCTTAGACCTTAATTTTAATTGTGATGTAATTACATTTAAATTTATTGTGATATAATTAAGCCTTAAGCTTTGGCCATTCACTACCTCATAGCTTTGCATTATAGATGCACTGAAGCCTAAATTGGGTGATATCCAATAACATGAACAATAAAAATGCAAACATTGCTTGAATTATGTTTTGTCTAGAAATAAACAGATTTCACCACAAGGTTTCCTTAAAAACATGTCGTATATTTATATTTTATCTGTAGAAAATGGCACTCACCTGCATCCACTGCAACAACTGAAATATTGTATTGATTGTTTTTTACAAATTTGGATTCTCTATCTAGTACTTTTAGAGTTCTCAAGTCGCCAGTGTGTTGATTAATTTCAAACCAGTTATCTTCATCCCCTAACTTCTGATACCTAATTTTTAGAAATCAAATATGAACGGTCAAATCAAAGAAGGGACATGATCTTAAAATCTGTCATTTTGAAAAATACATAAAACATTCATAACTTTAAAAACAATTTACATCACAATTAAAATTAAGGAGCTTTTTGAAAAGTACATCACCTTAAGCCTTCACCACTGGATATTTCTGGGTCCAGTGCTTTGTATCCAAGGAGTTCTTGGCCAGCTGGGAAGCCATCTTGACTCTGAATAACTTTCACTGGAGGGTGGCATTCAGGGCCCTCATCACTGTCTATAATTTTAACGGTGACAGTTGTAGTGCACATTGTAGGAGTTTGTGAGCTCGCTGCTTTAGAGAATTGTGCCTCGTTAACTACACCAACTTGCAAAATAACTTGGTGATTGACTTCATAGTTCAATGGCTGTTAAATAAGCATACTTTAATAAGTCAATATATAACATATATAAGACTTCTAATTTCAAATTTTCCTACAAAGGAATATCATTTTTACATTTAAAATGTAACCTAAAGTTAGGTCTAATACAGTTAAAGACCAACAATTAGCTTCCTAAAGTGACAAACATTGCCAAATGCAAAATTGTTGATTCTCAGATTCAACCCATTTTTCTTCTCATTTTTCTTTTGGAAGATCTTGCCTTCGGCCTTTTTCATTATAAGTTTAAATATTAATAGAAATGCAAGATAAGTGTATGAAAAAATTCAAATTATTTTACTGCTTATTATATGGGATAACAGTGACAACTAAATTGCCTCCAAACTAAGTATATACAATACTTAGATAGAAATTTGGCTATAATACAGCAGTTACTCTATGCCTGACTCAAAAGATAGAATGATATTTAACAGCACCTTTTCAAAGCACATTATATTTCAGGCTGTTTAGTTCCTGATGAAAGAGCTTGGTCCTTGATATGGTTGGCTATGTCCCACCCACATCTCAACTTGATTTGTATCTCCCAGAATTCCCACCTGTTGTGGGAGGGACCCAGGGCAAGGTAATTGAATCTTGGGGGCCAGTCTTTCCTGTGCTATTCTCGTGATAGTGAATAAGTCTCGCAGGAGCTGATAGCTTTATCAGGGGTTTCTGCTTTTGCTTCTGCCTCATTCTTCTCTTGCTGCCACCATGTGAGAAGTGCCTTTTGCCTCCCTCCATGATTCTGAGGCCTCCCCAGCCATGTGAAACTGTAAGTCCAATTAAACCTCTTTTTGTTCCCAGTTTCGAATATGTCTTTATCAGCCATGTGAAAACAAACTAATACAGTCCTAAAATGAATAGTTAGAAAGAATCCTAAAACAACATTTAAATGGTGAAAAAAATATCAAGGGGAAAAAAACCTAGGAACCAGAAAAGAAAAAGAAATAAAGAAAGAAAAAGTAGACAGTACAATAATTAAAGAATATTTTCTAAAAATCTTATCAGGAGAACACAATGTCTGCCTGAACCTTCTGAGGACTTAAACTGTCTCTAAGAAATTAATGAATGAAGCTATGCAAGAAGTCAATGAGAGCTATGGATAGATGGACTAAAAAAGAATTAGGTCCAGTTAAAGTAATCATCCTAGAAACCAGTAATTGCAATTAAATTTAAAAAATCCAAAGCAATGGCTACCTGGAATATAGGGGGATTAATGGGAAAAGTTGCTGAATATTTAGTTCGATAGTCTCTCTTACAGAATACATCATAGAGAGGTAAAAATAAAATATAATATGAACATGAAAGGAGTTGAAAAGTTGAGGCTTGATTTCAAATAGTGATTCTTCCATTTTCTTCTTTTGTGTGTTCTTATAAAAAAGAAATTTGGACAAGTAAGTGTCTAAGACCCCTTCTAAAGCAAATATCTGGTTCAGTATTCAATATTTCTCTGTCTTGGTCTTCTTCATATAGAGAACAATGAGTTTTGTACCTGACATGACTTTCTTCTAAGAGAGAAAATTAGGGTAAGAGAATAAGAAACAACAAAGTTTATATAAACCAATATAAATCATTTGGCCTTGCACTGCAGTAGTCTAGTCATATACATATAAGAATTATTTCTTAAAATCAGTGCGTGAGTTAGGATATTTTAAAGCATAGCCTGATTATTTTATTTGTTTACCTTGACAACACACAGCACTCCTTCATTTGTATTTGGATCTGTGCTAATTATGAAGTTTCCATTTTCATTTCCTTGTAGGATTTTGTATACAGCCTTTGAGTGAGGAGTGTTTGGCAAATCCTGATCCTGTACCTTCATTCGTAAAATCTCCACGTCAATTCTGTTTTCTTCTACTTCTGTAACATACTGAAAGAATTGCCCCTTATTATTATCAATTTACAACTTTGACAATGTAGCTTTATATTCTAAAACACGTATTTAAAGAAAAAATAAATAAAGTGATGTGAAAAGCTGCCATCACTATATGGGGAAACATTTTACAAATTTAATGCGTAGCTTAGTTCTTTCCTCCTGAATTGCCTTTTCATATCTTTTCCATTCTTCAAAGGCTACCCCAAGTCTTATCTTCTGAACTTCTCTGAGATAATTTTCCTAATCATTCTAGACCTCAGATTTATCTCTTCTCTGCACCTCTACAATATTTACAGTCTATCATCTCCCATTTTTACACAGTAAACACTTAATAAATGCCTTATGTTAATATATTAAACACTCAGTACTTGTAGGTAATTATAAACATATGTTGGCTTCTTATTTCTGGAGAATTGTTTTCACACCAGTGTTTCCAAATGTACTTTTGATTCACTTGCAAACCTTTAGCAGAAAAGTTTTCCCTTTTTTTTTTGAGACATTAAACAATAGCCCTCCACAAAAATATTATTACAAAAGCATAAGATATTAAAGACTAAAAGAAGTAGTAAATTGAATCTGTTAGAGATAGAAGGTGAATTCATATAGGAGGATGATAGACACTGGAGCGTAATAGACCTAGATTTGAATCCTGGTTATTCCTTGTATATGGTTTATTAGTATGAGATCTTGACTTAACAGACTTTCTATTTCCTCATATGAAATATAAGGTAAAATATATCCTCATATATTGTAGGGATTCATGTAAGAAATTACATGAACATGTCTATCACTGTACTTGCAGGTTTTTCCTTCTTTGACTTGTGCTCTGGAATAAGTTAATGAAAAAATGAAAGGTTATTTATCAAAAGTTCAGGAAAGGAGAACCATTTCCTGAAACTATTGTCATAAAAATATAAATATATATATGTGTACACACACACACACATCACACATATATATATTTATATATATAATATTTATATATATATCTTATTGTTTACCGCCTAAGGAAAAGTTTACTCATGGTACAGGAAGAGCTTGTTTGGAGTTGTGAGCCAGCCTGTACTACTGTCTCCGTAGGCTAGTTCCTTACTCATCTTAAGAAGTTGAAATGTAAAGGACACCAGAGAGAGAGCCTCTCCTCCTTCACCCTACATAAAGATTTAATGCCAAGGAATCTGGTAGCAGAGCTTAACACCAAAAAAAAAAAAAAAAAAAAGTTTAACACAGGAGCTACGTCTAGGGCTAAGAAGCTCTTCGGTAGCCAAGAGCATGGTTATTTCCCTAGCATCCAGAAATAACTAGTACTTCAATTATTTGTACAGAAATCATATTTTTATCCCTATGTTATTTGTAAGTAGTAGTTATTTAAATCAAACTGTCAAACTTTGTGATCTCACAGAGCTACCAAATTCTAGACATGTTTTTTGAAAAAGTAGATAAATCTAGATGAATGAATAGAGAGGTATACTCACAGAAGTTTCTGTGAAAGATGGTGGATTGTCATTTTCATCCTCAAGTGAAATAGTAATTGTTCCTGTATTAAATAAACCGAAAGGCTGACCACCCATGTCTCGCACTTCCATTATTAACTGGTAAGTATCACATTTCTGAAAAAAAGGAAAAAATTACATTAATGAACACTTTTATTTCCTATAACTTGCAATTCTCACAACCACTTATTTAGGCATGATTATTGTACAAATATTCTTTTTTATTTTTTCTTTTATATATTTATTTATTTGAGATGGGGTCTCACTGTCACCCAGGCTGGAGTGCAGTGGCATGATCTTGGCTCACAGCAACCTCTGCCTCCCAGGTTCAAGCAATTCTCCTACCTCAGCTTCCAGAGTAGCTGGGAGTGCAGGCGCCCACCACCACACCCAGCTAATCTTTGTATTTTTAGTAGAGACAGGGTTTTACTGTATTGCCCAGGCTGGTCACGAACTCCTGAGCTTAGGCAATCTGCCTGCCTCGGCCTCCCAAAGTGGTGGGATTACAGGTGTGAGCCACTGTGCCTGGCCCAAATATTCCTTTTACGTATAATTTTGTTAAAAAAAAAATAAAGTACAGAACAAGATATTGGCTGATTGGTACAATGGAAAGGTGATGTGTCTAATATAACATTTTAAAATTTAAAGCTGCTTTATTTATAATTGCCAAAACTTGAAAGCAACCAAGATGTCCTTCAGTAGGTAAATAAACTGGTACATCCAGACAATGAAATATTATTCAGTGCTAAAAAGAAAAGAGCTATCAAGACTTAAAAAGACATGAAAGAAATTTAAAAGCATATTACTAAATGAAAGAAGCCAATCTTAAAAGCCTACATACTATATGATTTCAACTATATGACATTCTAAAAAAGGGCAAAATATAGAGACAGTAAAAATATCAGTGGTTGCCAGGAATTAAGAGAGAAGAAGGTATCAATAGGAGAAGCACTACAGAAGCAAAATAATCCTCAGTAGGAGGATTTTTAGGGCAGTGAAACCACTCTGGATGATACTATAATGATGAATGCGTGTCTTTACACATTCGTTCAAACTCATAGAATATATAGCACCAAGAGTGAACCACAATGTGAGAACTATGGACTTTAGGTAATAATGATGTGTAATAATGATGTGTCAACATAAATGTATCAGTTGTATCAAATATAACACTGTGGGGCAGGATGTTGATAGCAGGGAAGGCTATGTGTGTTGGGAGGGATAGGGAATATATGGGAACCTCTGTCGCTCCAGACTGGAGTGCAGTGGTGCGATCTCGGCCCACTGCAAGCTCCGCTTCCCGGGTTCACGCCATTCTCCTGCCTCAGCCTCCTGAGTAGCTGGGACTACAGGCGCCCACCACCAAGCCCGGCTAATTTCTTTGGATTTTTTTGGTAGAGACGGCGTTTCATGGTGTTAGTCAGGATGGTCTCCATCTCCTAACCTCATGATCCGCCCACCTCAGCCTCCCAAAGTGCTGGGATTACAGGCGTGAGCCACCGCGCCTGGCCCCCGTCTGTACTTTCCACTAAATTGTGCTGTGAACCCAAAGTTGCTACAACAAAGTTTATGAATTTAAAAAGTTAAGCATATTGGAGCCAGATAAAAGTATTTTTCAAAACAAAAATAAAATAAATGTAAAGCAATTTTATCATCAACAAATCAAATCAGGTTAGTGATTTCAAGTGAGGCCCTGACTAATATATGGTACTTTCCCAACATCTCTAAGGACCGAGGACGTCTCCAGAGAAGCCCTAACCGCAGCCTACAGAAGCATGCTGAGAAAGGAGGCCAGACTGGCCATATTGCAACTTCTCTCGGGAGTTCATTCTCAGTTTAAATGTAGTTCAATGACTAGATAGTTAATTAATCATCATTACTTCTCTATCCAGAAAAGGTGTAGTTGTGGTGATGACACCGGTATCTGGGTGTATGGAGAAATGCTTTGGATGATCTGGGATTTGTTGCAAGATTTTATATTTCAGACGAGTATGGAGAGTGTCAGGTTCGTCAAGGTCTGTGGCGGTCACTTTTCCCACTGAAGTTCCTGTTTAGATAAATCCAAAAGTGTCAAAAATTTCTACTCATATAATTGAATTATAAACAAAATAAAATCAAGGCATTGCTGTAGCAAATTCTCCCCCAAACCACAAGTAGATTAGTTCTACTGTTAAGTTGACGAATGTGAAACTGTTCTAAATGTCTCCAAGCCTCCCTTACTCGGGAACTTCAGTTAGGTGGCCCCTGTGAATAACATGATTCATATTCTACATAGATGAGAACAGTTCCCACACTACCCTTAGAAAGAGTAGTTCTGAAATTCTTTCTCTCTAAGTTCATGGGCTATTTTTAAATTTAACTTAATTTAATTTTAGATTTGGGGGTACACATGCGGGTTTGTTACAGGGGTATATTGTGCGATACCGAGGTTTGGGCTTCTAATGATCCTACCACCCCCGTAGCGAATGTGGTACCGAATACGTAGTTTTTCAGCCCCTTCCCTCCTCCTTTCCTCCCACCTTTTGGAATCCCCATTGTTTATTGTTCTCATTTTTGTGTCTATGTGTACCCAATGTCCAGCTCTCACTTATAAGTGATAACATGTGGTATTTAGCTTTCTGTTTGTGTGTTAATTTGCTTAGGATAATGACCTCCGGCTGCATCTATGTTGCTGCAAAAGACGTCATTTTATTCTTTTTTACGGCTGCATAGTATTCTATGGCATTTGTATACTACATTTTCTTTATCCAATCCACCATTGAAGGGCACGTGGATTCATTTCATGTCTTTGCTATTGTGAATGGTGTGGCAACAAACATACAAGTGCAAGTGTCTTTTGGTAGAATGATTTGTTTTCCCTTGGGTATATACCTAGTAATGGCATTGCTGGCTCAAATAGTAGCTCTGTTTTTAGTTCTTTGAGTAATCTCCAAACTGCTTTCCACAGGGGCTGAGCTAATTTACATTCTCACCAATGGCATATAAGTGTTCATGGACCATTTTTGAATGGGACCTTCTCTGCATACCTTGTCTCTTTTATAACCCAACTTGATAAAGTTAATCAGAGGAATACCACATCTTTTCATGTAATAACAAATATTTTATGCTTTTGTACTTTAATAAATGTGATAAATTATTAATGTATACAAATAACTATTAATATATGCAAGACAAAATCATAGGGAGCAGTCTGTGTATCATTTAGACAAGCTTCATAGTCCAGACATGAGAGTATTAGACACATTGCATTAGTATTGTGAAAGAGCAATATTATTCACACATACGTACATGGAAACAGAATGGAGGAGGCCACAGGAAATAACAACTGTTCTTGCAACATTTTAAAACAAACTAGTCAGTCTTGTTACACCCCTTAGTAGTCCTGGGTCACAGTCTTGGCTGCACATAGCATCAAATCAATTTAATTTTTTTTTTTCATTTTGTTTGGAAGATATGCCAAAAAAGGCAATGTATATGTTTTATTTATCAGATCGATATTTCCATGCCATAATATATTTCTGGTTCCTTGAAAATGTATTGAAACTTTATAAAGATTCAAATTATGTACTGTTTCATAAACGCACCTGTGACACATATGTACATGGTAAAAATATAAAATATCTTTATATTTAATATGAATGGCATTTGTCTGTTGCACATTCAGATCTGTTGTGTACTAATCTAACCAGTTAGTAACTTTATGTATCAATTAGCTGCCTTCTATATGTGGGTAGCAAGATGAGCACAGAAAGGTTTTCCTTTGAGAAGTATATAATCTCATAAAACTAGAACGTTTTATGTAGTATATCCTTGAAAGTCAAGCATTTAAAAATGTTCTACATAATTGTGTTTAAAATATTAATAAGGAATTCAATGGAAGCAAAAATCTAGTGTTTTCCTAAAATTGCCATCATCCTAAACGCTGGTTACAAAGCTAGGCTAAAATGAAAGCTAATACCCAACAGTCATTTAATAAAGAGAATTCAGGAAAACAACACTGATATTATAAGATTTTAATATAAACTGGTACTACACATACATAGCGTACAAAAGTCAAATCCTTTGAATTTCAAATGTCTGTTAAAAAAATTCCTTGGCACCATAAAATAGACATTCCTGTATGTTTGATTACATCACTTTTTTTGGAGTATTTTTCTTGCTTTGAAGGAAAAGTTGAATTTTTCCTACATTTAGGCTTCTATATATCCTTAAATGACACTTTTTAAAAAACCACTGAATGAATGAATGAATGAAAAAATAACATCTTACTTTGTTGGAAGAAAAAATGATCCCTGGCCCACGTGTAAATCCCCTGTAATATTCTCTATGGATTTCTGGGTATAGTCCCTTTTATACTGAACAACAACTTTTCCTAACGGCAAAATTGAGCAACATTTCCTTCACTCCAGACTTTCTAAGCATGCATTGGTAAACCAAACACCAACTTCAGCAACAACCCCACCCTGGAGAGAATTTAGTCAAATAAATGCTGCCAGAATTATAAAATCATGATATAAAAGGGAAAAATGTATAATATTTTATCATATGAATATGCTTAAATTTAAGAAAGTTTGCTCAGAGTCATTTACCACCCTTAATAGCAATGTCATATAACATCAATTCCTAATGGGAAAAAAAGTGTGTGTAATCAGAAATACCAGAAAATGCATAAAATGCAATGATAAAACATAAACATCTTTAATTATAATACTTATGAAATGTCAAATAGTCTTCTTGTCATGCTACAATAAAATGTGAACTTACCGGATCGGCAATTTTCAGGCACAGTAAAGATAGTCACTCTGTGTTCAAAATATGGGGCGTTATCATTATCATCTTCAATTTTGATGATCAAAGGGAGTGGATATTCTGGTGCATAGCCATCTGCAGTTGTTGCATAGCCATATAACTGAAAGAAGAGAAAATACCATCAATGTATTCTCAGACCACAAATTATGCACAAAAGTAAGCCTAGCAGTGGGGGAAAATGTAACATTAAAAAAAAAAAATCATTCCCAAAGACCCGTAACTAAGAAATGATGCAATAGAGAGATAACCCACAGATGCAGTCTCTGCCTGCCATGTGATTTCAATCCCCTCTCAGCGTTATTGCTCATTATTCTCCCACTCTAAGCACCATGCACTCCAGTTGTTCTCTGAATTAACTGCATGCTGTTTTACTTGTTAGAATGCATGTAGATTTTCCCCAACTATGTTATTAACACGTGTTTTTAAAGTTTATAAAAATACAATTCTATTTATGTACAGATGTATATATACATACAAATAAATGGACATCACAACTATTTCAGGAACTCAATTATATGTTTTTTACCTATATTTTCTCATTTTTCTATGGTAAGCATGTATTTCTTTGCAATAAAAATGTTAATAAAAGCATATACATATCAGAAATTCCATTTCAAAATGAATGCCTTGTCCCCAACAGCCAGTATGTATTTAATGTCCTTTCCCTTTAAACTCCAAATTATTCCTACACCCTCCTTACGTGGTTTGTGCATAGTAAGTGTTCAGCAAATAGTTGTTGAATGGATTTTCATCCCTCATGGGAACAACTAAACCTACCCAAAGTGAATTCTGCATTAACTCAGCTTTTTACCACAACTAGCTCTTCTAATTTTCCCTACTGTAACCACTTCTAAGTGAACTAGGATTAAAATTCCAGGCATTAAACTCCTCCCTCTCTCTCATAAGCCTTAGTAGTCAGTTGCCAAGTTCTAGAGATTTTGGCATTTTTGTGTCTGTCATGCATGTTCTCTTTTCTATTCCCACTGCCATCATTTTCAGGTGACTCCAAATGCATTCTATATGTTGACTCACTAACTTTGCTGCAGTTGTTCTGACATTCCCTGTTCTAATCGATGTGGCCTCAGAAGCCAGATTTTATTGTGCTTTACAATTTTAACCACGATACTCACTAATCAGACTCGTCAGTGATTTACCCACTAACTGCTAAATTAACCACAAAATCCTCATTATTGTGTTAAAAGACAACGTTTCATGTTCACTGTTCGTGCTAACCTGGAAAGGAAAGAATTTACACTCCAAACTCTGGAATGGAATGTATTAAAATAACCATTCATGTTCTCTCTGCCTTCCTACTCATTTTTCTCCAAGTAACTTCCAGGTGGTATTTTTCAGTAACAAAACTTACATTATGGCTTCCATCAGTCTGATCTCTATATCTTATTTATCAATAAATTCTAAATTCAGGAGCGGAATACAGCAGTGTATCATTACCACTTCACCATACCACCACCACCATCATCATCACCACTTACCATCATCATCACCACCACCACCACCATCATCACCACCACCATCAGCAGCAGCTCCATCATCATCATGACACTACCATCACCACCATCTCCACCATTATCACCATTATCATCACAATCACCACCACCACCATCACCACCACTACCATCACCACCATCATCATCACCACCACCACCACCATCACCACCACTACCACCATCTTCACCACCACTACCACCACCACCATCATCATCACCACCACTACCATCACCACCACCACCACCACTACCATCACCACCACCACCACTACCATCATCACCACCACTACTACCATCACCACCGCCACCACCATCATCACCACCACCATCAGCAGCAGCACCATCATCATCACCACACTACCATCACCACCATCACCACTACCACTATTACCATCACCACTACCATCACCACCACCACCACCACCATCATCATCATCACCAGCATCATCATCAGCACCATCATCATCACCACACTATCACCACCATCACCACCATTATCATCACCACTACCACTATTACCATCACCACTACCACCATCACCACCACCACCATCACCACCACCATCATCAGCAGCACTATCATCATCACCACACTATCATCACCACCATCACCACCATTATCATCACTATCACCACCACCACCATCATCACCACTACCACTATTACCATCACCACCACTACCACCACCACCATCATCATCACCAGCATCATCATCAGCACCATCAGCACCACACTACCATCATCACCATTATCATTATCATCACCACTACCACTACCACCACCAACACCACCACCACCGTCATCATCATCGCCACCGTCACCACCACCACTATCATCAGCACCACTACCACTGTCACATCATCATTATCATCATCACTACCAGCACATCCAGGTATCAACATTAGTCACCCTTCCTAACAATCCTCCCCTTTCTCTTCGTATAGATGATGTGGATTTTTATTCCTTAAAATGCTGTCATTTTGATATTTTAGCTGGATAAAACTATAAAATGGTTTTATATCTCTATTAGATTACAGTTGCTGTCAGGCTTGAAGACTGAGACTTACTGATATGTGTATCCTAGAAGTACCTGACACAGTAACACAGTGCTTTACCTTGGGTAAGTCTTCCATAAATAGCTTTTTGCATTCATTTCTACTCATCTTTCCTTTTAGGAAGACAAACTACGCCTTAAGTTATCCTTCTGTAAAAATTGTCATAAAGATTCTATTGCATCTCTTGTAATGAATTTTTCTACCTCATTAAAATGGTATTAACAAGTCTCCTTATCCAACCTACTAAGTCCACACTGCTATAATTTAGACTAATTTGTCTTAGTTTTTCTCTTCAATGGAAATGAAGATCATCTGCTTCCCACCATATGCTCATTTGTAATTTGAAATAATATTTTTGTTATTTGACTACAAGTAAATATTATTTCACATTCCGTTGACTCAGAGTTGGTGATTTTATTTCAGGTAGTATCCTGGTTTTGTTTTATTGTGCTAATAATGAACCAAGTATCTCCAAAATAAATCAAAATTGGAATCATCATTAAAACAGAGCCTAACTCTCTAGGAGAATTGACTTATGTTCATATGATAGAGTAACTCATTATAAATATGTTATTTAGTCAACAAAGCAACAATTTCAAAAAACTCAATAGAGGTAATGGTTTTATTACTATATCCATCATTCTGTATTAAAAGCAATAATAATATACTTAAGTGTTGTTACAATAAAAAATAATTTAGAATATTATTAGTTGTATTTTTAGCTAGGTTATAATGGGTTATTTAGTGTCATGTGCGTGTTATTGCGATATAGTTTCCTCTGAATTATTCTATAGCTTGAAGAATCTCATCTCTTTTAGCCCTTTCACACTATATATTGCTGAAATTGCTGTCATCTTTGGAAAAATGCAAACAGCTACTGACAGAAATAGGGACTTGAGTTTGGCCTTACAGTGGCAGGCATTCAGTAGATGTGGCAGAGAAAGGAGAGAGCAGTAACACCAAAGCTGAGTGGGTACAGAATGTGAATTAACAGCACATATATGAAGAGAATGAATCGACTTGTGTGCCCAGAAGAGAAAATAAACATTACAAGAGGCCGGGCACAGTGGCTCACACCTGTAATCCCAGTACTTTGGGAGGCCGAGGTGGGTGAATCACCTGAGGCCAGGAGTTTGAGACCAGCCTGGCGAACATGGTAGAACCCTGTCTCTACGAAAAATACAAAGATTAGCTGGGCGTGGTGGTGGGCGCCTGTAATCCCAGCTACTCGGGAGGTTGAGGCAGGAGAATTGCTTGAACTCAGAAGGCAGAGGTTGCAGTGAGCCGAGATCGGATTACTGCACTCCAGCCTGGGAGACAGAGTGACACCCTATATCAAAAAAAAAACAAAAAACAAAAAACAAGATAATAAAAGATAGTAAGGTTCTGGTTGAATAGGAATAGGTAAGAAAGGAGCAGATTGAAGCTAACTTTTCCAAAGGTACAGATTATCCCCAACACTCAGAGAGAAAGGAAGTTTGCAGCTGCTTTCACAGCATCACTTGGAATTGTTGAAGAAAGTTCCCTTCTTATATAACTATTCTTTGAATATGTATTGAATTAGACCTATGGCTACTACTCCCAAATCTATGAAATCAAATTATTTCAAATAAAAATAATCTATTATTAATACTTAACATGAATATGGCTTATATAAAACCAAAGAATTAGGAAATTCCATGAAAATTCCCAGGTTTAAGGACAAAATTCTAGAACATGTGTATTGTTGAATCTACCATTAGAATATCTTCAACAACTTTTACAGTTTACATAGTGGTATCACTGGCATTACGGCATTTAATGATCAGAACACTACTGAGGTTGGGAACACAGCTACTAGCAGCCCATAAACAAAGAAGAAAGCAAACTCTAGGAGGTTGTGATTTGTTTGAGGCTACAAGGAAAGGAACAGATACTTAGGATCTACCAATTCCCAGAAACATACATTATTCAATATTTTAAACTATTATTAAAGTATATTACGTTAAAAACATATTATCTTATTTTAACCTCTGTATTGACAGGGAAGTCTTCTATTCTATCCTGCTTCAAGTGATTTTATAATTGCATCAGGTTTACATCTTGTTGCTATACCTCACTTAATGAATTTTACTAATTTGCAAGTGGTGTTTCTTAATGCCAATTCAAACTTAACTGTGTTAATGGGACCTACAGAAACATGGATAATTCTGAGGCGAAATTATTTAAAAGTTTAACTTTGAGGATAAATTTCAACCTATTTTATTCATTTACATTTTTTTAAATGTTAAAAATAGCAAAGTAACTTATTTTTAATTATAACTGTTCTCTCCTTTTCCCTCTGGCAATGATCACAGTAAGAAGCAAAGATAGAAAGCAGGTTGGCAAACAGAACCCTATCAAACAATTCCTCAGCAAAATTGAAAATGAAGTGAATATTGCAACATACAGAGTAGGAGCTTTTTATATCTCCTCAAGAGTGACTTCTAGTGTTAGATCTTTTCTCTAGTAAAGAAACTGTAAAAGCAGCAGAGAACTTACTATCAATTATTTATTTGTTTATGAGTAGAAAGATCAAAGTGATTGCAATGGTGCTTAGCTTACTTCTCCTGTAAGAACTTGGATACACTATTTTTTAAAGTAAAAGTGTGTTATATTACTAGAAGTAAAATATGTTTATTCTAGAAAATTTGGAAGGGAACATAAAATTATAAAGAAAATATGCCACTACAATCCCACCATGAATTTTATATTTAATTATGAAACATCTAAAGTGGAAAATTTATACAGTTTCAAATTTTTCACTACCTTATAGACTGCTTTGGAGGATATCCTTAGGATAGAATCTAATCTCCTTAGGATGAATTATAAGGTCTTTCCCTCTCTATTTTGTACTTACTAGCTTCATATTTCACACTCTTCCTTAGCTTCAAATTACACTTCAGCCAGGGTTTGTTGTTGTTGTTGATTTCTTTTTAACAAGTAAATATTTCCATTTCTGATGCATCTTCCTGGAATACTTGTCTACCACTTCCCCTCCCCACAACTGTTAACTTCTTTCATAACTGCCTTGAGGTGGCCACCAACTACTACTCATTCTCCAGATGTCTGCTAAGATATTACTCTCTGAACTGCCCAAGTATGAGATAAGTTTCATTTTTATATTCTCCTTTAGCAAAGAACTTTATTATACTCTTATATCATTCAAGACAATAAATGCTTAATCAGTTTTATTCACCACCAGTCCAAAAACCTACTATGAATATCTCATTTCATCAGATGAGACATCAGTCCACCAAAGAGTTATATAAAATTAACAGAAACAAAAGGATTTAATTATCAGAAGAGTTAGAATTGTCTTGTCTTTGGGTAGGATAAGATAGAATCAAATGAATTGATAAACTTGTTCTGGGTTACTAAGGAAGTAAAATGGTACTAAGGGATCTCATTGCTGAAGAATAGTGAGAGAAAGGGATGCAAAAAAAAAAAAAAAAGCTATGTAAGGGGCTAAGGCAGTGGATCCAACACTTACACATTTAGAATCACGTTGGATGACTGGATCTCATCCCAGAACAATTAAATCAGAATACCTGGGCATGGGCCCAAGCATCAGTATTTTTTTTCGAGTTCTCACATGACTTATAATGTGCAGCCATGGTTGAGAATAATTGAGTCATTTTATTACAGATAATTTTAAATTCAGTAAAACTCTTTGTTATTTCTCCAGGATTACAGACCAAAATATATCCTTTAAAATTCCATCGTTATATTTTCTTTACCTCCCCTCTCACTTCCCTTATTATATCCACTGTTTTTCTCATCAATAGTGAATAGAAATTTAAAGTTTATATTGTATATTAATATCTTGAATATTAAATCAAATAATTGATTCTTATAATATGTAAACAAGCATAGTTGAAAATATTAGTGAGCCAGTAATAAAGATATAATTACGAATAAATATTTCAATAATCCTACCGCAAACTGTTCATATTTCTCACGGTCAATGCTCCTTGTACAAAAGATATCCCCAGTGTCTTTCTCTATGTAAAACAAATTGAAGGGTTCTTTGTCCACGCCTGGTCCACTTATGGAATAAAAGATGGTGTAATTCTGTGCAGCATCAGATTGGATCTGCAGTAATAATTTAGGAATAGAACAAATATGTCATGATGAATATTTTCAACCTAACCTCTTGTGATGGTTTATTTTTTTACCACTACCCCTCTTTCCTACTCTCCTATTCTTTCTTTCTTCTGCTTAGGTGCCCATTATCTGCCATGTTTTCCGAATTTTTATTTGCATTTTGCATTGTGCAAAGCCACAAATTCTGTCGCTTATTTGATCTCAACTTTTTTGCCATTTGTATATCTATAAAACATGTAGAGTAATACACTTTTCAAGTTTTATCTACTTATTCTTATCTTCATATAAATAATAGTAACAGTTTCCGTGATTTTGAATTCTTTGGAATTGAAAATTATGTGATAATAAAACTAGAAGTAAAGCAACTTTTCTTCCACAATTAATTCCTCAAAAATTAGAAAATTTTGGCTGGGCGCAGTGGCTCACACCTGTAATCCCAGCACTTTGGGAGGCCTAGGCAGGTGAATCACCTGAGATCAGGAGTTCAAGACCAAACTGGTCAACATGGCGAAACCTTGTCTCTACTAAAAATACAAAAATTAGCTGGGCGTGGTGGTGGGTGTCCGTAATCCCAGCAACTCGGGAGGTTGAGGCAGGAGAATCGCTTGAACCCAGGAGGCAGAGGTTGCAGTGAGCTGAGCTGATGCCACTATACTCCAAAATTTCAAACTGTTCTATGTTTGCAATCCAGCTATGTGGCAGTGAGGCAATCTTACTTGCTAAGCAGAAATACAGGTCATTTTTATAAAAGATGAGTGTTAGTTTAAGCAAGAGTTGAACTATGCAAAACATGTAGGTGTGCCTTCTGTACATTAGTGTTAACAAGTCTGGCATAGTATTTGGGTGAATTTAGACATAGACCTAAGAGCACCAGAAACTCCAAATATAAAACTTGTTTCTAAATTTCTAAATATGATATCTGTAAGAAATTAATAAGATATACTGGGTCACTTCTATGGGACCCTAGTTCTGGTGAATAGATGATCATTATTTGTACCATTAGTTTAAACCTCTGATTCAATATGCTGTGCAATTCAAATGAAAAGTTTAAGAACAAAAAAAATTTGGACACATATAAAATCAAATAAGTGAAATGCACCTGCTGAACGTGTTGTGGAAATGGACCCAACGAGTTCTCCATCAATGAAGCTGGAATAGGAGCCCATCGTCTCTTGCTGCGCTTGAGGGCTGTGTCTTTGGTATGTCTCTTCTTAGGAGACTACATTTGACAAGAAACAAAGAAATGTAGCATTGCTTATCATTTTTTGGAACTGTGATTATTTTACACATACATCAACAAGCAGATGTAAGGGTTACACATTACAATATCATGGCTAGTCAGCAAAGCATTTCTATTGATAAAACACACACACACACCCCTCAGACTACATTATGTTCCCCCGTTCTACCTATTTCTCTATTTACTCAGTTAACCACCAGGAAATGTATAGGGCATTTGGAAAGATGCCACTTTGAGAAAGTATAAACTCCCCCTAAAATAGATAATTCATTAATAAATATTTAAGGATCAACTTTATTCCACTAGGACTGGTACAACCAAAATCTGTTAAAACCCTCACTCCACAATACAATCATTTATACATCTATGTAGACACAGGTCAGCATTTGCTCAAGTATACTTGATTTTATATAATGTGGGGATCTTACAATGTGGATATAAAATAACATTTTTAAAGTCTTAAGCATATTAAGAGGAGTTCATACAATCAAAAAGAATTTAGTTGGGAAATCCTCTCCTAAATAGAATCATTTATTAAGAAATGGTTTTATAAGACGAAATTCATTGTGGTGAATTTGCTGAAAATGAGATGTGAATTCCAGCAACTTTTTCCTCCCTGCTTTCTGAACTGATCTCTACCACTCAGTGCAAGAAAATGAGCCTAGAGTTAAACATTCAAGTCAATTCTGTGGATTGGCCACACCTCCACTCTCTGAAGAGAGGGGCTGCCCTATAGAATATTCTAGTAAGATGGGAGTAAGCTTTAAACAGTCTCTTCTCCTCTTTAAAGAGAGACTCAAACCCGCAATCAGTGGGAAGAGAGCCGCACAGGGTGGAGCCCACATCTCCAGCCTGAATCACATTTCGCTGAGTTTTAGACCCGCCCCTGTCTTGTCCTTGCTCCTCAGGTTGGTTTGTTCTTATTCCCAAACTTGAAATCACTATTAGAAAACTTTGATATTCTTACTTTGCTCCCGGTCTACAGAGTCATTCATCTTTATAAAAGTTTGTAAATAGCTCTGCCACTCCTTAAAAGTCTAGTCTTTATTTACACTAATTGTAAGTGGAAAAGACAAATTTGTCATTCAATAGCATAGATTTTAACATGAAACACGTTAAAACACATGAAACACGAAGGACTCCCGTAAGCATATTACTGTGCTAGGCTGCTTAAGCCCTTGCCTTATACCTTGTTTTCTCTTGCTGACAGTACAACTTTTATCTCTTGTTGTTCCCGTCTCTGACCATCTGAAAGGAAAATGGAAAAACTTTTCCTTTCAGAAGACAAAATGAGGTCATGTGTTGTGTAAATTGAGCCATCTTCTAGAATTCTGAAGGCAGGGTCACTGGACCGGATTAGGCTGGCCGACTTGAGACACTCCTCCAGATTCACTGCAGGGAAGAAATATCACAGCAGTTTGTCAGATGAAACAGGAGTGGAACAAGTTTTACAGGAATGACAGCCGTGAGTTAATGCATGAGAAGCAGAAGAAGGGAGGTTACATTTGGAATGTGCTCAGCACCTGCTATTCTAAAACTTGGGGGCCATGAAAATTAAATAATTATATTAATGGAGTCACATTTTCCACTACCTTTGTCATACATTAATTTAAGAAATAAAATATTTTCCTAGTGTCACTGATTTTATTCTCTTTTCTTTGAACTCTTAATTATTGTGTGTATAAATTTATATATGTGTATACAAACTTGATTTTTTATGTCATAAGTGGTATAACTGTATGATGTCAGTAGGTTTTGAACTTTTTGCAATAGTTTGATACTTAAAACTATCTTGCCAAAAATAAGAAAACTAAGTGGCTCACACCTGTAATCCCAGCAGTTTGGGAGGCCGAGGTGGGAGGATCACGAGGTCGGGAGTTCTAGATCAGCCTGGCCAATATGGTGAAACTCCGTCTCTACTAAAAATACAAAAATTAGCCAAGCATGGTGGCGTGCACCTGTAATTCCAGCTACTCAGGAGGCTTAGTCAGGAGAATTGCTTGAACCTGGAAGGTGAAGGTTGCAGTGAGCAGAGATAGCGCCACTGCACTTCAGCCTGGGCAACAGAGCACGACTTTGTCTCTAAATAAATAAATAAGAAGAAAACCAGTCTATTCTTAAGTAATATTTCCCAGTAATATTGCAAATAATCTTTCTGTAATATCTTTCAAGGTTTAGTAAACCCAATGTGCTGTGGTTATTATCAAATTACCTCCTTTACAGATTCATATTTAACACATTTAGTGTATTTACTATGTGTCTTTAGAGTGTGGACTGTTTATTAATTTCAAACCTTAAAGCACTGGGCAAAACAACATCTGGCTTGGAAAGGATACCATTTCTGTATTCAGTTTGTAATTTTTTACATGTGAATGCAAAGCCAGTGAAAAACCTTGATGAAAAAAATTTTATGTTTGGGCTCAGAACAACCAACTTATACTTCAGAGATGGCTGTGGTACTAAGACCCACCAAAACTTTATTTGATTTTCACAAGCTATTCTGTGAAATATGTCACATTTATTCTTGGTGGATACTTGTTCATTGTAATCAACCTCAAGTACAAATTTTATTGGGGGCATTTAGATTTTGAGACATCCATTTCACGTCTAATCAATTGAAGAATCTTGGCTTTGAAATTTTGGCAGCAGATTAGTTTATGCAAATTAGAATATGCTCCTGGTTTTGGTGCCTTGCTTTGTTTGACGTAATCCAAGATAATTCAGCCTTCTGATGTTTGCTAATTTTTTTGGCAAGAGAAGTATACAACTAACTTTGGTATTTTAATTATTTCTAACCACTACCAAAAAACAAGTAGCCTGTCTTTTATTGTACATCCGATTTTAACTTCAAGTAGCTACTATGTGGTTTTTATTCCAAACTTTACAAGAGCAGCCTGCAGCTAAATGTGACAAGTTACAACTATGAAACTGTTAATAGTGTTTCTCACCTTTGCCTACAAGTGTTTCAGCCTGAAGATGAGAAGGAACTCGAAGATAAACTTTCTGACAAGCATCGCAAAGTAATGTTAAAACCTCAAAAAAAAAAAAAAGAAAAAATATCAGGAATTAAATTTGATCACAAATTTTCACATTGTAGCTTTTTCTTATTGATAAAAATATTGCCAATTTTGGAAACAAATTAATCATTTAATTCTTTACATTTTTAATACTCACTTTAAAAGGAACCAGCAAAGAGAATAGCTTTAGGAATAGCACTGTCATTTATTTGTCAATGAAAAAAATTAAGTGAATAGTAGTTCTTAGAACCTAAATCATACTGTGTCAGTGCAAGAAAATATTTCACAAACCATTGACTTTATATAGAAGTTATACATCTCTAAGACCATTCATAAATGCCATTCCGATTTTTAGCATGAAGAAAATACTTAACTTTGAAATGCATAATTACATATATGTCCTAATTCTCTAATCACCATTTTACTATTTGAAGTTGTAGTTGATGAAGTCTAGAAAATTGTTAAGGGCTTTTTTAACCTCACAGAAAAATAATGCCCCCAAAAAATCATTGTTCTCAAATCAATTTTCAGGCTGACTTGGCCAAAACTTCAAAATCTAAATGATCTCAAATCACATGACTAATCTAAAAAGAAATATATGTCAAAATATGGAGAGTATCCTTCAAATGGGTGAAGATTTTTAATTAAATTCAAGGCCCAGCTATTGTTTTTAAAACCTAGGTAGTTCAAAGACATAGACACTATCTGAAAAAAACAAAAGAAAAGCTATCATTTCAAAAATGTCTATAGGTTCAAAATATATTTTACTTTTTTTTCTTGGCATTTTCTGTTTGTTCCTCTTTATCAAAATAACTGATTTTTTATTATTTAAATATAAGATAGAGTAGAGCTAGGTTTTCCAGAAACATGTAGGTCAATTTTATGATCAGCTTTCAGCTTTTCTCTGAATTCTAGAGTTACGGGACCCATTTACTTGCGAGGAGGAAAGAGAATGGATTAACATCCATATTAAGGATGTGCACTTCTTTTCCAGCTCAACTCAAGTCTACCAGATGTACTGTAGCAGTCTAATTAAATAGTTTGTAATTTTACAAAAATCTATGTTAGGCAGAAATCTGGAATTAAAAGGCCACATTTTTATTTAGTCCTAATTTAAAAACCACTTTTTAAAACATGAGACATTCGTATTTATTTAACTTTTTAAATATGTTCATCCCTAATGCCAAGGAACATACTAAATTATACTTAAAGAACTTTCTAAGCATAGACCACACTGTTAATAGTTGTCTAAGTATACAATGTGGAAACAGCATTTTGTAATTAGGCTATGCATACACACATATGTATACATATGTACACATACATATGCATATACCTGTACATATACCTATACCTATATATGTATGTGTATGTGTGTATATATATACACACAGTCATATATTGCTTACATTCTAAGAAATGCAACGTTAGGTGATTTCATCCTTGTGCAGACATCATAGAGTGTACTTACATACACTTAGAGGATATAGTCTACTACACACCTGGGTTATACCTACATGGTATACACCATGATTTATATATGTATGCCCCATGGTATGCACCATGGTACAGCCTAGGTGTATAGTATATAGTATAGCTTATTGTAAGCTACAAACCTGTACAGCATGTTCCTCTACTGAATACTGGAGGCAATTGTAAGTATTTGTGTAACTAAACATTTTTAGATATAGAAAAAGTACATTAAAATACAATATAAAAGATAAAAAATGGTTCACCTATACAGATCAGCTCCATTGTAATCTATGGGACCACTCATATATGTAGTCCATCATTGACTGAGGCATTGTTTTGCAGAGCATGACTGTATATGTGCGTGTGTGTATATATATATAAATGTACATATATATATATAAATATATGAGACATTCTTATAGTTATATCCACACTTCCACTCCCACCCCCATCTTCTTTCCTTCTTGTCCTAGGATTCCATGTTGATGGTCCTCCCTCTGCAGGCAGAGCCACTGAAGCTTTCCATTCATTAAATACTATTCCCGTCTTCAGGTTAAATCACTGACTAAGTGGCTTAGTGACACCCTCTCAGTCAGTTTCAGAGTCAGAAATAAATGAACAGGAGATGAATTGTCCAAGAGATATTAGGCAGTACAGGGATCAGAAGCAAAAGAAATGTGGGTAGAATCCTTTGGAACATTTTTACCACATTTTACCAAACTTGTACTAACTTAAGATGGTATCTGAGTTATCGTCTCCCTAAGCAGTTACAGGATGAGAAGGTGACCATCAACCCTGCATTGTATATTATTTACATGGAGAAAATGTTTGTCCTCATACCTGCCATTTCTAAAAATATATTTTGAAACTCAAATATTTTGCTAAAATGAAAAAAAAGGAAATTCACACCTCAGAAATGATGGACGGATGTGTGAAATAACCCCCCTCTCTTCCCTCACCACCAAAGAAAAAATAGCACCTTACACAGTTACAAAGCTATTAAAAACCCAAGTGGAAGCCAAGTTGAGGATATTTTCAATGACAGTCACATTTTTGTTATTTTTCTTAAACTATTCTTTGCTTAAACTGCTTCGTGGGTAAAATTCAAAAAGTCCTGGATAATTTGCATGTTCACCCAGAATCCTTTCTCTTTTTTTGCAGCTTAGTAGAACTCAGCATGTTAAATAACATGAGTTTTTGTAATCACTGGTAGCAGAAGTAAACCTCAGAAACTTCTGGGCCAAATGCCTAAAGAATGAATTCATTTCTCTACTCTTAGAAAAACACCACAGCAGGATGGAAGAGGGATTCCCTTGAAAAATTTTAACACTCTGGCAGTGGGTGCTTGAGAAGTAAGCTGAACACTTTCCATCCTGAATCCCAAGCCTCTCAACTCTTCCCTGAATCTTCCTCAGATCTGCTTTTGTTTTCCCCAATCTCTCTTCTCTGCCTCCCATCCTCACTCCTAGTCTCTTTCAAGCCCAAACTGCAGAGAGGAAGCAGGTAGTAACATGCTTGAATTCCCTAATCCTTTGGTTGTTACTCACCAGGAGAGAGAAAAGGAGCTGCTTACAGAAGATGCTCCCTGGGGCAGCAGAGGCCAGAGCCATCAGAAGCAGTCCCAATGGCCAGGGACGGTGGCCAGATAACAGGGCAGCCTGGGATGCACAGAGCGGCTAAGAAGACGCTGGCACTTGCACAGGGTATTCTGCTGCCACCTTGATGCAGCTGAGCTTGGTTTGGAAGACAGTCCAGAGGCAAGTGATAAACAGTAGGAGGAGCAACGGGAGAATTTCTTTCCCCCTATTCCCTGGCCAGTCTCCTTCCTTCCAGTTCAATTACGTCTAAATGCAAAGAGGCTTTCCTACAAGTGAGGAGGGTGGGGTACAAAACACCCCAAAACCCAGTCAGTAGCTCCTCCTCACAGCAGCTTTCAAAATTTATCTTGCCACTTAACACATAGGCAGAAGTAGGAGGGAACACCCTTCATCCTCAGCCCTCCTCCCTTTCCCCCAGGTTGATGCTGTGAAGTCCTCCCCAGTTATTACCCACTCCCACAGCCTCCCCTCCTTCTTGGCCTTATTAACCTGTCTTGCCCCCGGGTACAAACATAAATTGTGCACAAACGCCATGCAAGGAAGTGATGCCTCCTCAACTGCCATTGGCAAATCAGAGGACCTAAGCGTGTATAATCACACTCATCAGAAGTTATCTCCCATCTAAGCATTTAGGTGTCATCGGTCCTGTAGAACACTGTAGTTCTGCTAGAGAGCTGGCATTCCAGTTTAAAGCAGCAACATCATAAAGGCATGGTATCTACTTCCTATTATTGACTATTCACTGTGGTTGGTTCTCTAGATGTCACAGGGAACTTATCAGAATGTAAAGACTTCATAAAAGAAAGAGAATAAAGAAATAGCTAGCATATAATCTTTGTTGTGGCTTTCCTTTTGTTGTACAAGATGCCACTGCTTTTTACCCTTATATTTTTTCAAGAACAACTACAATCTTTGAGAGCAAGTCTCTCTAAAATCACTCCATTCACCCTAATTACTTGTACATTACACATAGGATATCCTAGCTTAATGGTACAATAAGGCCATCAAGTGTAGATTTTTTTAAACCCTAATGATTCCTCTAATAAGAGCTTTAGCATCATTATTCCTGTCCCAAATTAGTGAGCTCAGTGATACCAATTGCACTCAATGGCAGTGATGGAAGTTAGGACAGGAGGATAAATATTTTTAAATGTTAAGGTAGAGCCTAACACCCATGCTGCTGAGAAGGGAGGAAAGAAAGGTTTTCTTCAGCTTATTTGACAATGGGAACGATTTCTCCTTGTATGTAGAGACAGAAATAAATGTAACTGCTTCATTAGAATTAGAAGCTACGAAGATTTGGAAAATGAATGACCCAGGAGAAAAAAAACTAAAAGATATCTTGTAGTATTTTATTGCTAGTGGTATACCCCCTAATAAACATATTTTGTGACTGCATTGGAATTTGATTTCTCAATCAGAAAATACAGTCACTTTAATGGAATATTTTTATATCTGGCGTTTTGGGAGAAAAGAATGGGAATATAGAAATAGAAAAATTACTTAGATGTATATGTGTATAGCCAAGTGTAATTCTGTGCATGTTTAAGCATCATCTAAGTATATATTTAGATAGATAGATAGACAGATAAATAGATAGTCATATAGCTTAAATAATTCAAAGACAAATTCTCCAACCCTAGAAAATAGAAACACATTTTTTTCAGCTAATGAAGTTATCATTACCTTTTTCTATAACATGATATTCTCCACTGAACTAGGAAGATATAGAAGAGCAAAATTAAATTGGTGTTACTGAAAAAATGGCATATATTGGTTGGATGAAGAGATTCCAGGCACTGCTCAATTCAAATGAATCCAGAATACTCTCTACAGTTCTGGGAAATTGATGTTCTGATCCTACTTCTTTTGGCCTACTTTCTGCTTGCTCTCTTTTCCCATTATCTATCTTTCTCAAAGGTATGAGAAAAACTTGTGTAAAAGCTAACCCCAAATTATTGGTTTGCAAATCTGTTACATTACTATTTCTCCCATATTTTGTATTTGCACACAAAGGTTTCCTAAAAATAAAATATAGGCACTTTATAGGAAAAAATAATTTATTATTACAAATTATTGACTCTTCCTTAAACGTGAATCTACCTTAAAATGAAATGAAAACATGACATATTTCTTCCAGTTTTCTGCCATTAGATTATTCAGTAAGAGCTCTGTCTTAGTCTGTTTTCTGTTGCTATAAAGAAATACCATAGACTGGGTAATTTATTAAAAAACAAAACAAAACAAAAACAGAAGTTTGTTTGGTTCATGGTTCAGGAGCCTGGAAAGTCCAAGAGCATGGCATGGGCATCTGATGAGGGTCATCCCATGATGGAAGGCAGAAGACAGAAGCCAGTGCCCAAGACAGACAGGGAAGTGGCCTAACTTATCCAGTTATCAGAAGTCCACTCTTATGATAACTAACCCACTCCCGAGGGTGGAGACTTCATGGCATAATCAACTTTTAAAGGTCCCACCTCCTAACACCATTACAACGGCAACAAAATTTCAACATGACTTTTGGCAGGGACATTCAAACCACTGCAAACTCTATTTTATTTTTATTTCTATCTCTATGTTTGTTTGTTTTAATCTATGTCTAAATTAATAGGCTTAAGCAAAAGATTGATAGTGGTTAACAACTTGGACTTAGAAGCTAGACTGCCTGGGTGCAAATCCTCTCTTTACTACTTATTTGCAATATAACCCCTAGGCAAGTTAGTTAACTCTTCTGTGCCTTGGTCTCTTTATAACATGGGGACAATAATAGTGGCTAATTCATAGGTTGTTATGAAGATTAAATGTGATATTATAAAGAAAATACTTCCAACAGTGTCTGGCTCAGAGCAAGCACTAATATTTTACACCATATAATTGCCTAGGCTTGCAATAAAAAGTTGAAGAGACTGAACTTCAAATGAAACAAACACGAAGTTATTGCAAATCCAAGGTCTGTTATGTAGAGGCTACCTAAAGATACATGAATAGGTTTATTCATTGAACAAGTAATTAAGGGGTTACATACTGGGCTCTGGCCTTTGCTAGGAGAAAAGCATCAAATAGGGTGAAAAAAAGAAGACAGAAATCTTATGACGTTAAAATAAAGGCACACTTTATGGTGAAGAACATGCAGTTATCTTTCTGGTTCAAAAGATAAGATAAAAAGAGGCACTGTAGCAAATATTAAATATATTAGCCATTTAAAGAGAAATTAAGAACAATGATTAAATGTTGAGAAACCCCTATAGAAGAAAATATTTTATTTTAAATACATAAGTATTGCATAATCTGTTTTCTACCACACATTTATGGTCATACAGAGAAAGATTTAAATGTAAAGATCCACATGACTTTTGTATTTCTTTAGTTTTTTTTTTTTAACCTTAAGGCACATCAAGGAAAAACACCTTCTTATAAATTTAAATAATATATTTTATGGAAATACAGTGACAAATTTCATTAGAGATGTTTTTTTGTGACCAACTTACAGAAAGGGCTCATTATGAATAAATTCAGGGCCTCAAAAAAGCCATTTACAGATGGAACCATTATCTCTGTAAGATGACCTAATTTATTCTAAAAGACTCCTAGACTGGTAGGAATGCTGTACACATTGATGAAGCCATTACAAGGCACTTTGGGTTAAATATGAATGACTAAATATACCAGAAACTACAGGTGTAAAAAAAGGGTTTGTGAATTTAGTACGGGTGAAGTGTATGAACAAAGAAAAAGAACTGTTAGCTATTAAAAAAAAAAAAAAAAAAAAAAAAAAGCTTGGCTCCCATGAGTTCAATGTACTGCAGTGGAAACTCCTTCAATCTCACTAGACTCACAGTCTTTTGCCTGGGTAAAGGGCTATTAAAAATTAGAAGTAACTCATGTGCACTAATAAGTACTAATAATGATTTCCTAAGGCTGTTTGCGTAGAATAGTGATTAATTTTATAAAAAATAATCACTCCCCATTATTATCAAAACTGTTGACAAACCTATGAAAAGAAATGTTAGCACACATCTCTGGGTAGTTCAGAACTCTTTCTATTCAGCCCACATACCTAACTCAAACTGGCTTAAGAGAAAACAAAACAAAATTGTTGAGGACAAAAGGATTTGCTAGGTCATGTAACTGGAAGGCTGGGGGTAGCCTAACTAAGATTTAAGCATAAATTCTCTCCATCTCTTAGCTCCGCCTTTTTTTGTGTTGGTTTCATTATTTCAGTTTTGCCCAGTGTGGAGGCAAAGATCACCACCAGAACCTCCAGGATTTCAACAATGAATGGTTTAGCAAGTCATTGTTGAAAGAATATGTCTTGTTCCCAATAGTTTGAGCAAAACACAATCCTTCTGGCCTGAATCTTTTACATAAACCTAAAGTCAAGTGGTGGACCTGACCACATGGGCAAAAAGTGGTGAAGAAGTGACTGCCCAAAGATAACACTAGGCTAGACAGAAAAAAAGGATAAAAAGTAACTAGACAAGCAAATCAACAGATGTCCACTAAACTTACTGTTTCAAATTGTTATTTCAATAATACTAGTTAGTTATTCATCACTTATGTATTAGCACCTCCTGTATGCTGAGTATTACCAGTGGTGCTGATTATACAGAGTTGAAGAAGACATGATATCTCCCTTCATGGAGCTTACACTTTACTGTACGTTTTGAAAATTAGTTTAAGTAGTTTCTATGATGTTCAGGATTAAAATCCTGGTGAAATGAATATAACAAATACTTTAGATTTTTTTTTATTTATTGCTATTTTCTCCAATTATTATTTCCTTTGGTGGTCTTCAAAGTTACACGTTTGAAAAGTATTTTTTAATGTGGATGGAATCTTACTATCAATTACTTATACATTAAGAATCACATTATTAAATGTTGATTTTAAGCATGGTAATATATACTCACTAAAGATAATCTTTTTAATATACATGTTTCCAGTCCGGTTTCTGTGTATAGAATTTTTAACATTATTATACTTGCACTATGAATGTAATTTTGTAGCATGCTTTCTCATAGTTATAAAATCTGTCCTATGTCATGACAACTCTATATAGCTACCATGTTAATGACTGTAATCAGTTCCTTCAAATAACTATATCACAACTGATTTAACCGGTTCCTAACATTGAACATTTAAGTTGTTTTCAATTTTTCATTATTATAAAGACCACCCTAATACATAAATCTTTTTTCTGAACTCAGGATTATTTCTTGAGATGTAGACCCACAAACAGAAGTTCTAGGTCAAAATATAAGAAACATAATGGTTTTTGGTATATAAAGCTAACCTGCATCTCCAAAGCAGAATACCAATATACCTTCTTACTGTCAATATAACAGTAAATATCCTAGTAAGAATTGAATATAGTCATTTCATTTTTTAAAATCTTGCTGTGTTGATGAGAAAGAAATTATAGACATGATTTGAATTTGAATTATTTGCCTATTCATGATGTTGAGTACTTTTTCATGACTTCCAAGCAGTTGCATTTTCTCTTATGATGCATATGCACTTTTTTTATTTTTTGAGAGACAGAGTTTCACTCTTTGGCCCAGGCTGGAGCGAAGTGGCGGGATCTTGGCTCACTGTAACTTCCGACCCCACCCCCACCCGAGTTCAAGCGATTCTCCTGCCTCAGCCTCCCCAGTAGCTGGGATTACAGGCATCCACCACCACGCCCAGCTAATTTTTGTATTTTTAGTAGAGATGGAGTTTCACCATGTTGGCCAGGCTGGTCTCAAGCTCTTGACCTCAGGTGTTCCAGCCTTCAGCCTCCCAAAGTGCTGGGATTACAGGTGTGAGCCACAGCACCTGGCATTTATGCACTTTTAATACCTCAGCAGGTATTTGGAACTATGAGAAAATTATAACATTTAAAATAAACCAAAGAAGTTAACAAGTAAATCTCTCTCTTAAATGGGGCTTCCTTTGAGATCAGAAAGTTGTTACTCCTTTTAATACCTAGCCTTTTATTATATGTTTGTGATTGAATCCGATGACAGTGAAATCGAATTTTTGTTTTATAAGTTGGTTGAAAACCTAATCTTCCCTGAGAAACTATTGGCATTTTTGGAACTAACAACCACAAAACTCACCCAGAGCATTATAAATTGATTTGTTGGCTAGATTGAAATGCAGGTGTTGTTACTTGTATAGCAAATGTGATGCATACTCAAAGAAACCATTTCTATTTCTTTGCTATTGAACTAAATATAAAACCAAATCCTCAAGGTTTCTGCACCTTGTTTTGGACGTAACAAAAATGAATCTCTATTGATTGGTTTCTGAATAGTGTTTCATAAAATGCCCTTAAGAATTTATCTTACCTAAGGTTAATCGAACAAACAAACCATAAACTCAATGGCTCAGATGCTGCTTGGTGGGTCTAAGGGCGAAGATGAAGGATTAAATTGCTGATCTTTCCAATGATCACTATAAACTGCTGCTATTTCTATGTACTGAAAAATTAGAAAGATGAAAATGGAAGACTGAAACTATTTTACGTGATCAAATAAAACACTTTCTCCTGTAGGGATGTGGATAGAGAAGATAACAGATTGTGCTGTCTTTTGGTAAAAGTTTCCTTTTCCCCAGAGAAATTTAAACTAGAATATTTCTGAGAATTATTTCCTGTACCTTGGAGATGTTTGTGAGTGCCTGCAAGCTTGTCTTTCACCTAAGACAAATCAAAGGTCTCAGGTACAATGAAAAACTGAGCTTTACCTCAGTTTAACGTAAGCTACTATGTTGAATCTCTTTCTATTTTGCTACTATTCTGAAAGGTACGTTATAGTACGTTTCATCAAAGCTCTGGTGGTGTTATCTTAGATGAAATAATTTAATTTTTAAGGAATGTATTTCTTTACCACTATATCCTATAGATTTTTCTAGTGGAAGGGAAGGAGGGTGGAGATTAGGTTGTTGTCATTACTTGTAATTAGGATATAAAGTTTTCCTAGTGAGGGAGAAGCATGTACAGATTCACACCATGAACAACTTAAGACAGGATATTGGCCAAAGCTAGAAAGTAAGCTGGGCGTGGTAGCTCACACCTGTAATCCCAACACTTTGGGAGGCCAGGGTGGGCGGATCACTAGAGCTCAGGAGTTTGACACTAGTCTGGACAACATAGGGAAACCCTGTCTCACCAAAAAAATATAAATGTTAGCCGGGCATGGTGGTGCATGCCTGTAATCCCAGCTACCCAGGAGGCTGAGATAAGAGGATCGACTGGGAGCTGCGGTGGCTCTGGCCGGTTGCCCTGGCGTGCAAGGAGGAGAGGCTATGCGTTCGAGGCCAACCTGGGCAAAACTGAATAAATAAATAATTGCCAGGCTCAGTGGCTCACGCCTGTAATCCCAGCACTTTGGGAGGCAGAGGCGGGCAGATCACGAGGTCAGGAGATCGAGACCATCCTGGCTAATACTGTGAAACCCCATCTCTACTAAAAACAAAAAATTAGCCGGGCATGGTGACGGGCGCCTGTAGTCCCAGCTACTCGGGAGGCTGAGGCAGGAGAATGGCGTGAACCGGGGAGGCAGAGGTTGCAGTGAGCGGAGATGGCACCACTGCACTCCAGCCTGGGCGACAGAGTGAGACTCCGTCTCAAAAAGAAAAGAAAAGAAAAGGATCAATTGAACCCAGGAGGTCAAGGCTGCAGTGAGCAGTGATTATGCCCTACACTCCAGCCTGGGCAAAAGAACGAGACCCTGTGTTAAAAGAAAAAAGAAAGTAGAAAGGATCTATAAGGTGTTTCTTATGATGTTTTATTTTCTTTTATTTTATTGTGCTTGGACTTGAGAGTAATTTTCATGTAAATTTCAGTATTTGTTTTGTTTTTATTTTTCCCTATGTTGCAAAAAAATGTGTTTGTATGTGTGTGTGTACACAGAGAGAGAGAGAGAGAGAGAGAGAGAGAGGAAGGAGACCGCCAACCCAAGGCTAGGGAGAGAATCACAGGGGGAAGGAACCAAGTCACAGAAATGAGGCGTCTACAACTTACGTTGGTTCTTGAGTAGGCTAGAAAATACTCTGTTTACTAGGGTGTACTAGAAAATGGAGATATCTGATATAGTTTGAAGAATAGTTGGCTTGTACCACTAAAAACAAACAAAATGTAAAGCATTTTATAGTTCTATTTTTTAAGATAAATAGTTGTACACATGTCACTGAACAAATAGAACAGTTAAAATCACAACACTGAAGATTTTTTAATGTTGTGACACAAAATTAGAGAATGTAGTGATAATAAGCTAGTTAATGGAAAACACCCGAGGTTATACATTTTAAATAATATGCTTGATTAAAATATAACAAATGAATAAAAGAGAAGAAAAAAAGAGAGAAGGCATGAAAAAAATGGAGAAGATGAAGGAGGATGGAAGAATGAATAATTCAACTGGTTTTATTGAGTGGCTATTATGTGTTGTGCACTGCATCAGGATATGCTCAAATAAACGTGAAAAGTGACATTATCACAGTAAGTTCAGGGTATGAGGGCAGCAAATTGGAGTGACAATTAGACAACTCAGAGGAGACAGGGCAGGGAGATCTTTTCAGAAATTTGACATATGAAGTGATGTGCAGGAATTTGTCAAGCAAGAAGGAAGGAGAAAAAGGCATCCCATGTTGGTAGAGCAACAAACACTGCACAAAGAAGGCAGAGAGCAAGATTTACATGATTAAAGCAGCTCTGTGTGGCTAGAAAAAGGAAAACACAATGAAAATGATGTTAGTTTTAGAGCTGATTAAGAAAAACACCATAAATCAACTTCAAATCATCTGTCTGAGCCATGAAACTTAACAGGTGTCTTGCCCTACATGAGAAAGCCTAAACAAACACAACATTTCCTTCAATTAGAAGTACCAGAAACTGTTAAATTGATTTTCTAGGTCCCTGAAGCAAAAGACCCTAAAGAGTGGTGTTTCTAAGGTTATTAGTTATTCCAGTTTTACTCCTTTTTTTTCAAGTTTTAAAATTTGAAATAAATTTGATCTTAAAAATAATAAAATAATGTACTATAGTTTCATATATATATCTCATTTAATCCTCCATCTTCCAAATGAGAAAACTCAGAAACAAAAAGGATTTGCCCCAGGTCACACCATTAATCTTGCATAGAGCCTGGATTTAGGTCTTTGATGGCAAGTCTGTGGATCTGGGTTACTGGTTTGAGTAGATAATTGGAGAAAAATAAAAAATCAAAGCTATAAGATAAGAGTTAGAATTGGATGCTGGGGCATCTGTGAATTTTAGTTAAAAGAAATAGCAAACACTGGGAAAATCTTTAATACTGTCAGTTATGCCATACAACAAATAGACAAAACACACATTAAAAAGAAATATTTTCTCAGGTATCTATATTTCTATTTCATTAATAAAGTATATAAGAACTTTTAATTTTCAGTTATAGTGTATAATGGACACAAAGGATACAGGATGGAAAAAGAAAGAGAAGATAGTAGCCCATGAATATTTTTAGATTAAACTACATTAAACTACTTATCCACTTTACATTTGTGTGAACTGTGGTTTTGTTTATGTAAATGGATTAGGAGCAATTAACATTAAACAAAAGAAACTACACCCTTTAAAGCATACTCCCTTTATGAAATGGCCTCATTTAGCCACTGGGCTCAAATTATCATTGCGTTATAGTGCTTCTGCAATCAACTAGTAACAGACAATACCCCTACAGTGGGATAATTCAAAGAAAATGAGTCTAGAAAATGCTGAGTTTAGGAAATTCCTAATTTCACCCTTAGAGTCTGGATTCAGATTGAGATGGGCCCAATATTTTGCCAGACCTCCAGATAGTGCTAGTCCAGAAGAAGTTCACTATTTATTAATAAGTACCTTTTATGTGTCTAGTACACTGCTGGCAGTATGAGAAAAATAAAATGAATAGGGGAGAACAATTGTGCCCTAAAAATGCATCACATCAAATCAAGGGTACATGCTCTCAAGGGTACATTAAACTTGTTTTGAAACATGTTAAGAAGAAGAAAACCATTCAAAGGAAGATAACTAGAGAGAAATATTTAAATGCATTATTAAGAAAGAGTCAGGATTAGAGGGATGAAATTACTTGGCTGACTTCACACGGCTTATAAGTAGACAGGCCAAGACTCAAACCCAATTGTTCTGAATTCAAATTTATTATTTCTTTTTCCACTTCATTGGGTTATAATGGATATTAAATGAGGTACTATCTTAATGGTCCCACCAGTGGAGTGCTGAAACTTCTTGTCCTCGTTCACTAGAGTTGACTGTGTATGTCTTTCAAAATCTGTAGCTTGAAATCAGCTATGGTGGGAGTATTTATATCACAAAAATCATCAAATGTCATAAGTTAGTGTTTTCTCTAATTTTTTTTTCTGGAAAAATGCTGGTTGTTAAACATTGACCAAAATAACATTGGTTGTCTGTTCTATTTGTTTTGTTTTGTTTTAGACCTGAATAATTTTATTCTATCTCCTATGTGAACTTAAATACACACACACACACCCACACGTTGTGTGTGTGTGTGTGTGTGTGTGTGTATATATATATATAATATATAATGTTTCATGTTCTTGTAGAAGAATTAAAATGAAGTAAACTTGTTAAGCCTAAGAAGTAAAAACTATCTGAAGAAGGTTTGGCGATCTGAGTAAAAACTACCTACAGTAAAAATGGAAGAATATAGTGAAGAAGGAAAATAAGGAACAAGAACCCCATGAGTTATTGTCACAAAATATGTTATTTTGTTGTTGTTATTGTTGTTGATGATGCTGATGATGTTTTATTCATTTTTGTTTGTTTTGTTTGCTTGTTAAATGTGAAAAGTCTACTATGTCTGGAGCAGCAACTAGATATTTACCTTCTTAATATAGGTTGCAAAAAGAAATGTGCATTTCTAGAACCTCATGCCAATTTGTGAAGTACAAATGTAACAGCTACTGTAAATTAGAATGCTACATGTAATCTTTATTGTGTGTGTTTTTTTTTTTTACTTTTTATTTTTTTAAACATGGAGTCTTGCTCTGCTGCCCAGGCTGGAGTACAGTGGTGCAATCTAGTTCACTGCAGCCTCAAACTCCTGGGATTAAGCAATCCTTCCACTTTAGCTTCCCAAGTAGCTGAAGTTCCAAGTAGGGACTACAGGCATGCACCACCAGCCCAGGTAGGTTTTTTCAAATTTATTTATTGTAGACATGGGGTTACATGTAATACTTAAACTATGAAAATATAGAAGGAGTTCCTTCCTCCCTATCCCACCCATTAGTTAGAGTTAGGGTTGGGGTATGAAAGGGAGGAAGGAACTCTGTCTATATTTTGATCCCTGTTTGGACGATACCTGTGTCAAAAGAAGCAGTTTTGTGTGGAGTCTTATTGGGTGACCTCACTTGAAAAGCTCAAGCAAAATGGAACACTCTTTCCACCCTAATTAACTCCCACATGAGGATGAGGATGAGGTGTTCTAGCAGCAAAGACTTGAAGGAAACAAGAAAATGTGCTTGATTATCTGGCATTCTGTACCCAGTAGTGTCAGACTCTAAGAATGTCCATTATGAATCCCAAATTCATTTGAATAGAAGATGGTAATTTCAAATTTAGTGAGGAAAGAAGCATCTAATTATAAAGAAAGAGCTGCTTCCCTAAAGAAAAATTTCATTTGAAAAGGACTTTTTAGTGTTTACAGTGATTAAATATACACAGGTATTTTACCACTATTTAGTTTATTGTTTTAATATTTTGTGTATGTATTTTACACACACATACACACACACACACGTATACACATGTATGTGTATATATAAAAGTATACATATAATCTCAAATTGGTTCCTAAATGCTGGGAAAGGGGTTAATGGAAAAACCAAATACATAAACAATATAAACAATCACAGACAGGAAAAGTAAATGTTACCTTTTTTACAGTAAAAGTAAATGTTAAAAGGAAACTTTTTTTTCAACAACAGGTAGCACTAAGGTGAGTTTGAGGAAATTTTGTCAAGAAGCACAAAACAGACCGGTCTAGCTTGTCTTGCATTTTTAGTAGATGTCCTGAACTAGTGTTTCCTAACCTTGGCTAATTATCAGAATACTGCCTAGGTCAGGGGTTCTCAATCTTGGCTGCACATTTTAATTGGTTGTAGATTTTTTTTTTTAATATTCATGTCTGGGCCCCACCCTAGACCAATTAAGTCAGAAGTTTTGGGATTGGAGCTCAGGCACATGTGTTTAAAAAATGATTACAGGTGATTTTAATGTGCTACCAAGAATGAGATCTACTGGTTTAGATAAAAAATGTGCTATAAGAATACCACTCCAAAACAAGAACCAATAAAATCATAATGAGTGCATCTTCAATTTGTTAATCACTATAGAAATTTAGAAGAAAAAGTAGAGAATTAGAGACATTTCTAGATGTTTTCATGACTACAAATGGGTATATCTATTCCTTCTGCTTGTCATTTCATGTATTTATTTTGGAATAGGTAGAGAAGTAAAACGAACGGAAGAAACAAAGTGGAAGAAGTCCCAAGCATATTCTGAGTATTTAAAATCTCCAAAGGCATTTCACCCATTCCCCTAACAATTAAACTTGAGCTTATTCTATGTGTATAAATATATATTTGTTATTTAAGACTTTCCTTTAAAACTTTTCATTGATACATAATTGTATATGTTTATGAAGTGTATGTGATATTTTGATACCTGCATACAAGGTTTAATGACCAAATCAGAGTATCCATTACCTCAAACATTTATTATTTCCTTGTTTTGAGAATATTCCAAATATTCTCTTTAACAACTTCCTTATTTTCATTATCCAGTCTTTGTAGAGAAAATGTATTTCTTACATTTGAATAAATTAAAAGTGATAGATAAATAAAAGATGACTAGGATTATGATTGTCTGAAAAATATTATGTTTTAAATGTTATATTTTGTTTTCAGTTTAGATTAAGTGTAAATACCATTATTACTTATTCAAAAAATATAGAATTAATGTAACTGTCAGGTACAATTTACAAAGTTAGCATATTTATCTGTATTTATTTTTCTTTTTTTGAACAGACAGGTGAAATGCTTTACTTTGCACTCACTGAATTAGAAAGATTTATTTTGCTTTCACACACTCTGTGGTATATTCTAATTTACAGGCCCCAAGAAAGAAAGTGTATCCATTTTGTTTCAGTTTTTTTGTTTGTTTTTAGGATGCATTGCAAAGTTATAGGCAAATTGTGTATTTTCATTTCATTTAATACGTATTATAGGTATTTCCAAGTCTATGTTTGTATCCTTTTGCTAGGTCTCCCATATAAAATACCAAAAACTGGGTCACTTAAACAACAAAAATTTATTGTCTCACAAATCTGGAGACCAGAAGTCTAAAATCAGGGTGTTGATAGGCTTCATCTACAAGTCAAAGCCCTTCAAAGCCCTTCTAAGGGCTATGAGGGAATGATCTGTTCCAGGCACCTCTCTTTGACTTGTAGATGGCTGTCTTCTCACTATGTCTCATCATATCTTCTTCACTCTGTGTGTCTCTATCTCTGTATCCAAATTTCCCCTTTATATAAGGACATTAGTCCTGTGAGATTGGGGCTCACCCTTAAAGACTCCATCTTAACTAATTACTTCTACAATGACCTTGTTTCCAAAAGAGGTCATATTTTGAGATCTTAAGGGTTAGGGCTTCAACATACAAACTTGGCGGGGCATGCGATTCAACCCATATCACTGTTGAAGTCATCTACTCAACTCTTTCTATCCAACTCAAGAAGACAATAATAAGCCCCTGTATTTTCTTGCTGGGTGGGTTACATCTACTTAGGCACTGTCTGTTTAAGTAAACCTTTCCTGATTCTGTCACTCCCACCCAAATTGGGATTAGGTGCTCTTCTTACATAAAGTCTCTCTACTCCGATTGGTTATCTCCAGTTGACTGGCAAGTTTTCTTTCCTAGACCATAAGCTCTTTGTGTTCAAAGAGTGTATTTCCTAGTGACTGGAATTATGCCTCCCACACACAAGAAACCAAATAAATATTTAAAAATAAAAAATAATAGGATTAGTTATTGCGAGGTATTTGTCCAGACCAGACTAGACATTTTGATAGTCATTCTTGCCTACCAAAGAATGACTGGGCCACTTTGAGTCTCTCTGTCTGGAATGCTCTCCCCCAGCTAGCATGTGATGAGCTCATTCTCATCTATCATGAATCAGCCTCAACCTTGTCTCTTCAAAGAGGTTCTCCTGGCCACCCAATTTAAAGTAGTCCCCATGGTTCCCATCATTTTTTCTGCCAGTCCCTTTTTTTTCTTCTTAAAAGTTATTAGAAGCTAATACTTTATTTTTGGTTTTTGTCTCTTTGTCTGTCTTCCCCATTGGAATGGACCCTTCATTAGGACAGTGCCATATCCATTTTAACACATTGTATCTCCATCCAGCAGCACTCAGCAGACAGATTTTGTTTCTTTTGTTGCTGTTGTGGTTTCACTGCAAAATAATAATAATAATAATAACAGATTATTTCTCTTCTTTTCTTTTTAGGAAAGATTAATAAACTTTTGTATTCTGAGTTTGGAAATTCTTGCCCAAGAATAGTTACAGAATTTTTTTTCAGAACAAAGAGAAATAAACATCAAGAGAGGAAAAAGGAGGAAAAGGGGACATTGCCAAGCTCCTGGAATAATGCTCCCACCTGGCATAATGACTAAAGTCAAACACACCTGAGTTTAAATGCTGAGTCTGCCTGATATGGTTCGGCTGTGTCCCCACCCAAATCACATCTTGAATTGTAACTCCCACAATTCTCACGTGTTGTGGAAGGAACCTGGTGGGAGACGATTGAATTATGGGGGCAGGTCTTTTCTGCACTCTTCTCGTGATAGTGAATGAATCTCACAAGATCTGATGGTTTTAAAAAAATGGGAGTTTCCCTGCACAAGCTCTCTCTTTGCCTTCCGCCATCCATGTAAGACTTGACTTGCTCCTCCTTGCCTCCACCATGATTGTGAGGCCTCCCCAGCCCTGTGGAACTGTAAGTCCATTAAACCTCTTTTTCTTCCCAGTCTCAAGTATGTCTTTATCAGCAATGTGAAAACGGGCTAATACACTTCCTCTTACCATTATGTACTTTGAGCATTATTTAAAAAATTTCTCAGGCCCAGCAGAGTGGCTCAGCCCTACAATCCCAGTACTTTGGGAGGCTGAGGCATAGCTGAAGCCTGGGAATTTGAGACTAGCCTGGGCAACAAAGTGAGACCCTGGTGTGCACCTGTAGTCCCAACCACTTGGGAGGCAGAGGCAGGAGGATCGTTTGAACCCAGGAGTTGGAAGCTGCAGCGAGCTGGGAATACACCACTGCACTCCAGCCTGGGTGACAGGGCAAGACTCCACTTCTAAAAAAAAAAACTTATCTGTCTTCTCTGCAAATCAGTTACGTAATCTGTGAAATTTGGCTGTCAATTCTGTTAAATACAAAAATACTTTTTTTGTTTCAAAGTAGGTACATGGATAATATTTTGTAAACTTTAAAATATTTGAGATTGAATTTCTATTGACTTCATACAAGGTAGACAATTTTTAGGGTATAATAGGCTTGGAACGTAGCTCTTATTGATTTTTTTCCTCAAAATCATTTTGTTTTAGTTTGTTTTATTATTTATTTTTTTCCCAAACTCTTTTAAGATTTTTTTCATCCTGGAGTAGAAAAATTTTGCCAGTATATCTCTACATGTATTTATTTTGTATTTATTTTGCTTGGAAGAGAGGCAGCTTCATCGAACTTTATCTATTGTAACTTTTGCAGCTGTGTTCTTTATCCCTTTTTAAATTTAATTTTTACCTATGTAAAAGTAGTGTGTAAATATCAAATACACTGATTTAAAAAAATATATCAGTGTATTGTCTCTGCTCCCAAATCCCAATTCTCTTTTACCTTAGAAGCAACTACATTCAACTCCTTTAACTATTTCTTCTGCTATTTGCCACCATATTACTAAATAATGTGTTGTAAATAAGTTGTTATTTTCTAAATTTGAACAATTACTTATTGACTTTGGACTATAGAAAATATCTAGGTCTCTTACAACTCCTCCCCCACCCCAATCAATAGTTATCTCTCACCCAACTTTCTTCACAAATTTTTGATCAAATCAACATTTGCTTTCTCCATTATCATGGCTATCAGCGAGGTCAGATGTATCAAGTAATTGCTCAATTCCATTTATATATTGCAGACACTTATTTATTTATTTATTTATTTACTGAGATGGAGTTTCGCTCTTGTCACGCAGGCTGGAGTACAATGGTGCAATCTCGGCTCTCTGCCGCCTCTACCTCCCGAGTTAAAGCAATTCTCCTGCCGCAGCCTCTCGAGCAGCTAGGATTACAGGTGCCCGCCACCACACCCAGCTAATTTGTGTGTGTGTGTGTGTATTTTTTGTAGAGACAGGGTGTCACCATGTTGGCCAGGCTGGTCTTGAACTCCTGACCTCAAGTGATCCACCTGCCTCATCTTCCCACAGCAGGCATTCTTTCTGAGTATCTCCTTCCTCCTCACCAAGCTGGACTTGTGGAGCGCTAGACCTTCAGCACAGCTGATATCCTGAGACTTCTCTTTAACCTTATCTTGGGAATTTCCTTTGTCACTTTTGTTTGTCTCTCTTTTTGTTTTGTTTTATTCTTTCTGTAACCTCTGATGCCCTGGTAGTAATGACCATATCTAGAACCCAGGTCTTCTTTTCTAAATAAAATTCTTCATAAAAGATTCCAAAAATCCTTGGGAAATGATTTATTATATGTCTGGTACAGGAAAAAATACATGATAAGCCTAAATCATGTCATCATATCAAAAATAAGGAAATGCTTATTTCCTTATTTCTTTTCCTTATCCTTATTCTGCTATGTATTTTCCTTATTCTTGTCCTGTCACTTGTCTCCTCCACACCATAGCAGTTTCTTAGTCTTTCTTTCTCATGGCTTTGACACTTTGAAAATGAAAGGAAAGGAAGAACAGGGAAAAAGGAAAGAAATAGCAGCATACCAAAGGTCACAAGAATCAACTGGAAAGAGCTCCTAATGGCCACAGCTAGAACTTGAGCAGCAAAATAATTACATGTTCTTGGACTATAACATAAAGAACAAAATAAGCATTAAAGACCCATGCTTATATCAACAACCAGATAAATACATGAGAGTAAGTAGGAAATTCCTCTTTACAGGTGGACTTCAATTAAATAAATGTAAAGGAATTAGGAAAATAGGCAATAACCTTTAGAATGCCAAAATAGTAATTGCCCCAGACAAGACCCACCGATGGATGATAAAATGTGTGAACAATAGCTTAAGCATAAATAATATATTTGAATTGCCTCAAAGCATCTCCTCCAAAATATTATTAATAATTATAAGAGGAAGAAACATGACCTTATAGTGGAGAATTCTTTCAGAGACCACCTTAATCACATAATCAAGGTGACCAATAAGAATCACATGATCAATAATGCACACCAACATCTTGTACCCTTCGATGTGGTATACTGAGAAGGAAATATCACTGCTGTGATATCTTCCCCAAATGCAGAAGTTAATCTAATCATAAAAAACATCAGACAAACCCAAATTGAGAAGCATTCTACAAAATAATTGGGCAGCACTCTTTCTTTTTAAATTTTTAGTTAGAGGGATTACATGTGCAGATTTTTTTTACATAGATATATTGTGTAATGCTGGGATTTAGGCTTCTATTAAACCCATCACCCAAATAGTGAACCTAACAACCAGTAGTCTTCAAAATGTCAAATCCATGAAAAAGAAAGACTAAGAAACTGCTATGGTGTGGAGGAGACAAGTAGACAGGAAAATTAAATGCAACAGAGTGTCTTGGATTGGAAACTGGAAGAAGAAAATTGGTGGAAAAATTGGTGAATACCCCCCCCACCAATTCTATAGTTTAGTTAATATTATCATACCAAGATAAATTTCTTAAATATATTATAGGTCTATAGTTATACAGTTATTAATGTTAGGGGAAGTTGGATGCAAGGTGTATGGGAACTCTACTCTGCACAATTCTTCTGTAAGTCTAAATTTATCTCACAATAAAAAATTTCAAAAATCAAAGATAAAGCTTACAAATATAGATACTATTGTCTTGTAGTTTTTGAATTGTTAGTACACAAGCCAAATAGTCGAGAAATGTTGATGTCTTCAGCAAATATTCATAGATGATCCTTAAAAAGTAAGTACACTTCACAACAAATGCCTTCCTGATGTAAGTTTAGAAGGGTTTGTTTCATTTTTGCCTCTTCCTTTGTGGGAGAGAGAATATTTTATTAAAAATCATTTGCCTTCCTTTCATTTTATTGAGGGTATTAAATGTAAACTCTAGCTTTAACTTGATGAGCTAGTAAAATCATCAATAGAGTTAAACAATATTCTTGGGATGCTTATTTATGTTACATAATCAATTCAATAAAGTACCCTCTGGGTTTGTTGGGAGAATTTTCTTTTAAAATATGCTTCTTACTCTTATAAGCTAGAAGTCTATTAAAGATGAAATAAATAGTATAAGCTATAAATCTCCAATTATTCTCCAATGCACAATATGATGTTCTTATTTAGGTTCTCTTTATAATTGATGCAGGAATATTTAAAATACTGTAATATCAAAATTGCATTTTATGAATAATCATTTAATGAGAACCTATTGTCACTTCAATCCTGTGTGGTTACTGGTGTATGAAAAGAAAATGGCAAAATGCCCTCTGTGTGAGCAGGAGGCAAGATGCACTCTTGATACCTCTGTGAAGTCTGTCAGGAACCATGAAGATCTGGGAGAGAGGTGGGAGAAGGCAAGGTTGAGAGACCTGAAATCTCTTAAGAACATAAGCCATGTCTGATGCATTGTGATTTTCTTTCCCAGAAGACTTTGAGCTCTCTAAGAGTAAGAAATCATGTGTGTATATATATGTATGTTCACAATTCTAGCACTTCATAATTCATAGTAAGACTTCAAAAAGATCCTTCAGTTAACTGGTTTTGAACTGAAATAATTTGACAAGAATTACTTTGTGTGATATGAAGGAAATATAGAACCATCCAAAACTGCTAAGCAGGGAATCAATATCAGATTTGCATGTTTAAAAGTTTAGAAGGCCTTGCAGTAGTTCAGTTTAGAAGTTTAGTAGGTCTTGCAGTTGTTCAGCCTAAAGAAGAGGGATCATAAATAAAGCAGTATCAACAGGAGAAGGGAACAGGAGGAAAGGAAGAGTCAAGGATGACTCTTGCGTAATTTTGGCTTAACTATTACTTCCGGAGACAGTACAGTGACATGAGAGCGTTCAGTTATGGAAGATGACATGGTCAGTTCACCCAAGTCACATAATACATAAGAAGTCAAAACTGCATCTGGAATTTAGGACTGAAGGCTTACATAGAAATATAGATGTGGGAACCACTTACATTAAAGTTGAAGTGGTTGAAGACAGTTATACAGATGAACTCAATCACAGAGACTGTTTAGAATGAGAGAAAAGTACCACAAGGGAACAGAAAAAGAATATAGAGGTTAAAGAGTTTGACGGAGAGAGCAGAGACATATGAATCTGAGAAGCATTTGGGTAGGAGTAAAGGAATAATGTCTCCCAAAGGGAGAACGAGCTTCAAGAAGCAGTAGTGGCCACTATAGTCATTAGGATTCCTGGATCAGACAAGAGGAATGGACATCAGCTCATATGACAGAAAAGAAACTTACTGAAATAATCCTAGGTACATCACAGAATCAACAGAAAGCTGATGAACCAAGCACAGAACACTGAGAGGAGCCAGGGAGACATCGTAATAAGAAAGCACAGTGAAGAATCTGTCACAGGGTCCCTCTATCTAGGATGCAACCATTGGCCACACCACTACAGATGCTTGGCATCACCTCTTGTAGGTCCTCGAAACCCAGGCCTGGTACAGCCTTGAACATCATCTCACCTGACCCTCAGCCTTTGTTTCCCCTGTTCAAGTGATATGGTTTGGATGTTTTGTCCCCTCTAAATCTCATGTTGAGATGTGATTTCCAATGTTGGAGGTGGACCTAGTGCAAGGTGTTTGGGTCATGGGAGTGTGGATTCCCCATGGATGCCTTGGTGTCCTCGTGGTAATAAGTGAGTTCTCATTCTATGAGTTCACATGAGATCTAGTTGTTTAAAAGAGTGTAACCCCCTCCCGCTGTCTTCCCCTCTTGCTCCCTCTCTCTTAATTCCTCTTTCACTATGAGGTACACTAGCTCCCTGCTTTTGCCTTCTGCCTTGATTAGGAGTTTCCTGGAACCTGCGGATGTTGGTACCATGCTTTTCATACAGCCTGCAGAGCTGTGAGCCTAAATGAACCTCTTTCCTTTATAAATTACCCAGACTCAGGCATTCCTTTATAGCAATGCAAATGAACTAATACATCAAGTATCAAATCTAACAGAAATTACACAGTTTAACACAGTGATGCAAATTAATGGTGACCATGTACAAAAAGAAAAGACTTTTTAAATTTTTCTAATTTTGGCTATAGTTTTTAGTTTTATTTATTTATATATTTTAACTTTTCTTTTAGATTCAAGAGGTACATGTGCATGTTTGTTACCTGGGTATATTGCATGATGCTGAGGTTTGAGGTACAAATATTCCCATCTCCCAGATACTGAGTATAGCACCCAATGGTTAGTTTTTCAACCCTTGCCCCTCTTCCTTCCTACCCCTCTACTAGTTCTCGGTTTCTGTTGTTGCCATCTTTATGTCCATGAGTACCCAAAGTTTAGCTCCCACTTATATGTGGGAACATGTGGTATTTGGTGTGTTTGGTTTTCTGTTCCTGCATTCATTCACTTAGGATAATGGCTTCCAGCTGCATCCTTGTTGCTCCAAAGAACACGATTCCATTCTTTTTTATGGCTGTATAGTATTCCATGGTGTATATGTACCATATTTGCTTTATCTAATCCACTTTTGATGGGCACCTAGGTTAATTCCATATATTTGCTATTATGAATAGTGCTGCAGTGAACATGTGAGTACATATGTCTTTTTGGTAGAATTTTTTTTTCCTTTGGATATATACCCAGTAATGTGATTTTTGGGACAAATGGTAGTTGTGGAGCTCTCGCTTTTGCTCAGCTTCCCACTACGCACCTTCATGGATATGTTTTCTACATTAAGAATAATAATAGCAGCAATTTCTTACAGAATCATGATTATATTCTAGGCCCTATTCTAAACACTTTAGAGATATTAATTTATTTAATTATCACATACACTCTATGTGATAAGAATATATGTGATACCACATATACTCTATGTGGGTAAGAATTATTATTTTCCATTTGAATAGAGGTTATGCTGAGAGAAGATATGTGATACCACATATACTCTATGTGGGTAAGAATTATTATTTTCCATTTGAATAGAGGTTATGCTGAGAGATGGAGGAGCTAATCTTGCCAAATTGTCACACTGCTAAAAAGTAGCAAAGGAAAGATTCATACCCTGGTGGCCAGGTTTCAGAGTTCTTCTAAATCAGGGTCATGATGACTAGCCCATCTAGGTAACAATAGGTATGTTGATCTGATGAAGCAAGGTGAAGAGAGGCGAGGGTGGGGGGCAGATACCAAAGGGGCCTCCAGAACACATGCTAAATTCCTAGACTAGGATAACAGTACAAAGTATGTTCTGAGATACAGGAAAGAAGCCGAGGATGAATGGAGATGCCAAAGTAGGTGTAGATAAGCAATAAAAGGAGAGTGGCTTTGAGATAGTCCAGTTCTTGATTTCGATTTTTGCTCAGAATAAGCAAGAACAGCAAATCAAAGAAGGAAGATAAGACCAGAGGCCAGCAGCAAACGATGTCTTTGCAATAAACACAGTTTGGAAAACAGCAGAGTTACTTTAGCTAAAGCTAGGTCCTATGAATGGACATAAGCCCTAATCTTCTCTTTTATGGTAATTATGTCCAATTTCCGTCCAACTGAAGGGATGAGATAATAAATTCTGTTTTGAAGTTTACTAGTCAGGTTCAATACAAACCCAAGGGTCAAAAGGTAAGAGAGTAGATGATGTTATGGACTGTAGCACTAGATCTGACAAATACCATCATCATTATTATAATCGCTATTGTAATTGTAATAGCAATCATTTATTGACTTGTTTCTATGCATCACATCCACTGTTAAATGTTTTACATGCATTATCTCAAATCATGCTCATAACAACCCCATAAAGTTGCTGCTGTTATTATCCCATTTTATAGACAAGAAAACAGACCTAGAGAGTTAAACTTCCCCAAGGTCAGAGAGTCAGGAAGGGGTAAGATAGGATTTGAACCTGCTTGATGCCAGCCAGGATAGGATAGGATAAACTGAATAGGATAAAACGTAGGAATAAAAGATTAAGAGTTAGAAAGCAATTAAAGTAAAAGAGCGAGATGACTGAATTACACAAGATTAGCCATGGTCAGAGAACAGAACATTTGAGTTTACTATATATTACGCTTCAAATAGTTTTCGGTAACAAGTGTCAAGGTTCATCATGTGAGCAGTAAGTCCATTTGGAGCCCATATACGTGCAACACAGAGCACAATTTTGGATATGGATATATGATTCTTCTTTTTATCTTCTGGCCAGAGAGATCTGGGAGACATTTCCTAAGACTCCTCAGAAGTTCACGTGGAGTTAAGCATCAGTCACTGTAGTGGTGACCAACTCAGCAACACAGCTGTGTGTTGTCTTTTCCTTCTCACATGTTTCTCTCCTCTGCCCTTTCCTCCTGCTTTCTGGGACTGCTTCCCAAATAAACCTACATGAAAGGCTCTACCTTGTCTCAAGCTCTGCTTGTGGGAGAACCTAGAGTAAGAAAATGGGAAATACCCTGGAAAACAGACTTTCATGATGAAATGCTTCTTTCTGGAAATAAGCAGCTGAAAGAGAGAGAGAGAGAGACCAAGGAATTGGCTCCTTCATTTGTGCGAACTGGTGAGGCTGAAAATTCAATAAGAGTTGATGTTATAGCCTTGTAGTTGTTGTTGTACTGTTGAATCTGAATTCCCCAGGGCAGCATGCCAGAAACTCAGGCAGAATTTATATGAGAATTCCTTCTATTTACTAAGGGAAGTGCAGTCTTTGTCCTTAAGGCCTTGAACTCATCGGATGAGGCCCACTCACATTATGGCGAGTAATTTCTTTACTCAAAGTTTACTGACTAATATCATCTAAAAAATACCTTTAGAGTAACATCTAGACTGGTGTTTGACCTGTCACCACAGCTGACACCATAGCCTAGCCAAGTTAACACATCAGATTAACCCCCACAGGTCTCAAGCCAGACTGGTGGAGAAATGCAATCCCTGTACTGGAGAGAACTAGCTTAAACACAAAGAGATTACAAGTGTTAGTCCATTTGTACTGGCAGGAATTATTGGATCACATGTGGGAATTGGCGTTGGACTAGCAAGCGTAGAATATAAAACTGGGTAAGGGAGAATTTCTTTTTATGAGCTCACTCTAGTGTAACTCAAAATTGAATGTCTCAGCAAGAACACTTGGAGCCAGTCCTAATACACTGATGAGAGTGTTTCTCAAAATTTAGACATGGAAATTGTCTACAGTAAGTGAGTTGGAGACGTTGGGGGATCTGAGATGTTCCAAGAAGGTTTGGGAAGTGGGAATATTTAAATGATTTATTATGTGACATGGTAGAACCCATGATCTGATTATGTTCCTTGAGAGGGCCTAGAGAGCACTATTTAAACTGAGGAAATGAAGAGTGCCCTGGTGCGGGGACACTGCATCTTTGAGGAGACTGAGTGGTTGTCATCTATAGGCTGGAGAGGACAGTGCCACTCTCTCTACTGACAATGGGGATAATGAGATTCTAGAATGGCAAAGGCCATACATGTTTGGCATAGTCGTTATAATGAGTATCAAGGCTACAGTAGTCATTAAGGTGTCTGGACCTATCTGTATCTGTGGTGATGGTTAACAAATTACGGTGTTCTGAGGGTTGAGATGGATGATCACCCATCAGAGTATGACTTTATCAAGAAGTGGTGAGCAGAGGGCTTATAGTCATCACAGTTCTTCATCCAGTTCCCAGATGTCAGGTTGCTTACAGACCCAGAGGCCATCGATTGAAGGGTAAATTGGGTCTCCTTGAGGAAACACCCTGTAATGTAACTCAGACCTTCCATCTTGATTTGGCCTCATAAAATCCACCAGGACAAAGGGCCAAGTGGAACAAGAAAAATTTATTAGATGATAGAAACTCTACATATGGGATTAAGCCCAAGAAGTTCCACAAGGTTATCTGGTCAGATAACCCAGACACCCATGACACTTATTTCTTTTGTATTCACGTCTCTTCTTTAACTAACATATATAACCTCATAGGGATTAATTCTGATCAACTGATCAACAAGTAGGGGGAAAAACACCTTCCCACGGCTCATTAATGAGTTGGTTCACTATGTTGAGGTAGCTGTAAATGGACTGCTGCCATATTCTTGCCCCACTTAAGGGCAGCCCTTGATATAGTGGAAAAGGGAAATTCTCCCAATGGGTAATGCCAAGAGCAGTACACTGGTTTGCCACTTTGTATGGTGGAAGAAGTGGGCCGAATTACAGATATTTATGAACTCCTGGATAGTGATGAATGGCTAGGCTGGTTGGTCAGGGTCCTGAAAGAAACAAGATTAGAAGATTTGGGAAATCAGAGATGAAGAGTGGTGGTGGTGGTAATAGCAGTGGTGAAAACAAACAATGACATTTAAACCCATCTGCTAATATTAGTTCCATCACATCATCTAAACAGTGATAAACAGTCAGCCTTTCACCTTTCTTCCCCCTTTCCTTATTGTCTATAAGCTTTCTCCATCTGGAAAGCAGTATTGCTTATACAACCTTAAAGAGTCAAAGAGGACATATAATTCTGTAGGGTTGTGTTGTAGTCAATAAAGGGTCAATAAATGAGTTTTCTGATCTAAGAAGCACACTTTGAATCCCTCCATCCTCTGCTGCAGAACACAGTAGTTTACTTGGTAGTTTCTAAGTCTGTTAATATTTGCATGAATAGGTGGTGGGTTTAAAATATTTAATTATCCAATTCAGGTACAAGCTATGACATTCAATTTATTATTTTGTATTTATCAGAAAATGTTTGCAATTTTCTTCATATAGATTCTGCAAGGATTTTATTTGGGTTATTCCTAATTTTATCATATATTATTGTTGTTGTTGCCAATAAGATCTCTTTCAGCAAGTTTACTACATTTATTTATTTGGATTGTGCCCTGAATAAGGAAGGTACATGGGGAGTGGTGAGTAAGAGATGAAATCCGGCTATGGTCCTCTCACACCGAGCTGTGTGTCCTAACATGAAGCTGTGTCTACAGACGAAAGTGCTTCTCTTTCTATTTCCCACAGAGGCACTTCCTGGATACAGTGTTCTCTGTGTGTGTGTGTGGGCAGGGGTCTTGGTGGTGTTTTAATCTGGTAATGTTTATATTTTAAAATATGTTGATTTATATGTATTTCTCTTCCTTTTCATCTATTTTAACAATATTTTAAATTATTCTTTCTCCACTAAAACCTAGCACACTTGCTTGGGACAAAGGTCCACTTGGAGACCGAAATATTTGCTAGTGCTGCTTAGTTTCTAAGTATCAACATTTTGATCCATCCAGACCTTGTACTTATGCTTAACAATATCTTAAGGGTTATATGCAAAACCTTATAAAGAAGGCAAAAGGATTTATTAGGAATGACTAAACTTGCATCCTGTAATTGGAACTGTAGTCATGAAGGGTGGTGGTGGTGGTAATAGCAGTGGTAAATACAAACAAAAATATTTTATATAAATATTTCTATGAAATAAATTATAAAGCTTTTTCACAAAGGTTTCTGGGAAACACTGATAAACAGCCCTCTAATTGTCTATTAATTGTCTAATTGTCTATGAATTTCATGCCCTGTAGTGTGTTGATTAAAATGTTGTGTGCAGACAACAACAATTTTTCTCTACTCCTTTTCCAATCCTTTTATATTGTCTATCTCTTTTTCTGTTTTAGGTCTTACTTCACTTGTCAGAATAATGTTAAGTAACAGTGAGATTAAGCGTTTTTCTTTCCTTTCTGATTTTCCCCAGAACATTCATGTTTCACCTGTAAGTACTTTCTGCTCTACTCTGGCATGCTGTGCCTGGAACTGGTCTTCACACACATCATTGCCCCAGTAAGCAGCAAAATCCCAGAAATGAGCAAAGGTTCTGTCTCTGGCATTGCCAGGGACTGATGTCTCTGCCATTTACCATCATCACTGGCTCTATGTGCCCAGCTCAGGACTCCTATTGTACCTCTATCATTTAGGTTACAACTCTCAAGCCATCCCCTGAACTCTTGACTTTACTGCTGTCATGCATCACAGAAGCTGTCATCCTCCTGCCATCTCTGAGGTCAACCAAGGCCTGAGAGTGGTTAAGAGTGCTGCACTGTGCTCTAGATCTGGTGGTCTTTCTTCGCATCCTGGTTCTGCCATCATGGTTCTACTTAACTGTGTAAATTTAGGCAAGTAAATCAAGAAGACTGGGCCTCGTTTTTCTTGTCTATATAAGGACATAATAATAGTCCCTACCTAATAGATTCTTGTGAGGCTTAAAAAATAATAGGTAAATAATTATGCAAAAGACCGTACACAGTTAGTGTGTGACATGTAGCATATTCCCAATATATATTATTTACCAAACTGGAACAAGAGAAAGTGGTCCTGTCCATTCCAAAATTATTACAACCTGTAGCTGGCTTTCCATGAGGTTGATAGTTTTGCCAGAACCTGTCACAGGGTTTCCTGAAACTCACCACCTGGAATTCCTGGGCCTTTCTTTCCCTGTGTGTCCGTGTGCAGTCTTTTACAGTCCTAACAATTTATTGATCAAAATACCACCTTACAGAAATATATAGGCCTATCAGGCCTCACTGGACTTTTAAAGAGGTGAGAGTGGATGGTAGGAACTAGAAAGCAAAAACAGCAAAACAAAGCCTTATAATATTAAAAATACTTCTTAAAATCTCAGAATTTGCCCAACCACATGCCAGGGATTTCCTAGTGACTTTTGTTGTTCTCAGGCTCTGGCCCATGCACTCAATTTTGAATTTTTTCTCTTTTTTTGTTCTTTTCTGTTTAGGCTCTGCCCTTTTGTCTATTCTCCTCTAAATTCCATGGGTATTTCTAATATAGAGTGGTTAGTGGTTTGCTTTCTTATCTCCCTACAGGCCTTGCTTCTTAAGTCTTTACCTGATGTCACAGGCTTAGCAAGGTATTTTCCTAGGAAATGGCATTTCCCTACTAATGCAAATCTCTGGTGCTGAATGCAAAGAAAACCTCACTACGGCTGTCAATCAACTGTAGGGTCCCTGATCAGAAAATCATACAAGGATGAGGTTGTCTGTCAGGCTGGGAAAACTTTGTTAGTGTTAAGATAATGTACTCTCTTCCTAGATGTAAAAAATAACAATAATTTTATTAGGAATAGCTGCTAAATTGTGTTAAATGAATATCTTCTGAAATCATATTTTTATATGATTGTATAATATAAATCATAAATTTTATGTTTTAGACATTTTACACGTCTAAAAGAGATTCAGCTTTTTTTTTTTTTTACAAAAATCCAACTTCTTGTTTTCACAGTTCTCTCATGCCTTCTTTCAGTTGATTACTATGCCTATGTGTCTTTTTATTTATGTTTGGGTAGAAAAGCCAACGGTTCCTGAAGCTTAGTGAAAATAATATTCTTTATTGCCCTAAATCCATGACAAAAAAACGTACTCAAGTGTCACACCAAGTTTTTAGGTAGGTACACATAACTGGTCCATTGGCTTAAACACAACAAATAATAAGTAACATTTATACAACTTTAACGTGTTCTTCGTACTGTTCCAAGTGTTTCACGTATGTTAATTATTTGCTTCTCACAACAATCCTATGACATAGATGCTATTATTATTCTTTTTTAAAGATAACAAACCTAAGGCATAAAGTGACTGTCTAAAGGTGTGTAGCTAATAAATGATAGAGGCAGAATTTGAATCCGGGTAGTCTGTCTTTAATCACTGAACTAAACTTCTTCTCTATCAAAAAGAGGAGCAGTTGATGGAGAACATATTTCTAGAGCACTCTTAAAGTTAAAATACCCCTGGCAGAGGGACTTACTGTAAAGTGATATAGTTATCCTCTAGAAGGATGGGAATAAATAGGGTCTAACCTGAAGGGCATATTGGGTGGAGAGTGAGTCCGGGGGAGGAGCTGATAAGAAAAGAAGTGAAATGGCAAGAAAATAAAGAGTTTAATGTTTTGGTTCTACCCATATATTTCTACCACCCGTGACAAGTTACAATAAACATTCTATTTCTGCCTTTACTACATTTGTCTTACATTTTCCTTTTTCTACTCCCTGATAATTTGGACAAGCGTTTCTCAGAACAGCAAGTGGTTACAAGCATTGGGAAACATGAGGTACTTGATAAACCTGAAATTCCTGATCTCATTCCAGACCAGAAGAATCTGTCCTGGGATATGGGGGAAGGGGAGAGATGAAGGAAACTGCATGTTTAGCAAACACCACAGGTAACATTTATGCTCACTAAAGTTTGCAAACTTTTCTGCCAAGTGAATCTTTACAACTTTTCTGCAAGTGAATCTTCTGATAGTGGTTTATAGTCATGAAATAATTGCAAAGTGCTTCTCTTTACCTAGATTCTAAAGGCCTGGCTACCAAGACACAAACATAAATAATGAGCTTGTTTACCTTAGAGCTCCATTTTTCCTTTGATGTGACAAACAAGTAGGTTGGAAAACAAAAATCAGTCTCTTTTCCTGCTAAGGAAAACCAAAGTTATACCTCAAACAGATTGGTATAACGAACTCAATGCTAATAAATCTATATGCAGAGAACTTTACAAAATAAAAAATCCATTAAGCCACTCTCGTAATATATTTTGCTAGTATTTCTAGGTGCGCTAAAGTATCTTTCTTTATTTATATAAGAAATATTCTTGTAAGCATGTCACTATTCACCCTTATAATCAAGTATTTTGTTTTTGAAGTAGGCATTATGGGTTAAAATACATTTTAATGCCACATGATGAAAATGTTCATTGCATAATATCAGTTGTTAGGTTAAGTGATATGTTAGAACTTTATTGCTTATCATAGCAACAGGAAACCTCAGATCATTCAAAATATAATGGAGCCAGAAAAATGATGCCCTAATTCTGTAAGTTGATGGGAATTAAGGAAGAGAGACAAATTGAATAGTGAAAGTATTTTTTTCACAATGAATTTTATAATTTTATACCTTTTTATTGTATAAAATGTTATTTATTTTGTAAAGTAAACTTCAACTTCCCTGTTCTTTAGTTTAACATAAAAAGATAACTAGAATTCCTTTTAAGCTTTGCAAGTTTTAAGATGATAAAGTAAAACTAGACAAGATTCTATTCATTTGGCATTATCAAATCTGGAATCATTTTGGATAAATTTGCTGACAAATTTAGAGTCTTCTTCTGTTTGGTAGTTGGCTCTTAGAAGGCATATAATTGAACAAGCTTCTACCTGTATTATTAGTGCTTATCCCAACTCAGAATATGATTCAGTCTATCTGTGCATGTAGAACAAGTTTTAGTTCCTTGTTATCATCACACAGAGTGGTTCTCACTATGGATTGACAAAACATTTGCTGATCCACAATAATGAAAGTCATTGGAAGATACCAGGAAGTGGATGTTTCAAGCCCATCTCCTCATATGGTGTTGAGAGCATTGTTTAGGACCCCAAGGACACAATCCCACAGTCTGTTCTGTACAATAATAATTTATGCCATCAAATCATCTTTCATCAGAGATCTCAAAGGGATTCTGCAAACACTAATTTCACCTTTTCCTGAGGTATGTAGAAATAGTAATTCCAGAGGACCAGGCAAAGGGCTAGAGAATAGTCTTGACTTGTTCAACTCCTGAGTGAACGGGAGGCTGAAAGTGAACCAGCCTTAGGAATGGCAGGCATGACACTGTCCAGGACTGAACTTCATCTCCACTATTGTCCTGAGAGAGTTACAGAAAGCCTCTTTTGTTTGGAATTTTCTCAGGAACCCAAGTGAATTTGGGTGGAAATGTGTCCCTTATGAAAAGGAGAACATTTCTTGGAGTGGAAGTTGATATAAGATGATACTTTCTCATACTATACATAGAGACAGGGGCCATGAGAGTTACAAAACAAAAGATGAAGTGACTTGATCATGTCCTTAAGTTACAGTGCTCCTAGCTAGAACCACCCAGGGGCCTTTAGTCATGATGACAAGAGGTCCAAGTATTCCCAGTCTCAGGTTACACCTTTTGTTGGAACAAAATTACAACATTGGTCTCTGTCACTCTCAAAAGTGTTCTGGACTGGGTGAGAATAGATAAGATCACCTTAACTGAAGTGCATAGTTCTACACTTAGAGACTTCTTTAAAAGGAAGAAAATAACCACAGTGGGTGAAGAGGAAATGCTCCACTTATCCTCAGGTTTCTCATAACGAATACAGACAATGACATTCACCTCGCAGTGTTGTTATGAGGATTAGATGCAGTGATGTGTGGAGTGTCTCCAACTCCCACTCCTCAAAAAGTGCCTGGAATGTGGCAAACTCTCAAGAAGTTCAAATCTCCATTCATTTTCCCTCTCCCTTTATCACAGTGAAAGAAAATTCTAACATGAGTTGCACCAAAGAAATATAAGAGAGTTAAAGATTCTTCTTAAACCTAGCATCATCAGTGACACAGCGATTTTCAAGAAATTCCAGGAAGCCTCAAGGACACTAGAATTCCTTTTTTGGAAGGATATAAGATCAGAAGATGGAAGCTTGGCTCTTCCTGACAAGATGTCAGGTTGCATGACCATCCTATGGTTTGCAGGTGGTGGAAGCCCAGCTACCAGATGGGGCTAAAACTTTTGGTTCAGATTAATCTCAATTAAACACAAAAAGAACCTTCTGATTAAACTACCTAAGAGAGCATGAGGGGCCTCACCAGGTACTAAGTTTCTTGCCATTGGTCAGGTCAAATATGAATGAGTTAATCCCTGGTTATAGGAAGTTTCCATTTCGGATGGATGGTTAGTCTAGTACCAGGCCTTTTTTCTGCCTAGATATGTCCCTCATTCTGGTATTGTAGAGTTCTGGTATTTTTCAGGAAAACAGACCTAGCTTATTTTTTTCCTTTTCTGGACTTCTAATGAAAACAAATAAAAGGTATACTTTAGTTTTTATGTTTTCTGATGGTGTTATGTATGTTTATTCAAAAGGACCATGCCCTATACTCATTTTGACTATTCCACAATTCTTATTCAAATGCTGAGCATACAGTGGGTGCCTAATAAGTACTTAGTAACTAGAAATGCAGACATGTTCCTATAGATTTTCCCATGCCTATCATTAATACAAACTTGGCACTATAGTCAGCATCACCTGTGGCCATACAATGTATATTATTCATGTCGTCACATGATGCCAAAAACATGACATTCAGCAAACACTAAAATACATAAGTTCTCAGATTGTGACTCAAACTTTTGACTACAGAGACTAAAATTACAAAAGTCTACGTCAACTTGACTGGTATTAATAAAAACATAATATACTTAAAAATTACAGTAAATAATGCAAATGAAGCCTGATCAACCACTAAAACATACAGATACATTAAAAACCACTATGTTCAGAACATAAGACATCCTGCAGTATTCTTGGTGTCTGAATGTTTGAAAATGTTTAACATGGTTAGATCAAATATAAGCCAAAATTAAGACTATAGATAACATGGAATGAAAGTGACAGAATCTGGCAAGAAGATTCTTCATTTTAAATCAGCTGGAAGTACTTGTTAAAATACTGTAATTAACCATTATGATAAAAATCTTTTTAAATTGAAGAAAAACTTATCTAACGTACTATTAGAACTTAGAAATATATGAATAGATTATTTAGGAAGATTTTTCCAGAATTATTGGTATTTTGAACTTAAAATACAGTATTTAGTCCATAAGAAATTGAAGTATGCAAGTATCTATATTTGTACAAAACCACAAATGCAAAATATAGTAATAACTATTGAGATTTACTCTCTTCCCTATTGCCCGTCTCTTGGCTTAATCCTACATTTTCTAAAAGGTATTTGTTGTTGTTGTCTTCACTTCTTATTTATCCAGAGAACAGCCCGATAAAATTGCTTCTGCCACCCTCCTCTTCCTAACAAGTCCACTATGTAAGAAAGGCAAATAATGTCGATTTTCAATAAACAGTATGTGAAACCACAGCATCTTGAATCTTTGTTGATTTAAAACTTTTGGTTCCGAGTTACAGAAACTCAGTCTAAACTAACTGCAACCAAAAAGAAAAACTTACTGATTTACAGAAACAAAGAATTGCAGAGAGGGGACAGGAGGCTCAATGGACGCTGTGGAAGGGACACCAACACTGCCAGGGACTTATCTGGCCCTCTTTCTGTCCCTCTATTCACCTTCACTATCTTCTACAGCAGATTAAGTTGTGCCTTCATCAGCAGAGAAGTGAAGCTTTTTTCTTTTTAACGGCCATCTTAATTAATCTCAAGAAAACTTTGTGCAGCCATTCTTGAGTCACGTGTTTACCCCTGTGGCTCGATGAGATTATGATGATTAAGATCTCCCTCTAAAAATATGAGGTTAAAAGGAAACGAGGATGGATTCTTAGAGGAAGGTCTGTGCTGCCTCCAGAACAGAAGAGCATTAAGGAGAGAACACTCTAGTTGTCCACTATGACTAATAAATGTCCTTGGGGACCAAGGTTTTGGGCTCTGGCCTAATAGGGATATAAAAAAGTAACATGATCAGAAATATCTTTTCTTGGTCTTTTAATTATGTTGCACAATGAAGTGATGAGCAGGGACACAATTAGGAGGAGAAAGGAAAGAGTCTTGGGATACCGGTGTTTATAAAATCCTACGTGAAATGTACCCCCTATACATCAAACTTAGCCTGTGATTTTGTGTTATACCCATGAGGCAACAGTTGCCATTTGATCAATAACATGGCCCAGGAAAAGATGCTGTGGTCTCTGTCTTATTATGTTATTCATGGACACCAAGCAACTACAGAGATCTTCATCCTATTACTTTTAAAAAATGTAGCTTCCATTAATTCTT